>NC_058114.1:21081802-21726177 GCF_914725855.1 Thunnus albacares | reverse complement strand
AATATAACTAGTTGAAAAAAAAGTTACATCTACACTTGAAAGATATTCTGTAATCTTTTACAGGAAGTCTTTTCATGTGATAGTAAACAGAATACATTCTCCAATTTGTATAAATGTATCATCATAAATTTCAAGTTGTTGTTTTTTGTACAGCATTAAATATATAGTGTTTTAGATATGAATATTCCAAGTTGTCATTGTGCCAAAATAACATGATCTGCAAATAAGATGATAAGCCCCATAATTTGACCTGACATGGACCTCCACTGTAGAAAACACAAAGAAAGAAAACAGATCTCATCAAAAGTGGCTGCCCAGCTACTTTTATATATATATATATGTATATATATATATATATATATATATATATATATATATATATATATATATATATATATATATATATACATGATAAGCATAGACAAACTATAATTACTGCACGATTAGTCTTATACTCTACATACAGAAAAAGTAGCAGTTTAAACTTGACAGTGAGTAAAAATCCATTTCTGCGGACAAGAATTACTAATGGAAAGGAGTAAAATGGGGTTTTAGATATGTACAGTAGGAGGACTGGTTGTATTTAAGCTCCCTGCAAAGTCTCCCACTGGCAGCATTATCCGGCCTATGCACCTGTCAGACAACAGAACACGACGAAAAATGTACCTTCATCAAAAGGAGCCTAGCAAATATTAGACAATCTTCAAAACATTAGAGACAGGGAGGCTCACGTTTATTTATGGGAATCATAGAAAATTACTCACTCATTTTGACTCAGTTACAGTTTTTTAAATACATTTAAGACTTTTTTGAATGTGCACTCACGAACATGTGCATACGGAGTGTGACAGGTTGCTCTGATGAGGCCCCTGGGGGCGTTGCAGAGGGTAACCCAGTGTCTACTGAGGCGCCCACTCAGTAAAACAACCTTCATCAAGGCAACGCCCTCAGCAGATCAATCTTCCTGTGACACTTCATTTAGACTGCATTAATGTGGAATTAGGGCCCATTACGGCTATTGGCAGGACCTGACAGTCCCACAGCACAGTGATCCTCGCTTCCCAGGAGAGACCGCTGCTGAATAGAGCAGATAAGGCTTTTTCAGCTACAAAGCTGAAGAAGCCATTAGATTTTTTTTCTCTCTCATTCAACCCCGTCATCAGTATTGCTAATCAACTAAAGGAATGTGTAAGGGTTTTTTCCTCTGTGCGTGTGCGTTCCAGCCCTTTTTGATTCAAAAGAACGCATCAAAGCCTTTTGAAGGGTAGATTTCAGCTCCATTCACTTCATAGGTCAGAATTTGAGATACTTATAAATCTGCCTTCTGAATGACCACTTAATAATCTAATATCAGAAGTGTAACGCCTGATTCACTCTGACATAAACCAGACCAGTGACGCTATTCAGACCATTTTTTTATCCACGACAAAAACCAGTTTCTAAAGTGTCTCTATACATTTTCCCTGGGTTGTGTTTGTGTGTTTACACTCTTAGATCAGTAAAAGCTGAGAAAGGACAAGAGAAGATCACAGAAAAAGATGCTTGAGCATCACTTTTTTTCTCCTTGCAAGTGTTTAACAGTTGTAGGCTACATATTGAGACTTGCCATTGCATACAGACAAACTAAACCTCCCACACACATTATTTGAGACATACTCTCAAGTAATATTATATGATAGTATAATACTGACAAACAAAAGCAAAATCCTCTAAGGTTAAACCATCCACTGCTGTTTCCAATCAGAAAAATATCCATCACTTATCAAGGGATTCTTTCTGCAAAGCTCTGAATCTGATTTGATATTGACATTTGAGCTGGTAGCGGGGGTCGGGATGGAGGCAGTCATGGGGTGGGAGTCAGGTCAGCCTTTCTTGGTTCCTCACCCCCACCCACCTCTTATGCGTCACCCCATCCCCCCCCCACACCCTCCACTGTCTCAACGGAGTTCATGGCGAGGCCCCCCTCACGCATCCCTCACTGACCAGGCGGCTGAGAGGCACACAGATACCCCCTTAAGGAGCTTTGCTCTCTGGAGGAAACTTAATCTCCTTTTTAAACGCCATCCCAAGGCTCCTCGCAGGCCCTGAATAGAGCGGGGGAGGAGCCGGCTACAGAGTATCTCCGAGCCCACATGGCAGCCCAGCCCAAATCTGAATATCTGAGCCACGGCGGAGCTGAGGAGCTCCAACGCCAGCACAGGAATTAGCCCTGCGACAGGCCACGTTAAATCTCCCACCTCCTCCCCTCCGCCTCCTCCTGTACTCCTGCAGTGCCCCCCCGCATTCACCCACCGCCACACGTGTTTGACGGGCTGTGACTGACAGACACAGAGAAAAAGACAGAAACTTATACATGGGAATTTTAAGCCCATTTTATGAAGAAAGATACCTCTATTCATTTGAGAAGAATAATAGCACTGGGCTGCCAATTTATTAGTTGAAACCGTCAACGAAATAGTTCAACATTTTGGGAAATGCAGTTATTTACTCTCTTGGCAAGACTTCAATGAGACGATCGATACCATTCTATTGGTTAAATATGAAGCTGGAGCCAGGAGAATCTTAGTTAGTCTTAGTTTAGTATAACGACTGAAAGCAGCTAGCCTGGTTCTGTTCAATGGTAACAATATGCCTACCAGCACCTGTAAAGCTCACCAATTAACATGTTTAATTCACACAAAAAAGAAGATGACAAGTTGCAGTTTTCAGGGGGTTATTTGACAACTATTTCTTGGCCGGGAGCAGTGACTTCCTAGAGTCTTGCCAGAGATTGCCAGGCAACCAAGGGAGACTCCATTAAGTCACTGCTCCCAGCCAAGAAATAGTCATGTAACCCCCTGAAAAATGCAACTTTAATATTTGTATGGATTTAACAAACGAGATGTAGCGTGTTAATTAGTGAGTTTTAGAAGTGTTTGTATGCAGATTTTGTTACCTTTGGACTGAGGCAATCTAGTCATTTCCCCCTCTTTTTCAGTTTATATGCTAAGTTAAACTAAAGGCCAATTCATGCTCTCTGCATCCGCCTGGCCACAAGGGTCCACATTAGTCCATGTGATGTTAATATTATCATCCACCCATGTCCGTAAGGGTCCACATGGCCCCTCTGCTGACATCTGTGTGCAGCCCAAAATTTGTGACTGCACAGACTGTGTGCATAGCAAATGATTCAACTGCACATGCGCTCAAAAAGCAAACTTTAGGTTACTTGTGTAACCCCTGTTCTCTGAGTAGCTTGAGTTAAGAGAACAGGAATGCCTGTCTCGTCTACTGTATGTATGTACTGTATTCCTATCTTCATTTAGCTATTACTTTTCTTTTTTTGACTTTTTCTTGTTGTTCAGCAACATACACAAACTCCTTAGCTGCATTCAGACTGAAAACAGTTCTGTGTAAAACAATACAAGTGGTTATGTTGGTGGAGGCGTGTTGTTGTGCCTGTGAGACAATGAAACATGATCCATCAAGTCTGCTTGGAGTAACAGATTATTGCATTTAAATCTGATCAGAAAAACATTGCACAGCAGTTTGTAATACTCACAGGCTGGATTTTACAACTCTGGAAAGTCATCACACTGCAACCCTGTTTACTAGTGCTCACAAGTGAAACGTGTCTGTGTCCACAGACCTTCGAAATGTATGAATGCAACCGCATGCATGTCTGCAGCTGTCTGCAGAATGCGAAAAGTACGCAAAGGCCTTTACTGCCTCCTGGCTCCAGCTTCATATTTACCTGACAGAGAATTATTAATCTTCTCATCGAACTCTCAGCAATAAAGCAAATTTCCCAAAATGTCTAACTATTGCTTTAAAATTTATAACTTAGAAATTTCTCTAAAACTCTTTCTGAAAATACAATTTGTACACGTTAAGAAATGACCCATCAGACCTTTTTAAGAGGTCATAAGCATAAACTGATTAAAAATGCCTGATGAAAGATGTTGTCTGTCAGTATTTTATCACCTTGACAGGTCAGGCTGTAAAGACACGCAGATGACTCCCTGCTTTAAAAGCCAAACTCTCACTTTCTCTCTCCCTCTGTCTGCCTCTCTCTCTCTTGACCGAAGGGCAGGGGTAAATATTAACCCTGACAGACCTGTGTGAAAATCTCTGAGCCATTTTATTTGGAAGGAGGTGTGACAGATTACCGAAGAAGGGCGGATTCCTCAGTGGCAAGAGGTAGCGGCTCTCTTTACCCAAACACTTTGGGACCCGTGCTCTGACATGCTCCTTTAGCACCCTGTCAGCAGACTATTCCCAAAGCAAACACAGCCAAGGCTTTCTCTCCACAAGGCGAGCCCTCATAAACTCCCTGAAAAGGACTTAGAGTGCTGAGGAGCCACAAGAAAACAAGATGTGGGGAAACCAAACAGACCTTACAAAGCCCTGGACATGGTGTCTTTAGTCAACTTAACAGGAGTATGGTGTTCACTTAGGGGAGTAAAAGGAAAGGCACATTTCAGCTCCATTTTATCTCAACAGGTTCAAACACAGACCAGTGCTGTATTTCATTCTGAAAAGTGTCCAAGTGATACCGACAGAGAATAGAGGGAAAATCTGTGGAGAACAGCCTGTTAAACCAGTTTTCTGTCTGATCTCCCATATATCTGTGAAAATGTGTTTATTTGTCTCGGATTTTTACTCTGTTCAAAGCAAAAGGAAGCCTCTTCTCTGTGTGCTGAAATGTTTGTGGTCTGCACTTTTTATATTAAGCCATGATTTAAATTAGGTAAGCTAGAAAGACAGTTTCAAAGTCAGTTTTCAAACTTTTCAAGCCTTATTAATGCTGTCATTTAGAAGGGGTGAAGTTTATTGCATTTTGTAAAAATCAAATCAATCTAGGTATTGGTTATTGGTGATGTGATGAGAATGTTCAGACTCCAGACTTACAGTCATTTATGGCTGACATGTGAAATTCTGTCACAGACACGATAATACAGTCTGCACACTTGCTTAAGAAAGACAAGAAGTATATGAGGAATTTAAAACCTGGAGGGTGCATGCTTATTTTAACATAAGCAGCAATTTTTGAAATTACGGTTTTGTTTCCACTTCTTTCACATTTAACTCATCCTCTGTTATGTTTCTGCTGTCACTCAAGGTGCAGAAGTCACTAATGATAAACTATAGAGATATGCATCACTATGCTGTACTGTTTGTACTACTTGTATTACTACCACTCTGCAAGTAAAGGACTTAAACCAAACTGATGACTCTGTGCTCTCTGACCAGAGCCCTGTAGTGGTCAATCATCCAACAAAACCAGTTTCATGGGTCCAATCCTCAACAATGTAAAATGGATTTCTTTTTATTAAAATTAATCAGGATGAGTGAAATTCTTCTAACTGCCTTCTTGTACCCATTTTTTGTTCTTGACTCTTTGTCTAAGCTATAGGGGCAGCCAAAACCAATTCCGTGGATCGTGGCCATCATTAAGAGACCTCTTGAGTTTTCGAGACTGTATTCAGGAACTAGGAATTAGCATTTTAATGTAAGGCAGGCAAGATGAACAGAGAGCTTGGTGAAATATGATGGAGTATGTTATGGTGAATGGAATAATGAATGAAAGCCTGGAAGGAGCAGCAATGCCACCAAAGCTACTAAATAGGCTGAGTGAAAACTATTTCAGACTGAGCTGACATACACATCCAGCTAGCTCCGTTTTGGTCTCCACCAACTCCCAAGGGAAGTATCTGGCTCTTTAGCAGCTAAATGCTCCACCATGTTCACCAGCTAGCCACTATCTTTGTTGACCAGCCATTTAGTGCTGAGCAGGTAGAGTACAGTGGTTTTTAAAACTTTTTTGCTGAAAACAACACCATGAAACAACACTATAAGAGTGATGAGACTGAACCAAAACAGGGAAGTTGTGGAACAAAAAACCCCAACAAAACAATGAGCTGAAAGAGGCTAAAAGGCTCTGTAGAGTTGAAAGGAACTGCTGAGTTGGGTTATAATTCTCTTCATCTAACACTAATTCAAAAACATTATGAGTGACCCCTTTACATTACAAATTGTCATTTGATCCATTGTTAATGTAAAAATGAAGATTGGAGCAGCTTTAAAGTTTTGCAGTGTTTTTCAATCTGAACAATAAAATCTTGTGTCCGGCAGGACAGAGTGTAATTTATTCTTGAATGCCTCTCTTTATCTACTCTGGCTTGAATTGAATTCTTATTTGTACATCACCTTGGACAAAAGTATCTGCCAAATAAATAAATGTAAATGTATGGCATCATGTAGAAGAGAAATAGATGTTTATTAGGCCATTTGATTACGGAAGATATAACTCTTGGATTGTAATATTCCTGTATAGGGATAAGTAGTGCACTGAAACTCTGGCATGTGGCTCTTGCAACTGTGTCAGTCTCAAACATGACTCCTTGACACATGACTAGAGACCTAACAGAGCATGCATGTGTGTATACATGTGTGTATGCATGTGTGTGTATGCGTGTGTGTAACCAACTTCTCAAATACAAGTAATTTTCTCTCTGTTAGTCTGGTGTAAGCCTCGGCCTGGTTCCTTAGAGAATGCACTGAGGGACAAACCTCTATTACCTCTGTAGTGCAGGAGAGAAAAAATGGGTCAAATGGCTGAACCAAGAATTAATTTACAGGTGGTGGTATTGAGTATTATGAGGGTTCACCAGGTTGTACAGGCGGGGTGGTGGCGGAGGGCGTTAGGGCAAATGGGGGTAAATGGAGCCTGAGTTCTTAATTTAAAAATGGACCCTAATGAGTGGATTCCTTTGGGCGTAAGAGGGATCAGTAACTCACAATTTCTTCAATTGAAAAAGTGAGCCAAATGGATCATCCATTTATTCATCATGTGTGGAATCGTCTTAATTGGAATTCAATTTAGCTGTGTGTGTGTGTGTGCTTGTGTGTATGTACATGCACAGAGGGCACGTTGGACCCTCTTTTAAATTTGCTGTGCCTGATGGGCTCTGAAATACATTTCTCTTGAGCCCCGAGCAGACTTAGATACACTTGTCACATAATCAAATGTGAAATACAAAGTACTGTATGGTGAAAGGGCCAGGACTTTATTCCAGGGGAAATAATTTACTTTTTTTTCTCCCCTCTCTCCAGCCGCTTGCTTTCATGTCATTTAGATGAGTGGTTAATAAGGCAGAGCGTTAAGAGGATTATGATCTGGTTGGGCCATGGTGGTGGTGGTGGTGGTGGTGGATGAGGAAGGGGGGAGGGGGAGTTAGAGCATCTAAGGCAGTGAGATGTGGGGGGGCATATAGTGTCGGGCTGGGCGGCTGGTACAATACTGGGCAGGAGGAGAGCATCCTCCTCACTGTCAAGATTCATTTAGTCAGAACTAAGCACACCAATAGGCCTGAGCTCTCCAATAGCCCATATCTTCTTCCTGTTCTTTCGGGTTGGGGGGGATTTTCTTTAAAGGCTCTCTATCTCTCTCTCTGCGTTAATGAAGACCCTTAAAGTGCTCCAATGGGAGGAGCTGCAGGTATTGGTAAGCCAATGAGGGGGTGAGAGCCTGACTCTGAGTGGGGTTTGGGGCTCAGTCTGGAAAAAGAGGCAGATGAGGAATCTGGGGGCTTCATATTTCAGTCCTGGCTTGTGAAGATTTTAGGGTCCTGTGTGCAGGGAATCCAAAGATAGAGATTAAGAAAAAAAAAGGTTTTTTTTTAAAAAAAACTTATAGTCTGAAGTAGTTTCACAGAGTGGAAAGGAAGATATTTGGGTAAAGTCTCTTACAGGTAGAGCTGACTTCACCTGTGAATCATCCTCTTGATGTGTTCTTGTAGGAACTCTGAGGATGGACAGGACTTGATGCAGCATCTCTGAGGAAGTAAGGCATAGATTCCCACCACTGCTGGTCCGCCACCACTGGCTAGTGTCCTCTGATGCCTTTTCCAAGCGAGATACTTTGCGAGAGCCCATTTAAAGAAATCTCCGTGGATCAGCCCCTGCTGGCTCTCCTCGCTCCACTGAGAAGACACAAGCCCCCCCACCCCCCCACCCCACCATTCCCAAACTCCCCTTCCACCATCCTCTCCCCCAACACAACCTCCCACCCCACCCTGCGACTCACAGCGCCCGGCACCAGGCTTCTTAAATGCATCTTTAATTCAGCAACTTTGAAGTGGCACTCCAGCAAATGCACTCAATCAATTATAAATGAAATAATCTCCTTATAATATTAGAGATTTTTAAAGTCTAAGAAATACTGGGAGATTAGGGAGCCCAAATCAGTTTTAGCGGTATCTAAAGTGACAGCAGGAGAATCATTGGAAGGAGCGGGTAGAAACTTAAAATGATTATGTAGATCTGTGTCACTGCCGAATGTTTCTGCAAATCCCTGCTGGATCTACCGCGACGGAGGAAACAGATTATTCCTGGCCTTATTTAAAGGGTTGGAGTTCTTAAGTGGCTTTTTAAAAGGAAACATTTATATATATTTACACATATATTTACAGCTACTCTCTCTCCTTCTCCACAGCTCCTCTTGAAGCTCCTTCACAGCCATCTTTCACCCGCTGGGTCAGCCCGCGTTGTCACATGTACAGCAGCTTCCCTATTGTACAGTAGATAAAGCTGTTGTTCACAAGTATTTCATCAAAGCTGAGGATGACTGCATATATACAGTAATTACATACATTTTTTGCCTAAAGGTGTTGTATCTTAAGATTTAATAAGTTTGGTTGAGCTGAATCTTCAGGTGAATGAACCTGCTATTCTTTGCACACCACTAAACTAACACTGTATGATCTTTCAAGTTATTATTTATCTTTTATACATTTATTTTGCATCATATTGCACTAATCTCATTAAAAAAAGCATGTTGGTAGAAAACAACAGCCACACATGCACGTTCAGCTGGGCTCCACAAACTTTGTGTTTATTTCTACCTATTTTCTGCAGCGGCTGTTGTGTTTATTCCCTCCTACCATTACTCACAGAGGTAGAAATTATGACCCAGCGCACATTTCTATCATGCTGGGGTTCATTCATCTTTGATTACACCTTTCAGATGATATAAATTAGGCCTATCCCACACTGTTACCTTGATGGATTACAGGGGCCAATATGAAACACACTGATCAATATCATGGATTAGTTTCCGAGTTGCAAGGCTATGCGACTCTTTGAGAGCACGTTTCTCAAGCCTGCTTTTGCAATCTGGCTCGGCGCTAATAAAGAACTCTGCCACATTTAAACTTTGCAGCTGCACTCGGATGTAAAATTTTCAACTATGTAATGTAAATATAAAGAAAATACTACCAAATATCCTCTTTCCTTCCTTCCTTTCCTATCTGTCCCTCAACCTCCCCTATCAAACCAGCAAATATTCTGTTTATTGAGGCTGGCACTTAAAGTGAGCCGATGGCAAGAAAGAGCAGAAATCAGTGGAGGGCTAACTGTTCCAGAGGGCAGAGGTCATGGAAGTCCTGGACTCAATATTTTTTATATTAACAGTTTAAAAGACATGATGTGTGATATGAAATGGCTCACTTGTAGTGACAAACCCACAGAGAATTATCACCCGACTTTGCAGTTCCCCTCAGCTCTACAGAGCACTTTAGCTTCTCTCAGCTCATTGTTTTGGTTTTATGACCCACAACTTGACTGTTTTGGTTCAGTCTCATCAACCACATTTCCAGCAGCAGCATGCAGCTATTTTCAGCAGAGATAAATCCACTGGACATTACCTGCTCTGTACCAAAAAGCAGACAAAATTAGTGAACGCAGTGGAGCATTTAAAAGCTGAAAAGATATTTCCCTCACAAGTTGGTGGAGACCAAAAACAGAGCTAAAAAGAGAGTGAATATTGGATTTAACATTCATCCAATGTCCAGAGGCACCTAGATGCAATTATGTATTTACTTATATATTTACAGCTTGTTTCTGCTGCCCCCAAACATACAAAAAAAAATCAATTCACATTTCTATAAAGTAATGGCTTTTGCCGTTTGGAGTCCATAATGAATGTTTAATAATGACAGGACTGTTATAACAATGCTAGTGCTATATTTGGCACCTGGTGCCTGAGAGTTAGTAGCGTCACTGCTGCAGAACAGCGTTGAGTTGGAAAATGATATGAAGAAAGAGGAAGAGTGTTTTCTGTTCTCTCACAGGCTGTGTCAGGATTGGATTTACTTATTTTGCAGTTAAAGCGTTAATAATGTAACATGAGCACAAGTGACACAAGGCCCAGCTTCACTCACTGATAAATGTTAATAAAACGTGAATTCTGCTGCCTATGTCCAACTCTTTAATTTCTAATTGCTCACATGTTGTAGGTAAAGCATTTAGGTTGATACTGAAAACACCTTCAGTCAGCGTGTTTAAGATGTGGAAAGATAAGTAAATACATGCAAGTGTGGGCACCACAGGCAGTGTGAGGCATTTGGCTTGTTTAACCTGACTTGATGACATTTTGACAGGAGGTGTGTTTGACTGTCTCTATTAGCAGAAAAGGGCGAACCAACAGAAAACAACAAACTGGGGAAATTTGAGATTCATTACATTTTCCAAAAGGGAAAAAAAAGACATTTCAAAAAAGCAAATCAAAAGGTTATGACAGGGAAACTTACTGAAGCATTTATCAAGCTTAATAAAAACACTCCATATGGACAAGGGGCAGGTCAAATGAATATGGCTGTAAAAATCAATCTCACCAATTACTGTCTGTCTCGCTTGCCAGTGAGTCACGCTTGGCTCGGCAGATGCAGAGAGAGGGAGAAGACTGACAACTTCATGTTTAGGTAATTATCACCACTTCTGGCATGAACTGAGGGGCCTCTTAACTGCCTCATTGTTGTTGTTAAACAGTTTGCTCTGTTGATTGATGATGAAAAGGGAACATGCACCCACACCTCTCCTGGGACTGTGACATAATGTGTGTTCATCCCCCTGTGACCCTGCCAGCTGGGCAGGCTAAACACAACACACACAGGCTAGATTGTATGGACTACCACAGGGGGCTGGCTATCAATACATTATTCATATCCATCTGATGGGGACACACTCCGAGTCGAGGCACACACACACACACACATTTGAATGCAGCCACTTTATCATATCACTGGCAGGGCTGGGAAGTCATACATCCCCGTAGATGCTGTGGTCTTTTCCTGCACTGTCATCAGATTCCTCGGCTCTCCCCTGAGTGTTACCTCCTCATTCATATTCATGTAGAGTCAGATCTCTGCCAAAGGGCTCCTCTGCAGGGCGGGGGGTGTGCGGCAGGACCCGAAGGCAAGGAAAACACACTCAAAAAATCAAAACAAAACACACACACACACACACACACAAAACATCACAGGTGATCTCAGCATGGAGCATACTGTTCTTCATTTCTTAGCGGGAAAGTATGACAAATGTGTGTGATTTTTGAGGGGCGGTATTTAAAAAAAACATTTTTTTAAAAGCAAACACATATTCACAGAAGAACAAAAAACACTCCAAATTGACCATTTCATATACTGCAGAATCACTTCAAAATTTTATTGTTTTTTCATGCTCACGTTGCAGCTCGGTGGGCAGCTAATCAGCACTCATTAGGAACAGATAAATACATACAGATATCCATCAGCACTGGCTCTCCTTAACAGGCTCTCGCTAGCCCCCCTGCTGCTGCTGTGTGCTGGAGGGATTATCTAACGAGAAGACAGCAGCTCTCACTCCCGGGGTCCTCTAGCCTGCCGCCATCTGACAGGCAGGAAGGTCCGACTCTTTACATGGCCAGTTGGGCCCAGCAAGACTTCCTTTTATTCTCTCTCATGATTTCCGCTACCTCTCCCTCCTTCATTCCCTGTGTCTGATGGTTGAGGAGGTGCTCATTCGTAGCTATATAGTTTTTTTTTTCATTTGAGTACTAAGAATGATACTAATGTTACTTTGGCCAGTCAAATTGTTCACCTGAAGTGTTCTTCATTCGACCCTGATTGGTGGGATCTGTGTGAGCAGGTATCCAGGTTAAGTGGCCAACCGCGGCGTCCCTGCAGACAGCGCGATGCCTTCAGGCCATCTCACACAGTAATTTCTTAAGCACTTATTTCCACACTGGCTGCGTTCTCTGTGGAGGCCTCCACCACACTGTAATTAGAGCCAAATGGCTGGGAGCAGAGCTGCTGATCTGCAGGTAACCCAATAAAATATGATATCAACTTTGCTGCCCATTGTTACCACATAATAATTAAGGCTGATGCAATTTGTCTGAGGTAAATTTACAGTTACACAGAATCTACATTCTAAAATTATTAAGTCGTTCCCTATTTGCCAATTCTGCAAATGTATGGAGGTTTATTTCAACAGTTCACAACCCTCTACCAAAAAAAAAGAAAAAAGAAAAAACATTTGCAAAAACGTGTTGCAAAATGTTTCCTTAATACTATCCAACATTAAATGTTCTGCGTATTGTCTGTTTTAGGTTGATTCAGTAAAATATAAGAGGTTATGATACATTTTTGACTATTTAAAGGACAGGTTCACATTTTTTCAAGTTTGTCTTAAAACAATATGCAGGTGCCCGAATGAACATGATATAGGTTTTTCCTCCTGTTCATACTGACCATTAGCAGATCCCTTACTAAGATCTTAACAAAATCAACAAAATCCCCATCCCTTGTTTTGTGCAAAAATGCATTTAAAAGTTTATTTATGAAGTTTATTTATAAGTTAATATGAAGCTTTAGTCATCCAAATTAGTCAAATCAAAAAGATATCTTTCAATGTTACAGCCTTTGTAGTGTCAAATTCCATATCTATGTTACTCCTTCCACCACACCCCACCAGGGAAACAGAAACAGGGAATTTTATACTAAAAAGACTAACTTTGGAAGATATCCACTTGATTTCACCAACTCAGACTACTGAAGCCTCATCTTCTCTTGAGATAAACTTTTAAATACATTTTTGCACAAAATGAGGACTGTGGATTTTGACTATTGGCCACCTTCTTGCCAAAACGTTTGTGTTTTTTTTGTTTGTTTGTTTTTTTGGGGGTTTTTGCATTTTGTATTTTGCCCTTATTGGATAGGTCAACGTAGAAATATAGACAGGAAATGGTGAGGCAGAGGGAGGGTGGGGTTTGACATACAACTGAGATCCCTGAGCAGAATTGAACCAGGGATGTTGCAATCACAGTATATACAATTGTATAACCACCAGATCACCAAACATCTCCCAGAAGTTAGTGTCTAAGTGGTCATGTCAGGGTGATGTCCCTCTAGGCAGCAGCCACTCAGTGGGTTAATACTGGATGTGGCTCTGTGGCAAGCCAAAGCCTTTTTAAGAGGGCTTTTTGCAGAACAAGGCATAAAACCAGATTATAAAACAACAGTGAAACAATCCCTTATGCTCATTTCATAAAACACTGTATAATAAAGCTTATGGGGGAAGAGTTCGACTTAACAGGTCCAGTGTGCTTTGCTCTCACTGAGATGCAGGCCTACATGCAGCTGGTGAGGGAAGGGATAATAATGGATAAATGGAAGTTGAACTGTCAGTAACCACTGCTCTTCACTTATCAGATATTTTTGTTAGATATTAGTTTCTCCCATCATAACCTTCCAGATGTGTTTGAAACAGTGCTTCAGTTCAGCAGCTATTATTCTGATGAGAGGCTCGGTGAAGCTCTCAAGTACTAAAGAGGAGAAGACCGCAACTCGACAGTGACTTAAGCTCAACAGATGAGCTTCAATTCTCTAAATGTTTGAATCCAGATGACCCACAGATGCTTTAAAGCAGGGCTGAGCAGATTTAACAACAATAGACAGATGTTGAGAGGTAGCTAGTATAGGGGGGAGCGGTTATCACACCGGCTGAGGTTTTTTTTCCTCCCCGTCTCTTTAATCGAGAAAAAGACTTAGAGCTGTTTCTAAGTGCTTCCAAATCAGATAAAACAGACAGAGAAAATCAACTTCTCCATGTAAGTGTGCGCTGCTTTGTGAGGCTGATATGGACCAGAGAGGATTACTCCTGGATGGGAGGAAGGCTTTGGAAGGACTATGAAGATGGGAATATAGACTTTCCTACTTTATAGGATCATGACAGTCAAATAGTGGATGGAAGCCATTTGTGTGCACCATGCAAAGACTCTTATAGGGGAATACTGCTGTATTTGATTGTTTAATACTTGACTTTTCAGTCTCTCACCAGTTTAGTTTGTCATAGTAGCCATTTCACACGCGTTTGTATTACTAGCTTGGGGGAATACTTTGAAGATGATTGGACTTCCACCTTGAAGGAAAAACTCAAACCTAAAAGAAAAAAAATAGTTTTAAACAGTGTAAATTTTATTTCTGGGCCTGTTGCTCAGTTGTGATTTTTTTCTAGCTGTTGTGAGTTATCGTTTTACAGATTATTATTTAACATTTTGGAACTTAGCAGATACGTTCGATAAAAACTTTGCTTCATTGTGTTGATAAAAACATAGTTGTATCAGCGTTACATTTCCCTTTAACAGCAAATTTCCCTTTCCCTGTTGCAAATTAGTGTTTCTCCAATTGCAACTCTGTCTCCTAGAAAAAATGCTACTGACAACATGGTACTGTAATATATGCCATAGGCAACAGTCTGTGTTGATAGCAAATAGGATTTCTACTGTAGAATATAAGTGAATCCTGGTGTTGGTCTCCCTGTTGAAGATTAATGTCTATTCTAGATATATGCCTTTATCAGTCAAATAGATTACAACTACAAGTAGTTTCTTGTAAGGACACCACTTCCCCCACTGATAGAAGCCTCAATAGACCACAATGCAATGCAGCTACAAGCTATCATTTCACATTAGCATGTAGCAAACACCACTTATAAAGTAAAAACATTTAAATTAAAATCCATTTTTACATCCGTAGAGTCTGGTTGTTCTTTTCTGAACACAATAAGCGACATTAAAAGTGAGGCAGCCTGTCTGTGTGATGACTCTGGGGCTCTACTGTAGGTTACTGATAGTCCCAGCCCTTTCCCTGGGTGATAGTTAATTACCCTGGATAAATCCATTGGCAATTTGTCAGGCTGTTCCAGTATGCCCCCCACCCTCCCACCCACCAAACCCAACCACTTCCCTCTTCTCTTCTTCCTTGCTCTAAGCTCATGTAATGAATCACTAATCACTCGGTCCCTGACGAGCATCCCCAGCCTATTATCTCTTAATTACCCCATTCAAGGGGGCATCAGCGCAGGCCAGCAGGGGGCGTGCTGTGAAACAAATATAACAAATATGATGCCAGTGAGTCAAATCAGCCTGCTCTCCGTGATGTGTATTAAATTTCAAATGCCTGAAGTTAGTTGTGTGTGGACGAGACTATGTATTTACCGTCAGGTGGTGAGTTATGTATGTCGCTGTTCTTCTGTTCGTACCTTAGAGAGCAAAGCAAGACACTGAAAGCCCCCCGGCTGTGGTGGTTTATGTACATAGGGCCAGAACGAACTGACTTGTTCTCAATCTCTGCTCGGCTCTCTGACCGCCGGGCTCCAAATGGTCCTCTTGTGGAGCATTTGGGCTGTGGCAGAAAATGGAGCCTCTAACTCACAGAGTCATTTGCAGATGCGACACTTGGGATTTGAAGCGAGTTGCCACAGAGCAAAGATAGAAATTGGAATTGGCAGCAGACATGAAATGGGGTCAGGGGATTTGCCCCTCACACACACACACACACACACACACATACAGAACATGCGAGTTATAGGGTCCCCTGATTTACAAGGGAGGTCTGTTCCAACAATGGTGTCACAGATGAACTGTAGCTTGCAGAGTGTCTGAAACAGACGTAGAATAAAAAGCCTAATTTGTAGCTGTCATTCAGTGTCTTTTGAGGAATTCCCAAACATGAAATTAAGTAGATTCTTGCTGACCTGGGTTTTCTTGAAAGTAAAATGCTTCATGGTTTGGACACAGGTCAGGGTCACCCAGTTGGCGTGATGGAGCAGATTTTCTAAGCGGTGTGTGAGGCGGGAAAGAGAAATTCCCATACTCCCATTTTCCCAGTCTGAGAAAAGACCAAAGAATAGGTTCAAGATCACACAGTTTTCGCTTGTTTACATCAAGCGAGTAAACCAAGAACAATTTTTTTTATAGCGTCCAAAACTGACAGGTGCCCCCTGCCAAGTCCTCTTAATAGTTAAGGTTTTTGAATTTAATCTCACTAATTTCGACATATCCCTCTAAGGATCTTAAAGCTTAACTTAAGAAAAGAAAAAAGACCCTGAACGGCCCTTTTTTGGAATCCTGGTGTCCGTTTTTTGTCAATCCTTTAGTGAAAGCCTGTCAAAAATGGTTAGCTTCTCCAGTGAAACTACTTCTTTGCATCTTAGCTCCCAGTCTTGCCCTGTGTCTGCACAATTTCTTTCTATCCTCTTGTTTCTCTCCTTTTGTTTAGATAAAGCGAGGGATTAGGAAAGATTTGCCCCCATAAAGTAGTGGTTTGATGGGCTTTTATCCCACCATGTTGCTAAAGCTGTGTAGCCCCTGGATTAGGCCCTGACAATAGGAACCCTTGTGCTGGGCCGCAGCCTGAGGGGCACAACCAAAGACCGGCTCTGAGAAAGAGGGAGGAAACAAACCTGCCAACCTCGATATGTCAAGTCTGCCAGAGAAACCGTTCAGAGGAGCGACCCTGGCTGCAGCATGGTGTGCTGCGTCTACAGGATCATACAAGGATAAACAATAGTGAAAGTGAGCAACTTGTGGTCAGCCACACAAATAGAGAACTACAAGAACTTCTCTCAACAGCAAGAAGTACATTTAAAGCTGTGCTAATCAATATTTTTATATCACCGACAGACTAAATTAATGTGTAATGTGAGATGGAGTGCTCTTAGTGATGAAACCACTGACAATTATCACCCCAGTGTCCCTTTGTACCTTCCCATCAGCAAACGGCAGACAGACAAAGTTAGCAACTTGAGCGTTTAGCAGCGATAGTCAGATATTTCTCTGAAGTGTTGGTTGGTGACCAAACCAGAGCTCGAAGGATTGTGAAAATTGGATTCACATTTGTTGGGTGGCCAGAAACATGACTTCAAATGAATGCTAATTCTGCTCCGTGTCTGCTGCATGTGTAAATAGGCTTTCAATCTAACAATTTAATAAAGGCGATAAAGTGAAAAATTTTGTGTTTACAGCTGGTGCCCCCATGTGCCCTCCCACATAATAATACATTTGACACTTATTTCTTATGATGTCTTATTACTCTATTCTCTGAATATTATTAGTTTCAATAATCAAAATGTAACAACTTTAACTGTGCACTGGTTTCTTGAATTACAGGAACTCCATAACTTAGAAGTCTGATGTAAGTCCATTATATGTCTGTGTGATCACTACAGTAGATAGACTGTTGTCTTACAATAGTTGTAACTTTAGTCTATTTAATACATAAGAAAGAGGTCAACCATATGAATGTTACATACAGAAGAGCTAGCATTAGTGATCTTGTCCTTTGGCACAAAGTTAAGTGATATCTGCATACAGAAAAAGGAAGTGATGAAGCTGGAGATTTGTCTATTTAAATCATCCAAAACATATGAGGGAAGTCTTAAAGGTGAATGCCACAGCCACACATACACATCCAGAGGATTGCTAATGGCAAGTTGCTTTGTTACTCCAGTCACACAAGTCCCATGGAGGCAGTCAATTCTAAACCATACATCAAAATGATTAATTTCTCCCAAATGAGTACAAGCTAACCTTGACTAAGAGTATGTGCAGAACAGAGCAGCTGGATTGAAACCTAATATATTCATGAAGTTAAAGAAAACCTAATGATAAAAGTTAATGGGCTCTGAAGGCTGAAGGCGTCAACTTTCTCCTCGACTTGATGTAAAATGCCACTTGGAGATACAGGGAGCCATTTGAGGGGTAAAATTACAAACGTTCACGCGTTATAAACCTGATTAAAAACTGAACATGATTTATAAATCGCTGCAGCTTCCTCAGCTGAGCTTTGATTCAGGCTGCCAAAGTCCTGATGCAGGGATAAAGTTTTGATATTCAGAAAGCAGGCGGGGGGATGATTGAGAGCAAAGACGATAACTCAGATCTGAAGAGAGGCTTTAACATGATAAAGCTTGAATGCAGCCAGAGTTCAGAGAACAATGAGCGCGGCGATGAAATCCACAGAAATCTGAGATGAATTTGGGGTTTAGAAAGTTAGCCTGCAGCGGGGGCTGAGATCCTGAAGGTGATCAGGATGAGAGGCGGTGTGTGAAAATGGCAGATGAAAAGACGCGTAAACTATGCAGTGTATTCAGGATCATCATCATCATGATTAGGCCTCAAAACCACCAATAATGTACTGCATCTGGAAATATTGTATGCATCTTTTAAAGTCAGAAGTAGAACTGCAATGATTAACAAATTAATTGGCAACTGTACTCGATTAATTGATTAAATCGTTTTTCATGCAAAAATGCCAATAATCTGCAGGTTCAGCCTCTGCAATGTGAATATTTGCAGCTTTTCTCTGTTTTGTATCATTGTAAATTGGTAATCTTTGCGTGTTGAACTGTTAATCAAACAAAACAAGATGATGTTACCTTACTGTAATGAACATATTTCACTATTTCACATTTTATAGACAAAATAATATGCCAAAGAAGTCGCATTCAGAATTTATGTATTATGTATAACTTAGATTTAAGAAACAACTTTTAAACAGGTAAATGTTAAAGATCACATTTCCACTTCAAATGTTCGTCTGCAGGGCTGCTATGCTTAAAATGTATTTATTTTTCCTCAGATTACCTTGTTATATCTTATTCAGCAAATGCATCAATTTAGAAATTCAATCTGAAGTTTATGTGGATATAAAAAAAAGTGTGAGAATGATACATTTGGCATCACAACCCCAAATAAACAAATGATGATTTGGAATAAAAATCAATTCATGCCCACTGATGATTATTTTATAGGTCTTCATAATATTTACACCAGTTACAGACTTTATTGGAATTTGTCCTAAAAATGTGCAGGCTATACATATATGTTCAAAAAAGTATCTGTTGTACAAATGAAAAAGGCTGTGAGTGAGTCTCTGTCCACTGCAGCCCTGCATGCTGCTCTACTGGCCTAATATCACTCTAATAGCAGGCCCTCTTGACACTTGCATTAAACCCTTCAGCCATGCTGGACATTAGCCCACATTAAGGCCCGTAAAAAGCTGATTTGAGGAAGAGCAGCTGAGAGGAATTCCTTCTCGCTTTAATTGCTTTAGAAACGGTTCCCACAAAGAGACACTGGCCAGATTTTCCTCCAGTTTAAGTTCTTATTTCCATCGGTTCACAAGTTAATCCGATTTTTTTTTTCTTCTCTAGGCCCAAATGCTGTGCAGCGATGAAAAAAAGGAAAACATAAGGTCGGAATTAAAATATATATATATATATATTATCATAAATATTATTATTATTTAATAATAATTCAATTTCCCTTTCAAGTCTTATTAATAATAATTTATGTTTTTTCATTACAAATAACATCAATTTACGCACTGATAACCACTTGTTGCTTGAAAAAGTGCTAAACTCATTAAGTTTATCTTTGTTGCTTTTCATATTATGAATTTTACCAACTATAATTAACCCACCAATGCAAAATAAAACTGAATAACGACTGAGGACAATACCTGACGCCTATAAAGTGAACTTTATGGCTACTTAAACGCGTTAAGGTAACCTATAAGCAGCACATTTTCCTTTCACACAGGCTGTTGTCAGGAGTCTAAAGTTCTGCAAATGAATGTGTCCAAAGATCAAATTAAGTTTAGGATTTTAGCCCCCCCGCCCTCTTCTTTCTCTCTCACTCTCTCGGAGAAAATTCAACAAAATATGCAAGCTTTACATTAAAAGGCTACTTTTCGCTGCCCTTAATTCCAGCCTAAACGGTTTTTCTTCGGGAGAAGAAATCTTTTCTAAAAACCTCGAAGAAGAGAGGGGCATTATTGTTTTAATCCTCTTACCAGCAGTCATTTTAAGACATTTTTTGGAGGGTGAAATGGCGTCTTGTCTCCCCAATCCTAACCTAAATCCCTCGGGGCCGGGGAGCTGCTGGAGGCTGGAGCCCAGCAGCCTGCATCTCTCCATCTCAGCTGCATTCCCACCAAACAGGAGGGAAATACAATTAAAGCGCGGAATTAACCTGAGAGCACCGCGCTGGAGTCACTATGCAGGCCATTACTTACCATTTGCATAATTTAATTATGTGTGATACTTTTTTAAAAAGCTGAATTCGAGCATTGAAGAAGTTGCAATTTTTTTTTTAAAGCTAAAATTTCTTACAGACACTGAAATAATTGTAAAACCTTTGACTTTCCTTCCTTTTTATATTTTTGTTTTGTGAGATTTGTAATGTTTGTTCTGGTCTAAAATAAACCCAAAACGCACAGTATTGTCTTATAACCTACAAATAAGCCAGTCAATGTTTAAAAGCCTATAATTATATAATTGATGTTGGTTAAACGACTATATATATTTTTTTAAATAACTGTATTTAGGATTTTGAGTTAAACATTTGTTTAAAAATACATAGGTCTGCCCTTTGACCCTTTTTAAGCAACATATATTGAAGTGGGATGGACAAGTGGATCCTAAACTATCCAAAAATAAGAATAAAGGCTGTTAGGATTACTGTCACATAATTAGAAATATCTTAAAATACATCTTGTCATATCGAGATTTGTTCAAATCATTATTTATTATTTGCAGTTTAAGTGTCTCTAAAAACATAAACATTATCATCATCACCTCCAAAAATAACAGCGGTAGGTTTAAAAACAACAATAATTATTATTGCATTAAAAAAAAAAATCCTTATACATTAAAAAAAAAATGCATCTACCTCCTTCAAAACAACAACAGCCGCAGCAGAAAAGTCGGCAACACGGATGCAGAAATAATCTATAAAGTGAGGAGTGCTGGAGGAGGAGGAGGAGGAGGAGGAGGAGGGTGGGGGCTGTTGTGGTGGTTCAGGAGGAAAGCAACGTGATTGGCACAGAGAAGGAGCGCGTGAGATCCGCGGTGACCCCACCCGGAGCGCTTTAAAGGCCGAGAGATGGCAGCCCAGCATCCTCCCACATCCACAGAGAGACGAGCCGGGAGGACGCAGCGGACACACCGGGATGTTCTCAGGATATCACGAGTGAAAGGAGAAACCAATCATATGAATTAAAAAAAAAACATGAGCAACCGCCTGCGGATTTTAGAGAAGAAGATCTGAAAGGGAAAATATTGGACTGCTGCGAGTGGAGATATTTTGCCTCAGATACATACAGACAGACAGCAGAGAGGTGAGAAGTTTGCGGAGTGGAAATTATTGTGATCATTGAAATGTTCCTGTTCCTAAATGAGCTCCGTCTAATAAGTTGCATCATTCTAAAATTGTGAAATTGCTACACGACTATTTTACTTTGCATTTTGCTGTGTTTGTTGTGCACTGATTTGTTTTTTTTAACCACGTCGTCTTCCAAACTCAGTTACGTCTTCAAATAAAATCAAATCGGTTCCCAAAGTGCAGTTTGTCGCCCAGAGCAGCTTTATATTAATGCAGCTGTCTTTGGCTCAAGTTAAATAATTCAAAGTGTTTTAACTGACAGTTTTCAGTATCACATCACCTACATTATGGGCTGTAAATCACATCTAACAAACATAATTTAGATATCATTTATTAGGGTTTTGATGAAAGATTTTCTTTTACATTACAGGTTGTTTAATTGACCATAGGTTAATTACCACTATTAGTTTTGTATTTCCTTTAGGTTTGTGAATGCGCACAGCTCCAGCCTCAAGGCAATCTGTAGTAAATGTAACTCATAAATCCACGCCTATTAGCATAATTAGGCTTAAATCAGAGCCCGAGGCTACGTGACATTGTCCTGAAAGAAGAGCATTATGTTGAATTTTAAGAAGCTGCAAGAAAAAAAAAAAGCAGATTACACAAATCAAGCCAGAGGCTGATTTAGAAAAATAACGCAATGAAACAGTCACATGAAAAAAAAATGTTATTGCATTAGTCACACGATATTTGATATCACACACACATACACACACATACACACACACACACGCTCGCTCGCGCGCATGTTGGCCCACCTTTCACGTGTCAGGCGCGATGATAAATTAATAGCCTTGTATAGTTGAAACCTATTTGCACCCACATTAGACAGGAACCCGACTGGGGTTCCCGTGCATGTTTCACTTGTCTGACATCTGCGTCAGCCTGCGGGCGTCTGAAACTGAACCGGGACCCGCCACAGATAAACGGCCTCCTGCACTCAAGAGCCAAACTCTCAGGGAGCAAAGTAAATGTTTTTTCGCACCTTCTGTCAGTCCAGCCTGAGGAGGTTTAACCGCGACAGACACAGTAAGTGTCTCCGAGAAAAAAACAGTCTCCAGACTGATCATTTAATTTGATTGTAGGTGATTAAATAAAAAAGCGAAATTGTCAGAATTAATTTCTTACGCCTGTTTTGTTTTCTTCGGAGGGGGAAAATGACATTGCCTGAATAAAAAATCAAATAATAATAATAATATCAATAATAATAATAAAAATACAATAATAATGTAATTATTATTATCGTCAAACAGAACACTTGAATTCCTGTGCATTTACACGTCCTAATTGTTGGCTGCTCTGAACAAAAATAATTATCCGGAATTTAGCCTAATATTTACTAATATGAGCTTGTTAAAATAGAGAAACATAATATCGCAGAAAAGTATATGACGATACATTTCTTTGACTTTTTAATGTTATTTTGGGCCTAAATGCTACATTTTATATGAATGAATACGTTACATTTCTCATCGTTAAGCGGAACTGACAAGTTATTTGGATCACTTAAAATTTTTGCATATTTCGCTGTTCACTGTCATGCTGCAGAAAGACTAACCAGATAAAAAATACTTCAGCAGTGCATTCGTCTTTTCCCCTGACAGCTCTAAATAATTGATAAGTGTTACATGAACAGTTTCACCTAAAGGAAGGATCATTGTTTCCTCAAAATGTCCGGTTTGTTTTGCTTAAATTTAAATTAACAGCGCACACAAACATTTTCAGCAAAATTTGGAATCTTTTTCCAAATCATTAGAAGCATCTGCTCATTCATTTAATAAAATGAAGGGATGGTTGAGGAATGAGCGCAGTCTTTACTGCTTTTATCTCACCTGTTGCCGTTTCAATTAGTCATCTATAAAAATTATTAAAGCTCCTCTCACTCTTTTTAACAGCGAGGCTACCGCTGGGAAACAGATTTATTTGAGGCCTGTTTCTCACATCAGCTTGTTTCTTCCTCTGCAGTCAGCTCGCCGGTCATGCAGCACTACGGGGTGAACGGCTACTCTCTCCACGCCATGAATTCACTGAGCGCCATGTACAACCTCCACCAGCAGGCGGCGCAACAGGCCCAGCACGCACCTGACTACAGGCCCTCAGTGCATGCACTCACTCTTGCAGAGAGACTGGCTGGTAAGAATCAGTTGCTCATTTTGCTCTTTACTTTCCTCCAATGTCATTCACATCTGCACATCAGAATACACATCTGCATGTGTATTTTAATATGTATTCAATGTGTATTGATCACTGGGTTCTCATCTGTCCTTTGACCTGTCCTTCAATTAAACTGGTCCTGTTTCTTGTTTCTCAACGGCTGCACATTTCAAGACATTATCCTTGAGGCCCGGTATGGCTCCCAGCACCGAAAGCAGCGGCGCAGTCGGACAGCCTTCACCGCCCAGCAGCTGGAGGCCCTGGAGAAAACCTTCCAGAAGACCCACTATCCTGATGTGGTGATGCGTGAGCGTCTGGCCATGTGCACGAACCTGCCCGAAGCACGTGTGCAGGTTAAAATCCCCCATAAACTGTTTTCCTGTTGTACTTGTAGAAGGTGACTTTAAAAGGCATCTTTGTACCATTAAAAGTGATAAAGGACATGATACTGGGACATTTTGAGGACGAGTCAGTGATGTTCTAAAATAAATTATTAT
This sequence comes from Thunnus albacares, assembly GCF_914725855.1. Taxonomy (NCBI): domain Eukaryota; kingdom Metazoa; phylum Chordata; class Actinopteri; order Scombriformes; family Scombridae; genus Thunnus; species Thunnus albacares. The sequence continues at coordinate 21,702,219 of NC_058114.1, read as the reverse complement.
GGCTCAGTTGTCCACCATTACATTTCTTTTAGTCTTTAACCAAAGCTCTGATCTCTCTATTTATCCATCTGTCAGGTCTGGTTCAAGAACCGCCGGGCCAAGTTTCGTAAGAAGCAGCGCAGCCTGCAGAAGGAGCAGCTCCAAAAACAGAAAGAAGCATCCGGAGCTGCAGAGGGCTCTACTGAAGACTCCAAGACTGACCTCACCGCCACCACCTTGGTTCCCGAGGCCCGCACTCCTCCTCCTCCCTCCTCTGCTTCATCCTGTCACTCAGAGACAGAGAGGCTGGCAGCAGCACAGCCCCAGCCTGGAGAGATGAGCGTGGAAGTCAACGTCACCTCTCCTGAGCCGTCGGACAGCGAGTCAGCAGCAGACGATAATGCTGACAGAGAGGAGGACGAAATGAGAGGGGAGATGAGGGTGAAGATCAGGGAGGAGACGCAGGGGGAGGTGGGAGCGCAGCCAGGGAGCAGCTCCCCGTCCTGCAAACGACTCAGCCCCACATCAGGTAAGAATACTGCTGTCTAACCAGTGCAGCTACTTTACCTTTTTTACATTACAGCACACGATTAAGCTAAAAACTGTATTGGCAGATCTGTGTTAAAACAAACTAAAGTCCTCCTCTCTTTCTGTCTTTCAGACTCTCCCCTGAGCTCCCCCGCCTTGCCGTCCTCCAGCAGTGTGACTGGCGGTTTGGCCCAGAGCAACTCCTACGCCTCGTCTCCCCTCAGCCTCTTCAGGCTGCAGGAGCAGTTTCGGCAGCACATGGCCGCCACCAACAACCTGGTGCACTACCCGTCCTTCGACATGAGCACGCCGTCCTCTTTGCCCTACCTGGGCATGAACGTCAACATGCCATCACCACTGGGCTCGCTGCCCTGCCAGTCCTACTACCAGACCCTGTCCCAGGCCCAGCAGGTATGGAACAGCCCACTGCTGCAGGCGACGCCAGGCAGCCTCCCGGGAAGCCTCAACAGCAAGACCACCAGCATTGAGAACCTCCGTCTGAGGGCCAAGCAGCACGCAGCCTCGCTGGGATTGGACACGCTCCCCAACTGAAGCTGGAGCTGCTCAGTCTACGTGGTTGCCCTCTGCTCAGGGCCATAGCTAATTATGGACCCAGTCCACAGGAGGGGACTCTGGGCCCCACTCCACTTTCCTCCTGACCTCTCAACACCCTCAAACAACTACGTATATCCATCCACAACTCCAAACACCCATTAGATATCCCCAATCTAAACTTCAGCTTTTTGGCTGCTACCCAATCTGTTCAAAATCTTCCCAAATTTCAAATTTGTGTGCTTGTTTCAGTTCATTCCACATAATTCTTCTGAACAGATGCTGAGGATGTTTTGTTCGCAGTTTTCTACATTTTAGATAACCCCAATTTGAAAACCAGAGCAGTGTTACATACAGCAGAAACAAAATATTTTTAGACAAACTTGAGGAGCACACTATGTGTTTTAGAGCAGGCACTTTAAGGGTCCTCCCTCAGCTTGCGGCCCTGGGTCTCAGTTTCAAAACACCATTTCCCCTCCACTACATTCCCTGGCCTCCACCTCAGTGTCATCACATGAGCATGTAGCTCACTGCTGAAAGCACAGGGAGACATGAAGAACATCTCTGCTGGATAAAAAAAAAAAGTACTCAATGGACTTAAAAAAATGAAAGAAAAATCCAACTGGACTGCAGATGTGTCTGAACAGTACTGTTTGCCTGTGGATCTTGCTTGTATTTGACTCCTCCTGGTTAACAGCATTAGCCACTTCTCCTAATGCTAACTGCTCACTACGATTTGAACCTCCTCTGTGAAGTCAGGGCAGAAAATCTTGAACCACAGAGTTGCCAGTCTGAGATATTAAGATATTCTATAATCATCACAAGAACCCATAAACATGAACTATGCATGCAAGCACCCCTCTGAAGCATGGCTTACAGCCGTGTAAAACACACCTGTCATGGCGCTGGCATTAGAATGAAGTCACATAAGATCTGAAATAAGAAATAAAGCTCAGATCGGTCAATATAATCTCCCAGCCACAATGTTTTAATGTAGATGACACATGACTTCCCTTGTTTAAAGTTATGGCACTCAGCTCAGCCTGCAAGAATCTATTGAGCATTGTAAATATCCCTCAGTGTTCATCTCCATCTGCCTGGTTAAAGAGGAAACATTCAATTTATTTTTCAATTGTGGCTACAAGCAAAGGACCTACAGCAGAAATGAAATAAGGGGGAGAATCTGTGGAGGAGGCACAGTGACAAATAAATACAAACCCTGATATATATTTTCAGAGTCACCACTTTTGCTGAGCCAGTGGCTTCAGCAGAAAGATGCACAGGCAAAGTCTCTATGTATTATATCACTGTAGATTCAAGACATGTATTTCTCAATTGTTTTAAATGTGAGTAATTTATCTGTTTAATGCAAGGGAATAAATCACACATAAGAATGACTGAATGAGTTCTGTTTTCAGTGTTGTCGGTTGGAATAGAGGATGAAAATGTTTTATTTTATCGGCTCACATCTCCACTTTTGCTATTTAACTTAAAATTTAATCAAGAAAACAACACATGGAGGAAAAGCAAAATGCCTGCTACTGGAAAACTAAAGAAAACAGCATTTCTTACCAGGGTATCCTTCTCTTGTACAAAATTCACACATTTAAATATTTTGGATTGACTGGAGGAAATGTACCATAAATGTTATCAAAAATATGCACCTATTGACTTTCACGCTTAGTTTTTTCAGATATTTTTGTGGATCTTTGGACTTTTGTCAGCTAGAAGCTGAGTTAAAGGAAGACCAGGCGAAATCACATTGCAGAAGATCTTACCAACGTGCACGCATACATCTGCTCACACATACGGTAGATCTTATAGCACCCAAAAGATTTTTTCCTAAGTTTCTCAGGTAAGAGGAAGTTGAGAATAAGAACGAGATTAGGTTAGTGTGTGCTGAATCCAGCTCCTCTTTGGATGTCTGACAGCACTGAGTGACAGAAAACTGAATCTCACACACTTTTGATTTCCACACACATTACCTTCAACCATTTACGGTGCAAATTTAAGTTTGGTTAATACATTCCACCGAGGACACCTTGATGATCCGTAAATAATTTAGACGCAGGAGGTCTACCATCCTCGACGGTGAGGTTTACACACCACATAGGGGAGAACCTGCCACTTGTTCACCACTTGCAGAATAACTAATCCTAAATGAAATGACTGAAGCACAGTGTCAGGCTCTAAAGAGTCTCCAATCCACCACCCACCCCTCACTCTCTCTCTCTCTCTCTCTCTCCCCTCTTCCCCCACCCTGTCAGCCGAGGTTTGGCTGCACCGAAACAGAATGCTTTGCCATAAGAAGATTACCTTTGGTTGGGATATCGATGGATTAAGTAAGAATTGAATGAGATAAAATAGGACTGAAAGGGTTCCCGGAGTCAGCAAAGTTCAGACACCTGTTTTCTCCTGCTCTTTCCCGCTTTCTCGCTCCACGACCATAAAGATTATATCACTTTCTGACTGGAGAAAGGGAGGGTGGTAGGTGTGGGTGGTTTAAGGACGGGGCAGGTTACAGTGCATAAATATAATTTTGGGGGCTGCAAAGACAATTCTTTCACATGCCCTTGGGTTATTTTCAGGCATACTCTATAAATATGTGGTCAATTTGTCATGAACGTCTGGGTTTTGTGTGTAAAGATTGTATGGGTGTAAGTCAATGGGAATGCTGTGTTTGTGTATGTGTGAGTGTGTGTGAGTGTGTCTATGGCAGCTAAGCCGCTGAAGGTTTCCAGGAGCTCTTTGATGTGTATCTGGGCAATGCGCTATTAGAGGGATTTTCCTAGTTGACAGCTCAGAGAATGTGTGGAGGAATTGCGATGCCAGCGGGCTAAAAGAATGCTGGAAACAGGATTAGGATCATATTCTGGCAGCTCCTGTCACTTCATCAATGGGCTAAGGTTTCCTCAGTGACAGCCCTCCTTCTCTGCCCGGCTAAAACCTTTAGTGGGACCATAAAAGGGGTGAGAGAGGGGAAAAAACAATGATTGAATGGTGTGCTATGATTTCTGTGCTGGTTTTGCTCTGAGGGCTTTGTGTTGGGAGGTCTGAGGGGGACGGCGTTGATTTGGAGGGAGGGGTATGTCGAGGGGATGAGAAAAAGGGGGCTTTTTTTTGAGGGTGTTGGGGCGGTGGGGGTAGGACTGTGGTCTTTCTTGGAAGTTTTACACCCAAATCCCCATGGCAGAGCATGTGGAGGGTTTTTACACTGATGCTAGCGGACAGGGACAGCAGCTTGGTGTCCTCCAGGGGACGACAGCAGCAGCAGCAGCAACAGCAGCAGCAGGTGCGGGAGGAAGAACGCTGTTTCCTGAATCTTCAGGATCCAGTTTGTCTGTATAAGCCCTGCCTGTCACCACCAAGTGGAGTGAGACCTCTTTCACCAAGTGAGGGTCTTAGATATGTGGGAGTGTCATGAACACTTGTAGGCTCTTTTGAGGCATAACAGTGATCATCTGTTGTGATTATTTATTTTATTAAAGGATAGGCCTTGTGCTATATTCAGTTTTTTTTATTATCAGCAAAAATCTCATGAAAAGTCAAAAACCAAAATTAATTGATCTTATTAAAAAATAATTTATGTGTCGTCAAAACCTGATATAGCTTATTCCTCTGGGACATAGAGCCCCTTTGTTATCCAAACATATTAAAAACACATCAATGAGCCACCATTTCACTGGCTGACATGTCGCTTCATTATGATAATGTTTATTTTGAGTTGATCACACACACACTGTCCTGCTACTGTAATTACACACTAGAACACAAAATGTGTATTAATCTGTAACTGAAAATAGTCCCCAACAAATGCCCAGTTTCCTCATGTTTGGGTAACATTTGCTAAAATCTACAGTGCCCTGCTGTTTTAACCCTCATCCTACCAACATATTTAACATACAAGGACTAACGACTGGGGTCTCTGGAATAAACTACAGTGAAAATCAACCAACATAGCAGAATTTATTGATAGACCTATTTCTTCTCAAAATATTATTCGTTATGTAATAAAAAATACAAATTGGAATTTGAAAAGCATACCTCTGGGGTCTGCGGGTAACTCAGTTGGTAGGATTAGGGTTAAGAAATTACTAACCCTAAACCTTTAAAAAAATGAAATTATGTAATTGTAAGTAAGACCAAACTGGCTTGGGGTCAAGAGCCACTGACAGAATGGGGAGGTCAGAATTGCAAAACGGACTAACATTTTTGGTTTTGGTTTTTTAATTTAATCTGCTGACAATAACAAAAGTGTAGAACATTGTCAGCCTTATCCTTTTATTGTATTTTTACAGGACTAAAACTTAAATCTCAAGCAAAAAGAGTTACTATTTAATATTTAGGAACAAGATACTTTACATCTGCAAGTCCTGCGCACGTAAACAAATTACAAAAAAGCACATGCAAATCTATCACAAGTGATACACATTTCAAATGTGAAAATTTCAAATTGCACATGTGAATTTCATGCATTTCACATTTGATAAATTCACATAATGTAAGCACATATGATTTTCATAATTTCACATGTGAAATGTAGGTATTGCATGTGAAAACAGTAATTTCACCTCTAATATCACATGTGAAATGGCATTTTGCATGATAAATTCACATATAAACATGTGCTTTTGTGAAAATGTGAAATTCATGTGCTTTTTTGTGAATTACAATCAATACTAAAGGCAATTAATAATTCAATAAAGTAGCAGCTTAAATCAGTAGCTCTATGGTCAAACTGACCTTTGGGACTGAAGATTTTTTAATTTTTTAACATTCTTTGCACGGCTTTAGCACTCTGGATTAGCCTCTTCCAACATATCACCATGTTCAGGTGAGTCATTTATGCCTGAAGTTGAAGATTTTGAGAGGATTATGAAGTGCACCGTCTGTAGTTGGGCCTGAGGTTGTGTTGCAGAATAGTTACTCTTGACTAAGCTTATAGGGTGGTCTCGTCAGTGGAACTTGGACCGACTGCCTTCAGGCAGCACCACCAAAACCCCTTTCCCCAAGAGTATAACTCCACACTTTGCTCACCCATGTGAAACAATACTTTCACAATACCACAGGAGTTTGATTGTTGGCGACAAGTTATATAATGCCAGGAATTACAGACTAGCATGCAAATGCTAAATCCTCCTCTCTTTCTCCTGAGAAGTGGATGAGACGGACTATATCTGCAGGCTTCACTCTGGCTCCCCAGCTTTGTGCTACAGAGACGCTCTCCTTTCTCCCCCTGACTTGGGTGATAATCCTGACACGCACTGTCTGCATTTTTTACTGTACGTGTTTAAGCGCATTTGCAGAGCATTTATCTCTCCAATGTAAACCAATTTGGCTATAAGGGCCTTGGGCCAAGGCAAGGCGCTGAAGGGAAGAAAGGAAAACTCAAACCTAGCAGATGTGCAGAGAGGGGAGGATGGGAGAGTTGGCGAGGATGCGGGGGTTGATGAACAACTGAATGCAGCAAAAGAGGGAAAGCGGAACCGTATGGGAGAAAAAGAGTGTCCCTTGTCCGAAGGGTAAGCCTTTGAAACTTGGGATAGGGGCCTTTAAAGCCGATAGAACGTGGATCACTGAATTGTTGAGTCACAGAATCTGAGAAAATCATACAGAGCTAGCAGTTAATCCTGTCATAGTGAAATCAGTGGGCATACTTTGGGCTTCCCAGCCCCTTCTGAAAAAAATTTGGTGCCTGCTGTATTGACAGAGCTGCTGTTTGATACCGCCTATACACCTGTATCAGCTGTCTGTTAATCTGCCTTCCCCTCCTCCCACTAGTCCTCCACAGCACGTCGCCTTTGCTGGTAGTAATGGCTGATGAAATGGACCAAAGACCTAAAAGCTGCCAATCTTGCTGCTTCTTGATGTCTCCTGTAAGTGGCTCTGGATGCATGCAGGCTGAACTTGTCACTTTGATCATCTGAAAGGCAGGAGCCCTGCTGTGTCAAACATTACTACCTGCAATTCTGTGTGGCCATAAAGACTATGGGCTCCTTGGTCCCTGAAATGGGACATTAAGACAGAATCATCCTAGTTTAGTTGGGGCGATATCAAGGTGTTTTATTTGCTGGCACACGGGCATGGTCTGAATGTGTTCGGATGGCTTTTAAAGTACCTGATCTTATAGCGTAAGGTTCCTGTAAATGAGGTGTTTGCTGCTCTTATCAATGAGACGTTACAAGAGGCGAGCACCTTGGCCTGGCAGTGCTGTTGGATGGTTCTGCTGTACGATTACAACAGGCTGATCTTCGGCCAGATGCCCTCTTTCAGTTTCTAACTTCGTAAACTCTTTTGTTACTGTATGACACTTTCTTTCGCACTTTCTGGTGTTAAATCTTGGATATGCCATCATGAATACATCATGAAATTTACAAAGTTTTCTTACAATGTCATCAATCATGCTGATAAGATTTTATATCACATAACATCAGGCAATGATGGAAAAAAGTATTCATATCTTTCAGTCAAGTAGCAGTGCCCTGCTAGAAGCTTGACTCTCTTCACTCGCCATTACTTCGTCTCTCTGGTGCACAATCAGCTTGTGTAAGCTTGTCAGCAGCGAGTGTTTTAATATGGGGGCTAAGTGAGAGCCACTAGAGTCAAGTATGACGATATTCAAATAAAAGCAATGAGCTGAAATCAGCTAAAATTTGCAAAAAGCTGCATAATTGGGTGTTGATGACGAGTGGGATCAACAGTACTAGCAACCTTTTCACATTACAAGGAATCAGGTGGTTTAATTTGAAACACTCATGTTTGCTTTAGCACTGACATAAATCATGAAGAGTTTGGCTTTGATATAACTATATAGCTTTGGTCTGTAGTTCAGTGTCACATTAGCTCTCATAGTGTTCAAATAAATTGCCAAATGCTTCAGGTTTTAGTTCCAGAAAGGATCAAATATCAAAATATAACTTTTGATCTGCCGTGTTATGCATGGTGTATATGCACACATGCACCATTCACAAACTCCCAAATATACACTACTACCGCACAAATACATATCTTGTGTTTCTGTATATATATATTTTCTTTGTGAGCTCATGTTCTTATGCAGGCTGTAAAAACAAATTTCCCTCCTGACACTTTATATTTATCCATCATTATCAGTGAAGGAGCCCTTTGTAATCCTCAGTTATATGCAGATGTATTCGACTATCATTTTGTCTTCTCGTTGCTGTTCAAGAAAAACACATTTTTGAAAGTTTCAAGTAAAAAACTGAGTTACCGTCCAGAAACTGGTTAATAGTGATGGAAGAATTCCTGTTAGATTAGATTTTATATTATAAACTGGTCAGATACTATTTGTTATTTTTGTCATTTATGAAGGAGGGTTTACATTAATAAACATTAAATCATAAATGCTTTGTTAGCTGGAAATGACTCATTTTCATCCGCAGTCTTTTTCCAAGACAGTTGACCCTAACAGCAAAAATCACATTACAATTACACACATTTTAAATTTACAAATGCGACATACAGTGTGTATGTGTGTTATGCTTGTAATATGCAAATGTTATCATGTACATTAGGAGTGGATGTGGAAATCATAATTTATAAATCAACATTTCTCTTTTAAATATTGTTTCTGCTTTGGTAGTATGTTACACTGCTTTATTTGGCAAACTGATAAATATTCTTTTGCACTGTATGACTTGGGCCAGAATTAATTTTAATGTGTCAATAGTTGTGTTTTTTTCTCTGATCAGTTCAGATTCTATTCTGATCTTTGCTCTAAGGATAAATGTGAATACACAGCTGTAAATACATAAATTAAAATACATGACTGCCAAATTGTGATTGGTAAATGTATTTAACAGGGCAGTTTGAGAGCTGAATTTGTGCGTGTGTATTTGTCATTGCTTCTGTCTCAGATCCTGAGGGATTTATGAACAATGTCAAGTTCCCTCTGAAGACCTGAGTCTCTTCACTGCCTCTTAAAGCTTAATGCTCCCTGACTGAGTGGCACAGCAAGAGCCACTCACTCTCTCTCTATGTGCCACAGATAATGCTAAGAACAACCTCTCAATTCCAGCTCTCCTCCTCGCCTTATGTGCCCTCCTTCCTCTACCGCACGCACACGGCCATTTCCATTCTATGAGACGGCAGCGAAAACGTGGGCGATTGTAATGGAAAACACTAACATTGTCCCTAATGGCTTCCCATCCCAGGAGAGTTTTAAAACATATGTAAATTTATGTAAACCCAACAGAAACACATATTTACAATAGCACAGGGTAATCACAATATGACGACATGGTGCGCTGGCCTTGTAGATGGAGGCGCCATGTGTCATTAGTCTCCTTTATTTCTTTTCTGTTTCTTGTTATGGCATCAATGCAACAATCACTCACAGTAAGAATGAAAATGATCTGCGCTCATCTGTGGCACAGTGATGGAGAGGAAGAGGTGGAGGATAAAGACGAAGGTAAAGAAAGAGGTTTTGTGCACAGCTGCTGGGTGCCTTAAGAGTGAAACACGCATTATAAACTTACTTCATTCAATATTTAACAACAGCAACAAAAAACAGTGGATCATCTTACCTGTACCTGAGTACGTTATTGGTGACTTGTATAATTCAAACATCTGAAAACAAATTCTATTCATTCATTTCTACTGTAGAAACAAACGACAACAGTGGTTCCTCTGTGAGAAATCAGTTACTTCACTTTATTCTTGGCTATCATTTGACATAAAGCTGTCAGGTCTTGTAAAGAGACAAACATGATCAAGTAAACAAAGCATTATTTTCCATATTCGTTATACTGTAAATTCTAATTTTCAAGATTTGCTGCATTTGGTTTTTGATAACATGAATTCAATTTCTTGAAGGTAATGCCTATTCATGCTATATTGCATGAAATATTACAACAGTGCCAGTGGTGGGAAAACAGAACAAACAAATGGGATCCTGAATTCCTCAAAAAGAAGAAAAAAAAAAGAAAAAACACCCCAACAAAAACAATAAAGATCACATAATCATAAGTGTCAGACTCTCAACTCTAAAGCAAATTTTTAAAAAAACCCAAAATGTTAAGTTAAGTACAATAGTTAAGTACAATACAAACAAAATGATTTGTTAAAATCTTGAGGTTTGTCAATCAATTACTTAAACTAAATTAGAAATGCATCTTTTCTACATTAAAGCCCCGAAAAGCCAAAGTACAGAAAATGCTAGTTTATCTGTGTTGAACAGAGGAATAAAACAATATTAAATATTTCAAATATTAAAGATTTTCAAATACTCAACAACCTTTTCGAAAACATTATTAATTGGGTTATCTCATATTCCAGTGTGTTTTAATGTGGTTAACAGCTCTCACATTATGTGCAGTTATTTCTTAAAAGAGCGGCTGCATCAAAATGATTTCAGAGACCGGCTTACTGTTAGTGTTTACTTTTACATGTTGTACCCAAAGTAAATTTAACCTCAGGGCCCTGAAGTTAGCAGCCCCACCTGTGGTCTCACTTTCTGCTCTGTTTAACCAGTTGTTCCACCTCCTTCATGAAGCGCAGGCAGAGCTCATCCTGCCACGGCAGGGCAACACACTGCACTGCCACTGGCAAACCCTCGCCTCCAGACACAGCCTGCGCAAACACAGAATGCACTCAGTCAAACAACCAGCATCCACAACTACCACAGTCTGCTGCCTCCACCTGCTGACCACCTATGGAACTACAGTCTGTTTTCAGACCTGTCACTGAAGTTTGGAATAATACACAGTCATGTAGTGTTCTCCATAGTACAGCAGAAATGCCAAAAAAATGTCTAGTTCCAGCTTCTCACACTGTATTTGAGGGTTTGCAGCTTTTATTTGTCTTATGTGATCGTAAACTGAATATCTTTAAGTTTTGGACTGTTGGTCAGTCAAAACAAGCAATATAAAGACATCAACCTTGGATATTTTTACCGTTTTCTGACATTTCATAACGATTAAAAGATTAAATAAAAGATTAAATGACTAATCAAAAACTAAACATCTGACTTACCAAGTAAAACAATTATTAGGTGCAGCTCTACATCAAAGGTCAGTATAAATTTATTTTGTCTCTTAAACATTTAAGCTTCTAGAAAAAAGCTTCACAAAGATGGTATTTATTAATGTTTTATAGTTGTACTATTATATTATAAAAGCCATTACTGTTATGTATTTCAACCCATGCATTTAATCAGTCACCTCTCACTTACCTGTTTGAAGAGTCTGTCCCAGTAGTCCTGATAAAGTCCCTTATAGTGTCTGAGTTCTTCCTCATCCTCTGCTGTCACCGTGGAAACAGGAACAACACCAGCAGGAAAGGTGAGGAGATTGTAAATGAGTGTGTAAGCGGCACAACCTGGCAGGAGAGAAAAACACAAGAATGTGGTAGGACAAGGTGGCATCAACATTTGGTTCATTACCTCATTAGTTGATGTGTAGATATAGACTACACTCTTAATATGTGAAAGTGTTAAGGCCTCTTGTTTCACTGTTGCAAAGTTCAGGGAGAGATACTGCTGTCTTTAGCTATTTTTACAGATTCAGTGTCCCCAGACGATATATGACATAAATACATGAAAATTGAATCATACACCACTGTTAAAAACAGGAAAGCTACAGAGAGATTGCTTCCCAGCTCCCTGGCTACTACAGTAGTTAGTGTAGTGATCTGCTTTTAATATCTGATCTAATATTCACTTTGCAGAAAACATTGAAGACAACACTCAGTTTATTCTGTGATGGATGACAGATGGATGGACATTGTTATCTAATGTTCTTACACACAAAACCTATTCAGTGGACCGTACAGGTAAGCTTGCCGGGGTATAAGAAGTTGTAGGCTGGTCCGATCACAGGGCACAGCAGCACATCTATGTTGCATCTTCTCCAGTCTGCTATTGTTTCTTGAATGTAGTCCTAATGAAAACACAAGAGAATTCAGTTTCACCTATGCATTCAAATGTGCACAAGCATCATTAGCTGAAAGCCAACAGTACCTCAACAGCAGCGTGCTGCTTCCACAGACCTGGAACAGATCTAAAAACAAGGCAGACAAAGAATTATCAGCAATTCCCCCCATCATGTATGATAATGTATCAAAGCCTGTCAACTTAAAGATTACTCTCTCACCCAACTCCACAAGTGGCACTGAGCGCTTCAGACCCACGGGGAAACTCCAAAAGACAAACACAACATCAAACACACTTTAAACTTTGTTCTAGTATAATACCATACTCAACAACACAAGAATAATTTTTATCTGTATGCCTAATTGGCACGGAGGCATAATAAAATCAGGCAGTAACATGACAGAGCTGAATTACGTGAACAAATAAGTCAGACAAGAAGGCGAGTCTATAAAAATGTGTGACAGGATTTAAATGCTGAGATATATGTGAATAATATTTTTGGTATTGCTCCGATCCTGCAAATATTCCTGAGTTGGTGAAAGCATGATCAGTCTATTTTTTGTGTGTTGTCCAAAGTTTTGTCCACTGTCAAAAATAACACCCAGGTTCTATGCAAGAGGAAAAGTTGTCACATCCAGTCTCTCATATCAGCTAAGCAGCTCTGTAGTTTGGCCAGCTTGTTGTAAAGAGTTATAAAACTGTGTGTCATCTGCATAACAGTGAAATGAGATGAAACTGTGACATATGATATGAACTAATGGCAGCACATATAGTGTAAAGTAGGAAAAAAAGTGTTGCACACTCTGACTCCATATGCATTTCTCTTTTATTTGGATGACATTTTAGCCCTCAGGCTTTCTTCAAGATCAATAATCAATTGTCAATCAACAATCAATCTTCCTGCTTTTGAGTCTGCTTCCAGTGATCAGCACCTCCCTACAGCCCTTGGTGTGCATTATTTTTCCACTACTACAACTACTTTCTGCACATATAGTGAAAACAGCACTGGTCCAAGAATTGATCCTTTGAGGTATATTACATGTTGCAGCTACAAAAAACATGCCAAACAGATGAGTTTTTGTTTGTCCCTGAGGAAAATGTTTTTTTCTTTTTTGTCTCCACTGACATACAGTATGTCTGTCACAGAAGGAGAAAACTCACCAGAGGCTTGAGGAGGAAGGAGAGGGTTTTCTTCAACCAATTAGGAAGAAAGTAAGGGAAAACCTGTGATGTGAGACAGGGGTCCAGAGGGCCACCCTCCCTAAAACAGAAACTGAGTGCTGAAAACTGTATGGTCTTTTGTGAACAGACAGGACTTTGCTAACAGAGGTTCCATTGTGGAAATTTCTGAAGACAATATATAGAGCATACATTTCACACAAAGACATTCAAATAAAATGGTGGATAGTAAATATAGTGTGCTATATAGTAAATAGAGAGGGATTTCGGTCACGGCAACATTCTAACTAATATCATTAGTTGCAGCCCTAGTGACTGCAGGACAGATTGAAAGGATAGAGAAATCATTTTCTAAATTCAAGAGTAAGAATGATAGAATATAAAACAACAAAAGTATGTATTATCTGACACTTAAATTTTGCACAATTATCAAATTACTTAAGTATTGACACTGCATTGATTAAATAACTGGCATCTTAAAAGGGAACTTCGACTCACAGTTTTTGCAGCAGGGTGGTAGCTCCGTCTGCCAGGATACCCTTCATCATGAGTTCAGTTGCAGTGTATCTGATCCTCAGAGGAGTGTAGGGCACCAACTACATGCACAAATGACAAAGAGGGGAAAAAAAACCCATCAAAAACAAATGTCTCCTGCCACATATTTTACATGGGTGTAGATCATATAGAACGTGCATGTCTGTGTAGTCTGGTCTTACAGTGTGTCCTGCTTGCTCTAACAGAGCTTTGACCTCTCTGATGCCTCGGGCCATGCTTGGAGACGGTTGTGTATAGCCATCACTTTCTAGGTAACCAATCCTCAGAGGTTTGGAGCTCTTGTACATCTGAGGGAGACATTTAAGTGGAAACACATATATTTCTTGTTATACAACTAATAATCATTTGTGGATACAGGGTTTTTCTGTTTTTCTCAAGGCTTTAATTAAGACACAATTAAGAAATGGGTTGTCAGAAGGCCAGATCCAGGATTTGTTGTAAAAACATGATGAGCCTGTGATGTGCCTTTATGTTTCCACTGCACCTTCACCATGTAGGTGACTCATCTAATTATCATCACAGCAGTGCATTTCCCCTAGAGAAAACATCTAGGGTACAAACAACAAGCAGGAAACGTCAAGGGACTTAACACCACCATGAGAGATTTACACCAAACAAAACTTTCAAATGGAAAAGGAGGGAAAGGAAGGAAGGAGATGCACCTTTAATTTCAAGTTCATCTGTGTGTCATTACACATATTACCAACAGAGGTTGGTAATATTACCAACAGAGGTTGGTAATATGTGGCTGCAGGGATTTGCTTCTATTCAGTCTCAAGAATATTAGTCAGGTTGAACATTGATGTTGGGTGATAAGGTCTGGCTCACAGTTGCTGTTCCAGTCCATCCCAAATCGTTTAGTAGGGTTGAGTAAAGTAACGTTGAGTAAAGTTCTTCCAAACCAATCAAGGAAAAACATTTCTTGATGGACCTGGCTTTGTGCACGGCAGAATTGTGATACTGAAATAGGAAAGTGCCTTCCCCAGATAGCTGCCATTAAGTTGGAGGCACACTGTTAAATATTGTTGTATGCTGTAACATTAAATTCCCCTTAAAGATGCCCTGTGGAGTACAAAAAATACAAAAAACTTATACAAAAAAAAAATTGTGTTTACTGTACATTCAGTGTTTCTCACCTAAACACATTGTGTGCTTTCTGTGCTTCTGCTTTCTGAGTTCTAACAAATGTGTAGAATGCATTTCCTACTTCATAACATATTTGCAAAGCCAATTTCAAATATTTCAATATTCAAAACTGTGCATTGTTTACATCCATGTTTGCCTCTTCACTGCCTTTGTTGGTGCATTGCTACATATGTTGGTGCGTTCCAGCCAACTGTTGATCAGTGGAATAACATAAAACCAGTGGCAGTATGTGAATCACATTACTCGTGTGTGTGTGTACAATACAAGCAAATCAGGGACCAACTCATAAAAACATTGCTCCATAGCACTACTAGTAGTCAAAAATCCACAGGGTACCTTTAATCAGAAGTAAGGGGCCTTGCTCATACTAAGAAACATAGCACCAGACCAGTGTACACCAAATATGTGGGTGCCCACAAACATTTAGCTGTGTAGTGTATATCCTTTAAAAAAATCCAATCTAATGTGAAATGCAAAAACAATACTGGGCAATAATATGAATCCCTTAGAGGAGGACACACCTGCTCATTAAAAGGTACAGGTGGAACAGTGGGGTCCAGGGTAAACATATGGTCACAGAGCAGAGCCTGCATACACAGAACCAGACTGTCCACATCCTTGGCCATGGGTCCAGGAGATGACAGCACTAATATAATGAGAAAGAGTCAATCAAATCTTGCTGAAGACACGTGTAGTGCTGCAAGATAATGATGATTTAAGTGTAACTTACCTGACTTTTGCCCTCGATAAATGGGGCTCACACCCTGTACACTAACCAAGACACAAAGAAACACAATATCTTAATAAATTAAAGATAAATGCCTAGTGTAAAGTGTTATGACTGTTAAATGGTAATCAATAAAACTGGCTGAATGGCACTCACCTTAGTCGACCTGCTGTTGGCTTGAAGCCACAGATCCCACAGAATGAAGCAGGAATACGGATGCTGCCCCCTATATCAGAACCTAAACCAAGTAGGGAGCCTCCTCCCCCGATGAGAGCCCCCTCCCCACCAGACGAACCTCCAGAGGTCTTCTGGAGGTTGTGGGGGTTCACCGTCTGCCCATAGATGGGGTTACTGCAGTCATAACTGGAGGCAATAAAAGAGAAAGAGAGATGAGCAAAGAGCATTATTGTTTTTGCATGTGTAAAAAAACATATATTACCCAGATAGCAAAATTGCTGTGGCCCATATCCAACCTCCACCCAACACTTTTATGTGGCCCACATACCGCATGGAATGATGGCACTTGGGCGGTCCGCTCCTGTTTGCCAGATCCGGGCCACAAGCAAACCATAGCAATGCCACATGTAAACCAAAAACTAAACAAATAAACCAGATCTGGCCCACATCTGGACCACAGTTCATTTTTATTCTGGCCCTGATCGGGCCCACATTCCTGTGGTGACTATGCCATACAATTGCCAAAAGTGGGCCAAAGTTGTTGTATAGTATTTAGGCCATATTTGCCATATCATATGTCGGCCACTTTAGGTTCACATCAAGTCAAGCCAGTGCTTACTGTGCCGTATCTTTGTCAGAACTGGCCTAGGTATGTTTTAAGATAACCGGGCCACATTTGCTGCACCATATGTGGGCCACTTTTGGTTTACACCTACATTAACTATTGTCGCTTGTGCCAGATCTTTGCCAAAGGCGGCCCACATTTGTTTTGTGATATTTGGGCCATATTCACATGGGCGACTTTAGGGTCACATCCAGTTTACACATCGCCAAGAGCACCGCATCTTTGCCCAAAATTTGTTGTGGGATATTTGGGCCATATTTGTTATTTTACATGTAGGCCACTTCAGGCTCACATCCATTTTGTCCGGGTCAGAAGAAGGCCAGCAGTGCCGCATCATTGCCTGAAGTGGCCCACTTCCATATGCTATCTGGGTATCCTTGGTGCTAGATAAATATAATTGCATTAGTGCACATTTTGTCATAACTTGAAATTGAGAAATTCTTTACTTTAGTAGGCCTTGGGGCAGGTTGGTTTTCACAAAGGGAATAGCTCCTTGTCTCTTCAGAACTTCAACAAGCACACAGTCCTGCTGAGCTGGCTGCTCCAGTTTGATGATGACACCACAAGAAGAGTCATGATTCTTGTGTTGAAATATGAAAACAGGCAAAGAGAGTGGCGTTAGATAAAGGTACATTAAAGACATAAACCTGAACTACATTAAGAACGCCGTAATAGTAGTTTGCCATACCATATTTGGAAATCCTGTAAGTATAATTGCCATTCAGTGATCATGAAGGTAATACATGACCACAAATTACCTTGTATGCAAAGTTTTCTTTGATGCTAACTGGAACTCCATACAAGAGACCGTCCTTGTTGGAGCCAACAGTTTTCAGCTGGTCAAAACTCTCCAGCAAAATCCCTGTGCAGCAGTTTAGCTTTTTGTTTACATTGATAGTCTGTGGGAAAGGAAAAAAAAAACTGTAATCTAAAAGTGACACCAATTTAAAGATTAATCAGAGAAGTCAGTGAGCGTTAAAATTATTTATTTCTGCATTTTCAGTGTTGGCCTGTGATGAATGAGCTGCGTTTGGTATTGAACCTTTTCCAAGTAAGAGTAAAATACATCCTCAGGTCTCAGTGAGCCTTCCTGTAGTTGCTTTGTCAACTCAGACAGGGACAACGTCAAAATGAGAGACGGGTCGGTCATGGGATGCTGGAAGAGCAGTGACACACGCACGCACGCACACACACACACACACACACACACACACCCACACAGAGTCATTACCGCATAGAAGCATATGTTTGGAAAATTAGTTTGCACAGTAGACAATAATCATCCTTTTTCAAAATAGTTCTTCACAAATAACAAATGAGCTACAAATAATCCCTTAATGTACAGCACGTGCACATATTTTGCATACATACTTTAAATTAAAGATCCCTTAAACATTTAAAGTAAACATTAAATCTCCCCTTGCTTAAGGCAAGGCAGCAAATATAAGACAGGATACTGTAAATATACAACCCTCCGCTACACAGGTGTGTCCACTTATGTAGAGTGATAAGAACTGGAAATAAAGAAGGGTGTGTCTACACTCGGTGCTTTCTTGAGATCCTATTGGTTTTGTTAAACCTGTTAGGGCAGGATGACTGAACTCAGCAAACTCCCAGTCTTAACCTAACTGGTGGTCTTATATAAGCAAGAATAACTAAGACCTGTGTGAGTCCAGGGTCTTTAACAACAAAACACCTTTATCTTTGAGTCTATAAAGCCACTGTCACTTGTCAAACAGTAACTATAATAGCATAAAGTGGAGAGAAATATCTTATTTTAAGTGCCCTGTATTGTGCAAGTTCGCTCACTGGATAATATGAATGTAGCTTAAATAACTGCTATGTAAGGCTTCATTATCAGTTAATCTGTTGATTATTCTCTTGATTAATCGATTCATAGTTTGGCTTCTAAATGGCTGAATATTTACAAATTTGCAAAATGATTAATAGATTACCACAATAAGTGGCGATTAATTTTCTGTTGGTCGATTAATGATTAATCAATCTTTGCAGCTGTACTGCTATTGCTGTGCCTCTCCTGTTAATGAATAGCTATAGATGTACAGAAACACAAAATGACAGTTGCAGATTGGTACAGCAGATGTAAACTTTTTGTACAGCCCGGCTAAGCGTGTTGATCACAAATGACGCCATTAAGTTATTTATCTTTCTAGATAAACTACTGAATTTTGCATCTGAATGAAAGGGTGTGTTTCAACTTTCGCTGACAGCTCTCACCGACTCCTTGTACTGAAGTACAGCCTGTTCAGCCCGCTGCAGACTCTCAGTCCTCCTCTTTCTGGCTCTCTGGATCTTCTTCTCTGCCTCTTGGTGGCTGCTGAACTTCCGTACCAGCACGACCAGAGCTCCCACACCGCAGGCTGCACCGGTGAGCAGTGCCGCTGTCCGGTTGTCCAGCTCCAATCCATGAAAAAACTCTTGAACACTTTCCATCGTTCTTCCTCGAAGCACACGGTCAGCTAACTTAGGCTAACGAAAACACACTGTTAACACACTGTTATTAAACCAGACCTGCCAGAGCTTTAAAGTTAACAGGTGGCCGAAGTTAACTGTGACTTACATATTCATCGGAACACTTTCTCCCTTGAGGGCGGGTTGTCTGGCACCGGCGTTCAGATTACAGCCAGAACACCATCATGGGAACACGATTAGCATACTGTTGCGTAGCAACTAGGTGACGATAGAGGGCGCCAGAATGCTTTAACTAACGAGCTTAAATTATTTTTATATAAATGCTCAATATATTCAACTAGAAAATGACAAGTCCAAACACCCTCACCACTTCAGTTCACTGACGGATAAGTATATGTGAAACTTCGTTCATATATTCATCATAACGCCCCAGAAAGCGGCAGGGATGAGACCTTTCTTAGGCTTTTATTGGCGACTTTCCTGTGACGACGTGACATGTTTGCACAGTATCTAGACTCATTTTATGATCAGTAACTGTATGACACATTGAGGTTTCACATGCCGTCATGTTGTAATCCTTCTTCCTGTTCACACTAACCATTAGAAGATCCCTTCATAATGCACTTACAATGGGGTCATGGGGGCCAACATCTACAAGCCTCCTTCTGTACAAAAATGTATTTAAAAGTTTATCTGAAGCTAATATGAAGCTGTAAAATGAGTCAAATCAAGTAGATATCTTTCAACATTATAGTCTTTTTAGTGCCAAAGTCCCTCTTTTTGTTACTACACTTCCACCACAGCTCAACGGGGAAACACAAAGAGGGAATTTGATGCCAAAAAGACTAAATGTGGGAGATATCCACTTAATATGACTGAGACTGCTGAAGCCTCATATAAGCTTCAAATAACAATGTAGATTTGAAGGGGATCTTTTAATGGCCAGTATGAACAAGAGAAATGATTAAAGCGAGGAAAACCTCTTCCAGTGTTTATATGGGCACCTGACTGTTGTTTTAAGAGACTTGAAAAATTATGAACCTGTCCTTTATGGCCAGACTACAATTTACCAGACACGGCAGCCTCTGATAATTGCCAAGTTTTGCTATCAAATGGCAACACTTTTAGCCAGCGTTTGTACGGTAGTAATTGAGTCCCTATTTGTTCAAGTCACATTATGTCCTTAAACAGTGTTGATGTTCCCTCGTGTGTCTAACTAAAGGCAAAGTGTGACCTCTGGCTAAATATTTCTCATACAGGGCAAATTTAAACGTGCATTTTTTTTTATCCTTTTATCTTTTTCCATGTGCAATAGTAACCCGCATTAACTACGGAGCAGGTGTTTATGACAAAGCCTTCAAAAAATCTTGTTGACATTTAACCTTAACTTTATCTCGACTGTGGATCGTCATCTTCTTCTTCTTCTTTTTGTTTAATGGCGGGTGGCAACCAGCGTAAAGGTGCATTACCGCCACCCACTATGTTGGAGTGTGAACCAGGGTTATCTACCTCTATAAACAAATCAGAAAAAAAGAAAGAGAGAAAAAACTCTACTGTGGATCGGTTTACATGTTCTGTTTTATATGACTAAAAGTATTTGCACATCAAATCCGTTTTTTTCGTCCGAAATTGTCGCACGTTAAAAAATAAATACGACGTCACGTTGTGTCAATCATGTTTACACACCTACTCCGAAAGTTTCGTCCGTCATTAAAGTTTTCGGAGCAGGTTCGATTTTCTGCGTTTTTTTCAAGCGGAAACCTCTGGGGCTGTAAAATGAAGCCAATGCGGAAGTGCCAAAAACTGCAGTTCCTTGAATGGCCACTTAAGGCTGGCTCCAAAAGCGAGTCATTCCCCATAGACCCTCATGTTAAAATGTCCAACTTTACAGCAGAAATAAACATGTTTACAGCCTGGTACAAAAAACGGTTTTGGTCTCTACGGCTAATTTCCTCTCTCATGACAACTGTACAGGGTGATTTTTTTTTATATAACTCACCCGTTTAAATTTTATTAAGCCGTAAAATTATGCATAATGAAGGACATGGCTGCTTTGAGTGACAGGTCCGCCAGCCACTAGGTGGCTTGTTTCAGCCATTCGGCCTGCCTCTTTGCCCATTTTTGATTGGCTGGGAGTTAGGCAGCGTCACGCACTGCCAAGATGGCGACGGCCGGAGCGTCTCACTTTGAGCTTCAAAACCGCTCCTCAGAAACCAACGGGTGACGTCACGGTAACTACATCCATGTTTTTATACAGTCTATGTTTTTTTGCATCCGTCAAAAGCCTTTACAGAGTTGTTTGACCACTCAGAGCCACCGTACACGCAAACAACACAGCCTCGAAACACTGATACTATCAGCTCCAGCAGAAAAGTTATACACAAACTGACAGGACAACTATTGACCATAATCTTGTCTGTATGTCGCAGCGTTTTGAGGCTGTGCCCTGAATATCTGCGGATCCAGTCAACCTTAAAAATTACAATCTTTTTTTTTATTGTATTTCTAGTCATTCAGCCAATAAATTTGTGACCCACAGTAAGGTTTTCAAGCCATCCACTTTAATGAAATGTCAACTCAGATTACCTTTTTAAATACTTAAGTTTTTTCACATGAGCAGATATAGTGTACACTTAAAGTTACAACATACAGCAGATCCACATATGGATGTATTTAAAACCATATTCTCCTCATAATACAATATTTGAAGAATGAACTGAATGAAGAATCAGCCAGTGGTGCAGCAATCAGGCAGGATTTCATTTGACAGAATGAAACAGTTTATGTGCCACCTAGAAAAGGAAAAGAGGAAATTCATTAATGTACACAAACTACAGTATATACACACTGTCCAAAGTCATTGTTTCAGACAAATACAGAACTTTCAATATTACTGAAGTTACTGTTTGTAACATGCAGGCTATAAGCAATTTCTTCACATTTTTTTCTGTACAATTCAAACTGATGTGCCCCTGCTAAAGGCTAATGCTTACTGGACTGTTCATAACTGTAAGACATGCAAAACAAAAGTTATTTTCATGCACCTTTTTTGCAATCTTACATAATACCACAGAAGTGTGTGTAGTGTTGGAATCTTTTGTCAAATCAAAGGATGTGGAAATTCATGAAGTAGCTTGTATTTCAGCAACACATCAAGTTAATCTGTTTTTGGCCATTAGAGGAAAATATGCTTATTGGTGGTGCACGTGGTAGCCAGTTTACTTCTTGGATTTAAGGTCAGCTGTGAGAGCTGAAGCCTCACTTGCAGATATTGGATAAAGTTCAAGTTTGTGAAGGTCTTTTTCCCCTTATTTTTATCTTAATTTATTCCAGCATTACAATAAAGATTAATGTCAGTCTTGAGGTGTAGTGCTGAGTAGTGATGCAGGGACACAAAGCTTTCTGAAACACTGAATCAAGATGAAGCCAATGTTGAAAATGGCTCATTTAATACAGTCAAAATGGCTACATCTGCTGGGCAACTCTTGATAATGCTGGTTGTTTATATTTGAGACCATGATCAAGCAGATTGTCAGAGTACAAGTGGTGTTACTGCTTTCATTAGTGTCATTTTGGTCAATAAAATCTAAACCATAAATCTGATCGGTGTTCATATGAGTCTATAGCTCTGTTGCAGATTGAGAAGTACATCCTGTATTCAGTTTTCCTGTGACTTTGGTTGTGGTCAAGTAAGCTGAATCATCAGCAAAACTGTTGCTTTGAAAGGTAAATACTGTGTCAAAGCTCACGACCTTTTTCTACGGTAATGGGAGGGCTGTGAAAAATTCTAATAACCGCTAATTTACTAGCTGATGTCACCTCAAGAAAACAATATGAATTATGTCATTAGAGAATGACACATTAAAGTAATAGAAAGCTTAGGTGACTAACACTAAAGGTGCTCCAAATTAGCTAGCATGAACCAGGGCCACTGTTAATGTAGCTTACTGATGTCTGTGCTAGTAAGGGTATGCTTGTCAAGCTGTCACACAAGTATATGTCATTAATACAATAACTAGTCAATCATCTTGGCTTTTTGATTTTTTTTTAAATGTTACTGTTTGGCCCAATTGTCAATTGGTGGATGTCACACTTACACAGTGGTCCCGAGCATGGAGGAAGTCAAAGAGCTCCTCGGTACAATCCTCCTCCGTTGAAGATCGAGAGCCAACTCTGGTCTCACATTCCTCCAGACGCGCCTGAGTGTGGATGCAGTGCTCTGTCTCTGCACACTTCTGTCTCATCGTTTCAAGAGGATCCTGAAGCAGATTATGCAACATTCAGAATATATAGCATATTAAATGTCCTTCACTAAAAGACACTTGTTCAGTAGACGATCAGGGCTACACTCTATCAACCAGGATAAACTAAATAATGGAAATACTGCAATACAATTACATTCAACACAAACATCAGCCTCCAAAATTACAAATTGAAGTTGTAGCTGATGTGCTCTGTGTGTGAGTGTACATGGGGATTTTTAAGGGGATAACAAAGACACACAAATAGACAGAAACCTGCAACCTTCTTTTCCCTCAAGGTTTCCCTAAAATCTGTGTAGGGTTTGAAAATCTTCAGTGAAAAAGAAGTTTACAGTGGTAAGTTTTGAGGATTGGGGAGCAAAGGTCTCACTTGTATTTATAGATATAGTTCCAGAGGGGAGGGGTGGCAATGGATAAGACCTGAAACGACCCACTCGTCCGGTGACAGGAGGTCTAAATATCGTCCATATCTTGTCCTTCTTGGCTCTTAACAACGACTTTTAGTTTGCCAATTCTAGTTCCTACTGCCAAGTTCAAAATCTTCTTTTACTACTACGATAACAACTACAATAAAAAGGTGGTCAAGCTTATGATAAATGATACAGGGGGTAATTAACACATTTTGTGCATGAAGTGAGTCTTCCATGAACATACCACCATGTCTTCTTCCTCCTCCTCCTCTTCTTCCTCCTAAAATACAAGACAACCAAATCAATTACATCATTCACTTCCAGCTATCAGACTGCTGCTAGCCAACTATCGTTTTTTTAATATAAACAACACATTCAACAATTAGAAAGCCAGTATTACGGACGATAAAATTGCTATGTCACTGTGATTTAGCTGCAATGTCTCTCTCGACGATTACTGTTATGTGAACATTGACGTTGGCTAATGCTAAGTGCTAAGCTAGGTTAGCCGCGTTGTGTTAGCTTGCTAGCTAAAATTACCAAACATTACTATCATAGGTTAGTTGTCCTACGTATAAAAAAAGATACTAACTTCCTCAGGCTCTCCATTCATGATCATTTTCTCCTCGAAAACCATGATTTTGATGTCCTTGTCCTAAGGTGACCCGGCTGTCAAATCTCGACTGTTGGAGGACGCAGCAGATGACGCGAGGCTCGCGAGCAGCAAATCGCTGACAAGTCCGCGAAAGCGCACCACGCGGTTTCCGGTCATTAGGCTTTCAGAACAAATCTCCCATCCACCAACATTGAAGTAGCGAATGGGCTCAAACGTCTAAGTCTTTTCCACAACAGTACCTTGTAGGTTTCAGTCGCTTGGATCAATTTGACCAAGAGTAGAAGGCAACAGGCACACCACTTGCTTAATCTCTCCTGTGGTGCAAGGAATCAACTCCCCCGATGATCCAGTTCCAAAGGGAAAAAAAGTCAATTCCTACACTCACTTATCTCTTTGTTGACTTATTAAACATGTCAACGTGTCGGTCACAATGACCTTTCGTAAGACACTTGAGTCATAAAGTGACATATTCAATGATTGTATGATAGTCCACAGCTATGTTGAGGTTTGATCTCTCTCTCTCTCTCTCTCTCTCTCACACACACACACACACACACACACACACACACACACACACACACACACAGCAAGTCACTCGTAAAATTCCCTCAACTGTCAAAAACATAGAATATCTATAATCTTACACAAAATAATTTTGATATTACTAATAAGTAGGGGTGCAACGGATCACAAAACTCACGGTTCTGATCGTATCACGGATTTGAGTCTCGGATCATTTTTCGGATCAGCAAAAATAAATAAATAAATAAATTTTAAAAAGGGGAGACAAATAAAACTTTGTTTTCCATATATTCAGTATAACACTTAAAGCAAAGAACTTTTGGCCATGGCCTTAAATGAAAACAACATTCGAGATGTCCAATGTTTAAATAAAATCTTAAAATATATAAAATATTCAATGCTCAGTTGTTAAATTAAGTTGCAATATGAGGCATCATACCTTCCTCTTATAAGCATGGTAGTGAATGAAACAACAACCTGTGTCCACATCATCGAAACTTGATGGTAACTTACAAACATGAACACACGTCTTGTCCTGCAGCTTGTTGAAGGAGCCAGTGCAGATGTCACTTATTGAATTAACTTTACATTGGCCCATTTTAAAAATCTGTACTAATT
The DNA here is from genome assembly GCF_914725855.1 of Thunnus albacares. Lineage (NCBI taxonomy): Eukaryota > Metazoa > Chordata > Actinopteri > Scombriformes > Scombridae > Thunnus > Thunnus albacares. The sequence goes on along the minus strand of NC_058114.1, from coordinate 21,676,999 downwards.
GCAAACTTCTCAATTTAAAATATTGCATGAAGCCTTTAAGATAGTCAATTGACATTAAAATATATTTTTAATGAATAAACTTTCCATATATATATTTTTTTAAATCCGTGTGCTACTTCAGGGAAAAAAACACGACAAGAAACAGACCAACTTCCACTGCTAGGTCATGTGATTTCCTGTCAACTGCAGAGGTGGAGGTCCAAGAAGTCTGCCTTCATCATCAATTCTTTAGAGGCCAGTCCTCAATTATTGATGGGATGTAGCAGTCAAGATATATTATCTTAAAGTCCCCCTCCTTTCAAAAATGTGTTTTTCTTTGTTCCTACAACTGGATGTTTGAGCTTCACTGTGCAGAATGATGTAAGTGTAGAGTTTGACACTAGAAGGCTGTTTTCACATTCATCTGCTGAAATTGGAAAGTTTCTCTGTACTCATTTGAAAAAATCAGATTTTAAGGGGTGGGCCCATACAAGCATGATTTGTGACATCACAACTAGTTTGGGAAGCCAACCGTGGTCAAATATTCAACTTTAACAAGTGTGATGTGGAAACCTGAAGCCTCCAGTGCACAAACATTGAGAATGGATTCTTGTGTACAGCAGTCAAACTTTTAAAATTAACAAAATTGGCATTTTCTTATATTCTGGAATTTCTAATGAGGATTTTAACGTGGTAATTATACTTTTTTTGTGGAAAAAAATATCAGACACACATTATTGTTCCAAGCAGACTTTTTATATGTATTAATACATGTTTGGAGATGAGCTTTTAAAAAGTCAATTTGAACAAATACCAGAGGCAAAACTAAAGCTACAGAGTAGAGTGTGGATTCAGATCTCTCTGATATAAGCACCCTAATATTCGCACTTTCACTCACTCAGTAAAGTAGCAGTTTTTCGCCCACAAAGTTGTTACAGTAGATATTTTGCCTATAAGAGTGTTTTATTTTGAAGTCAGAATTGTCTGGCAGACAAAACTGTGGTCTGTGTGTTTCCTTGGCCAAAGTTATGAAACTCTATACTACCATCATGTGCTGAAAAATGGTACTACACAGGTGGAAAGAACTAAGAAATTGAAGATGCACTATATGGCCAGAAGTATGTGGACACCAAAATCAATATAAGCTCACTTTTGGCGTGGTTTGAGCTTGGCACGCTAATTAAGGTAACGTGTAACGCAGAAAACTTATTGGCACTGTAATATAATTTGACAATAGTATTCTTCCAATTTTGTGGCAACAATTTGGGGAAGGCCCTTTCCTGATTTAACATGACAATGCCCCTGCGCACAAAGCCAGGTCCATAAAGATTTTTGCCCCTTAGTGTGTTGTGGAAGAACTTGACTGGCCTGCACAGAGCCCTGAACTCACCCCTCACACCTTTGGCATGATTTTTAATGCTGACTGAGAGCCAGCCCTCATTGTCCAACATCAGTGCTCTCCTGATGGTCAAGTGGTCTAAACGCATGCCATTTTTACTTAAAGGTCACCTTCATATCCAGCCTGGCACCAAGCAAACTTCATGAAAATATCACAAAACATTTCTTTGTTGGGCAGCTGTGGCTCAGGAGGTAAAGCGGGTCATTCAGTGGTTTGATGTCTGACTCCTCCTGTCTCACCGTGATGGTTGCACGAGCACCCTGTGTAGTAGCTTGCCATCATTGGTGTGTAAATGGGTGAGTGAGCAGCAGATTGTAAAGCACTTTGGATAAAAGCGCTATATAACCAGCCATTTACCTTTTACCATTTGCTATCAGCTCACTACCTCATGGTTTTGTGGCTAAGTTGGAGAGAATTCCTGCGGCCATGTTCAAAAATCTTATGGAAAGTCTTCACAGTAGAGTGAAGGCTGTCATAGCAGCATTTTAAAAGGTTGTGGAATGAGATATTCAACAATCTCCTATAGGTGTAATGTTTGGTTCCAGTAAAGTGAAAAAAAGTACAACTCAAAGAAGGAGATGAAAAAGTATTTTCTTGAGCATGACAGTGCTCAAATAGAACTTATGATAGTGTCTTAAATACACAGACAGAGAGGAATGAAGACATGTTGGTGGCTACCAAAGCATTTCTTGGTTTGATCATATGAGCCAGAATGAATGGCCATAAAAATCAATCACTTAAAAAGTCCTACAAGCCATGTCCGTGATTACACTTTACTTTATTCACACCATTTTATTATGCTATATTATATTACAACTTAACAGTATAATTAAATTTATTATATTTAATTATACCACTAAGTAAGTTATATATAATTATTTTAGGTTCTTTGACTAGTTCATATCCTTTTTTCCATGTATCAAGAGGTTTAAGTAAAACCGGTTGGCCTTTGTTGTATTGCCAAGAGCCAACTACATCAAGCTTCAACCTCACTGGGGAGAGAAAGGTGGTGTTATTGGCTCTTATATTAAACAAACAAAACACAAACAAAACACCAGCATTCATGGATCTATTCTTTTATTTTTAACAGACATGTTTCAGCCAGAAGCCATCATCAGCTTAATAAAAAACAGAAAAAATAACAACATATATAAACAAGTGAGGTATATAAACAGGTTATTGGCTGTTGGCAACACAACATCAGTCTTATCTGTAATTGGATCCTATGTTTACTGGAATGCCAAGTGTCTGCTGCTCTTTACAACAGTTTTCATCCTCACTGCAGATTATATTTAGATCTGTCGGCTGGTCAGCTTCCCTCGGGGACCCTGGGCTTTTCCTGTTGTGGGCAGCATATTTACAGTGGACCACAACAGGACCCATGAGAGTCTAACACACGTAGATCAACCAATGTCAAAAATGCAAGAGGTCAACTGAATCTTCCTGTTATATCTCAGATGGTTAGTGACATTATTCTCTACTCACTGTCTTCATCCCATTTTCCCTCTTTTCCTTTGAAAATATAAAAGTGTGTCAGTAGTAAAGGTAAATTAAACAACACCATTTTTATAACACGGATTGTCAATGTTTCATATTTAATGTGTAAAAGAATTTTCCTTAATTTCCATCATTTTACCTACATACCTAACTTGCTCAACTTTCCCATCAGGTGTAGTTTCCAGTAGTGGAAATGCATGAGAGTAGCAGAGGTGTTTTGCACTTTCAACCCTCAGATATTTTGGATTTGGCAAGAAATCATCATCTTGGATGAATTTGCATATTGTGCAAAAGACATCATTGGCTATAAAGGTACACGGCAAATCCACAGTGACACATTAAGAAATTAACACAATTGAAACTTAATTTTCGGCATAATTGTGAAGGTAAGTCATTCAAGCCACACTTAGTCATCAACAAAGCTGTCTCCAACATCTGCTCCCTGGTTTTTGGTCATTGCTGCAAGTATGGTGATGAGAAGTTCATGAAACTGATGAAGGTGTTTGACAAAGCTTTCCACATAGAAGACTCTGTTTGGGCACAGGTACTGCATTTTAAAACTGTTAATGAAATCAAGGTACAACTATGCAATAGATAGTAAACAAACAGCTCAAGATGGAAAGATGCACAAGAGCTGATTATTTCAGTACGCTGTCATACAAAGACTCATCCTGCTGTCAGAAATATCTTATCAATAAGTTGATGTCTCTGCAGCTTTACAACTCATTCCAGCACATCTGCAAGGATGTGAAGGACGTCATACAAGTAAAGCTTAAAGAGCAGACCAAAAAGGCTACATCAACCTCTACTTGAATGAAATTCAGATGGTGATTGACAATAGATGTAACTCGGTGTTGCTTATGATGATGCTCAATGTTAAACATCATCACATTTTCATATATCTGCTTGTTTTGAGGAATAGGTCAGAACTAACCACTGTCAGTGTGTTGTACTGTCATGACATTTCACTGTGTGGCACCACTCCTGGTTGGTATGTGTGTGAGAAGTGCAAAGACTAAACGTATCATGGCCTCTGCCTTGCAGCACTATCTTTGAAGCCCTTATCTCTAGCGGCGTACAGCTACTTTTAATCTAACACAGCAAAGTTTTTAAATGTTTTCAAGGTTTCAAAAGCTCTTCAGTACAGATTTCTAGGTTTTTACTCCACAATTAATGTTGAATTCAAAGTTGCCAACATGAAAGACTATCACCTACTTTGAATTGTTCTGCAGCATGCTTTAACACTACATGTATTTGCATGTATTCTCAGAATAAGTGGCTGGCTGACAGTACTTTTGATGAGTAAAACCTGGTTACGTGAGTCTTGGATCTATTTGTGGCTGGCTCTGAGACCACATCCACCACCCTGCACTGGGTTTTCCTCTACATGACAAAGTACCCTGAGGTCCAGGGTAAGAGCACTGACCAGGCCAATGAAGCACATGGGTAATAATGTGCACACTGGTGATGCCAAAGCAAATTTGTTGCTGTTAAATTTGTAGATGTAAAAATTAACACCATTGTTTCTGGTCCACTCTCATCGACTTTGTTTCATCATTCCTTTTACTCCATGCTGACGAATATTGTGCAATCACCACTGTCCTTCACATCTACTAAATGTCTAACTAAGATACTGTCTATCCTCTTATGACTTGTTGCAAATCAACAGGGACACAAATCAGTCTTTACTGATGTGGTAGTAATGCTGCAAAACTGCATTTCCCCATAAACCTTACAGATGTACTGTTGCAGCCTATTGATGAACTACTGTTTCAACGTTTGCCTTCATTGTTTCCCTTCTGTTGCACAGAAAAAGTCCAGGCTGAAATCGACAGAGTGTTTGGACAATCCAGACAGCCATCCACATCGAGGACTGTGCCAACTGTTGTGGGAAAATCCTCAAATGGGCCAATTAATCTTCAGGTCACCAACAACTTAGTATTAAACTCAAAACTTATTAGAGAAAGACTCAAAGAAATACACTTGAAGCTGGTAGAGTTCAATGTGAATAGGTTTACTCTGCATAAAGAGCAATACAAAGCAAACCGAGGCCTTGATCCCGGGATAAAGAACCTAATGCAAAATCATAAAACATTAAATTATATACCTCTCATAACCACTCCTAATGTGGAGCTTATTTTCTGAAGTCCACCTTGCTTGACCTTTCACATTTCTCACAATACACATGGCCTAGCTGCCTTCACTCATTGCACACAGAAAATCAAAATGTGACATTACTGATCATCACCTTCCAAATTCCCTTGGGAACTGTCTCTTATTGACGTAAATGTTATCTTTGAACTCTCACTGGCATATTTGTTTGATCATGGAAAGGCAGTTTTCCACCACACAACCTGCCCCACACTGATGCTGCCATCCACGAGATTCAGAGGATGGGCAACATAGTTCCTCTCAGCTTGCCTCATGTTACCAACAGGGATGTACAGCTGGGAGGCTGTGCCAAAGGTAATTTCTGATAGTGTGATAGTGTGCATAGTGCAATAAATGACATGCAGTTTTCTCATACAATATTTATGAATTTTTATTATGATCCAATCACCAGGGTATAATGGTAATTCCCAGTTTGACCTTGGTGCTGTTTGACAAGAATGAGTGGGAAACGCCCTTCACCTTTAAAAACCTTTCACCTTTAACTTTCTGAACAAGGAGGTAAAGTTTGTGAAGCTGCTTTCATCCCTTTCTCTGCTGGTGAGAAACACAATCATTTATTTAACTAGTATCTGTTTATTCTGGAGCTTAGGTCCTGTCCCAGCATACACAGACAGGCCCAGAGGAAACTCAAAGAGAGAACTCAGACTTGAAAGAGGCCAGGGATCATAACTAAGTCCTTCTTGAGATGAGTGCAAGTCACTGAGCCACTGTATTACCATAACACTAATTACTGACTGGAAGAATTCACACATTCAGCATTTTTTATGGAAGGCTCATGAATATATTCAGGCCAGGCTGGTACATTTTGTTTTGGATTTGCAGTGATAGTAATCTGTTTTCCTCTTAAGGTAAGAAAAGTTAAAAAGACTATGAGCTGGGAATGTTGATGGTTATTTTATCCTACTAATAGGCACTAGCAGGGCCTAACAAAACTGTGAGCCACAGAAAGTTTCAGTTTGTTTTCTTGTCTCAGGTAAGCGGCTGTGTCTCGGGGAGAACCTGGCCAGGGTGGAGCTTTTCCTCTTCTTCACCTCTTTCATGCAGCACTGTGCTTGCCCCATGCCCTGCTTTGGTATTACTCTTTCACCCATTATAAAATCTGTGCCACCATACATGAAGTGTGGTCCTCTAACTCAAACTCTTACATGTTTTTGTATTTCGTATATGTATTTTTTAAATTCTTGTTGTATACCAGAGTATTCAGTTTAATTCATAATGTATTATCACCATGAAGTTCTTCTGCTATATTAAAAGCAGTAAAGGGTAATGGTTTTAGTCATGACCCAGAGTGCTAATCTTCAAGCTGTTTGGCCAGTTTGGCCACTAACATCGTATTACCTTATTAAAGATTCCCTCCACACATTTTAAGACATATATAAAATACTCTACTTTGAATAATTATTTGTGTGTAATATGGTTTTTCCACAAAAAAAATGTTCAATTATCTCATTAAAATCCCTAAAATGACATCTACTCCTCCCTGATTAAACATTTTAGTATCTATGAATATGCAAATGTTATTCCTTTAAAAAGTTTTAGTTAGATACAAACTGTTTCCTACTTCACTGTAAGGTCCATTCTCAGTGTATGTGCGCTGGAAGCTTCCAGTTTCCACATCACACTTGTGCAAGTTGAATACTGGACCACGACTGGCTCCAAACTGGTTGTGATGTCACAAATCATGATCATAAGTATGCACGCCTAAACTCAGATTTTGGTGAGCACAGAGAAACTTTCCTTCCACAGCAGATGAATGTGAAAACAGCCTTTTAGTGTCAACCTCTGCACATTCATCATTCTACACAGTGAAGTTCAAACATCCAACTGAAGGAACAAAAGGCGTGGAGGGGGAATTGAAGTTATTCTGGCTCACGATTTAGCAATACAAATGCCTATTTACAATATACATCCAGCACACATGGAGCAATACTAACATTTATATAGTGTCATGTTTCTGCCACCTGACAAATGTTAGTACAATGTGTTTTACTGGACTGCAATGTAAGTAAGGTCGAGGACTTCTGTCTGTTTGATAAAAGGGCAGATACCAGTGCTGCACAGCAATAAGAATAAGATATAATACTGTACATTCATGCTCTGCAGTCCTGTCAATGTCAATTTAAAGTAATAAAGAAAAGTACTGCTATTGTGAGTTGCTTTGTAAGCTTTGTCATTCACACAGACATCAACCTCAAAAACATGTACAGCGAGTGTGTTTTTTTTAATTAGGAATACTCTTTGAAGTGAAATCTTTAAGTAAGACCTTACACTGACATCGAGGCATTTTTTTTCTCACTGTCTATACTCAAAAATAAAAGACAAAGATTAACAGGAGTTCACACAATGTTCACAATATTGACATCACTTTGTAAAAAAAAAACATTTGATAACTTTCAGCTGCCATATACAAACAGTACAAATAAAAAATCCATTGTACATTTTACTCTTGAGGGATATTTCACATGAAATGGAAACAATATATATTTGTGTACAAAACTGATTTTAAAGGTAATTAGATCAAATAAACAGCCTTTATGATTCAGATCCTGTCCCCTTTTCATTTCAACACAGGGGCTTTCTATATGGGTGAAACTCAGAGAAGCCACAACACCTTGACACAGTTACATTTAATTTTATAGTTTACAGATGATCTCATCTCATTTCTATGTTGTCATGTAGCCCTAAATGTTGTCTAGTGAGTGTGGCTGTGGGTTTTTACTGAAGTTTCCTCATCTGCCCTTCCTCTCTGGACACTGGATTTTGTAGCCCACCCTGTAGGCCTGCAGGTACACACGTGCCTGGTTTATCCTGAAAACACAACAATAGAGCAGACACAGCTTTGTCATATTGCATTATAATTATACAGTGATTTAACTTGACTTTTTCACGTGTTAAATTATGGTACATAAATCCTAATGTAACACACATCTAATATTTGCTTATGCCATAATGATTTATCATGAACTTACAAATACTTTGCTGACATTTCTAATTGATATCTATTAAAGTAAATGCATAAAGAAGAGTGTAGATGACAGGAAAGATCTTACAAAGTCAGTTTATAACTTTATGACACTCTAAAACAGTCGTATGACATATAAAGTTCACCCATCTGCTGCTCCAACCAGATAACAAGTTTATACACTACTTCAAAATGGAGGCTGTAATAGGGAAACAGAAAACCTGTATTTCGTGCAAAGCTGAACTCCCAGCGGTCCACAGCGGTCAACGTAACTCTCTTTAAACGCCTTCCTCACTGCTCGAGCCATACTGACCACCGTGGTGACCACAGGGCACGTCCTGGGACACACACAATCAATCACACATCCATGAGAATAAAGGGACAGTATTTTAATCACATGACAAATATGTATCTGCAGAGCAAAGCCTCTCTTTTTTATTGTCTTTAACCAAACCTTCTCACATTTTTAACTGCTCTACAGTGACCACATTTCATTCTCTAGACAAAAACAGAAAGCCTTGTGAGACATTTTCTTGACATTTATGTAGGTAGGTTCTCTGGTATTATCAACAAGTTATTTGCCACTATTGTTAAAACTTGACTTTAGCTTTAATAATAGCAAAGTGGAAGAACATCACACTCTTACTTGTATGCTGCCATTAACTGTAATTATTGGTTTGACTAAGAGGGCTTTCAGATTGACACTATCTATGTATGAAACAATGGATGTGTTCCCATGTATTTTAGTGAGCTTCATGACTTGTCAGTGGGTGTGATGCATAGCAGTACAGTTGACGCAGTTCAGTGCAGTAGAAATATTGAGGCTACTTTTTCAGGATGGCACTACAGCGTCCATCAGGAAAGTACAGGCCCTTTTTCATGTGACTTGTTGATGTTGTTGCACTTGTTTAATCATGTATGCCGCATGATGAAAGTTTACATTATGGATTTTTAAATACCCTGAGTGAAAAAGCAGAGCAGCAAAGAGGAGGAGACTGACTGCGGATCACAGAAAAGCTGGTGTAATTTATGAGCATGTTCGTGGTGTATCTGTTGGTGTTATTCATGCTTACAGTCTCTCACAGCGCAGGCCTGCAGTGCCCTCTGGACAGGTGCAGGTGTTGTGGGGACTGCAGGTGGCTCCGTGCTGGCAGGGTGGCACACAGGGGGTGGTCACCGCTGCAGACACAGCAGACAGCAAGAGTCTTAATGCAAAGTGAAGCCAATAAAGGTCTTTCACACACACACATACATGCACACATCATTACACACACACACACACACACACACACACACACACACACTCACTAACCTGTTTCACAGAGACTTCCAGTGAAACCTTTGGCACAGCGGCACCTGTTGAGGCCCACACACACTCCGCTGTTCTTACACGGCTTCTGACACTGAACAGGCTCTGAGGGACACATACACTATGTTTATGGTAGAAATTCACAAACTTATTGCTGTTATTTCAGTAGGGAAATTGGTTGGTTGTTTATTTGAATTGGATCCGTTATTGTTTTGAACTCTCCATCCACAAGCCAATAACATATTCATGCACCTCATCAGAGTAAAAGCTATTAGAAATTATGAGATCTTTTTAATTTATTATGTTTTGTGTTACGCTGTGCAGCAAAAAAAAATATCAGCAGTAGGGAAACAATGATTTTTATGTTGATATGTTATTGATATTGTTGTTGTTGTTTTCTTAGGTTTATTATCTTAAAACATGGGTTGAACTCAGGTCCTGTGTGTAAAAGGCATGCTGGGTAGTAGTATTTCAAATATAAAACAATGATAAGATACAGACAGAATGTGTAATCTCACCTATCTGGCAACGAGCTCCTTGCCATCCACCAGCACAGGTGCACTTATTGACATCCACACATCTTCCCCCGTTTTGACAGGCAGGCGTGCACAGGGCTACAAAACATGCACACACACACACACACACACACACACACACACACACACACAGAAAAAGCTAAATCAACGTAGGAAAATGAAACTTTGAGGAAACACAGTAATCACATTCACAATTTTTAAATTATCCTGTTGTTTTTCCATCAGCCGTTATATCAAAGACTGCATATTTTAACAGACACTGCTGGTAACAAGCATGCAGGCAGGGAGATATAAAAGGCATCTAGCTACCCCCCAGAAGTACCTGGTGTAACTGATGCCAGATGTGTTGGTGGTTTTGTTACTCACGCAAGAGGCACTGATGCCCGGTGTAGTCAGAGGGACATTGGCAGGTATCAGGCCCCACACAGCGACCACCATTGGCACAGGGCAACTCACAAACCGCTGAGAGAGATGCAGGGAAAGAGACATGAAGAAAAAGTCAGGAAAAATAGGGATGAAAATGGTAAAAGATAAATAAGACTAAGAGTCGACAGCCATTGTAGCAGTTCTGTGAGGTTGTACTTAGGCAAAGTGGTGTGTTGAGCATGCTCACAATGACAATATTAACATACTGATGTTTAGCAGTTAGATGTGCTATCATTTGCTAATTAGCAGTAAACACAAGTACAGCTGAAACTGATGGAATGTCATATGTTTTGCAAGTATTTGGTCATAAATCAAAGTATTGGAATTGGAGATTAATTTTAATGGTAACACTAGAGGAAACGTTAAAGAGTCAAAATCTTTAGTGTTCATCATCTGGGGAGCATGGATATCTGTAACACATCTCATACCAATCCATCTGATAGCCGTGGGGATGTTTCATTACCAAAAACCAAAACCAAAAATGTCAATCCCATGGTGGCGCTAGAGGAAACGTCAGGATTCATCCTGAGGGGGTCATAAATGTCTGTACCAAATGTCATTGCAATTCATCCCTCAGTTTTCAAAAAAATCTTGCTATGAACAATGTCAACCTCCTGGTGGTTAAACAAACATAGTATGAAAACATGTGTGCATTTTGATATGTCAGAGAAAGTTTTTAGCACAGTCTGATTTGTTTACTTAATAAAACATCTATGCCCCTGTGTTTATAGACACCGTCTCTACAGTGTTTGCTTGTTCAGAAGTGGGCCAGGCCTTCATTAACATTCATGTCAAATGCAGAGTACCTGTGTGGCAGCCGGCTCCAGTCCAGCCTGGAGGACACAAACACTTGTTCCAGCGCATGCAGGTTCCCCCATGGGCACAGGGTGGCGAACACATGGCTGAAACAACATGGATTTCATCCAGTACATCCATACATCATGATGATAATTCTCCCATAAGTAAAGCATACTATTTAATAAAGCAGCAATGATTCTCTCACTTGCTGTGTGCTTTTTAACAGAACAATGGTTACACAAAGTAAATAAATAGAGTATTTCTTGTTAATGAGATCACACTCACAAATGCATTGGCACTAACAGACTACTAGTGGGACAGTTCCATGATACTAAATAATATATTTGATGTCAACAGTGCAAGTTTGTACCTGAGCAGCCCAGACCAGGGTAGCCTGGAGGACAGTCACAGCTGTTTGGGGCCACACATACTCCGTAGTTCTGACAGGGAGGCTCACACACAGCTGGAAAAGCAGAGAAGTGAATAAACGTATTTTTAAAACCAAACAAAGTGGGAAAAAAAGTGTCAAAGTGAGAAAGTGTCATCCAACAGCTCTTCTTACTAATACTGCTGTCTAAAAGATTCATCATGATCATTGTATTGCAGTGGAAGTACGATGTTTGACTCACGCCGGCACTTGGTGAGGTCATCAGTTCGAACTTCATACCCTTCCCTGCAGGAACAGTTAAACCCACCAGGATGGTTCACACAGAGATGCTCACAGCCTCCGTTAGTGAAGTCCCCGCATTCGTCCACATCTTATGACAAAAGACAGAGGGACAGTTAGACAGACCGACACTTCCACACTGCAAAACAATGACAGTCTGTTCATTTCCTATTGGGCTGACTGACCAGGGAAACTTGGCTGCATGTGGACCTGAAACAAGCTTATCATCCAAGAAAAACGTCTTTATTTTCCTACTGATGTGATTTCTTTTTATGAGAAGCCAGAGAAGTGAACAATGGATGAGAAGTTGATTGCAGCCATTCAAACCTTTCCAGCTCTTTTTTTTGTGAAAGACTGGAGCAATACATTTACATTTACAAAATGATAGTTGGAGAATCTTTGAAAGGTTGTTTCAGCAGATGGTGAAGTCTGAAGGAACTTGATGTTGATTTAGTTGAACATTGTATGTAATCAAAATTTTAAAAAGCTTATCAAACTTTGTGTTATAAAAATTATGATTACACTATGTATGAGTGTTACTATTTTATCTAGATCATGATGAATTGTTCCTGTCTTGTACTGCAACTCTGCAACATTAGCAGACTTATCAGCTAAGGTTAAAGGAAGTTCAGCATTATATTTGAAAAGAGGAAGATGTAGAAATTAAAATTTGTTGGAGAAAGGGTGAGACATGTCATCTGGGGGTCATTTGGGCAAGATGGCTCCTAGACAGGAGAATTGAAAACAGACATGACGTTATCTATAAGTCTGTATTTTGTCTGTAATGCCCACTTAAGATGTATAAAACCCTGTTGTAGGCGCTCCTCTGAGAGCCTTTTTCTTTGTAACCTAATCCTGCGTGTTGCATTGTGAAACGCTCCTTCTTGTACAAGAAAATAAATTCTGTTAAATTTGATACTTCAGCTCCGGTCTCTATTGTTTAATGGTCATTAAGAAGAATTTTTTTTAACACTTTGCTGCACAGATACGACCTTGTATCAAATTATGTTAGTTGTTCCAAAAAAACAAAACGAAAAAATAATGGTGGTACATCACAAAATCACTGAGAAATGTATGAAGAAAAAACAGAATTTTCCAGGTCAAAATTTTGCAGCTGCACAAGATGAAATATATTCAATTGAGGCCCACAGTGAGCCCTTCATTAACAAAGGTGCGGGCAGGGCAAGGAGTGAAATTGAGTCTCACCCACGCAGCTCCTCAGGTCCTCACTCAGCTTCCAGCCTGCTCGACAGCTACACTGGACCTGGCCTTCAGCCCTCACAGTGCATATGTGCTCACAACCACCATTTCTCAGCTTACAGGATGAAACATCTGTTCAGGTGAAAAAGAAATGACAGACAAAGATTTTAATATTGAATATTAACAGATTATAACAACATTTTAGGCAACTAAACTGAAAAGTAGTAAAAACCATTGACAATTACAGACTATATTCTATGGCATCTAAGAGACAAAAATTAGGTAACAAGTTTAAGGAAAAAAACATTTTTTGGCTTGTTACTTGTGAAGTTTTCAAATTTGACAAAGTTCCCCTCATAAGAAGGTTTTATTGAGGTGCATAGCATCAAAAAGACTCAGACCTTAATCAGGTAAAATTCATTTGATCTTACAGTTCACATTTTTAATAATTTCTGAGTAGAAAACAAAATAACATGCAGGCAACATTGTAATGGTGTTATGGGGAACGTACTGCTGCAGGTGATGTTGTCTGTGTCTAGCAGCAGAGGAGGTGGGCAGTGGCAATCATGTCCTCCTGGAGAATTGGTGCAAGTGTGGGAGCAGCCGCCATTCTGGAGTTTACATTCATCGATGTCTGAGTGAACACGCACATATACAGAGATACAAGGTAAACTCCTTTTCGAATGCACTTATCTCTCTGTGTAACAGATTCCTGACTGAGTTTGGCTTTCCCACCTCACTAATCCTGTGCCCTCAGGACATCTACTTATGTATGGGCAGAAAAGATGCAGATGCACACACATACAAAATGAGAAGTGAAATAACATGGTATTCATGGTAGTTTTTGCATCTGGTGCATGCTTGTAAGTCACTGACGCTCAGTGTGATTAAATGACTGAAAATGAGTAGGTAAACAGCAGCAAGAAGTGAATGAGTGTCAGTGAGTAACTGACCTACACAGGTGTGGCCATCAATGTGCAGCTGGTAACCGGGCCTGCAGGAGCACTGGAAGGATCCCTGAGTGTTGGCACAAATGTGCTCACAGCTCCCGTTCAGTGCCAAACACTCATCCACATCTGGGGGATGAGAGACATTTAATTAACTCTTTTGTCATGGCACAACACAGCTCATTCAGACTTTGGTCAGACACTTTTTTCGCAAATCAATTTAGAGTTTGTCTCAACAAGCTTGGATGGCCAGTCGAGAGGAGTTTGCAAAAGAGGACAAGTTGATAAGAGGAGGCTTGTTTGGGTCAAAGGACCAAAACTGATGTTGATGCACAGGTCCAAGGAGAGACAATCCCTTTGATGCCCTCTGTTGGCCAGCTGAAGAACAACTTGGTACTGACCTCAAACTTTGGGCATGTTATTGTGGATCACAGCTCATCTTGCAAACAGAAATATAGTCTATGAATTCATTGACAGGCTGCAAAAGTGATTTGTTATTAAGTGTTTGTCTCCACTGTACGGTATAGTAACATTTTAAACATGTTACCACACTGACTTGTTATATGTCATCTATCAGGTATCTATCAAGTATGTTAAAGGAAGTGCCATTTACAGTTTAATACTCTAACCATGTCTTGGCTAATCTTTAGTAAGCTCTTGTAGCTGGTGACAGAATTAGATGAATAATCTTCAAAGCTTTATCAATCACAGTGCAAACTGCAAAACGTTATCCACCAGTTACTTGCTTACTTTGATAAAATGACTATGTGTAAAGTTTAGATCCCCCTGGTGGTAAGGTCAAAAAAGACACAGAAATGCATGCCTTATTTTTATGCTAACCAGAACTCATGTGACTGAAAAAATGTGAAAAATGCTTGAATCACATAAAATGCTACATATAGCAGCTTTAAACCTGCACTAACAGATTATTTGGCCATGTGGGGGCAGCAGAAACACACTGTTGACACAACACTGACATATAATAGAAAACAGTAGCTGCTCCAGTATGTACACAAGCTAATCACTAGCTTTGTCTGTCTGTTGTTTAGTGCTGGGCAGGTAGCATGCAGTGAGTTTTTAGAGCTTTTTTGCTGGAAATGATGCTATGAGAGTGGCGAGAGTGAAACAAAACAGTCAAGTTACAG
Source organism: Thunnus albacares (assembly GCF_914725855.1). Taxonomy (NCBI): domain Eukaryota; kingdom Metazoa; phylum Chordata; class Actinopteri; order Scombriformes; family Scombridae; genus Thunnus; species Thunnus albacares. The sequence continues at coordinate 21,661,962 of NC_058114.1, read as the reverse complement.
CTCGCAAAACCATAACAATGAGCTGGCAGTCACAAAAAATCTCTGTAGAGCTGAGGGTAGACAACAGAGTCAGGCGATAATTCTCTGTGGGTTTATCACTACGAACAACGTTTAAATCACAATTGTCATGTGATCCATGTTTGATATAAAAAATATTGATTATAGCTGCTTTAATAACTTAGTAAGTTTTACCCCCGTCAGTCTGAAGCAATTATCTGGGATAAACTAATGTTTGCTGTTGGAGGTAATGGATCACCGAAGGGTTCCAAAGCTGGTTTTACCTGTGCAGTTGTGTCCATCATGGTTCAGCTGGTAGCCAGAGGCACACTGGCAGTTGTACCCTCCTGGCTCGTTGGTGCAGTTGTGTTCACAGTGGCCGTTGTTCAAAGCACACTCATCGATGTCTGCAAACAAGGAGAATCCTGAAGGACTGGTGTCTGGTGAGTGCTGTGTACCCGAATGCTGCTAGCACATGCAAGCATTGTTTGTACGACACAAGTGTCACTGACAGACACTTAGCACTCACTGAGAACCACTGATGGCGCACACGTGTGCAAAATACACAAACATACACACACACACTGCTTACCCACCAAAACAAGAGTGTCCATCTCCATTGAAGCCCTGGTAGCACTGGCAGAAATACGAGCCAATAATGTTGCCACACCGAGCGTTGGTGTCACAACCGTGACCACCTGATGCACACTCGTTCTCATCTGGAAAGAGAGAGATTGTTTTTTAAATACTGGATCCAGAACTAAGTTCATTTCTATTCAATGAACGTTATTGTGCCACTTGGGATCATTTTAATGGAAGGCATAACAGTAAGCATTAAAACACACGCACGCAAAGAGGCCAACCCTGCCAACAGGAAACAGAGTTCTCTATGGAGGGACGTCAGCACTAATTGCTTACCTTCGCAGTGTGTGCCGTTTCCCCGGTAACCTGGCCGACAAACACACTTGTAGCTCCCAAGCGTGTTCTCACACACACCCTGACCATCACACACCGCAGGACTCTCTGTACATTCATCCACATCTGGGACAGAGAAAGAGAGTGATACAGTTTACGACTTCCTCATTCACTTACCGCTATGAAATGACTCGCAATAAACTATTTTATTGCTGGTTAAAAAGCAACTGTCTTCTGTGCAATGCAGCCCCATAATTTCACTGCAACAGAGCAGTTTCTACTTATTTTCATGTCGCCAAAGTCCAATCTAATACCTAACTGGTTTAAATGTTGTCCTTGCAACACTAAATGAAAATTCTGTATTAATATAACACTCTTTTTCTCTCCTAGATCTTCCCATTTACCTTTAACTTCAACTTGTAACTTACACTACTTTCCCATAGAAGTTTTGAAATGATAATTGTGGAAATAGCAGTTCAATTAAAAATGATGATACATTTCAAGAAACTCCCGTACAGATAGCCTTTCCCAAACACTCAAAACTTGGCTAAGGATTGGTCTGTTACCTTGACAACCTTAAAAAGCAAGCAGCATGAGTTAAGCAGAGTAAGCACAGCATACCTTGACACACGGTGTAGTCTGGACACACAGGACCTACGCAGGAGCAGAGTGACAGAAAAGTCACAGGGAAAAAAGTCCAAAAGAAAGACGACAAAGAGGATTGTGATTAAGATTATAGAGGAACTTGGTCATTAAAGGAAAGGTGAGTTTTTGGAAACAATCAAAAAGTGTAATAAAACAGGTAAGCAGCAAAGCAGCGGATTAAAGCATAAGCGTTCCTTCCTGTCAGCACAACTCTTTAGGTCTGGGGCAACTCCAATGAAATATGAAAAAGCCACAAAACAGTGGATCAAACCTGGACATCAAACTTACCGACACAAGCAGGGGCCTCTGCTCTGAAGCCCAGCTGGCACTGGCACACAAAGCTGCCAGGAGTGTTCACACACACATTTCCCAGCTCACGGCGACACTGTTCCTCGAAGCTACACTCATCCACATCTAAAGAAGGATGAAAGCAAAGACTATAAATACAGTAGGAAGCTCTTCTTTATCAACATTGTATGCATTGTATAGTATTGCCATGTTACAGTGGTTTTATTTACCAGCCTTCAGACTTTTCCAAGTAATACAAGTTTATGTGGTAGAGTCTCAACTTGTTTTTTCCAAAATGTAGCTTAGCACATGATGGCTATTTGGAGCTTGTGTTTGTTTTTAGGTCTGCTTACAGTTCTGTGAATATATTTTCCGTTTCTTTCAAGAGTAGAATATTGTCATATGCTGTTTGTGAGACCAACCTGAAACTGTAAATTTCACAGGTTTGATCCCACAACATAAATTTACCCATACATCCTGTCAAAGAGTCCTTGGGAAAGACATTTTACGCCTCACTGCTACCTCAATGAAGGTGGTCTGGATATACATGTTGGATAAAATGCTTCACAATATACATTTTACGTTGAACACCCACATTCACAGCTGTGCACATCAGACGTCAGCCTCACCTATACAGGTCTGTCCATTAAGAGCCATTACATATCCCAGAGGGCACAAGCAGCTGAAGGAGCCAGGGCTGTTTTTGCATTCAGCATCACCCTGGCAGGCCTGCAGGCCCGTCACTGCAGCCAGAGCACACTCGTCTATATCTGTAAAACCCATAAGGCACACATGCGCTATGACTATACTACATAGGCTGAATGGTACAGATAATTATTTCTGAAGCTCTCTTTCCAACATGCTGTCACACACAAACACGCTCTCTCTCTCACACACAAGACACACACATATGCTGACGAACCCTGGCACCCTCCAGCACCCATCAGGTAACCACGGAGACAGCTACATGAGTAAGAGCCGGGGGTATTAATGCAGCTGGCATGGAGACCACATGGCCCCTCTCCGTCACACTCGTCAACATCTGTTGAGCAGGGAGAAGAAAATACACTGCATCTAATAGAGATCATTGTATGCAGATAAACATATGAAACAGGTGCTGATGTCAGGGTGATCATTGTAGTTTAGTATTGTAAAATTAAATGCATAGTTGTTTTAAACAAAGTAGATGGTGCCGCTTTTCTCAAGATTAAGACCACATTTCCTATAAACAGCCTGACTCAAAATGTTTTGCTTTCCTGTAGGGGATAAACATGTTGGAGTATCATTTCTCTGTTGGCCTTTTACTCATTGTCTCATTGGGAGAAAATGTGAATGTTTTAGCTACTGGTTGAACAGCTGTCTCAACATATTCTTGTTGAATTCCTGTAAAAAAAAACAGGGTGTAAATTGTACAAAATGCAGTTTTGAGTCTGCCCATCATTCTTCAGTTGTCTCTCGTACACTTATTTCCCCCATTGATATAGTAATGATTTATTGATGCTACACACAGCACTTTCCTAGCAATAATTCTTCCCCTTCTCACCTTTACACCCTGCTGCTCCCTCCAGAGTGAAGCCAACAGGGCAGGTACAGTTGTCTCCATCCTTCAACATGCTGGATGGACAGCCACAACCTGCGCTGCTCTCCAGCTTCACCTGGTTTCCTGGACACTCGGGAGCAAGAGTGGAACCCAGGGAAACTGTAGAAGTCAAGGGAGCTGCCAAAGTGAAAGAAAAAAAGGGACATTTCAGGAAAAGCTGAAGGGCAAGCCAAAAGAGAATGCAGACAAAGCCAAAAAACTCACATGTGGTGGGTGTGTGGCTTGGTGTGGGTTCACTGAGATTTCCGATGGCATTCTCAATCACGAGGTCCTAAAACAGGAGACACCAGCTAACTGATTTTAATTAAAAAGCATTTCTTATATGGAAACTACGGAAGCCAAGAACAGCCGTGCTCACAATTATTTTTTTAATGCTGTTATCTCTAGATCATGAGTTAATTTATCTCGTTATCTCAAGAAAACAAAAGGCAGGTTTCTCGAGATAACAAGATAATTTATCATGAGATTTATCACGGGTGGAGCTCATTCTCATTTGATCTGTCTTCTCCTCTCCATGTCTCCCTTACAAAGATAGCTCAACTATTTAGATCAAGCACAAGAGGCCTTCAGGTGGCTCCTAAGAACATTTGTTCAAATCTGTATGTTGGTTCTTATTCTCTCTCTCCACCCAACTTTCCTTCCTCTCATTAAGTCTAATAACATGACAATGTTTGGAAGGTATCGTGTGGTACTTCTACTGTAAATGAAATATCCCATCATATAATGACCAGGAGTTAATCAACCTGCCATTTTGCTGTGACACAGATGTCATAAATAAAGGTGCTTTTAATAATAATGGGTGCTCCTTGATCTGACATTTTAAGTTTAAATCAGTTGCTACAGTTGTCAAGATGCCATCTATGCATGCTGGTATGACACTCCTGATCTCTGATAAACATTATAAGTAATAAGAGGAAACAACTTTTTGTTTTCTCATGATAACGGGATAACAAAGCTTGTTTTCTCGAGAAAACAAAATAATTAACTCATGATCTTGAGATAACGGCAATAAAAAAAAATATTGCAAGCGTTTCCGTTCTCGGCTTCCATAGAAAAACTAATCCTATGCTGAACACCAGAATATCTTGCTTGAATTGAGGGTTTCCTCAGTCACTCGCCTGTGTCTTAGTGAACTCCAGCTCTGTGTTTTTCAGGACTTCATTTTCATCTTCCTCAGGTTGGGCCACCGACAAAACCAGCAGCAGGGCTGACAGGAGAGTCCAGAGGTGAGTCATCACCTGAATCTGTGGTTGCAAGAGGAGGAGGTGTAGCCTGCTGTGTGTTATCTGGACCATCAGCAAGCCAAAGAAGAAACAGGTCAGAGAGTTTAATAATGATTAAAATGACTTATTGAGAGCATGTGACAATTACTGTAAAGGTGAATTAATTTATAGTGAGATCATGTGATTTGTGTGCAGCAGTCACAGCAGCCATACAGTAACATGTCTTGGCATGCAAAACAACACAGGGGTAAGGGCACCCTGTTATTAAGTTAACATCAACCCCCTGGGCTGTCTGCACAGAACAAAAGAAAACTTACTGCAGCTGTGGCAGCTGCAGTACAGCCATGATTTTTTTTTTTAATAAATAGTTAGTGGAATTTTGTGTGATGTGGTGTTAAAGTAATCTGTGAAAAGTTAAGACTCCCAGGCGATGTTTATGGAAAACTTTTGCGGGAAGAAACAACCCATAAAGACATTTACTTACGAGTGTTTTCTGAGTATTAATGCGACACACACACGCTCTGTAAAAGTGTAACAAACTCGTTTCGGCCAACTTACCCGGAGAAATGCTACTTAAAAACCGGTTTGGATCACTAGATTTCCAGATGCCAAAACGCGCTTTCCTCTCTTCTCCAGATGCGGACTCGTGCAGCCAGGTCTGTGTCAGTGTAGGGGGGCTGTACACCACAGTAGTGACTCCACATCCTGTCCAGGAACTCTGCACTTCCCATTCCTCAAATCCCAAACCAGCCGCAGAAGAGGAACGGCTACCATGTCTGCAGGCTGCTGGAAGATGCCCCTGCTTTGAACCCTGACATGGAGGTCATAAACCAGTCAGAGTAATGGCTCGGTCGGCCTGGAGGTCAAAGTGACTTCACAAGAGAGTTCATGAGAAGAAAGATTTAAAACTAAGAAGTTTGTAAAGCATGTATCTCTCATATTAAAGAAAATAACTTGGTCAGCTACAGACACCACATGGTGGCAGCAGGTGACTCCTCTTTGAGGTCAGTAACTTTGGGAAGTTTGGCAATATTTTCACTCACCATGACAACCATAGCAATGCTGCTATTTGGGTTTAGAAATAGCTACATTTTGTTTTAGGGTTCATTTAGCTATTTGTCCTAATAAACCTAACTGAGGGTAGCACTTTGCTATGTGATTGGAGAAAAGTTTGAGTTAAAGTGTAGGTGTTTTGAACTCAGAGCCTCATGTCTTTGGAGGATTGAGCTGTATCAGCCACAGGGCTCATTTTATGCACTTTTACAAACCCTAATGAATACCTTCTGTTGGTCTTAACCTGCCTGATGATGCAAACATCTGGGGTTTTCAGGAGCAGCAGGGCGAGTAGACCAAGTGACAAAAATTACAAAAAAGTCTTTATGTTTGAGTGGAACCTTTCTTTCAAGAATTAAAGTTCATAAGATCTGTGTTTCCTAATTGGGCTTTTTGAGAGATTTGACATCAAACTGTTCTGTCAGAAACACACTGCTTGACATTGTTATACATTCTTATAAACTGGGAAGCTGCCCAACACAACTTTACATTTGTGGTGCCAGTTAGCTAGAGGCTTCCTGGTCCTCTGTTGCTGCTCACTGTAGCTCCAGTGGATTACGGACATCTAAACAAGACACTAAAAGGACTGCTCTACAGTAGTTGTGGAACGAAGAAGCTGTTATCATTCCCTTTTAGTGTTCAGATATTGTCCAGTACCCAAACATTATCTGCAGTAATCTTTCCACACTTCTGAAAAATACTATAAATGTTTTCATTTGTCAACCAGGGATAACATTTTTGACTTTTCCAGGTCTCTTATCTGTATAGATGCACACTAAACAGCAGTGGGAGCTTCATATACATCACTAAAATTACAGTAAATCAAAAACAAGTGTAAAGAATTATTTAGCTTGTTTTTGTGCCATTTACAGTTTAGCTGTCACTTTTTTAAGGAAATCCTTTATAGGCAGTGGACTAATATAATGGAAACCATCACATCAGTGTCCAAAACCCTCTACACACAATTATGTGGAGGATTTAATGGGATATGATGGTTTTAATTATTTTAACCATTGAAAACAATTACAATTCTTCTAATGGCTTCTGATGTTTTTTTCCTCTACAGCAGGATGTGAACCATGCAACAGCCAGCTAGATAAGTTTAACAATGAAGCTAAAAATATTACATTTCACATTTTCTGCACCTTTAAATAGCTTTTCTTGACTAAAATGTGTATTTCAGTGAATTATACACCTCATCATTGCAACTTTTTAAAAGATAAATGGCTTATTGTTAAGAACAAAGGACACCTGTCAGAATCATGCTTTAGAGAAGATTTATTCAATTTTTCTTATGAAGCAGAAATAAAATTTAGAAAATACTATTACACAGTTTTTATGAATTACAGAGCTTCCTTAGGATTCAAGTTATAAAGTGTTTTTGCCCTAAAAATATTTTATGTGTAATTCCAGTATCAGCACACACTGTATTTAGCTTTTATCACTGATTTAACACTTTGTAGCTGCCAGCTGACTGACCTCTTTCTTTTGTGAAAGGTGTTGCAGAGAGCCATAATGCAACTAAGTAAACACTGTTTATGCTTTAAGTGGCAGGAACCTGCTATTTTCACAAGGCATTAAAACGTCACACGAAGAGGCACAAGAAAAGCAGCAACAACCAAATACAGACAACAGTGATTATAAAACAAAAGTCTGACAGCGACTTTTTAAATACATTCAGTTTAAGGCAAAGGATTCATTTACATAGATTAAACTCAACTGTTACAAAACCAGCAAGAGTTTGGATGCTGCAGAACTGGGCAGCTATTTAGTATGGTCTTTATCTTGATGAAATCGTTACAATTTATAAATATATAACACATAAAGAATACACTAATCCAGTTTTCACACAAAAAAGAGCTGTAACATGTATTTGGTAATTATGGTAAAAGTGTTTGCAGTTTTATCATTGTTTATATTACCATGCAGCTGAAAGAACTGAACAATACATTAGTAGGTAGAGGTATGTATTGATAATAAAATCTCAGAATCTGAAGAATCTCTGATGGCAGTGGAGATGCACATTGGTGGAGTCGACCACATGACATGACAGAACACGACACGCTGCACTAACGTCTGAAGTATGAACGGTGAAATGGTGCCATTGAAGTTAAAGAGTGTGAAGGCATTCATTTCAAAAGAAAGAAAGAAACACTATAGCAGTCAGTGTCACAGTTAACACAAGTGGATTGTAAGATATTAATTCCCAAAGTCTGTGGCCCTGTGTTGTATTTAAAATTCCATATCATTCTTTCACAACAACCTGATACTAATCAGGCAAAAATTATTAAATTTATATTTTTGTAGGTGCCATGAAGACAAAATCATTTTTTTGAACCTCAACAATTAACATGAACTTCAAAGCATCAGTATCAATTGAAATACTGTATTTTATTTTACCTTCATCCTTACCATAAATAAAAAATAATAGAATACTGTACAAATACTTAAAAACAATACATACACAGACAACACATACAGTACATCCTAAAAATACCTTTTCATTTCCTTCTGCAGTGTGTTTGAGCTACACCAAAGCTGAAAGCTGTTGTCCCTCTGCTGAAAAGGTTATAATGGTCAATCAGTGCTTCCCACAGATTTAGATAATATGATTAATATTATACGAATTATGGAATATAATATTATAATACAGATTAATAATGTGAAAGTCTTTGATTATAGTGTTAAATGAAGTCAAATTTCTATACACTGTATCTTATTTAAGCATCTACACAGTGAGTACATTGAAATGTACATGCAACAAGACAGTGTATCCTTTTGGCAATTAAAACCTACATCCAGTGATTAATTTTACCTATTAATTGACAGTTCTTTAATTGTTAGGCTATGCTTTCAGCTCAGCATAATGACTATTCTTTCATTCGACCTGTGAGGCCTCCAAGGAAATCTAGAAGCTGATCTTTGTGTGTAATTGTTATGGGATTTCAGAATAATTCTCTGTTGAAAAGTTAACCTCATTTTCTTTTTTTCTGGCTGAAGGAGTGCAGTCAGTGAAACGGGCTGTAATAGAGAGTTTGGAGTGAAAACTTATGAGACTCTCAGGTTTTAATGATGTATTGTGAGTACTGTACAGCCCATTAGAGATGATGACATGCACAGAAGTAATCCTCTGTGAGAGTACAGTTACTGTAGGTCCCATAGGAAGAGAGTGAGGATGTGTCAGGACGCCACTAGAAGGGTGTGTCCATCTGGCTGCACTTTGCAGCAGGTGATACCACCCCATAGCTTCTCTCCTGCCACCTCAGCCACTGCATGTGAACCTCTTTCTGGACCTGTCAAACACACACGCACAAACACAAAAAAATACTAGTAAGATGATGCCGTCACAGCTCATATGTCACATATACTGTTTAAATCATTATGTAATTGGTCTTCAAAGTTTTTTAATAAAAAAGAATCTCATTTCATATGTCTTTGTCATGCTGTTATATAATTTACTTAAAGAGGACATATCATGCACATTTTCAGGTTTATATTTTTTATTCTGGGGCTCTACTGGCATCTTTGCATGATTTACAGTTCAAAAAACTCCAAATGTATCTTATACTGGCTCTGTCTGAAAAAGGCTGTTTCCTGTCTCTTTAAGCCCCCCTCCGAGAAGCCCACTCTGTTCTGATTGGTTAGCCTCCGGAGGCTACGTAAACAAAGTAGTTTTAGTAGTAGTAGGATTTCACTTCTTTTTCTGGTTCCTTATTCAAAATGTCAGCTTCTCAAATACATTTGTACATGTTTGAGCCCAAATCCTATCTGAAATATTCGAGTGGATAACCTTAGCAACAATCTTAGCATCAAAAGTTACAGACGGCTATTTGTGGGCATGAGTGAACCATCGGACGTCATCACGAGGAAGAAGTAGAGGTAACTTTGCGAACAGTGTTCAGAGCAGGCTGAAGCTCTGGCTTTTGACTTGCAGGGAGCATTATTACATACATTCACCTCAAGTTTTAGAACTTTAACCATGTTTAACATGGTCATCCAACATTATAACAGTATATAAATGACAGAAAATCATAAAAAATATGTTATGTCTCCTTTAAAGAAATAGTTCAACATTTTGGGAAATATGATTATTTGCTTTTTTGCAAAGATTTCGATGAGAGAATTGATACTACTCTCATATATGTAATATAATGCTACAGCCAGCTGCTGGTTAGCTTAGTTTAGCACAGAGACTGACAATGGGGAAACAGCTTGCCTAGTTCTGCCCAAAGGAAACTATTTTTTAGCCAGATTAAACCAACAAGATATAGAGTGAATTAGTGAGCTTTAGAGGTCCTGGTAGGCCAGCCATTTCCCACTGTTTCCAGTCTTTATGCTTAGCTAAGCTAACAGACTGCTGGCTGTAGCCTTACATTTAGCAGACAGATGCGACTGGAGTATTGACCTTCTTATCTAACTCTGCAAAAAAGCAAATAAGACTATTTTCCAATATGTCCAACTATTCCTTTAACTTGAAGCCGCACCAAAGAACCCCAAAAGGTTCAATCTTGATAGGTAAACCTGAACTCTAAAGTCCATTATTTGTTCCCTTTGCAGGGATGACAAGTCATTTTATTGGTTATTGGATATTAAGTAATCTAAGGTATTTATTCGGTGTATTATTGGAGTATCAGTGAAATTTGTGAAACATTGGAAATAATAGATTCCTCCAGGCATCAGAACAATAATCATTGATAAAGCACAACTGCTTTACAAGGGCATATAGATTCAGATTTATTGTATAATCGATTAGTCTGTAAAATAATTGAGTGACTTTTAAGTATTACTCAAGTGGCCCTAAAGCATCTAACAGATGAACTTGGGTTTTGAGTGTTGCCCTCAGACTGTCTGGGGCTGGCCTCACATTAACCTTGGTGGTGACATAAGTGCTCTGGGTCCTTCCTTTATGCAATAAGGGTAGAAGTGGCAAATATTTTTTTACCATTTAAGCTCTAAACCACTCGCCTCTCACAGGCATCTGATCTGGGTACACAGGTGTATTATGCAACAGTGCTGCAAATGATCTGTGCGGTTTGTTAAACACGTTATAGTAAACGCTTGAGAGTGGTGTGGCTTGCACTGACCTCTTGATTGAGAAAGCAATAGAGAATTGCTACGAGAAGCCCCTGTAAGAGAGATGATTTTAATCATTAACATTTAGGGATTAGTCAACATCATTAGAAGGTTGCTCATATGAAGATAGCTTAAATGTCACACGCAAATGAAAGCTGATAGGTTGAAGAACGAGCCGTGGCATTGAATACAGGTCAGGAAAATGTTTCGCTCACACAGCCAGCAATCAAGAGTGGAATAATGAATGGTTAATTATACAGTGCTGTGAGCCATGTATGATCTAAAGGAGAAGGCTTTGCTGTCTTTCCTTTCATCTTTACTCTGAAACATGCAGAAAAATTGGTACCTCCCTTAATAAACAGACCGTTGCAGATAATAAGACACTGTTGTTACCAACAGATTTTTGAGTGTGACATTTTTTCACACTTCCTTGCCAAATTACTTTAAATTCTCAACGGGAAGGGGCACAGGAGCTAAATCACATTTGGGGGAGCTGGCTTGCAACTTTTCAAAGGTTACATGTCTTTGACAGATCCAAACACTGTGTGCTAAGCCGCCGTCACATTCTCAGCAACACAGCACTGCTTTTGCACTAATTAACTAATAAAATGATCCTTTATTGTGTTTTTTCAATTGCATAACTGGCGTTAAGCATTTTACTGAACAGCAATCCAATAAATCCAGCTTTTATCTGTTATCCTTTTTATATTATGTAGTTGTTTTGAGGTAAAATAATATAGGTATGATTTTAATTAACAGCATTTGTAAATTAGCACTTATAGATCCAACTTTCATTACTGTATGCAATATGTATAAAAGTGTAGGAGAGGTTGAGTGTTTATACATGTGTGTACCTGGAAGGATCCCATGCAGAGCTCGATACACAGGCGCAGGTTAATGTTGAAGTAGTCGGGCAGAAAATTGAAGAACATGTAGTGAGTGCCAAACAATGGGATGAGGAGGAGGGTAGACTTAGTCAGGCGTCTGTTGCACAGAAGAAAAGAAATAAGAGGCGAGATGTGAAGATACTTGAGGGAGTCAGCCAGTCACCATCTGGCCAGAGGGAGCAGTCTCCCATCTCCAGAACTGTTTTGAATACATGGACTGGATATATTTGCACAATATGCCATCCATGACTATATTACAGAACCCACAGACTCTGTGCTAACCTATATCCACCTCTGCACAGTGGCTGTCATAACCGAAAAAAACATATGCACCTTCCCAACCAAGAACTCTGAGTGACTGTTGAGGTTTGCCAGCTGCTGAAAGCCCAAGATGCAGCTTTTAAATCCGGTGACAGCGAGGCCTATAGGACAGTCAGAGCCAACCACAATTAGGGCATCAAAACTGCCAAGCTCACCTACACCACATGATTGAGGACTACTTCTCCAATAATGCCGACCCTTGATGACTGACTGACTATAAAGGCTCTAACAGCCATTCCCCATTGCACTTATTTTATGTCTTATTCTTATTTTGTGCCCCCCAAGCCTCGTTTCATTACACATGGCTATGTCTAATGACAATAAAGTTGAATTGAATTGAATTTAATTTAATTGAATTGAATTGAATTAAATTTAACACGTCTAATCTGAATGCTGCTCCCGATAGCGTCATGCCTGCAGCCTCACTAATAATCAGTGGCCAATCAAGAGGATACTTGTGTGTATGTGTATGTGTGTGTGTGTGTGTGTGTGTGTGTGTGTGTGTGTGTGTGTGTGTGTGTCAGGCTGTACGTGAGTGGAAAGGTAGCAGCAGGTGCATGATTCAGAGTGAGGATATTAAAATGTGAATGAAGAGGTAATGTTTTTTTTTGTGTAGGGGTGCAATTAAGTCAAGCATCACTTAACTTACCTTTGGTATGTTATAAGATCCTGATATACATGATGTGCCCGAAAACTCTCAGCCAATTAGTGAGCCTAGTTCAATTAGAAATTCTGATAAGCCTTTTGGGAAGTGGAAAGGTAGACGTGACCATACTGAGAGTCAGTGGTGACACAATGAATTATACATTGCCCACTACGGTGAGTCAACAGTTTTCACACAACTTGCATCCTTCCCAACATCAAAGTGTCTTCTTATGAGAGAGAAAAAGTATTTGAAAAAGTGTCCATCAGACTGAAAAAACTTAAGAGTTTGAGATAAACAAGTCACACAGAAACAACAAAAAGATGAAAGCTAAATATGAGAAAATCATACATAAGCCTAAAGAAAGCTTGGAGTTGGTCATGTCTGGTTGAAATGGACTTCTTCTTCGGGTAATTATGTATCAAGTGATGACTGAAGTAGAAGATACTGTATCATTTCTGAGTTCATCCACTCATCCTGTGTCTAAGTCTGTGTGTGCAGCTAAAGGATTACCTGTATTGAGAGGAGTTATTGAACTGGATCAGACGAGGATTGAGCTTCTGTATGAGAATTCTGATGATGTTCATGAAGAACAAAAAGTTGACCTGTTGATAGAAAAAGCAAGAATATAAAACTAAGAGAAAAATGTTCTGCTTTAATACGCTAAAGCCCTGACAGATACTGTATCAAATGTCACTTACAACAGTGTAATTATTGAATGTCATGGCAGCAATATGGGCAGCCAAGTGTGTAGTTGACTAAGTCTGGTGTGAGGTCAGTTTTCAGCACGCTAGTCTAACGTGCATAAAGGAAGTTTTTTCCAAATCATTTCTCAGAAACCATCTCTAAAAAGAAGGTAAACAAACTGTCTATATAACAATATGTAATTGGCATAATTGTGATGGCCACACTCGCAGCAGTCCATTATGTTGTTTGTTCAGGCACAATGGGAGCATTTACCGCGATAGACACAACAATTGGTCCCTTGATGATCCACCAATAGGGCGAGTCCTCGTTGATGTCCCAACATCTATATGGGAAGACATTTTGAGATGTGCACTTTAGTCAGTCAACATATGTTCACAGATAAACCTATTGCAGTTTGCAATGAAAAATAATGGTGCTTGCAGGGATGGGAGTAATGATTTATACAAACTCTGTGTCCTCAAAATATACCCTGGATCCAATCCACAATACAATGAAGAGCACGGGTACACCTGTAGAAAAGAAGAAAAACCAAACAAGTCATGTCAGTGAGACATCATCATGCTAAGTTGGTTGAATGTAATGACAACAATGACAACATGCTGAATTTTCTAACATCTGCATTGATTTGTGCTGCTAGAAATTAAAGCTGCAACGATTAATCGATTAGTCGATCAACAGAAAATTAATTGGCAACTAGCTTTTGTCATTTTTCAAGCAAAAATGCTCATTTTGCTTGAAAAATATTTTGTGGTTCCAGCTTCTCATATGTGACAATTCGCTGTATTTTTTGTCATATATGTCAGTGAATTTTGGACTTAAGGATCGTGGCCTCTAAAAACTGTGAATGCAATTTTTTCACTGTTTTTTAATATTTCATAGACTCATAGATTCATCATTTAAATAATCAACAGATTATTGATAATGAAAATACACAAAATCAAAATGAATTGAATACTTCAGATGCATTAGACATGTACAGCACAGTATATAATACACCATACATGTACAGTATCTGCAAGTTCTCATCAACTTCTTGCCTCCCTACCACTGGGACAAATCTATGTACATACTTGGCGAGTAAAGGGTCAGTGAGTGTCTCCTACTGTATGCAGTGGCCCCTTTCATCTAATTTGAATTCTTAAGAAAAACAACTTGAACATTTTTTGAAAAAACATTCAAACCACAACCAAAAACAAGTACATTAGAAGTGACTGCCACAGGGATGTAAATTTAATTTCGGTTTGTTTGTTAATTATAGCGGATTCCACTTGGCCAGGAGAGGTTTTCGGCTGAATTAAAATAATAAGCTGGGGATGTTGGCCCATGGCAGTCTGTCTGCTTCTTATTGTCCCTGATGAGACACTCCTTTGAAACAGAGAACTGTAATACACCTCAAATGAAACTGTCTGAAATCAGTCATCCGATTTTGGAGAACAATGCATCTTCTAGTGTGTTCCAGTTTTTAAAGAATTTCAATGTTACCTTATCCTACACCATGACATTCATGAGAGTGGAAGAAATTATATATTTTGGCAGTAAGCTTGGAGTTTTAAAATATGTGCTAACTGGCAGTAATTAAAGGTCAAAGTTTTAAACTCTCCCTGAGCGTAAACCTGTGGCTACATTAAGTAAACAGTGAAACTAGTAAGTTGCTGGTCTGGTTTTGACGACACACAGAAATCATGCAGAGACATACTATATAGTACTATCATTGTAGGGAAGCTCAGATTACATATGAACATCCTTCAATTGTGAGTTAAACAAGTTTGCAGATTTGACAGAAAAATCTAGAAAAAAACTACCATGTGGATTGAGTAAAAAAGTATAATACCAGCAACACAAGGCAAAGAGCTGAACTGACAACTGCAAATCACAGTACAAGTATTTGTGCACCTCAGGAGAAAAAGCAGTCACTGGGACATCATATTATAGGAATACTGATAAAAACACGTCTATTTTCTAAGATCTAAAAGTAGAAACTCACTCTGCATATGATGTACAGGCTGCATAAACAGGATAAACAATGACGCCTTGACCAACACAAACCAATGAGAACTTGCTTGCCCTCCTAAACTTTTCAAGCCTTTTGCATTAATAACAGCTGATGATTTTAGCATGGCATTACTGGCCAGATAAATATTTTTGCTGGTCTTATTTAGAAGTGCAACTCCCCGTGAGCCAACACACATTTAATATAGAAATGAAAACTCATGTATCTGTAAATGATGCAGTCTCCTCATTTTGCAACCTACAGACTTATTACCTACTAATGTCTAAGAAGCACCCTACTTTATTTTTCAGCTTTTTTGTTAGAGTATATTTCATATAGGATACTGTATTTCAAATGTGGGTCATCTAATACTGGAATAAAACTGAAAGAAACTGCCTGGCAAGGTTCTCACCCCATCCCAGCAGGCTGAAGCCCCAGAGACATCGACGGCTGTGATTGAAGGAGGAGAGTAGCAGGGAATTGAGGTAGAGGGCCTCCACCAGGAGCCAGAAAAAATTGGTCATTACACAGTAGTGACAGAAGACCACAGAGGCTTTACAGGCAAACTGGACAGAATAAAAAACAGGAGAGGAAAGAAGGGCTGGGAGTGAATTGAAAGGAGGGATTAGTATGAGAGAGGAGTACGTGAGGAAAACAATGCATAAATATGAGAACAGGGATATCTGCCCAGAGGAATTTCTTAATGCAAGCGACAACCTCTTGTCCTCATCGTCATTATCTTACTGTGGAAAGGGTGCAGTGGTTGGTGTCTTCGCTTGAAAACAGAGTAGCATCCTTTATAAACACCGCTACAGATTTGAGGATGAAAGTAATGAAGAGCTGGATGTGGATAAAGTTCCTGGCACAACGCAGCCTCCTGTTGGGAACACAGACGACACACATAATAAATATATATTGTAATGTTGTCTCATGCATAAATAATATATATATATATAGATAGATATAGATATAGGTCGGGGGTTCGAATCCCGGCCAGGGCGGGTAACACATATCCAGTGTGGACCCTTAGGCAAGGTCCTTGATGCTGCTGGCCTACCTCAGTATGAGTGAAAAGTATGAGTGAAAGTATGAGTCACACCGGCACGGACGTTGCCTGGATCAACAAGGTCTGCGTCAGGTGTTGGGGAACCAGGACACCCTGATGAGAAATGGGCTACTGGAACAAGACATAGATGGAGCAGGGCAGAGAATAGGGATCTGTTGGAATGCTACTATACAAGTAACCCCGATGAGAGGGGATACATGCAGAAGTTGTGGGATATATGGATGCTTCGAAACCCCACATCTAAGCTTACAAAGAAACAACTACTAGCTCAGTGTTCCAACATCCGCAAACACCAACTGCTATCACAACTAGAGATTGATGAGGTACAACGAACATGCTACGGCAAGGGGGAGCCAGGAAGACAGGTCAGAGGGGAGATATCATCATCCTCCCCACACTCCGAGATTGGGTACCAAGCCCCAACAAGCCCTTACGACCTTAACACAAGGGCAACTGACCTAAGAATGACTATCATGACTAAGCTGGACTCCCAGCACCCCCGTAGCCGATTACCAAGGCTAAGTGACAAAATACCCTCTGAAAGTCTGCTAGAGGATGTGAGCGCTACATACTATCCCTACTAGGACCATAACTGAGACCAATCAGCTGATATACACCACAGCAACAGTGATCCTAGAGATGCTTGGCTACAAGATGAACACCGTAAGCCACAAAGAGCATTACCCCCCATGGAGAAGGAGGCTGGAGGCCAAGATCAAGGCAACACGGAGAGAAGTTAGTCAACTCTCAGAGCTACAGAAAGGTGTGGGGACGAAAGGATGCCCAGGAAGTACAACAAGCTGTCTATACCTGAGGCACTGGAGACTGCCAAGTGAGTACTCTCAGTGGCAAGGTAATAACATGAGAACAGATCCTCCCAGGGCTGAGACTGAACAATACTTATGGATAGCATAGGGGAGAAGGAGGCATCACATAACACCAATGCTCAATGGCTAGTGGATCTAAGAGCAGACCACAGCAAGATCCAGTGACCATTACAATGGCAGACATCCAAGAAAGAGTGTCAGGTATGAAGAGCTGGACAGCACCAAGCCTGGACATGATCCACACCTACTGGCTAAAGAAACTGACTGCACTCCATGAACGCCTGGCAGCACAAATGAACCAGCTGCTGATGGATGGGATGCACCCAGAATGGTTAACCCACGGGCGGACAGTCCTGATCATGAAGGACCCCCAGAAGGGCACAATCTCATCCAACTACCAATAACCTGCCTCTGTACAATATGGAAGCTCCTGTCAGGCATCATAGCGGCTAAGATGAATAGGCACATGGCCCGATACATGAGCTGAGCCCAGAAAGGAATTGGTAGCAATACCAGGGGTGCTAAGCACCAGCTACTGGTCGATAGAGCAGTCACCCAAGACTGCAAGACCAGGCAGACCAACCTGTGCACCGCCTGGATTGACTAAAAGAAAGCCTATGACTCAATGCCACACACATGGATACTGGAATGCTTGGAAATGTACAACATCAACAGGATACTAAGAGCCTTCATCAAGAACTCAATAGGGCTGTGGAAAACAACTCTGGAGGCCAACTCAAAGCCAATTGCACAAGTTACCATCAAGTGCGGTATATACCAAGGTGATGCACTATCCCCACTGCTGTTCTGCATAGGCCTGAACCCCCTCAGCCAGATCATGTCAAAGAGTGGCTATGGGTACCGGTTCCGAAGCGGAACAACCATCAGTCACCTCCTTTACATGGATAGCATCAAGTTGTATGCCAGGAATGAGCGAGACGTCGACTCACTGATCCACCTCACCAGGATATACAGCAACGACATCGGAATGTCATTCGGACTAGATAAGTGTGGTCAGATGGTATCGAAGAGAGGGAAGATGATCAGAACTGAGGGGGTTGAACTACCAGAAGGCAGCATTGCAGATGTTCAGGACAGCTACAAATACCTTGGGATCCCGCAAGCAAATGGGAACCTTGAGGAGGCCGCAAGGAAGTCAGCCACAGCCAAATACCTACACAGAGTAAGGCAGGTCCTGAAAAGTTGGCTGAACGGGAAGAACAAGATACGGGCCATCAACACGTACGCCCTGCCAGTCATCAGATACCACGCTGGTATAATAAGCTGGCCAAAGGATTAGGTAGAGGCCACTGATATCAAGACAAGAAAGCTCCTCACAATACATGGAGGGTTTCACCCCAAGTCCAGCACCCTGAGACTGTACACTAAGCGGAACGAGGGAGGCCGAGGACTGATGAGCGTCAGAGCCACTGTCCAGGACGAAACAACCAACATCCAGGAATACATAAGATGGCCCCCAAAGATGAACTGCTAAGTGAATACCTCAGGCACCAGAAACCCGATGATGCAGAGGAGGAGGAGGAACCATCATGGAGGGACAAGCCCCTACATGGCATGTACCACTGACAGATAGAAGAAATGGCTGATATCAAGAAATCCTACCAGTGGCTGGAAAAAGCTGGACTGAAGGACAGCATAGAAGCACTAATCATGCCAGCACAAGAACAGGCACTTAGTACAAGATCAATAGAGGCAGGGATCTACCACACCAGACAGGACCCCAGGTGCAGGCTGTGCAAAGATGCTCCTGACACAGTTCAGCACATAATAGCAGGGTTTAAAATGCAGGCAGGAACAGCGTACATGGAACGCCATAACCAAATGGCTGGCATAGTGTACAGGAACATC
This sequence comes from Thunnus albacares, assembly GCF_914725855.1. Taxonomy (NCBI): domain Eukaryota; kingdom Metazoa; phylum Chordata; class Actinopteri; order Scombriformes; family Scombridae; genus Thunnus; species Thunnus albacares. The sequence continues at coordinate 21,642,857 of NC_058114.1, read as the reverse complement.
TGCACTGAGTATGGGCTGGAAGTCCCAAGGTCACAATGGAAGACACCTCCTAAGGTGGTTGAGAATGATCAAGCCAAGATCCTGTGGGACTTCCAGATCCAGACTGACAAGCTGGTGATGGCTAACCAACCAGACATCGTGGTGATTGACAAACAACAGAAGAAGGCAGTAGTGATAGACATAGCAATCCCAAGCGACAGCAACATCAAGAAGAAGGAACATGAGAAGATCGAAAAATATCAAGGGCTGAAAGAGGAGCTAGAAAAGATGTGGGGAGTGAAGGCAACAGTGGTGCCAGTGGTAATTGGAGCACTGGGGGCTGTGACCCACAAACTGGGAGAGTGGCTCCAGCAGATTCCAGGTACAACATCTGAGGTGTCTGTCCAGAAGAGCGCAGTCCTAGGAACAGCTAAGATACTGCGCAGAACCCTCAAACTCCCAGGCCTCTGGTAGAGGACCCGATCTTGAGGAAGACACACCACCACCCCCCATGGGAGGGGGGTGAAAAGGGGATTTATATATATATATATATATATATATATGTGTGTGTGTGTGTGTGTGTATATATACGTTTCTCAGGTTTTCATTTTATACAGTAGAGTAAAAATTTAAATTTCCTGCTTTACAACATGCTGTTTAATGAAGTGATTCACCTATACGTCATGAACAGTACAGGCAGGCAGCTGCTACAGTTTTAAATAAAATCTAAAAGGGAAACCAAAAATGTAAATGAGCAAATGGGTGTTTAGCTATCATTTCAAAGTGGTTTCATGACAAACTGAGTATATTTATGAAAGCACACACCAGCTGGAGAGAGAAAAAAGAGAACATTAATCAGGAGGTTTTATGTTGCTGCTACTGCTTTTAAACCAGTGAACCAAAGAGCCTGGTGGGTGGGTGTGAAGAGACCCTTGACACCATGTCAATCACTTGCTAAGTGGACGATGGCACCTGTTTTCTCAGCTCCATGTCAAAGAGGGTCCAATTCCAAGAAGGAAAATATTGAAACTGAGAGGTACAACATAAATGATGGTAATATTTAGCATCATAAAACCATGACAATTTTGTTTTTATGTGGGGTTTCAAACTTTTTGGCTTTAAACCTTCTTTGTTTGAAAGGGGGTCATTAACATTGGCACATATTCTCGTATTTATATCTTCTGGACACATTTTTGGGGAGGTCCCAACTTCTTTATAATTTCTTCTAGAATCTTCAAACCTCAAAAAGTTCAGCTCATTTCGGACATTTGTGCTACTATTCAGATTTGTCTTTCATATTTTTTAAGGTGTTAAACTTTATCTCAACTTTTTTGCCCTTTCAAATGAATGGACGTAGTGTTCAAGCTTATAATATTCCATCAATCTCTGAGCCTTTTCAACTCCACTTCAACCTCGTTCCTTAATGCATACTTTCACCTAGAAGCTTCATTCAAAGCCTCCACCCTTTGTACTTTATCACATTAGTTCAGTGTTTTCATACTTTTCATAGTTTTTCTATAATCACAGTTTCAGTTAGATGAAATTTCACCTACAGTTTCTCTGACTCTTCAACTGCTTTCACTTCTTAAATGTCAACTAGGATTTTTGAGCTTAAATTGGCAGTTCAGCTTCTTTCAAGTCAAGTCAGGTCAATTTTTGTTTATATCATAAATTAAAAATTTGCTTCATCTGTTTTACTGATGAAAAATGGAGTAAAGATCTGCTGTCTACCTGTGTATTGGAAAACCTGAACTTAACTGAATCTCGTCTGGTCATACCTGAAGAGCAGCAGAATCAGCACAGCGACAGTCAGCACCACCAGAGAGACGCTGTAACCAGCGGTGTAAATCAGTTTCACTGTGGCAAAGTATGACTGCTCTGTCTGAAGGCAAAATGAGAAAGAAAATTTGGTATAAGATGTTATACTAAAATATCAAAGCTTTACAAAATGCTGTCAGGCTTCAAAATGAATGTAATGTCTCAAAATGAGACCAAATTGCACACAAGCTTGAAACTCAACTGTACTGAAAAGATGACTGTGGCATAACTGCAAACTTTTTCCATATTTTGTCTAATGGCAGTAAATCTGGACTAAGCAGACTCCTGGAATGACTCAAATAAGTACACAAAAAGCTACTTAATTACAGTAAAATCAGAACTTGTAATTAGTGACTTTCCACCCCTGCTATCAGAAGACTAAAAAGGTCTTTTGTAATTCATGACAAAAGATGTTCTGAATAGCACCAAAAGTAGTTTTCTTGTAATTATCCTCTGAAAAACACTGTTAAGTATGATTTTCTCTTGTGAAAGAAGATAATCTCCACTATTATCCGATGGATGACAATTAATTCACTTACCACTTAGCTAAAGTATTTTCGCATGAGCCACATTTGTGTTTGAATGGGTTTTCTTTTGTTCTCTAAAGAGGCAGCGAAGCAGTAATCTATGTGCTCAAATCTCAGCCAAAAAGGAAAACAAAAAGCTGGTATATGGGCAGCAATTTCACTTCATCACAGTCTGGCAGATCACAGTAACATTTTGACAAGAACTCCCTGAAACATGATATAGTTTTCTTTCTAATTTAACTTGTTTGGTCTGTTGATTTATGAAATTACAACATGTGGGATCAGGTTCTTTTTTTGACCTCCTGATCCTTTTGTTCTCCTGTTTCTGTTGGTTCTCTCCCTTTTTCTATTGGTTGTCTCCTTGTTCCTGATGCTTCTGCACCCATCTTTAATTCCTTCAGCCTGACCACTCCACTGTCATTCTGGGGTCTCTCGTTTCTCAGTCTGACATCCACACCCGCCTCGCCCCCCAAAAACTCTCACCTCAAGAATGTCATCATCCACACTGCAGGCGATGTGGTATGGTGGGAAGGGCCTGGACCAACCTCCATTAGTGCAGTTGCGGCTTACTGACCCTAAGGTGAAAGGTCAAGAGATCAAGTCAACACAGCCATGAAGAGATTAGCTTCAGTTTAGAATCACTAACTCATCAAGATAAATTTATCCAGGTGAAATGTTTGGTGTTTAGCCATGCTAGCAATGTGGCTCTTCAGATGTTGACCGATGTTGGTCCATCACTTTGATCCAGACTGAAATATCTCAACGTCTATCAGGTGGATTGTCATGAAATTTTTGTACAGACATTCATGGTCCACAGAGGATGAATGCTACTGACCTCAGTGATCCCCTGACTGTTCCCCTAGCACCACCATGTTTTAAAGATGATTTTTTTTCAGGCTTTTTTGCCTTTATTTGATAGACACAGTAGAGACAAGAAACTAGGGAGAGACAGAGAGAGGGGTATGATGTGCAACACAGGTCCCCCAGCTGGAAGTTGACCCGTGGACATTGCAGTTATATGGTTTGCCCCCAACCATGAGGTTTTAATGAAAACAGTCTCACCAACTATTGGATGAATTGCCATGGAATTTGGTACAGACATTCATGGTTCCCAGAGGATAAATCCTAATGACTCTGACTTTTCCTCTAGTGCCCTCATCAGGTCAGAGCTGTCACAATCCTGTCACTGTCCTGTCATTCCTGTCTTTTTTATGTTATTTTCTTGTACTCCTGTACTCCTCCCCAGCCTGCTTTTCTCTCCACACCTGCCCCACATCAGCCTCATCAGCCCTACACTGCTCCCATTGTTCCCGCCAGCCAATCAGCTCCTTGCCTCCTATCTAGTCACCTGTTCCCTATTCCCTCTTAGTTCAGTCTCTATTTAAGTCCTGTTGTTCAGTTCAGTCTTTGTCAGATTGTCTGTTCTGTTTAGCTTTGCCTGCCTGGACTCCTGAGTCCTCTTCTTAGGTGTTGAAATAAATATTAATTCTTCAGTTCCTGTTGTATGCTGTCTCCTGCATTTGGGTGCACCTGGTCCGCTCCATATAACATGAGTTATCACTTATTCTGTGAAATATCTCATGATCTACTGAATGTGCTAGCACAATTTTTTTTACAGATATTTATGATATCCAGATAAGATATCCTAATGACCTTAGTGCCATTTTTAGTTCAATTTATTAATTTGTCCAATGTTTTGGTTTATGTCCAACTTCCTGCAAAACAACATTCCCATGAGCCTCAGCTGTAGCCTACTAATTATCTACTGTTCCATGTTCAACTAACATGTTGAAAATGGTTAACATAATGTAACATGTTAGTTAGCTGTTATAATTGTGAGCATGTTAGCATGCTGATGTTAGCATTAATTCAAATCACCACTGTGCTTACGTACAGCCTCACAGAGGCGCTAGCAGGGCTGTAGACTCTTATTGTTCAGACATTACTAAATAATAGTGTAATACATAATGTCAAGGCACCTCTTGTTTTCTGCTTTTGTAAAACACTTCCATCACTATCTGCTTACGTTCACAAAGCTGCTAATTTACATGTTAAGAGAAAAACTACAGTAATTTGATTTCAGTCTCCTGGGAAGATCTGGCAAGCCTGAGCACTGAGACTCGGCATGAGTCTGATTCACAATACATTTTTTTTTAAAAGACTAAATTAATGACTGAATGAATAAATCAATATACATACTTTATGAAATCATCGGGATAAAAACACCCTTTCGTTTCATTGGAATAACAATTTAGCTTAATTTTGACTTACAATTGGTGAACATGCTGCTCTTATCATTATCTCAGTCAGATAACCCTCTCACCCTCTCTCTCACAGTGTGATTTTATAGTCACCTGTGCTGTTTTTGAAGAGGGAGAAAACGGCAGGACAAGCTCTGTGGACTGTTTCTCCAACGATAGCATGAGGCCAGCAGACGACTGCATCCCAGAGTGGTTGACAACCTTTTTTGGAGGGTGTAGAGGGGAAGATAAAGTTTAAAAAAAGTAAGTATCAAAGAAGTGAATCAGAAGAAAGATTCCTTTATACACAGTGTCATACGGTGCCGACCAGAAGGCACACTACAGATATACTCATAGAGGTGCAGTATAGAGGTAAATGGGGTGTATCATACTTCCAACAACATCCTTCAAAGCCATGAAATCCGCCTCTGTGTAAATTGTATTAAGACAAAAATGAGGAAACACTGTGAATCTCCAGCAAAGACATTTATCTTGAGATAGATTACATACATAAATCCTTATGTAACTATCCTTAATGGTCTCCTCTACAGATGCATCACAGTGATAGATCACCCAGTACATTTTCATTCTGCAGTTAGGACGCCATCAAGAACCTGCCTTTGATAGCTGATGATTCTCTGTGAAGCATTTACTCCGGCTTAGACTCTTGTACTTAATGTGAACATTTGCAGTATATTTCATATCACAACTAGAATCGTGCTTGAATTTATATGAGTTACTTCTGCAGGCTGATTTGAAAACAGGAAACGCACCTTCTGCACTTCTGTTGCCCTGCTCTGCAATATACTGAAGGCAGTGACGCTCCTCTTTCTCCAGCTGAAATATGTACTCGCATTCAGGGTGCAGGCTCGATAATGCCTAGAGGTAAGAAAGAAGCGAAGAACACAAGGAAGGGATGTGCTATATACAGACACTCAAAGGGAAACTCTGTGACCACGCAGTCGTAATTACACATAGAAGGAGCATTTCATGTGTATAAAAAAATTGCATGTCAATTTATAAAGGGCAGTGACTCAATTTGCCTTTATACTTTACCTTCAGCAATGAATGCTTCCTACTAAAACAGTTGCCTTTTGGTTAAAAAAACTATTTATGTTGGTGGCATTAAACAAAACGATCTTTCATCACAGCGCACAGAGAGAGGGGAGGCTCAGAAAATTAATTAAATGAATCTGATCCTAAGGACACAGATGATTGTCTTGGCCTCCCAACAACTTTGCACTCCATCTATTTTGTGCCACTCAGAGATTCCTCTATGTGTCTGCCCCTGCTCGTCCCTCCATTTCCTGATGTTAAATAAAAACATTATAATCGCATTTGCATTTGATTTCAGCCTGACATTTATCTCAGACTGAAACAAATAAGAAAATCTTGTTTGTGAAGTAAATGTTGAAGGGTAATGTGGGGAGAGGGTGGATGGAAAGAGGACAGGAGGTGTGTTGACTCTGTGGTGATTATGCTTTTGGCTGTATCTCAAAACTGTGAGTGTGTTTCGAGTGCATTGTCATTATTTCTCACTCAATGTGCAACAGTGAACACTTGCTATATATAAATGATGATATAAATGGTTATAAAGTCATACAATCCAACCTCTGTGAAAATGTATACACATTTATGTGTTAGCCATGAATAATTTGTGTAATATTATGATGTTTTTTGAAAATTTTAGCTAATACACCAGATGTTTTTGACAATGAGAACTGATTGGTGGTGAGCAAATATCGTGCACTGTGTCTGTTTGCCAGTTGGTATTGAACAGGTAGTTTACAGTTGGCTTTTAGAGCTTTTTTTGCTGAAGACAGCTGCCTGCTGCGACTGAAAATTACACTATGAGAGCGGTGAGAGTGAACCAAAACAGTAAAGTTGCAGCCAGACAGCTAAACAATGAGCTGAAACATGTTATAGAGCTCTGTATGTTCATGACAACGAGCGACGCCTCTGACGTTACACAGTCATTTGATACATTATTATTATAAAAATATTGATTATGGCCGCTTTAAAATAACTTATCAACTCTTGGTAGAAGTGATATCTTTCATTCTTACATGAAAATCTAAAACCCCAACTTTGTTTAAAATGTTCTATAAAACAACTTATATCTCTAGTCTCTATTGAGAAGGTTAGAAGTAGGTGGAGTATCATGTTTGGATGGATTAAACTCAAGTCATCTATTTTTTATTCCAGGCTGCCGGTGAACTTAAGCAGTCCTGAATCTAAAGGTCAGTCTTCTTTTGTTAGCTTTAACAATGTACTGCAACAGTGTGCTTCCTGATATGTCTTGGTATTTCTGCTAGAGGATCTATCTGTTTCCTTTTAATTTGCCAGTACATGTTGGCATCTTATGGAGGACCATCCTACACAGTTCACCACCTGATTTCCTGTCATATCTGCTTATGTGGTACCTTGATTCTTTCTGTTCTATTATTTAGACTACTGAAACCCATGAGATTTGGTGGCATGTTGGTGCTAACCAGCCCTCATTTTATTATTACACTACAATGATGTTGTTATTAACTTGGAAAGAAACATAATAGCTACTGGTGCAGACTTTACCACAAAAGAAGACTATAAGACTATAAGATAAAATATATCACAGATAGAAGAGATGGAGAGTTAGATTTCTCTCACTTTCATAACATGATCTTTTGTAAGTCTCTGCATGGTCCTCGAAGACATCACTGTCTAGTCATAGCGGCTAGAAAGTGTAAGGCACAATGTGATGTCAGGAGGGATGACTGCATTGTGCGTGCGTGTGTGTGCATGCATGTTGAAAGGAATATGAGAGGAGGACGTGCAGAGAAAAACAAGACAAAACTAGAGGAGAGGGGAAAAAAAGGGAGGCACTTAAAGGCAGAGATGTAATCATGAAGCCCCTCCATTTCAAAAATGACTCCAAATGCTGAGAATGTTTTGCATTTTGTTTTTCCTGAGTAATTTGTAGGCTGCTATTTTCAGTCTCTTCTGTGGTACTTGTAGATGCACAGTCAATAAAACATTGTTAGAGGACAACACAACAGGTCACACAGCCTTCATAAAGTCATCTGTGTTACTGACAGGCATATTGCACAGACTTTTGTCCTTGATTCAGCTCAGTTCCACCTCATTTCTTAAAGACCTGAGGGTAAACGAGTCTCTTTGTGACAAGACGGAGCCAAACTCTTAATGAAGAGAAGCTTCAGAAGCTAAATTCCTCTGGGACCAGACCACAAACACTCCCTCTGGAGAACTCAGATTTCTCCCACTTGGCAGCTTTCTGAGTGTCATCCAATAGGATGCAATGGTTGTGTCTTATAAACATTTCCACTAAAAAGATCTATGAGTTTCTCTGAGGGAGGCAGCAACATCTGCACCCATACAAACCCGCCTGGAGCCATTTCATGAAATGACGTGACTGAGCATCGCCTCGCATAGATATGACTTTTTATTACCATAATGTTGCACTGATTTGAATTGATTACAGGTGTAATGTTACTCAAGAAGAGGGGGTTGTGGCACCAACCTTAAAAAAAACAATGTCAAAATCACTCTGGAAATTGAAGATTTAAAAAAAGCCACACAAGTAGCACACTCTCAATCCTAAGTGCATTTCTTTCATTTTTACTCTTAAAAGTGAAGAAAAATAAGGTGACAAAGAGGATTCAAGAGGTTCCTTACTGTTAAAACAGGGACAAAGATTTAGATTCAAACAAATTAATCTCTTTGGAGAAACACACACTGTTAAAAAAAGATGGGCATACATGAAGAGAAGATAATCTGATGCTCTTACTCATTCAAACTATCAAGTTGAACAGGTGCTGCTTTGAGATTATCACCAAAAGCAAAGCTCAGAGGCTATTGCCAGAGTGTTTGAAGAATTAAAACCCATAATGATGCATATCCAATCAGGAATCATGTATCATGTATATATACTTTATTTGAAAATGGACAAACATAAGTGAAATTGGTTTGGAAAGAAACTCTTCATTCCTGTTTCTCTGACACAATCAGCCCTTTGTCCTCATTTTATGTCTTAGCTGTCAACTTGTTCACCATCTCACATACAAAATGGGACTCAGAGCTTTTGTTTGTGCAGAATAACAAACCAATTTAGTAACTATGTCGAAAAACACATAATACAGAATACACACAAACACAGAAAACTCATCAGAATTGAACACAAACTTTGTGTTGGACTTAAAAATGTCTCCCCCCAATTTTCTTTAGGTAATTAGGACCAAATATGCAAGCTCCCAGGTCCATCTCTCCCTCCATCAATGAGGAATGGAGGCTTTGGAAACAACCAGAACAAATCACTACCCATCCTCTTTGTTCCTAATGCAATGCTAATAATCTAATGAGAGGTGTTATTGTGCAATTTACTCAGCAATTACCTCTTTTCCTGTTCAAAGGCAGGAGAGGGAGGCATGACAAAATGGTTTACCTTATCTCCTGCTGAGACACTAAACTCAGACAATCACAGTTTGCTGGAGGTAAGGATATGTAGGCAGATACGCTGGTATATTGTTCTCTGATGAAAGTATGGTTGTGTAGCTATAATATGTCACTATATGTCAGATGAGGGTCATGTACCACACATGGCTTCCCTGTTTATATGCAAGGAGATGCTGTGAGGACGTTTTCTTCTACATAAGAATGGTTTGCCGTTGAGTGGAGGCGAGCTAAGCTTTGAATGGCAGGGGGTGAGGCATAAAACGGGAGTCAAGACTGGGTGGTTACGATCACCGAGGGTGCATGATGTGCTCATGCATTTCAACTGCATGATGGGATAAAGGGAGACACTATGCTGCATTTAAGAGACAGAAACAGAGATGGAGAAAAATGGGGGAGTGCTCCATAAGATAAGTCTGGATAATATGAGCCATGAAACTAAATGCAAAGCCAAAGGCGCAGTCTGCTGTAAAAATGTTCCCTGAGAGGTGAAGCCCATTATCCACTAACTACCCAAAAAGGGGCCATCGGAGTGGGCTCACTTTGCAGATGTTGCCTTCTATTTTCAACAGCGAATGAGGTACACTTTAACACTGCCGCAGCACTCTGGCACAGTCTGAAAATATATAACATGTTCAGTCAATCAGAAAAGGAGCACAGACACAATCAGTCTCAGATTATTTATACAGATATTAAAGGAACAGTACAACATTTGGGGAAATTTGCTGTCTTGCTGAGAGTTGGAGGAGAAGATTGATATTACAGTGCTTAGCTTAGCTTAGCGTAAAGACTGGAAACAGGGGGAAACTGCTAGCCTGGCTCTTTCCAAATGCAACATAATTAACATGTTAGGCAAGAAAGTGAATAAGTGTATTTCCCAAAATGTGTAACTATTTTAACTGATACATACAACTGAAACAACATAAAGCGAACAGTCTACCTGCTGACCACTTGAGGAATGAATCAGGTTCAGTTCATAACAGTAAGATGCATTATTCATTCTTAACATGCAGTCACCTTTTTCATCCTTTCTTTTTCGTTGTTTTTTTCTCTCAGTGCAACATTTCAATCATATCTGAGTATTCAAAAGAGACCAACCGTACTGTCAGGCTTGTTTGTGGTGATTATGTTTTCTTTTGAGATATGTAACGTGTGTGTGTGTCTATTTGTGTGTGTTTTTATGGACCCCGGTAGTTCATTATAATTCTCTGCAGTCCTGAGCAGTGAAAGACTAGAATGAAGTGGAACGCAGTGATGAGCATCTGCCCTGTTCCTATTCTCTTGCTGCAACACTGATCATCCTACCACCCATTTGCCTGCCGCTTCTCATATTTCTATTCCGTTATGGAAATTAGCAAGGTGGCTATGTAATAATATAAAGCTGTTGATTAAAAAACTGCTGTGTGTCAGGGTGTGACTGCGCATACAAGTGCAACACGGTTCACTGCTGATAGGCAAAAACAAATTGTACACTATGTAAATAATGAGGTAAATAAAACGTACTTATAGTTAAATGGTTGCTCACTTCAATTCCAATAAAGTCAATTCACTTGGTGATGTTCATTATTACAATGTGTGTGTGTGTGTGTGTGTGTGTGTGATGGAAGAGATTCCAATTTTCACGGTTTTGAATGAAATAAATCTAACAGTTCCTATGATAATATCTCAACCTTTCTGCACATTTTCCAATTAAACATAATGCATCTAACACACACACACACACACACACACACACATCTCCAAAGTGTAGGTAGGTCACAGATAATATTAACAGCACTACAAGTAACAATTATTTTCATAATTGATTAATCTGCTGCTTATTTTATTGATTAATCCATTTCTTTTTGTCTATAAAAGGCCAGAAAACAGTGAAAAATATCCATCACACTTTCCAAGAGCCCAGGATGATCTATTCACAGTTCTTATTTTGTCAGTGCAGTCAAAATCCCAAATTCCACATTTTCGCTTAAAACCAAAACAACAAATGATAAACCGATTATTAAAATGGTTATCAATTAATTTTCTGTCACTCAATTAATCAGTTAATCTTTCAGTTCCGCAGCACATAACATCAACCTGATCTTCACATCCACCAGACTTCCATCCCTTTTTTGAACAATAATTAATTAATTAATTTCAGTCATCATTTGTTACGGTGCTGAATCAACACACACAGACAGACAGACAGACAGACAGACAGACACACACACACACACACACACACACACACACACACACACACACACACACACACACACACACAAAGAGTTTCAAACACTTATTCACATTCAGTCAATATTGATCAAATGTCCTCAGAAAGTGATCAGCCTGCTGATCCTCTCCTGCAGTGTCTTTTTTTTTTCAGCTGCCTGCAGACAGATGCGCACATGCAGGTCTGTTAAGTATTTAAATTAAAGCTCATACAACATCACGAGTCCTTAATATGTTTTAAAAATACAAGTCTGGGCAATAGAAGAATAATTAGGAGTAAATTAGTTTGAGTTGCGTACATTTGGACGGTTTTTCTCGCCGATCTTCCTCAAACAAATTTGCGCTTAAGTTTGCTGTAGGCGCGTGGTGTAATCATCATTTTGTCTCACATACTGATGAAGTTGATGTAAATTACTCACAGTTGGAGCCAAGCACAGAGTGAGAAGAATCCCTCTGATCTGGAGACAGGACATGTTGTCGGTTCAGGATCCTTCATCCAACGTGGTGCCTTTATCAATGAGAGCAAACGCACCCCAGCAGGACAGGATGCTGAAAGGATGCTAAACCCCTCTCACTCCCCCAGGTGAAGCCTGAATAAATCCCGCTGTCAAGCTTGCAACAGTAAAAATGGAGGAGTTCCGGTGTAGCTACATGTCCAGAATAAAAGCCTAAATTCACAAGCCGAGCTTCAGGCTTGACTATAAACTTCTGGATATATATATTTTTGCAGATCTCCATAGACATGCAGAGAAATGCATATATTATGATGAAATCATTGACTGTTACAAAAGCAAATAATCCCTATCATGCTTTAATTTTGAAGGCAAACGTGATTCCTGGTTTGGCCTGAAAGCTTCACAGCTGACTTACGGTTTTAACTGAGATGTTCAAAGTTCATCCTTCTGCCTCTCTGCACCTGACTTTGTCCCCGAAAACACTGTGTATGTTAGGCTAATATCAGAGGCTGGATTTGTACTTGTGTAATCAGACTGTTGAGAGGAGCAATGTGCAGGGACTTGAGATACATGAAGACATGAGGCTGCATGGATGAGTGTTTTTGCCAAAAAATGACCGACCTGTGGAGTGGACCTATGATTCTACTACTTGATCATTTCCAAACACAGTTTCTCTTTGTCACATGTAACATAAAACTTTTTGATTGCTCAGCAATTCTATTCCCATTCACAACAATGACAACGATAACGACAACAACGGTGGTTCTCAAACTTTTTCACAAATTAGACCATGTACAGAGCCCCATCTGATAACATTTTTGCTTTAAGACGTTTTGGTATAGAAAATGTATGAAACCCATGACTGAAATAGTCATACATGCTGTCATTGTGTTACTTATAGATGGAATTACAGTGAAAATAAATGATTCCCCTTTTTGCTGGGGACTCCCTGGAACCAACCTCAAGGACCCCTGGGGGTCCCTCTTTGAGAACGGTGGTAACGGTGGTTAAGATCTCCCTCAGACATGTTGTAAGATGTATAAAATGCTCTGCTTTGAATAATGTGTCTGATATGGTTTTTCCAGAAGTCCAATTGCCTCATTAAAACCCTGAAATGACATCTCCTCCTTCTGCCTCATTAAAAATACAAAATCCATTAATATGTAAATATTAATTTCAAAATGTTAACTGCTGGACAAGAAGTCTTCTACTTCAAGGAAAAGGCCATTCTCAGCGTACGTGCACTCGGCTCGGGGCTTCAAGTTTCCACATCATATTTAAATAAGTTGCATACTGGATCACAACTGGCTCCAAACAGGTTGTGATGTCACAGATCATGCATGTAGGCCCGCTCCTTAAACTCTGATATTCGATTTTCGAGCTCAAAGAAACTCTCCACTTTCAGTAGAATGTGGAGACACTCTTCTGGTTTTAAACTCTGCACATAAATCCTTCTGCACTGTGAAGTTCAAACATCCAACTGAAGTAACAGGAAGCAAAACAAACTTTAAGTTTGGGCTGTTTGTTATTTTGTGAAACCATATCGACTCAAAATAGAACTGACAGAAGAAGTATTTGTCTTGTTCTTTTCAACACATCCTGCTTTACAACAACAGAACTAACTTATATTGTTTATATTATAGAGAGTTGTTGTCATCTGTATTCATTTTCCCCTTTAGCTGGAACCCCTTCTCATGTAAATTTGGAAAGGAGGCATTGTGAGACAGAAACATGTTTGTTTGTGAGTTGACGTCTTTGTTCATGTCAGATTTCTGAATGAGCAATGGCAGCACAACAAGATAATGTGTTTATCTTGCTGTTTGTGACGTTCCGAGCTGTCAAACACTAAACCAGACGCACATTAGTGAATGTCAGAGGCATCATCACTCTCACGTGTTTATTCATGTTTCCTGGGTGTTTGACAAGTCTATACTCTGAGTGCTTGTAGGCATAGTTCATGCACATTTTATTCTCCCCAAAATGATTTTTCAAAAAGAGAAAGCAAAACAAAATCTGTCCCTGTGTGAAACCTTTGATGTAGATCATGTAAATTTAACAGATTTTATATTTTTTTTTTGTAACAATTTAAAAAACAATCATCACAAATGCAGCTCTGTAGAGAAAATATGAGGCTTTGCATACAAATTGCACCAATTTACACCAATCAAAAATATATAAGAGGATCTGACTGTGAAACACAAACAGATCTCTACAAAAGCAGCATAGAGATAAGCCCTTGCTTCATTGAGTAGTGTACGGTTATGTGACTAATCTCTTTTTTTTTCTTATTGCTTTGTGATAAAAATAAAAAAAAAACAATAAACAGCACACAATATTCAAACCCATTTCATACCCGAGAGTACAAGAAAAGCAAAGGGTTCTCTAAACATATGACAAAATGTTTTCAGAGATTCAACTGAAATCCAAACTGAAAAATCATTTCTGATACTTAACTGAAGTACATGACATTGTGCATATTGTGATTTAAATGCCTTTCTCACTGGAATTAATTTTTTATAAAATAGTACCATTCATAGCAGGTGTCATGTTCTGTGCAGATAACAAAGAGTAAAATAAACAGTTACAAAAGCAAACTAATCCCTGGCAATCAGAGTTAATAGGCACTTTGAAAGTACAGTAGCTCAGTAATATACTTTAACTGAATGTCAGTGTAATGACACACAGTCAGCCTGTGTAAGTACAGGCACTCTGCTTCATTAATTAGATCCTATAAACTGGATGGAGAAAGCTGGTTTGTAGGTCTCCTTACATAGGAAGTAAGATGGCAGTTTTTCTTCTCTTTTTTTTTAGTTTTCCAAAAACACAAAATTCGGACATGCTACCACTGGAGGACAATTTTATGCCCCACTCCTGAGATTTGCACAAAGTGCATATGCTGTGTTATCAAGCAGAAACCGTATTTTTCCAGGCCAGTTACTGCTTTGCTTCCTTCCTGCGCTGGCACAGTGCAAACATAGTGTTCAGACAAGTCGATACTAGAGCGAGCCCCTCTCTGCTCTTTTCTTAGGGCCTTTTGATTTAAAAGATTGCACAAAACATTTAAAAACTGGCCGTAATTTTGAAAAAGTGTAAAATACGTTTAAAAACATCTTTTCTAGGTCTTCATAGACCACTTTTGCAGATAAATATTTGCCAAATGACAACAGTCTTTTATCATTTTTCATACTGCTAGTGTTACTGCAATGATCTGCGTTCCCTAACATAACAGCATATTTTGAAAGAGAGAGGCCAAAACAAACAGAGATCAACGGAAATTACACAAAGAAATAACAAAATTACACAACTTCTGTGACTGAACAACATACTAATTTAAATCTAACTGAAATAAAGGTACATTACTTGGTGCATATATGAAAAAAAAGATAAATCTTGCATTAAGAATTCTTTCTACCTCTTTTATCTGTCTGACAACACTTCACTTAGGCCACACTTAAAACATGAGCTAACCCCAAAACATCAACACTACAGAGTTAAATAAAATAGAACATTTTCTGAAAACATAAAACATAAAATACTTGGGTAAAAACAGGTTTTGGAAACAAAAGAGCAAAAAAAAGTAACTGAAATTAAGAATTAATTAGAAACAGCCTCTTCAGGCAGATTTTTCTATCTCCCTTTAGCTGCCACAGTGACATCATGATGACGTCTCCGTGACGCTGTTATCCAGCTTTAGGGAAAGTCGCTTCCATCGTAGATGATGGGCTTCTCCATGGTCAGATGGTAGAAGACTTTCTTGGAGATAAACCTGTTGGAAGAAGGTTTCTGATCAAAGGATGGCAATCTGATTAACTGAAACGAGATGCTGAGGCACAACAGAAAGCTGGTTTGAAGGCCAAATGCGCACACACACACAGACACAAACACACACACACACACACACACACACACACACACACACACACACACACACACAAACACACACACATGCGCAGCAGTGGCAGGGAATTATGAGGAAGAGTTGAACCATTTCTGTGATTCAAAAGAGGGAGAAACAGTTGCATGGCAAGGACGATGGATGTCAGGAGTTCCCTACCGTGAAAAGGAGTTGTCAAAGATGAGGGTGTAGAGGCCGGGGTGTCGGACTTTCAGCTGTCCCTGAATTGTCTCTTTATGGGCATTGCAGCGAGTCAGAGGAATCAGGACCTGAGAGAGGAACAGAAACACAGGCCTGTAGTGAAACTCAAACTCTGACAGACAGTCGGTTGGTCAATCTACTACTACTGTTACTCTAATCTTGTTTGTTGGAAACTCAAACACACTTTGATTTAAAAGAAAACTTCAAAGAAAAAAAAAAAAAACAGGAAAGAAATATTGGCATGAGGGATATGAGATGAAAGGTCATAACTCATTTACAACCCCTGACATTTTAAGTACAGGATGTGTATCACAACCTGCTGCGCAACAATGGCAACCCGCAGTGGTTTTTCCGCAGTCTGTGATGTTTGAGGGCTATTTGTTTGAAAGATCAAACAAATAGCCCTCTCTGTAGGGGGCGCCCATGAAAGCATGCACAGGGACAGTCCAATCTGTCTGGTAATAACTTCTGCTTTTGAGTAATCATGTGTGAGTTTTGAAGTGGCTGCAATGTACAACAACTGAAAAGCCTTTCCTTCAGCCTGATGACATATTTTAAAATCATGCAACAAAATTGCCTTTGGACTTAATGGACGTTGCCAGCGGCAGAGGAACAAGGGCTGAGTGATGCCAAGCACAATGCATCTCAAAGGGACAGGGATTGAATTTTTCTGTTGTTCACCAACTGACGGTGGCAGAAAAGGAGCACAGTATGCATAAGGATGACTACATATATTAATAAAAATATTTGGGAGCACCCTTCAGGTTCTAAGCAAAATGTGTGCTCGGTGCTTCACAAAACATTACGCACACACATACACACTGAGCGCATCTACCTTTGACTGCTCCACCTGCGAGTCAGTGGATTCACGGTAAACAACACTAAACGAGATGCTTTTGGGCTCTGAGGAGAACATCCAGCTGATGGTTGGCCCGCAGTCACCCACGGCAACAGTTATCACACTGTAACAGCTGGACTTGATGAAGAGTTCCCTGGAACCATCACCAAACTGAGAAATATCATCAATGCTGAGAGGGACAGCCATCCTGTACAGAGCAAGAGAAAATGTTAAGATGCATTACAGTGGTGATCTATCAAGTATACACACATATGGAAGTATACAAAATGTCATGACTCACGTGATTTCTCCTGATTTGAGAAGGTTGACCTCTGAATCCTGAACAGTGGGAACGTGCTCCTCGGGGTCATCAGGGGTCATTTCTCCTATGCCTCTGCAAATATTTATCACAAGACACATCAATGCAGAACTGTTCCATCTTCATGACTGTTAAGCTACAAAAATACAAAGAACCCTGGTGTCTCCAGCAGAGGGACAGCTGTTTTTCAAGATGTCTTGCTGCTACGCTCCAGGATCATGACCGTGCATGTTAAGTGTATTATGTGTGTATTTCTATATGGATTTATCTGCGGTCCATGCCCCATATATCTTAAAAGGACCATACCAGTTTGACGAAGTAATGTTTACTCCAGGTTCCACTTACTACTGTAGTTTTTTCTGGTGCTTTCAAACACATATGACCGGCCACTGAAGTTTGCTCAGTTGTCATGGAGATGGTGAAGTTGTCATTACAAACTGTCATCAAAGAGGAGCTCTTGAAAAAGCTATTTAGTGGCCCCTGAGTTAAAGTTATTTTCAAAAATTACTTTTTCCAAGATCAAGAATGAACCATGGCAGAGTTTGTCTGTTTTTTTTACAGGTTTTTCCACTTTTACTTCACATACAAATGATCAGAGTGTTCGACACATTTTCCCACGATTCATGCAGCCAGCGGTTTCACTTCATGTCACCATGAAAATCGACTTACAGTGATTTGACTAAAACCTGACTTAGATAAGTCTGTGACACTGAACATTCAGTCAGCTTATTTATGGTAAAGTCCTGGTATCGTTGTATGGTAATGTAGATGATAACACAGACTGAAATATCTTCCAAAAGGGTGCATTCAAGCTGTCCACCAAACGGCAGAATTGTTCATGGAAGAGACCACTAACTTTACATTATTCTTCTTATGGCCTCTATGTTTGCTCACTGTCTATCCTCTACTGTACTGCTTTGATTTTCCAACAGCTTGGAAAGCAAACACTGATCATTTCAAAAAAGCAATGAGACTTTAGAAAATGCTCAGCAGTAACATAGTGTGGTAAATAGGCTCACATATGCTAAAAGCTGTACTGTATGGTCCTTTGAATAGAACATATTGTCTATTTTGTGTGCATAAATAAAAGGATGACAGATATGATTTAGGGAACCTGCTTTTCCATAAATCAAGCGTTTCTGCATATGAACGTATTGTGAATGTTTCCATACAACATAATGCGGATTGATGTTTCAGCCTCTCTCGACATATTTGTGACCCTCAGTACCATGAAACTGTATCACTTCTCTTTTCTTGAAATTCTGTGGTTTTGCCTGTTAATGAAATCAAGAGAAAGTACTTCCCTGATCACTATACTGGCTGAAGAAGTGTGTGCAGGACCCTCTAAAGCTCTCATTTCTTAAGGTGTACTGTGGCAGGGAAACATCAGGAAGGGTTGAAACAAAGAAAACAAACAACTCAAGTTGCACCTACTGCAGAGATGTCTGTATTTAAACAAGCATCAGCTGGCTGAGGCTATATTTATTGTCTTTTGTAAGAGCAGCAGTAGGATGTTCACAGCAGGTTTGTCTAAGATGAATGCCTCCAATGATTTGTTGTTATTTACATCACTGAATCTCATCTCTGAAAAGCAATACATTTTTGTATTTTTGTGCGTTTTCAATCATCCAATACTATATAGAGTATGAATGATTTTGCTTCTAACTGGTGGCGTCTGATGATTAGCCAGCATTGCACCAGCACAGTTCATGAATGTAGTGGGGCTGTACCCCACTCAGAGTTTTGTCAGTTGAATCGGATTTGGCTGTTCAATATGAAGATTCATCTATTTGTTCCTTTTTTTTCATATAGACTATCTGGCAATCAGAAAATCCATTGGCATGAGTTTCAGTGATGATTTCGATCACATTAACAAAGTCAAATGCAACAGAGTCATGAGAACATATTTCTGAGCATTTAAAAATCAGTAAAAGAAGCTGCATATAATGCAAGATTGAATTGCAGCCCACTTGAATTGCCAACATACAATGTCGGGCTACCATATGGATTTGTCAGAATAATGAGACAGGCAGCACACATGTATTTCTGTTTAAATCAAGCTCTTATAGCCTAATTTTTTATTTCACTTGAAACATTAAAACAACGTGTAAATGAATAAACAAATGAAACAGTTTAAAATAAATTCACAGCATTGCCCGCTATGAAATAACTGTTCTTCAACAGGCTAGAACTACTTCTTTATTTCTCCTTAAACATAAAAACTAATAAAAAACTAAACAAGAATAAATTAACAAATGAAATGATTTAAGATTGGAATTATTTTTAGAAAACGTTAAATAAACTCATTTTCAGTGGGGCAGCCCTAGAATGTAGTATATGTAGTTGTCACTCTTAGAGCATTTATTATATTATACTGGACTATGAAAGCCTGATGTGGATGTGTGGGTGTAACTCGTAACTAACTAGTTTTGTCTTTGAAGCTCTGCAGTTTCAGGAGTTCAGTACTAAGCTGTTGATATATGTTGCTCTGACTCAAACGGACCAGCTGAACCAGGTCTCATCCCAATCCCTCTGCTTTGTCCCCAGATAAATACTGGACTCACATATCCAGTGCTCCTGGAGGCCTTCGGTCTTGATCTCCCTCCAGGGAGCCTCCTGTGGTCTGGGACATGGTGTCACTGTCATAGACGCCGTTCACTTCCTCTTCTGTGATGATGTCGAAAGCTCCATCGTCAGATGTGTTGCTGGGGTCTGAAACTGTGAGCAAACGATGAATTCAACTGACTAAATAACTAAAATATTCTCTTTTCTCCTGTTACATTATTACACAGTATATAAAAACTTAATAGAAAAAAGTTTAAATTCATATTTGAGACCAAGCCACTAAAAAAATAGACCTGACATCATGAAGATTTGCTTTCTTTGGAATGAAAGCAAAATAGCTTCCTACGGTAAATGCCAAAATGCCCCCCGGTTCCCCTTTTGTCAGTTCAATCAGAATTCTATGGGCAAGGTTTCTGTCCTTGTTCCTTAATGTGACAAAGTCAATCCTTTCACTTCTGCTTTTCAGTTCACATTTAACATACAATAGCAGGAGACAATGATCCAGAGAACTACCTTGATAAACTTCCAGCCAAGTGTGTAGTTGTTATTTCAGTGTGTAATGCAGTTTTCCTCCCAGCATGCCTCTCACCTGTTACCCTTGGAGTAGGTTTGTATGGGGCTGGCTCAGGAGGTGGTTGAGGTCCAGCTCCAGGTGGAGGAGGCTGGGTGTCTGAAGGACTCAGCTCTGCCTCTGTGAACCTCTCCACCACTGCGCTGTGCTGAGTGTAACAGTCCCTGCAACATCGCTCCTTCTTCTTGCTGTGCTTGGTCATCACAAAGTTGTTGCTGCAGTAGTAGCAGAAGATGCGGCCACAAAGCCTAAAAAAATGATTCATGTATCAATAAATTAATGACTTTTTAGTTGGTTACACACAGAGCACAAGAGAGAGAAGCTGTATATAGTCTTAGACTTAGGACAGTGGCGTGAGCAGCAGCGTCCAGTAGACCCAGTACCTGCAGTGATGTTTGCGCAGCCACCAGGTGAACTGGCCCTGGCAGCCGAGGCAGTTCCTGGCCTCTTTATCTACCAACCACCAGCGCTCCTCTTCACGCAATTTCTGCTCAAACTCCAGAGCATCTGACTTCTGCCACAGAGCATCTTTGTCCCTGAAGTCATGTACAAAAAGAAACAACACACTTGTAAAGTTGGAGTCATTAAGTGCTGCTTTAAGTCTTGGATTGGGACTGAATATAAAGTTTTAAATTTTTTTAAATCATTGTTTTGGACATTTAAACATTAGAGGCTCAACATTTCACAGCAAATACACCCTGGCTATACTGTGCTTCACTTATCACTAATAATCATTTGAGGTTTAAGTGCTATGTTTCCCACTTCGGAATCTTTGAAGACGGAACAAATTTAGCATCTAATGTACTTGAACTGAACTGCAATTTTATACTGATATATTATGTATACTCAACACCCTGTTGAGTGGAAGCAGCTACATTTCCCCAAATGAGAAAAACAATGAAGGCAAGCAGAATACAAAAGACTGAAATCATATGGGCACATCCCAGGGGAGTTGAGTGAATCATTGTGTTTGTGTTTCAACCCTTGCAGAGTATGAAAGCTTTGTGAGCAGTGAGGTAACGGTGGCTGCTGAAACCAGTGAAGACTGGTACATACAAAGCTATCGTTCTCTTCAGTAACTTTTCTCTCCCACACTTGTCCTCTTATGTTGGCCTTTAAAGACAGTACGTTTCCTGCTCTCGTCTCCATCAAAGTCGTCCTCCAAACTCTTCCGACCTGTTCTCAGTAAATTACCACAACATTCAAACCCTCTTTAACCCTCACCCTGCTCCTCAGACCTCATTTTCCCCTATTACTGTCAAGGAGTTTAATATCAGAGAACTGCTCTTACTGGAAGTACTGATTCAAAGTCCAGCGGGACTATCAAAGAGCAGGCAAGTATAACAAGGTGTCAGGCATCCAAAGAGAAAATGAACTTTAACCCCTTCCTTCACTAAGAATCTCTCCGACTGTTGCAACAGACACTGCTGACAGCTGTAATAGAGACAGGTCGTACCTTATAAGCTCAATGAGGCGCTCTTCGAGGTTGGTCTTGGTTCTGTTGAGGTCATCGATCTCTGAAGTCATCTTCAGGAGCTGGCTTTGTTTGTCAGCTTCTGTTGTGTTGAGTTTTTGCTTCAATTCCTCACAGATATTTTGCACAGCTAAGTGCGCATCTTCAGCACTGTAGAGAGTGAGGGAAAGGAAAATTAGTCCTTTTCTGTGTGTTCCTTTTCTTTCCCCAATCACACAATGAAATTCACAGGTATCACTTGTCATGAACGTACCTGCTCACTGCATCTCTCAGCTTCTGAATCTCACTCTCACTCTCGCGTATGGTAGCTTCTGTGTTTGTGATGTGAGCATCTTTCTCGCCACTTAGCTGCAGGTACTGTTCATTCACAGCCTTTATCAAACATCATTAAAAAAGACAAATAATAATTAGTAAAATCATTTTTGACATTTTTTTAATTTAGTCAACTTTCATTTCAATGATTTAAACAACTGTTCTGTTTTCCTGCATTATAACACTGGTGGATACATAAATTTAAGTACTTGAAAAGGTCCAACAAATAAAAAATATCTTTTAACATTTCATTACCTTGTGATCATGAGTGTGTTGTTTTTCTTTCTATATATGTCAAGAATAAATTTCCTTGTGTTTTTATATTGAAATCTGACCATTAACTCTTCCTGTGATGAGTCAAAAATACTTTTGCCAAAAGTAGCCTCAAAATCAAGTCCTATTATATACAGTACAATCAAATAAAACTGTAATCAAGGTGTCTAATCTGTACAAAAAAAGAAACCTAGAAAAATATCCTGCTCCTCCTATATTTATCTACTGTTCATGACTACAAAACAAATAATCCTCCTCTTATTATGTCCCATCCAGTGTGTTGCTTCCTTTCCTCCATCCCTTCTTTAAGTGCATTAATAATAAAGGTGCCGGTGTATGTTTTAGGCTATGAATAGCATCTTGCACTGGTATCTATGTCTTCCCTTAATCAAGTACTCTAGGGTTTTCCTTCAACTTGAAAAAGTGAGTACATCAAACATGGCAGTGTATTTTTATATATCACTATTTCTCTGTGAAGATGTGTGCTCTCCAGAGACTTCAGAATGCACTCTACCACCACTGTGTATCCGCTCACAATGTAACCGTTGATTATTTGATCCTTGAAAGAGACAGACCTCTAGTTCAGAAACTTTGGCCTGCAAACTGGACACATTCTTCAGTTCCTCCTCTAGCTGGGCTTTCACCTTGTCTAGCTGTTCGTTCACACTCTGAAAAGTGAGAATAACATGAGAGGAGGAAAACAAGGTAACTGAAGTGAGTGTACAGACAAAATAAACTACAAACTGTAGTACCGTGGTGAGTAACTCACCTTCAACTGGACCTGATGATTCATGCTCTCTGAGCTCATTTGGAACTTGACAGCCTCCATCTCCTCTCTGCTGGAGTCCTTGAGGCTCTGCACTTGGTTCTTTGTCTTTTCCAGCAGCTC
Organism: Thunnus albacares; assembly: GCF_914725855.1. Taxonomy (NCBI): domain Eukaryota; kingdom Metazoa; phylum Chordata; class Actinopteri; order Scombriformes; family Scombridae; genus Thunnus; species Thunnus albacares. The sequence continues at coordinate 21,619,841 of NC_058114.1, read as the reverse complement.
CTGGAGCTCTGTAATAGTTCCCGGAAGGTTCTCTTTCTGTGTCAGATCCTCTCTTAGTTTTGCATTCTCTTGCCGTAATTCTGTCATGCACTCTTCTAGTCTCTCCAACTCTTTCTTCAGCTCTTCGTTCTTGGCAGCGTCACCTGCCCAGTGCTCTTTGGCCTCCTCCTTTTCTGCGCTTAGCTTACAGATGGTCATCCCCAGCTCTGCCATCTCTGTGTTTGCCCTGTGTAGACCTTCACGTGTCTCGCCATTCTCGAGAGACAGCCTGTTATTTTCGGCCTTGAGGGTGGACAGCTCTTCGCGAACGGCAGTCGCAGAGATAACCAACTCAGCATGGGCAGCTACTTCTCCATCACGCTGTTTAGTCAGTGCTTCTTCTTTCTTTTTGCACTCCATAAGTTCTGCTATATGCCTCTGATTTAGTGCCTCTGTCTGGGCTTTCAGCTGCTCGGTTAGAGTCCTGAGCTCGTCTCTTTGGCCCTCTGTCACTTCCAGCTGTGCTTGGGATTTTAGCTTTTCCTCCTCAGCTCTCTGTACACGCACCCTGAGGTCCAAGATTTCTGCCTGGAGCCTGGACACTTCTTTCATGCTCACCTCCAACTGGCCCTCGGCCACGGTCAGTTTGCCAGTCACTTCCTGGTTCTCTTTGGCTTGGACAGCACTCCTCTCCAGCTGAGATTTCTCCATCACCTCCTTCTCGGATGTAACTCTTTCAATCACTTCTGTCTGTCTAGCGCAGGTTGCTTCTGCGTCAGCCTTTGCCATCTCAAGCTCCTTCTCCCTGGTCTCCAGAGCTGATAACTTGGACTGGAGCTCAACAAGGCTCTTCTCTTTACTTGTTAGCTGGGCCTCCTTGGCTTGGAGCTGTTCTTGAAGGCTGGCTTCATTCTTGCGTGAAGCTCCTAAGTTCTTCTCCAACTCACCGATCTGCCCATGAACACTCTTCAGGTCGGCCTGCATGCGAGAAAGAGCTGCTTTAACAGTGTCCTGCTCCTCTCTCAGAGTCTGGTTCTCCTGTTCCAGCCGCTTTGATGTAGCCTCCGAGACCTTTGCAGCCATGGTGGCTCTCTGGAGACTCTCATCCAGCTTGCAGTTCTCCTCACGCAGCCTCTTCTCCTTTTCATCTACCGTCATCTTGGTATCATCCAGCTGGCCTCGAAGTTGTTTCTCAGAAGCCCTTAGAGATGCTAATTCAGTTTCAAGAACTATTCTGTTTTCTGCCATTTCCTTCTTTAGCTCCTCATTTCTCTTCACTCTGGTCAGCAGCTTCTCATTTAGTTCCATTAGACTGCCGCACTGCGTCTTGTAGTCATCTATTTTTGTGGTCTGTTCTTTGATGTTAACCTCCAGCTCTGCAAGGTTAGTGGTTAGTTTCTCCTTCTCTGCGCTCAGGCTTTGGTTCTTGGTTTCTAGCTGATGTCGTGTCTCGCAGCAGGAGGTTAGCTCTGCCTCTTTCCTCTCAAGCTGCTCCTTGAGGGCAGTGACTTCTGCTTCTAACGACTCTTTTAAGCCTCCAACGTTCTTCTGCATTTCATCTTGATCATCTTGTGCCCTCCTTTTCACCTCCTCCACCTCTTTCTCCTTCTCCTCTAGAGATCTTTGGAGGTCCTGCAGCTGCCTTTGTAGGTTGCTGGCCTCTTTCTCTCTCACTGTCAAGGCCCCCTGCAGCTTATCAAGGGCATTGCACTGTTCCTCCAATTTAACCTCCAACTTGGCTTTCTCCTCGGATGTAGATGCGACTAATGCTCCAAGTTTTGTTTCGCCATCCTTTGCAGCTGCCTCCTTCACTCTCAGCTCCTCCTCTAACCTTTCCGCTTGCCTTCTCTTCTCCTCTACCTCAGCTACAGCCTCCATCTTCCCCTTCTCTGCCTCTTTCAATCTGTCCAACAACTCATGTATCTTTTGTGCCGAATCAAAGTAATTGGCTGCCTGCTGGCCTTTCTCATTCAGAACTCCATCCAACTTGGCCAGGAGCTCTATGTTTTTCCCCTCAGCAGCTGCCAGCTTTTCCTGGAGCAGGCGTTGTTCAGCCTCCCTGGCTTTTTCCCCAGTCCTGAGTGCTTCCACCTCTTTGGACAGGGCCTCCTCTCTCCCCTGCAGAGCCTTGAGTTCTCCCTGCAAGCCCTGCTGCTCCCCATGGGCAGCAAGAGACACATCCAGCTGCCTCTGGAGCTCCACCACAACCCCTCTGAGCTCAGCGGCCTCCTTGCCGAGTTGCTGCACCTTATCGAGGAGCTCTCGCTGCTTCAGCTCTGACTGGTCCAGCTCCAAGCGAAGGTCTTCAACTGTGCTCACGTCTTCGCTGCAGGCAGGCAGGGACTCGTTCAGGTCATTCAGTAGACCCTGACCGTAGTCAGGGCTAGAGGGGAACTCAGGTGCTTGCTAGATGGTTGGAAGAGAAACCAGAGGAGAAAGGACGGAGCAGAAGAAGAAATGTTGAACATCTTTTAATCATAAAATCAATAATGTATATTATTTAAAATGGTGAAACAGCATTGGATGTTATTGCATTAGTTACCTGGGAGTAGGTGCTGGCCAGACTGTTAATGCTAGAACTACGACTGGGTGGTTTCCACATGTGGCCAGGTGAGTTTCCCAGTGTCCTCCTGTTGACCATCAATAAAATATAGAATGTTAAACATGAAAAGATAAATGTCAAACACCAGTGACTAAATTCCAAACCTGGTGCAACAGACAAAGAAACACACCCATTCCTGTGATAATTTCTTGTCGATTATTTACATATCTGACCATTCTTTCAGCTTTAGATGTTTTCAAGATTTGTCTTGTTTATTACCTTGCAAAAGTGGGCCACGAGGCGTCAAGGTCATAACCTCTGGAGGCCACATCAAACTGGACCTCATTGAGCTCATATAAGTGGCTGATGATGTCAACACTCAAGTGGGGCTTCAAGAAGGGGCTTCTTGCATAGTACCAGTCACTGTGGGGAGAGAGATTAGTGAGGACAAAAAAGAACCACTGGAAACATTAATGGTGACTGAAAAAAGGGAGTTTTGTTTTGTATTTTAACCTTACCACACCCATACACCCACACCCCCCCCTACACACACACACACACACACACACACACACACACACACACACACACACACACACACACACACTGTTTGATGCTATGTGTCTCTTTGGCAAGGCTACATATACATATTCTGACTGATTCTGGAAAGTCAGCAATCAGCAACTTAATACTGTACTAGATATTAATAAGACTGCTTGTCATACTACTCACTACTATTTATACTGAAGCTTTACACCCATCTACGTAACAGAAAGGGAAAATGATGAAGTATAACACCATAACGGAAGTACTTTTCCAAGTGCAAATAAGGAAATAACATAATTATAACACAATTTTAATACAAAGCAATCTCTGTAATTCAAAGACAAGTGTTCTATTCTTTAACATTTTTTACTTGCACTTACAACAAAAGCTCATCATTTGTAATGTCTAAATAAAACATATAATTAAACACCCCCAGGAATTGTTGTTGCAAAGGTACTTGAAACTTCATTAGGTTTGACAGTCTTACCTGGTGACTCTCTGGTTCATCAGGCACTGCTGCAGTGTGTCAGCCAGCCGCTGATGTACGAGGGAGTAGCGAATAAATGCTCGCCCCTTCCCCAGAGATGTCTTCAGCTATCAAGGCAAAAGACAACAATGTTTTAAACAAATACTGACACTCCAGGGAAATCCCACAAGTCAAAAACTACAAGGTAAATGACAATTCATTATTTCTTACTGCTCAACTCGTCTAACAATTTTAATATCAACTACAACATAATTGTGCATGATTTAATATTATAAATATTCAGTAAGTTTACTTTAGATTTTGCATAGGGGACGAAACAGATACCACTACTTAATAAGTGGTTATCTAATATTATTGATGATCAGTGTGTAATCAATACTTTATTTGTTGTTTCATTGTTAGAAACAAAAGAATCTTCATACCTCAGAGATTGATTTGACAAAGCGGATGCCATCATTTGCTCCCTTGATCTTAGCCAGACATTCAGTGAAGTAATCCCAGTAATCTTTCTTTGTACCAAGAAACGAGGTCTTCTCCTTCTGGTCAAACTGAAATGTTGATAGATATACACATAAATACAGTTGAAATGAAAAACTGTTGAAGATTAATTATATTTTTTAGACATGTTTTTTTTTTGTTTTTTTTTACACAACAAAGAGGACGTGATTTGAAGAGTTTTCCCCAAAACATTTATCATATATTATGGGAACTAATAATCTAAAAGTTCATCATCTAACACAGTCTTTAGAATTTAGTATCTGTAAATATGTAATAATTTTGTCAACGAGTAACATAAACTACTTATCTTCTAGGGTCCTATGCATTGTTTTTATTTTACAATTATTTATTGTGTAACAGCAAATGTCTAATTTCTCTAACTCACGATATATCATTTGGAATCAAATTATTTATTCACATCTTCATTGATATTCATTGGGATTCACACCTGTAGCAGGTACTCCAGTTTGTAGGAAAATTTGTGCAGGTTGGTACTGTCATCTGTGATTGGCTCCCCACTTTCCCTGTACTCCTTTGCAAGTTCTGAAACAGCGTCTGAAATTCACAGACATAAAAAGTTCAAATATGAAAAAACATTTTTTCTTTCTACCTTAAAAAACACATTTAAAAGATACTTGTCTTATAGATACATGCAGTATATAAAAATGTATTCTAGCCAAAGCAGCCAGGGTTCATGAGGACAACAAACTAATGCTGTTATCAGAGAAAGAGGAAGCAGGAAAACAAATGGCAAGAAACAGGAAAAGACTATTTCCTTAGAAAAGTCCCCTGGCAAAAGAACTGAGAAGAAAATTACTACTATTACAAAATTACTCTATTTTCAATTCTTGGTGCATTTTCAGTTACACATGCACAAATCTTCCCTAAATTCCCAACCCTTTCCAACCCTTGTCTGTACATAATCTACTTGCCTCGTATCCATCGCAAAAACTGGAAGGAGACCCGTGATGGGTGCACCCTCAGCAAACACGGTCTGTCTTGCTGCATGCTGTCAGAGGCCTCCACCACACCCTTTCTACACGTACATAAGGTCGGATGAACGTTTTCACAAATGATTTTAACCAGAAGAGGTAAGATAGTTCCAGGCGATAAGATTGTACTCAAACTTGACAAGAAACTAAGGTCATGGCATCATGGTAAACCTTACTGACTCTTCTGTCGCTTTCTCTTCAGTCACACCATGTCAGCCATCAACTGCCTGCTGCCAATCTATTCACATACACACACACGCGCGAACAGGCACACACACATAAAGCTGGCGTACCATGTAGATCTCGGATAATCCTCTGGAGTTGGCTCTCCCCGACGGTAGCCCCGGCAGCCATGGCCCCACCGCTCTCTCCCTGGCAACCAGGGGTCACAGGGTCACATCCAGTCTGCTGAATCAGAAAATCAGAATCAGTCAGGAACAAAAGATCGACATGAATGGTCTAACATAGTCTCTCGTGGCCACAAATGGGCACAAATGCACTATACTTTCATGACAGTTCTTCCTAGGATCTCGTGATGGGTACACTGTCAAATTCAGTCCGTAAAATTTGGCCCTTGGGCCTAAAAGACAGTCTGATGGAGTTATAATGGTCTATCACATGTGCAATTTGATCTGATAATTTAAGCAATCACATTAAGTGAGATCATAAATGATGTAAATGGACTGCATTTTATATAGCACCTTTCTAGTCTTATCGACCACTCAAAGTGCTTTACAATACATGCCAGCATTCACACATTCACACAAACATTCATACACTGATGGCAGAGGCTGCCATGCAAGGTGCCAACCTGCTCATTGGGAGCGATACAGCGCTTCCTATCAAAAGCACCCCACAATGTTTCTATGCTCACCCATTCACACACAAAATTTGGGGTTCAGTATCTTGCCCATGGACACTTCAACATGTGGACTGGAGGAGAATCAAACCACCGACCTTCTGACAAGTGGATGATCCGCTCTACCTCCTCTGCAGTCTGATCTTTAACCTTTTATTCCTTCCTGTCAACCTATGCATTTTTGTTTTTGTAACATTCAGTGACACACTTCTAACCAACTAAAAACATAATTAAGTACTCAAATGATTATAATGATACAGTACAGTAATAATTTTAAAGATGTAACTTGCTTTGAAGTGGAAGTCTGCTTAGAATTTACTGAACTGTAAAGACGGTAGAGGAAGGATAATAATGTGATCACTATACATCAGGAGCAACAAAACAGGCAAAAGTTCTGCCTGTTGAACTTTGGGTCAGGACACTGCTTCTGGTTGGACCATACAGTCAAGGAGAAAAGGCCTACATTAAACTGACCGTAGTGTTGGATGCCAGTGAAACTAGACTAACCTTAAGTCACACTGTTATCATTTTATTAGCTTTCAAGAAATTAACTGTGTTGCTGGAAGAGAGTGAGAGTTACTCTTAAATAAAATCTACTTTCATTACTAAAAGAGTCATACATTTTGTACAATTTCTATGCACTTATAGAACCAAACACAGCATGAGATTATGAGATGCAAACTACATTATAATATACTGTAATTAGCCTAGATTTTTGGTTTGCATGGGATATGTACTCTCTCCTCTACAAATTGGGCAAGGTAAGAACAGCTTGTGGACCAGGTAACATCACCTTCTGTACAAATAAACCAATACAATACAATATCTGAGCCACAAGTGAGAGGCTTTTTAGTGTTCAGACTGTAGAGAAAGGTGCTGATTCAACTCCAATGCTCAGTATATGAACACTACAAATATGGCTGCAAAAGTTACCAGGAAGTTGAGCCAACACCTGTCTGACACAGTGCCGACTAAACTGAAAAGTATAGCATTCACAGAGGTGGTATTTATTGCATTATTATGTTAGATATTAGATATTGTGCAGTTGCTAATGTCCCTGTGTCCATCTATGTGGAACTAAACCCAGCATGCAGTAAGTATGTTTAACATGTAGGCCTATGTTAAATATAGCGTTATGAAAGTAACGTTAGTTATAATATGACAATGTAAGACAAACCACACTCACATTTCAACACACAGCATTGACTCTATAGTTAACTTTTAACCATTTTTTATGATTTGTTACGTTAGATTTGTTAGCTAACAGCTAACTAAGTTAACGTTAGTTGGGTTTCCACCGTTCGGGAAACATTAAAGACAGTTTTGCAATATTAACTATCGGTTCATATAGTGCTATAATGACTTTTCTTACTTCTATAAACGACAGAAAGTTTGCAAAGACGACTTTTGTGTTTTTCCAGCTGTCTCAGTAGCGTTATATTTAGCTTTGACACAGATATCATTTGACAGACGTTTTGTAAATACCCATGACATCACCGGGACAGGAAAGCTTAGATAGTCTTGTAAACTTCCAGATATTTTCTGCCAACAGAATAAGAAAAGTAAAATAACTTTGACATACTTTTAAAAATATGACTCAAGTCCATAACAACCCAGATCGTTTACGCACACACACAAACTTGTTGCAACTGTCGTGATTGACGTTGTGCCATCCATTGACAACCCGACATGTAGGATGCGGACCAATGACTGTGAGGCTGGTAGGCGGGAGCTGAAAATGACTAGTTTGGTTGTCGTAGCAGAGTAAACAGTGCTGTCATGTGATCAATGACATGCCTAAATGCTTGCCCCACTTTTCTGTGTTCCTTTGTTGATTTGACAGCAGGGCATTTTGATTATTTCACTGAAACTGTTGACATAAAAAAAGTTTTAAATTACTTTTGAATGTAGCACAATAAACCTTTTTTCACAGCAGACATTTTGACATGTCAAAGCAGGAAAAGCGCAGGTGCAATTAATGACGTTAAAGACGGGTTCACAATTTTTCAAGTCTGTCTTAAAATAACAATCAGGTACCCAAATGAACACTGACACGCTTTTCTTGCCGTAATCATTCCTCCTGTTCATAGTGACCATGAGAAGATTCCTTCATAATGCACTTACAATGTAAGTGATGTCAATCACTAGAATAAATGCTGCAACTCCTCAGATTGAATCTGAGTTCCCGTTTCTTGCTTGCTACCTGTTGATGAAGTGGAGGGGGTTAACCCCGAAGTTAGCGGTGACTTCGGCCCTGGAGCAGTAAACTAAGTCTCCCCTGTGCTTCCCGACCACGGTCTGGACGCTGAAGCAGGAAAGGTTAACACTGGCGACCACGAAGGGACCCTCTCACGACAGGAAAAGCAGCAAGGATATTAAGTGGGAGGATATTCGTTGTCATAAATGCTCTGGGATTGGCCACATGAAAAGAAATTGCCCCTCCCCTAAGAAAATGACCAGAATTCAAGCCCCAACAGCCACCCATGATTGCCCAGAGCCCACTGTGCTTCATCTTAAAACCCATGATCAAGAAATGAGCATTCATATGCTAGTGCATGAACTGGATGTCTGTGCTGTTCTGGACAGTGGAGCACGGAAAAGTGTGTTGCCTCTGCACCATTATAATGCTATTCACCCAGATGCCCGTCCCCCACTTCAGCCGTCAGTTGTAAAGACTCTGCTAGGTGTTGGGCCCGGAGATGTTCCTGTGATGGGGGAGGCCCACATCCCTGTTCAGATCAATAACCGGCAGGTGAGCGTGCATTTCCTGGTTGCTGACATTGCCAGTGACGAGGCCCTCCTGGGCCACCCTTTTCTCACCCAAGCCCAAGCACACCTGGACTTTGGAAACCACCGCATTGTACTGTTCGGTGAGGAAGTGCCATACTTCCACACCCTAAGCAAACCAAAGACACATGCAGTGAGAGTGGCCCGGACTGTGGTACTGGAGGCTGGGCGGGAGTATGTGGTAAGAGGCCAGACCCGCATTAGAGAACCTGTAAAGGGGGAGATGATGCTAAGCCCCACCAAAGGTTTTGTTGAGAAACATAGAGTGCTAGTTGCCCGTGTCCTGGTGGAGTCACACCCCTTTAAAGCTGTACCCCTACGCATCTGTAATCCGGGCAATACAGCTGTAACCCTCAAAAAGGGGGCCATCGCAGGGTTCCTCCAACCTGCAAAAGCCCTGCAGCCTGACACCACCACAGCCAAGCCAGAGCAGCCAGAACATCCCACCGTTCCCCAGCACCTGCAGGAGCTTTACAACCAGAGTTCAGCTGAGCTCAACAAAGAGGAGCAGCTCCAGCTAGCTCAGCTACTGTGCACCTATGACAGTGTGTTCTCAACTGGACCCATTGACCTTGGCCGCACGTCCCTGGTGCAGCACGACATTGTGACTCAGCCAGGTGTCCCAGTTAAGCAGCCACCGCGCCGGATGGCGGGGGAGAAACTACAGGATGCTGACCAACAAATACAGCAGAGCCTGGAGGCTGGACTGGCCCGTTGTAGCCACAGCAGTTGGGCTTCACCCATAGTGATGGTACGTAAAAAAGACGGGACGTACCGCCTCTGCATAGACTACAGGGCCCTAAATGACTGTACCATTAAAGATGCTTACCCACTGCCCCGCATCCAAGACACCCTTGACACTCTCTCCACCGCCAGATGGTTCAGCACGCTGGATCTTGCCTCTGGCTACTGGCAGGTTGAACTGACCCCCAGAGCTCGCCGAGCGGCAGCCTTCTGCACCAGGAGTGGACTCTTTGAATGGAATGTCATGCCATTCGGACTGTGCAATGCTCCGGCGACATTCCAACGGCTGATGGACCGTGTCTTAGCCGGTATGCAGTGGGAGACCTGTCTAGTCTACTTGGACGACATCATTGTGCTGGGCCGGGATGTGCCAGAAATGTTGCAGCGACTTGGCCAGGTTTTCCACAGGCTGCACCAAGCTAACCTGAAACTCAAACCTGCTAAATGCTGCCTCTTCCGTCGTCAAGTAGCCTACCTGGGTCATATTGTCTCGGCAGATGGTGTTGTTACTGACCCCTCCAAAGTCCAGAAGGTGCAGGAGTGGCCCACACCGAAGTCCATCCAGGAGATTCGTCAGTTCATCGGCCTGGCATCATACTATCGCCGATTTGTAAAAGACTTTGCTACTGTGGCAGAGCCCCTCCATGCCCTGACCAAGAAGTACGCCCGTTTCCAATGGACAACTGAATGCCAGGAGGCGTTCGACAGACTTAAGCACCTGCTAACCACCACACCAGTCCTGGGTTACCCATTAGACCAGGGTAGCATGATACTGGACACTGATGCAAGCAATGTCGGCATCGGTGCCGTTCTGTCACAAGTACAGCAGGGCAGGGAGCGTGTGCTGGCCTATGGGAGTCGCAAACTGTCTAAAGCTGAACAGAACTACTGTACCACACGGCGGGAACTTCTGGCTGTGGTGGAGTTCACATCACATTTCCGGCAGTACCTCCTGGGGCGTCCTTTCATCGTGCGCACTGACCATAGCAGTCTCCGGTGGCTGACAAAAATGAAGGAGCCAGAAGGACAGCTCGCCAGATGGCTGGAGAGACTCGGCGAGTACGACTTTGAGATCATCCATCGCCCTGGCCGGCTGCACAACAACGCAGACAGCCTCTCCAGGAAGCCGTGTCACCAGAACTGTCCATGTAAACTGCCGGGCCCCGCCCCTCCTCCAGCAAACATCAGGCACCAAGCTGTGCAGTGTGAGTTGGACTCTGACATCAACCAGGCGGTGCAGAGTCCAGTGGGGGTAGAGAGACATCCAGCCGTGACAACAGTGACTCCAGTGGGGGTAGAGGAAACCTTACACACAGACATGGACAATTTAAAGCCCCCTGAGAGAATCTATCTCACTAGGACCAGGGAGACTGCACTGTTTCCTGGCTGGTCCCTGGAAGAGCTGCAACAGGCCCAGGAGGCTGACCCAGACATTGCGCCTATCAGGGCATGGAGGGAGGCCAGTGGCGAGCGTCCCTCATGGAATACAGTCTCCCCACACAGTCCAGCCACAAAGGCCTATTGGAGCCAGTGGAAGCGGCTCTACGTCCGAGATGGAATACTAGTCAGGCGGTTCTATTGTCTGGATGACACCCAGTACTATCCACAGGCGGTGCTGCCACGCACCTTCCAGCCTGACGTCATGAGGCAGATGCATGAGGGACCAGTTGGTGGACATTTTGGTGTGGAGCGCACTGTGGCACGGCTGCAGACTCGATACTACTGGTACCGAATGAGAGAGGATGTTGCCCTCTGGTGCCACACTTGCACCAGCTGTGCGTCCAAAGCCAGGCCCCTTAAGGCACCACAGGCCCCCATGGGAACCGTCAGGGTGGGAGCCCCAATGGAGCGTGTCGCCTTGGACATTATGGGGCCACTGAATGAGACAGAGCGCAAGAACCGTTATGTGCTCGTGATACAGGACTATTTCACAAAATGGGTGGAAGCCTTCCCCTTACCCAATGACCAGGCAGTAACTGTGGCTGAAGTGCTGGCCTCTGAGTGGGTGTGTCGCTATGGGGCACCACAGATGTTGCACAGCGACCAGGGTCGGAACTTTGAGTCAGAAGTGTTCCAGAAAATGTGCACACTGTTCGATATTGAGAAAACACACACCACGCCCTTTCGACCTCAGTCTGATGGCCAAGTAGAAAGGTTTAATGCCACCCTGCAAAAGATTTTGGCCACAACAGCGGAGCGCTGTCACTGGGACTGGGACCTCATGATCCCCTATGCTGTCATGGCCTACAGAGCGACAAGGCACAGTTCCACTGGATTCACCCCCAACTTCATGATGTTTGGCCGGGAAGTGAGTGAGCCGGTAGACCTCGTAACCGGCTTGCCCCCTGACTCTGAAACCGCCCCCTCTGCTCCTGAGTATGTTCAACGCCTCCGTGAGCGGCTGGAGCTGGCGCATCAAATCGCCAGGGATGCACTCGGTGAATCCGTGAAACGTGCAAAGAGGCAGTATGATAAGAACTGCTGCCACACACAGTATCAGGTCAGAGATGCGGTGTGGTATCTCATCAAGGGCACAAAGAAGGCCAAGAACAGGGTCAGGAAGTTCCTCCCATCATATGAAGGCCCCTTCTTCATCCTAGGGCAGCTGGATGACCTAGTGTATCGCATCCAGAAAGGCCCAAGAACCAAAGTGAAAGTGGTTCACCATGATCAGCTGAAGCCCTATCGCAGCCGCGAGCTGATGGACAACACCTGGGCCATGGAGCAGGCTCAGGGCTGGGCACCGGTGGAGGTGTCACCTCCAGCCTTGGACACGGATTCTGCAGACCCAGACCTGGAGCTCTCTGGCCTCTTCTCCAACGCGGACACGGAGGAGACCTCCGGCAACACTCCACCAGATCCAGCAGGGCACACCCCTGCATCTGCTACCCCCCCCCCCCCCCCTCAAACCTTCCTCACCCGGACTTTCCTTCCCCCAGGGACTTTCAGGATAGTGGGGGTGGAGAGGTGGGTCGTCGTCATCGAAGACCAAGCCGCCGTCGTAGGCCCCCGGCCAGGTATGGTGAGTGGGTGGCTCATTAAGGACAGTTGATGGACAGTTCCGAGGGTTAAAGGACAATTCCCAGTGTTAAGAGAAAAAGAATGAGGGGAAATGTCATGTACTGTTTGCTACTGTTGGAGCTAATTGTTATTTTATATGTTTACTACATTTATAAAAAAAAAAAAAAGAAACTTGAGGAGTAATTGTTTGATAATAATTATCCACTGTGATACAACTGTATTTTTCTGTTAAGGGAACACCTTTATGCAGTGAAGTTAGTTTCATATACTCCCGGTCGCCGTTTAGGGCTCAGATAAGTTCATGCCTGGGTAGTAAGTGTTATTAATGTCTCTTCCAGAGTTTATTATGCTAGGCTGTGATGTGTGCACCCTATAAGAAAGACTGCTACATGTTCATATTTGCACTGAGAAACTGCACCTGTCGCTAGTTCCCTCCTACAATGGACTGTAAATATGCTGGTTACATTGGATCCTTTCAGATGGACTCTTTACAAATGAGGACTGTATACCTGTAAAAGAAAAAAAAAAATGTTGATGTGTATCATTGTGCTGGAGTGGAATTATGGGGTAATGCCATCCAGAGTGGGGGTAGTGTTATACGAGTGGCGTAGTCTCTTTAAGAAATAGCCCAGTGCATAGGAAGTGCGCATGACGCATGCGTGTGGTCGAGCGAGAGCGAGAGAGAGAGCGTGTGTGACTGTGTTAGGGGCGACCGGAGCAGAGAGAGAGAGCGTGTGTGACTGTGTTAGGGGCGACCGGAGCAGAGAGAGAGAGTTAAGTCAGCAGTTAGCTGTGACAGTAATAGTACAGTGTATGTACAGTTCGAGCTGTTCTGACAGAGAATAAATGCTGCAACTCCTCAGATTGAAGCTGAGTTCCCGTTTCTTGCTTGCTACCTGTTGATAAAGTGGAGGGGGTTAACCCCGAAGTTAGCGGTGACTTCGGCCCTGGAGCAGTAAACTAAGTCTTCCCTGTGCTTCCCGACCACGGTCTGGACGCTGAAGCAGGAAAGGTTAACACAATCTACAAGCCTCCTTCTGAGCAAAAATGTATTTAAAAGCTAATATGTCTGAAGCTAATATGAAGCTTCAGCTGTCCAAATCAGTCACATCAAGTAGATTTGTAGATTTGATTTATTGATTGGGACAGTGTGCAGTTTTAAACATTAAAGATGCACTGCACCGGAGTTGGCTCGAAGCTAACTCTAGCTAGATATCTTTCGACATTACAGTCTTTTTAGGGCCAAAGTTCATCTTTTTGTTACTACTGTAACGTGAGGGTTCGATAGGTAGTAATTTGACACTCTTCATAAGCCCACTTACATTGGGCCCTCCCCCAAGAAAATTTGATGTTATTTGACTAAAAACTATGCATTTTCACACATGTATCATTATAATATCTATTCTATCTGTGTCATAAAAAATAATATTCATAAAACAATGGTAAAACAGGCTTGTAGTAAATGGATTTAAACTGTGATTTTCTCATCCTCCCATAGTCAGGCTGTAGCCACTAGACAGCTGTAGGGACGGCTATGGTTAGAATTTTATCTTTATTATTTTCAGCATCTAAAGATAACGTAACCAACAGCTTTCATCATGTTTATGTCAACAGGTGTTAGCCCCTTGGGGGTGTTACGGCCCCCTGTTGAGAAATGCTATCCTGGGGGGAATATCTCAAAACATGGGAAAACAAAAACAAAACTATCTGAGTTAGAAAATATGTTCATTTTTTCTTCATCAGACAATTGAATTTGTACAGTTGTCATGGAGATGATTTGTAATAATATAACAATAATAACATTTATTTATATAGCACTTATCAAAACCAGAGATTACAGTCTCTGTTATCTGAACTTTCTTGTCAAACTGGCATTTCCAAGGTCAAGAATGAAGCTGCAAGCTCAATATGTTTTGTAATTTGATTAAAATGACCATTTGACTTGCTTTAGGATATGTTAAGTTGAGTCTAAAAGGCAGACTACATCCTAATCTTTCTGATCTATAATGGTGACGCAGCTGGTGATAAGGGCATTATAGTACAATAGGTTAGATTAGTTCAGAAATAGGAACAGAAAATGCCTATCATGAACCACTCCTTTTTTAGTTGTCTTTTGAGTAGACAAGAGGTGCGACATCCAACATATCAGTCCCATCAAGCAGCAGGTAGGTTAATATTTTGCTTTTGAATGTTATTGTACTATTATAAAAAGTGTTCCAGTGTAACATGTCATTAAGTGTATCTTCCTTAAGTATCTGTACACAAAAAGACCTTTATCATTATTTCATTACCTTTTTTGTTTTCAGACAAACAGAACCTAAAGTTACATACTTCTCCTATATTTCTTTTCTAGCTTCAGCGATGAATGAGTCTAACCTCACATTTTACTATGATGTTGACTATGATGATGAAGTCTGTGAAAAAGGTGAAGTGGTCAGATTTGGAACCATTACCATTCCTGTTTTCTTCTCTGTGGTGATCACACTAAGCCTCACTGGGAACATCCTCGTCCTTGTAATCCTGGCTTTGTACGAAAACCTCAAGTCTCTCACCAACATTTTCATCCTCAATCTGGCTGTCTCTGACCTCGTTTTCACCACCGGTCTCCCCTTCTGGGCCATTTACCACATCTGGGGTTGGTTGTTCTCAGAGATTATCTGCAAAATTGTGACTTTTGTCTTCCTCACCGGCTTCTACAGCAGCATTCTCTTCCTGACCATCATGACGGTCTACAGGTATGTGGCTGTGGTCCACCCTCTCTCTGGCCTGAGGACACAGAAACTCAGCACTGGGATTTATTTGTCATTCCTCCTGTGGATAATCAGCATCGGAGCAGCCATGCCTTCCTTGCTCTACATCACCGTCATCGAAGTCCCCCACAAGGAAAATCACACCATGGGCTGTGAATATGGCAGTCCCCTGCTCAGAAGCATTAGCATCTTCCAACAAAACGGTTTCTTCTTACTTGCTTTTGTTGTGATGGCTTTCTGCTACATTAAAATATTGGGGAGAATCGCAAGAACAAGATCACACACAAAGAACAGAGCGGTCAAATTAGTCTTCTGTATTGTGGCTGTGTTCTTCCTGGGCTGGGTGCCGTACAACGTAATGATCTTTCTGAAGATGTTGGCCGACCATTTGGTTGCACCATTTGATTGTGAAATAAGTATCCAGCTCGACTATGCATTCCATGTGTGCCGGCTCATTGCTTTCTCCCACTGCTGCCTCAATCCTGTCTTTTATGCATTTGTTGGTGTGAAGTTTAGGAGTCATTTGAAGTCAATGCTGCACCGAATGTTCAGTCGTCAAAGTCCAGTTGATCAACAACCAGTTAGAACGCAAGCCCTCGTCTCACAAGGATCAATGTACTAGTTGCTAGTTAAAAAAATACTAAATCCATTGAGCATTTGGTAAAATCACTTTAATTTCTGCAAAAATATATATAGGAACTGGTTCATATTTTGCAGCTTGTAAGCAAGCTGCACTCAACATTCAAATCAGGCTTTGCGCTGTTTATTTTTACATGCATGTGTGTCTTTTGTAAACATTTTGTAATAGGATGTGATTTGTATAGGATGTGACTGTTATATAGATTTAATTACCGCAGGCCACACACAGGGAGATAGATAACACAATTGTTGAGCAAAGCCATTACAACAGGTATAAAGGCAATGTCATTTGAACATGGACCAAAACATTTTATGCAATAACTCATATGCTGTGAAAATGTCATACAATACAATGAGAATGCTGAAAACAGATGAAAAGTTCCATGAGGGAAGGCTGTGTTTGTTGAAATACTGTTTCTGCTTTATCACAATGTATTTAATATCTTTGCCTACACTGCCATTTTACCAAAATAAACAATATAAAAATAACTACAGGATCTAAGTCTAAATAAACAAATTACCAGTTATATCAAATTACTGTCAATGATGGAAGGAACAACAGAGTTCAGACAAATGCTAGCACTAAATCACAGCAGAAGTTATCTCACGGCACTTTTCATATAGAACTAGTCTATGTGGTTTGTCCACATTGCCGTATCTAGCTGTCCAAGATGGCGGAACTGTTCAACCAATTATATTTAGGGATACGACAGTGACTGGTCATGGATGTATTTGTGTCCATGGATGTATAAAGAGAACCTTCTTGAGCCTTTTAATGGTACCACCCAGTAAAAAAAGAACTGGGAAAAGGGAAAAAGTTTTGAGATTTCCTAGTTATGTTTTTTATTTTTTAATTATGATGTCAATAGTAAAAGTGCATCTCAATCATGTTAAATGTCTATTGACAGCAAATGTGCATTTCCAACAATCTGTGTATATTTGTATATATTAAAGATACATAAAGACACTTTTTATTATGCATTTTTTTTTCTATGGACAAGATCAATGTGTAAAACACACTAAACAAAATATTTTACATGCAAAATAAACATACATTTAAATATTAGTAAATAAAACAACTAAATGTCATGAAAACAACAAAAGGTCAATTAATATATGGTGTAGAGCTAAGTCAGACTTGTTCATCTGTGTGTTGTGATGCAGCAGCACAACTGTTTTTTGTTTGTTTTTTTTAGGCAGTGGACCCTTGTCAGGTTTGGGTTGCAGAAAGCATTGCTGGTTTTACCTCACTGACCACTGTGTTTTCATTGACACCATTTCAAAATGGCCAAAAACAATCATACTGATATGATTCTGTCAACAATTAATGGAATAACATAACTTTATTAAAGCAAAATAAAGAGTGATGATGCTTTCACAGGTGTTTTTTTTTACATTACAGCAGCAGCTAGTTAATAAAAAATGTTTTAAAATACTGTTAAAATCATGAGATTTATATTCATACATATCAATACCAAAATGTATGTTTGGCCATTAGAATAGGCAGCTTAACTAGGAGCACATACATGTTTTATATTACCTTACTTTAAAAGGCAAATAGCAAATTTTCCAATGTCTGTAAGTATTTATTTTGAATTTAAAATATTTTGATTTGAGGTATTCATTCATTCATTATTGTTTATTATTATTATTATTATTTTTCTTTCACTCTGAATGACATTAATATTCATAATTTTGCTGAGTCAGATTTTCCTGGCACAATTAATATATAAATCCAGGTGTTTTTTTGGTGTTTTTCTGCATTGATCCAACATAGTGCAGCAACACCTCATACGCTGTGGATGTGGGGTCTCTCCGAAGAGGCCAGTTTACTGTGCTATCTGAACAACTTTATTAAAAGTAAAACCCAGCAGCCACTCAAATAACAGTGAACCTGCTTCTTGTAACAGGCCTCTGGACATGGAGGAATATACACCTAGTAAAAAAAAGGAAGCTGTATCCTATTGGGAAAGAAATGAACTGTGAGAATTTTGTCTTAAAGATACTGTAAGACATCAATTTTTCCTCACTTTCATAGAGATTCCAAGATTATTGTGTAGCATCTTAACTTGGGTGCCACATACAAGCAATTTATTTTAAGGTAAGAAAGAAGAGTTTTTACTATCATTATATATTTTATTGTATGTGCCAAGGAGGTCTTAAAACAGCAGAAATCCAGGTTTGAATATGAATGAAACACTGAGAGAGCTCTTATTGTAAAGATCTAGTTTTACTTAAATTATACCTAATTTCCAAAAGATACACACATTTTATATGTTGAGTGAGAGTCCTGGTGTTGGCTCTGTAATTCAGCACATTGTATTTGCAATAAAACAATGGCTTTAACGTTAAAGTGCTGACTTTCATCCGTATTGGGTGAACAGTGTGGGAATTGTAGCCTTGTCATTGTCAAAAAATTGGGGGACCGTGTATAATGATGTTAACACGCTGAAACACCCTTAAGGCTGTAACACTTTGAATTCATTCACTCTGTCTTTAAAGCCAATGTGCTAAAGTACAGAGCCATGACTATCAAAAAATGTATCTCTATCCACATATAGTAAACAGATACTTTTGGTAACAGTGCATCAGTTGATTATCAATGTGACAGAGTTTCAGATCAAAGTCATCAATCTTCAGTGACGAAGTTGAGTGTTGATGTGTTATTCAGTGTTGATGAAGAATGCTGAAAAAGACAGATCTGGTTTATGGTATTTACAGATGGTATTACACATTATTGTTTCCAGATGTGGATGTGGATTCTGCTTGCCCTTAATATCATCACAAAGGCTAATGGGTATTCAAGCAGTAAACAGTTCAAACAGTCAGATTGTGACTCAATGGCGCCACGTCATGCCAGAAATGGACAAAATTTTGCTCCTCAGACCACTGAATGTCCCTTTAAGGTTGACTATACACATGGCAAAGAGGAAGAGCCTATTACAGATATACAAACTGTTGGTTCCTTTTTTCTGAAAGCCTATTACAGGTATACAAACTGTTGGTTCCTTTTTTCTGAAAGCCTATTACAGGTATACAAACTGTTGGTTCCTTTTTTCTGAAAGCTAGTTTGTCACTATAGATCTTTGTTGCAGTGGTCCTTTACTAAGTGAGTGATTGTGATTATCTCTGTCTCTATTTTTCTGTCCTTCCATTTCTGCTCTGATGAATCTTCAAACCATTTTCCAGTTTTCCTCAGCAGCAAAACAAACATAAAGTTAAGGGGATTTATGCTGCAGGCTCGAAATAAAGACGAGGTAGACAAAGGCCAACCTGTTGGAAAATTTATTGTGCTTGACTATAAGATTCAGCTCCTCATGTGCATTGATTTAAAAGTAAGTAGCCATCCCATTTGATCATTGTTAGAGGAAGTAAATGCATTGAATTGATAAATTCAATATTTATGTTTTACATGTCCATTTTAGTCAACAAATTTTAATGAACTACAAGAGGACACCTTATCAAGCTGTCTTAATGGATGTGATGTCTCGTTATGTTTTGTAACTCTGCTCAGGACTAAGCTGTTAGTCAAAAAAACAATGCTGGCAAGACTTTTCTCAAAGTTAACTGGACTGCGGAGGGAGAAGTAGGAGACATCAATTTCAGGTTGTATTTTCAAGTATCCATACACTTTGATTAATTTCAGCAATGTTCCCTGACCTTTATAAGACTTTGTGTGTTGATAACACTATTACAGTTGCCAATAGTCAAGAATACAACTGACCTGCTTCAGTTTTATTTAATATTAAATGTGGAGCCGTTGTACTAATGTCTGTGCCTGTCTGATATGTTTCAGGGCAACATTTGTTGCATTTTATGGGGACCAGTGGACATGGATGTCAGTTTACCTCAGTTTACTCAGTTTACTACAAGTACTACAAAACCAAGCACTACAACAAGTACTACAACAAGTACTACAAAGCCAAATACTACAAGTACTACAAAGCCAAGTATTACAAGTACTACAACAAATATTACAAAGCCAAGTACTACAGCAAGTACTACAAAACCAAGTACTACAACAAGTACTACAGCAAGTACCATAAAGCCAAGTACTACAAGTGCTACAAAACCAAGTACTACAACAAATATTACAAAGCCAAATACTACAACAAGTACTACAAAACCAAGTACTACAACAAGTACTACAGCAAGTACCATAAAGCCAAGTACTACAAAACCAAGTACTACAACAAGTATTACAAAGCCAAGTACTACAGCAAGTACTACAAATCCAAGTACTCCAACAAGTACCATAAAGCCAAGTACTACAAGTACTACAAAACCAAGTACTACAACAAGTATTACAAAGCCAAGTACTACAGCAAGTTCTGCAAAGCCAAATACTACAAGTACTACAAAGCCAAGTACTACAAATACTACAAAACTAAGTACTGCAACAAGTATTACAAAGCCAAGTACTACAGCAAGTACTACAAATCCAAGTACTCCAACAAGTACCATAAAGCCAAGTACTACAAGTACTACAAAGCCAAGTACTACAGCAAGTACTACAAAGCCAAGTACTACAAGTACTACAAAACCAAGTCCTCCAGATAATCCAGACAAATTGCAATTGAAAAAAGCAATTGATTTGAAGTGTACACCCACACCCATATGCATGGTAAGGGGGGAAACAAAAGTGAAATTGATTGAGTTTTTTTGACATTATGCGGAAATCTCTACATAAATACATGAACATCAGCTATTTTATTCACACAACTGCTCCTTGTTTCTCTTAGATCCATCTTCTGCATGTAGCTGTAGCTACTTCTCTGACTGCCTTCCACAGTATTTTGACAATGGTAAGGTATTTATATTCATGCTGATGGATGCCATGACACAATAGTCCTACTAAAGCTGTAGCATGGTGAGACACTCTTGTCATACAAAAAGATTAATTTTCTCTCTCTCTAGCTCCCCTCAGGCAAAGCCCCATATATCCATATTCAGCCCCTCTTCTCAGTGTCAAAATAAGGTAAGGCATGAGTTTGTAAGGCTATTGTTGTCATAGTGACATATCTCAACAACTATTGGATGGATTGCCTTGTAATTTTGTACACACAATTATGTCCCCCTTAGGATAGATCATCCTGACTTTGGTGATCCCCTTGACCTTTCCTCTAGTGCTACCACGAGGTTGCTATTTGTGGTTTTTAGTGACATGTACCCATAATTACTGCTAATGACGGTCAACATATCAGTTTGTCCAATACTTTGGTTTATGACCAAATCCTGCAAAACTAATTTAATTCCTACCAGCCTTAGCTGTATTTTGTGTTATGTGTTAATTATCAAATGTCACCACACTAACATACTAAACTAAGATGCTGAACATATAGTAAACATTAGTCAAGTCATTGCGAGCATGTTAGCATGTTGATGTTAGCATTTTGTTCAAAGCATCACTGTGCCCATACTGCTTCAAAAAAATCATATGTGGCTATAGATGTCTTGATTATTAATTATGTCCAGGGACAAGCAGCACAAATAAGCATAGACTATAAATGCTATGTGACATTTCTTGGTTCACTGAATATCCTACATGTTTATGTAACTGTACCTTTATAAACAAATGAATATTTCTTATTGAGGTTTATGAAAATAATTGTTATTTCTTTTGCAGGTGTTAGAAATGTATTGCTCTTTGCTTTGCACAGTTGTTGAAATATTGGCCTTGGTCTTGTTTTCTGTGGGGGCTTCCTTTAAAGTGAGTAATAAGTGCTGTTCAGCACTTCTCTATATTCACTTCTCCACATCTACTGTGTGTGTGTCTAGATTTCTAACTACTCTAAGGGGTATTTTACTGTGAGTGTATATGTCTGTATGTGTGTCTCCTTGCGTGTGTTTAGGTCATTCTCGTTGCTCTTGTGTGTGTGGTGATAATGATTGATCTCATAGAGCTGGCCTGTCTGCCAATCAGACCCAGTCATGAACTGTGAGTTTAACGGCTCTTCTGCTACCTGAATAAAGGAAAGACTTGCTACATTTCTTATAGCTGAAATACTAAATCTATAAACATAGATGGTATAAAAAGGATACATATCGAGCACTCTCTCTCTCTCTCTCTCAAGACATACATTTGCCCTTGCGTTCCAGGATAAAGTTGAGTCATTCAAATGAAACTACAGTACATAAACAGATCATAGATCAGTCTGTGTTGGTTCACTGACCTCATGACTGTTTGCTTGTTTGTACTTAAGCCTGGTATATCTCATGAAAATACTCATACTGTAGTTCAGTGTGTAAGGATGAATAAAAGCGATCCATATGAAATCAGAGACATAATTTACTTAATTCTGAAAACATAAAAAGTTTTACTATAAGTTCAAATGTATGTTATTCTTTTATTTTAAACTACTTTTACATGAGTGCAAAATTAGACTAAAATGAGTTGCTGCTGACATTTTTCTTTTCAAATGTCTTCATTTCTAAACTTCCCATGATGAAGTTTACCCACTTTTAATTCTGGACTAAAACAACTTCAATATCACCTACATGGACAAAACATAATATATATTGTATAATAGATATTGTTTAGCTTTGATGTTTTGTGCTCCAAAAGATACATTTGCATGTACAAGTCAAACTCATGCACAACAAAAACAGAAAGGGGTTGAAAACCAGGCTGAATTGTTAATGTGTATAACACAGTTGTATATCATGTTAACAAGTACTTACATAACTTCACACCTCATTAGGCCATTGAATACATATTTGAACTCAGTTGCTTCTGAATTGAAATTCCTCATTCAGTTAAATTTGTGTCTACAGCACAAGAATATCTCATCTGTATGTCTTTTGAAGTAAACAACCTTTGACTGGGTGCAGGTTCAAGTAGATGACTAGCCCAAATACTAAAACTCTGCCAAGTTGTCACGCCTATTAACAGATTATTGACCTTGCTGTGTTGTGAAGTTGCAGCGCCCTTGAACTTATGAACTCTACTGCTTTGTCATTTTAATCCATAAATCACATCTGTATCTCTGAATCAGAACTACCTCATAACCACTAAACCAGGTTGTAACTTCTTTGTTTCTAAGCTGTATACTGTACGCTAAGGGTGTGGTAGCACTTTCAACTTCTCTATCACTTTAACACATACCAACAAAGACAAGTAATATTCTTGATTATACAACAGTAAAAGTGCCCTCCAACTGTGTGCTATAAAATCAAATGTTCCTAATGGAGGACACAGAGAGGAAACACAACCGTGGGTTAGACGATTAACTCATCTACGTATCAAAATAATCTTTATTGAAAATACCCAGATATTCATAACAGCAAGAACAAACTTCATCTCAGAATGATAACATAAGAGGAATGAGCAATATCACAAAAGAGAAAACTTTATAATCAAAATATAAATCAGCACAAAAAAGAAAAACTTTGTTTGAGTTCTGATGTTGTCAAGATACAGTATCAAATGATTGATTCATGTTTTGGTACATTTCAAATATGGTCTAATCTTGCATGTAAGGCACATTTTGTGACTTGCTGACTAGTAGTCAAAGTATTTTTACACTTTTTTGTATTTTTACAAATTCAAATCACTTAGTAAGAAACTGAATAGAACCGTAAGTCGACAACACTTTTAAGTAGATTTCAGTGGTTTCTTGACAACAGGTGCAAACAACAAACTTTTTTATATCCAATGTATATATACAGATATCCAAAAATATTCCACTCTAGCAAGAAGAGACAACATATCACAAATATACACATTCAGAACAAAGAATAATAAAATATATTTTTTTAATAAAAGCAAGTACTTTTGATAAGATGGTTAATTAAAGATCAAACATTTCTAGTGCAAAACCAATCAAACTGTATTTGTAAGAGAAATAAATGAAGTGACACACATATTCATGGGGACATTTAAACAGAAATATAAAATATACCTTCAGTCATACGGAGGATTTGATACAGAACAAGAAATCTAGATTTTCACCCAAAACAAAGAACTCAGAAAAAAAATTAAATATGTTTTTTGTTAGCTCCAAAGAAGGGCTTGGTATAATCCATGCTCCATCAAAAACTCCTCTTAAGTGAAAAATGTTCATTAAAAAGCTGTTGAACAAAGTGCTGTTGATTTTTGAGTAGGAGAAAAGAAATCGAACTATATTTTGTATACACTGTATGCTAATCTGCAAATATATTGCATGCTAAATCTGCATGAACATATGCATTTATTACCCTATATTGGAGGGGGAATGATGGTGCAACAACTTGGTTACATCCTAATGCAAAGCCAGTACATGTAAAAATATTTATATGTAAAACCTGAGTGCTGTACATCTTTTAAGGAGAGAACAATTCTTCAGTTTAGCTACAGATATAGATTCAGCTAATCTCATTTTGCTGATGTGAAACCATGAGTTTAAGATAACTCAATGCAAAAAATAGTGCAGTTGGGCTGCAGCTTGAGTCTCATCTCTGACAAAGAGATTCATACAACCTTCAAACATTTGAACTCAAATCTATATGTGAAATATCACAACACACACGTTATATTTCCATGTTATGTCATGTACTTCTATGTCAAAGCTTCTGCACAGTGCCAAAAAGGATCAGGCTGGTCCAGAATTGTATCCTGACTTCTTTGGGGATGCCAGCTTGGTTCATGAGCATCCTTTCTGCTCTATTTCCCTCTCAGACACCACAGGCAAGATGAGATGTGAGATGCGGCTCCACAGTCCACCAAACTTGTCAATGTCCATGTCATTGAAGGCAATTTGGTCGTTAGAGCCCACCAGCCTATCTTTGACATAGTCTTGCACCATCTCCTCTACATATTTCAAACTCTCATCACTTCGTACCTCATCCTCAGGCAGTAGCACAGTAAACAACAGGAACACCCGCTTGTATGCGGCGTTCTCATGGTCACAGTAGCGGTAAAAAATGAGGGTGGAGCCTGGTGGCAGCTCTTCCAGGCGATGAATAATGGCAGCAGGTTTGTCTCCTTCAAAGGCTGCCTGTAGCTGTTGGTCGATGTACAGCTTCACCTCATCGCTGTCCTGGCTGGCTTTGCTGGCTCCATCAATGTGGAGGACGGAGGCGTTGAGGGCAGAAGAGAAGGCGGAGGCCAGGCCCTGAGCCAGGCAGTGCAGTGTCTTCTCAGCCTTGTGACCAGCAGTCAGGATCAGACTGACTGGCTCTGTGGGCTGGGCTGTTTTGAGGTGCCTCTCCAGGTGGATCCTGCTCCTCTTCCAAAGCTCAGGCTGCTGACTGAGGAACTGAGTCTCCAGATGAGACAGTCGGTCTGCAAATGTTTCTAGCCTCACAGGCCTCAATGGACTCCCTGCATCATCTCCAGTCCTTTGGAGCACAGTGATGATCTTGGGCATGACGTGCAGGCCAGCACAGACGAACACCACCAGGAGAACCAGACAGCAAAAATACCACATGAATCCTGAAAGGACACGGGACCATGTTCAAATGTGATATAATGCAGTACAAGTATCTTTGGGTGTAAAGATCATGCAATTAAAATGACTATAGCTTACCCCAAAAGGAACAAGAGCTTTCTTTGATAACAGCAGTTTTCTTTCTCCCTTCTAAGAGAGAAAATGTCATGAAACCAATGACAAAATTGTCAGCTAAATTAAACATCACTACGGACTGTAATATTCTGTTTAAGTTGCAATACCTGTTTTTTTGTGCTGAGCATTTTTTTTGGGTGCTGGAATGTTATTCATACGTTGTCGCGTTGTGCAGTGTTTCTCCGAGGCTGGGATGCTTGTGATGTAGTGGTTAAATATGGGTATATCTATAAATGAGGCAGAAATTATTAATGTAAACATCTGATAATCATCCATCTGTCCAAACTGCTGATGTACGGGAAACAACATGAAAAAATTGGTTATTTTTAGTCTTGAAATAACAATTTCATATACACACACACCAAGAGGTGCAGACTACTGGGAATGATGAATTATAAAAAAGAAATACAAAATAAATGTGGCTTAGTTTATGTGAATTTTATGAAATAAGTTGAATTTAAATCATACTGATAATGAGTACTATGGTGACAACTACACCATAAAGACAGGGATTTCCAAATTAGGTCAAATATAATTCTTGTAAAATAAACAAATCTTATTACGTACATGTTTTAGATGTTTTTAGAGGTGTAAATCCATTGAACAGGTGCATTGAACAGTGCAAAATTAAGCTAAATAAAAATGTCTAAAATACCAGAGGGCTCAGTTTTTGCTTCCATCTTCTTCTTGTACTCCATGCTGGTGATCTTCAGGATGGGCTTATTATGCATGTTCTCCGATGATCTAACATGTGCGGCAGACTTGGAAAGTGTTGTAGGCCCTTTTGCTGACGGTTCGACTGAAAACAAACAAGTCAGATTGAGATAACTGAATCATCCTCCATTAATGTAATCATTCCAATGCAGAATGAAGCTATAGCGCTATCCTACCTCTCTTGGTTTTCTTCAAGTCTGTATCTTCTTTTTCAGCACGACTGGGTAGGCAGCGCTCACCGAGCAGTACACGGGGGGATAAATTCACATCTCCAAGGGCGCCTGTTTTATACAAAGGGAAAACCTTTTAAACAGCCTGTGTTTAGATTTTATGCTGATGTGAAGTTACCACACAAGAAAATAAAAGCTAAAAAACGTCACACATAAAACAACCAGATTACCCCTGCGAATAAGATGCCATGTTTACAATTTGCACCTGCATGAATTTACTGATGCATTAAAACACACACACACACACAAATGAAAGTAAAAACGACTGAGCTCATGTCATTGATCTGCCACATATAATCAATAGGTGGTGAGGCCTTTACTAGGATCTGAATGCAAAACTTTTTTATAATAAAAGTTTCAGTGGTCAATACTAAAGAGATGAGATGAGACAAAAACACACTGGACAGCTGCAGAAATATTGCAGGAATTTTATAACACCTGCTTTGATGAACACACGGCCCACTTTGCTGGAATAATATTGAATAGAAACACTGTGTCTACAGCGTTAAATAATGTGTGCATTAATCTGTTGGTTCAATATCAATTACAGCCTCCCAAATGTGGAATTTGCTGCTTGTCAGTGTTTTCTATCATTGTGGATGATGATTGGATTTGGACTGTTGGTTCTATAAAACAAGCAACTTGAAGATATCACTTCCAACATTTTCTCAAAGGATTTTTTTTAATTGACAGATTAATCAATAATACAAAATCATCATTAGTTGCAGCACTAACCTTGGTATATTGTTGGTCGATGAAAGATGTGAGAAGAGTCCTGTTCAACATCCATTTCCAGTTGGTCATTTTTCTCCAGATAATCAACTGATTGCTGGACATCCATCTCATCACCATCATCATCATCACCACTGCCGCCCACTCCTCCTCTTCCAGTCTCCTTCCGGCTCTTCTTGCTGGGAGACTCTGTAAGGGGGGAAATATGCCACAGTTGTTTACACCACCTTGAAGAGAGCTGACTGAGGGTAAGTTGTTGTTGCAACCAGGCAAATACTGTCAACTGAAGCATCTCACCTTCATCGTCTGAGCCACTCTCCATATTTTTGGAACCATTAACAGCTGCTTGGTTTGATGGCCTCCTTTTAGTCCTCTTTAGAGGACCTCTTGGCGTCGGTTCAACACTCAATACTGAAGAGGGAACAGAAATGGCGTTATTATTATTGAAAAGTGTCCTCAATTACTTAGGACTAAATTGTAAACTACGGGATTGCTAAAACCTGGCCGCTAATGTTAGTTAGAGCAAAAAATTCATAGGATTTTGTTGTGAAACTTTGAGAGAGCCAAAGTCTTCTAACAGTTAGCTTAGAAGGCTAACGTTAGCTGATTGTCACAATAACCTGCTCACCTTTTACTAGCGACTGTCTTGTTGATCGTCTCAAAGGGCGGGAGTCCTGCTTTTCAGACACCTTGGAATCCATTTATGATTACAGCTCGACCAAGCGACACCAAAACATCAATTAAACAATACGACGAAACATCGTGGTCACAAACAACAGACAAGGAAACGGACTTCCTCATAAAACTGTTCGGGGAAATATTATGCGACAGGACACCGGAAATAGTTTCTACCAAACGTGCATCTCCATGGAAACACGATCAGTGATGAACGTTCCGTCCAAAGTGCAGTTAGCTGGCTGTCGGCGCGACTCCGGGTGTTATAGAATTTTCCGACTCGTCCGCAGAATCTCCCCTTCGCGTGCACGCGCACACACTTCTCGCGACAAGCTAATCGCGATTTCTGCTTCGGTTTAAACATGTTCACTGGAAACAGTGTTACTATCTTCGGTTTACTGCAGGATAAATTAATAATGGAGTAATAGTAAGTCAGGAGGGAGGTGGTTTTAAGAGGGATTTCGTTTCACTTAATGTTGTTTAATGAGCCTTCATCCTTCAGTTGTTTTCTTGTACGACTCCCGGAAAATAACAAGAGGAAGCTGACTTTGTTGGTCATCCTCCACGGCGATATGATCCAGGATAGGTTTGCTAAGAATTGGTAATTACAAGTAGCCACTAATACATAACGTTAGGTGGTTTAGGTTAAACGACGGCAGTTCTTCTACATTAAAGCCAGGTAACGTTATATCTTTGCTAACTGTTAGCTGGTTTAGCAGCTGTCAGGTGGCTAGCTTGACGTTAGCTAACCTGTCAGTCAAATTTTGCTTTTGCTTTTTGGTTTTCTTGCAAGTGTGTGAAGTTAACGTTACTGCTGCTTGTATGTTTTATTACAAGTACAATGTATGTTGCTGTTGAAATGCTCTTGGGTTAGTTAAAATCTATTAACTATTAGCTATTTAATTTAAATAAAAAGACAGATTTCTGAGACATTTCTGTCAGAGTTCTTGACTTTTGATTAAAAAACAAAACAAAACAAAAAATAACAACAACTTGTATGTTAGTTAACCCGTCAGCACGTTAACGTCAGCTAGCTGACAGTTTTTAAGAAACCAGTTATGATGCAAACCAACTTCATTCCTAGTGAGTTTGTCATGCTAGCAGCGCTACTAAGTTAGCTAACTATCTCCCACAGCAAATTCAGGAACAAGTTATGTAACTTTTAAGGAAACGTCAAAACAGATAATTGAACGATTCCAACTTTGAATATTATGTTTTTTTGTCATATGCCGGCATTTAATTTATGCACTGGGAACGCACAAACTAAAAACAACAAACTTTTTATGCCGAAACAAAGCGGCATTGTGAATAAAATCATGGTGCACTTGAGAAGAATTGTGGGATGTGTTTGAGTTTTAATATGCTGACATTTACACACGCAAAAAAATGTTTCAAATAATGGTAATGAAACTATGCAGACTGTCCCTGCTGACGTGTACATTAGCAGTTTTACAACTTTGGACTCTGAACATGTGAAGAACATCTGTTCAAAACGAAGCAATGTGCTAGTGGCTGAAATTTGAATTGACATGATACATGATTGTTTACCTTTTCATTAGGTGACCTCAAGGAAGATACACAGTCCACAAATATGGATCATGACTTAGCATGTGATGAGCGCAAACAGGAAGACAGTGATATTGCCTTGAATGTAAATCAGCAACACTGTGAAGGTAAAATATTCTAGCAATATGAATAGTTATCAATTCAGTGTGTCTTTACCACATGTATTTTGCATCTACTGTACTTAATATGGTCTCTTTCTCTCCTAATAGATGGACTCAACCAACAAACCTCATCACCTGCATCCTTGTACAGAGACAATGGAGAAAACATGGAGCAGGGTGAGGTTCAATTTAAGTATTTAGTATAATATCAGTGTTTTCATTTCCATCAGGTATAAGGTAGTGTTAAGTAGAGCAGGCAAGAAATATAAAGTGAAGGTGAATTTCCTCAGCCAGTCGCTGTTCAGTGTGATTGTCGTTGCTCTTGCGCTCACATAAGAGAATGTTTTACCTTGATATTTGTATGTATTGTGTTCATGTAGAGGTAATTACCACACAGGGTGTCTTGTCTCTGCATTGTATCCAAAGTTGTGTTACATTTTGTCTTTGATCCTACAGTTGTTTGTCAGTGTTGATTTTGTAATGTGTCACCCACATTTACCCTCTTAAACACTTCCTCCTACAGACAGCGATGCAGCTGAGGAGAGGATGGTGCCTTCCAGAGGAGGACTTCCGTCTGATGATGGGAGTTGCGGTGATAACAATGATACGACACCAATAAATAAGGAGTCAAAAGATAAAGTTGGTGAGTGTTCCTGTTCCTGTGCATGTTACGACAAGTGACTCAGACATTATCAAGGCAACTCTCATTTCTCTGATCTTTTTAAATCCAACCTAATTTGTAAGTTTAGAGACACAGATACTTGACCTGTTATGGAAGTTTAACTACTCTTATTTTAACAGGATATGACGACACTGGAGAGGGGAAAGTACGAGAATCAACCACTTCTTCAACCGAGGGTGACAAATACAATGATCCAGTGGATGGAACCAAAGCCAGCCTTAATGTAGAACCCACAGATGTCAAGGACACAAACACTGAAGCTCCAGAGGGTGAGTCAAGACTTTTCATAAAATTCAATGACTGCACAATTTCCTTTTCCTCAAGCTTTCTGTTTTGGGGCTCCTATGCGGTGCAGAGATAGTTCAACCCCTGATGCTGAGCCTCCAGTCAATCCATCGAACATCGTTTTTTTTTGTTTGTTTGTGTTAACCATTGACTGTATATAAAGATGGATGATGCGTCTCCACATCCTGCTGTTATGCAAAAGTGAAGCCAAAATATTTCCAGTCTGGGAGCTGCCGTCTTACTTATGTGACGTCATTTGGAGCCAGAGTCTGTGCAGCAGAGTTGGGCGGCAGCAGATGGCCTGTGGGACATGCCCCTTCAGCTGTCCCGCCAGCTGTCAGAGCTGTCAATCATGACGTCACACCCCTTTTTTATATTGTCAAATAACTAATTAAAAACAAACTTATTAGAAAAACAAGCATTTGGACAAACATCAGTGTGGAAAGAACTACTTAAATGACAAAAACCATCTTTGGGGAAAATTTATTTGACGTGTACTTTGATTTTTTAGTTTGGCTCATGTCTCATCCGCTAACATGGAGGGAGGCGGGATGATGTCCATATTTATCATGGATGTATATAAAAAAGTGGATACAGCGTCGGAGGCAGGGCCCTGTTCATTCATATGAAAGTTGCTCAGTGGCGCATGAAGCCAAAAGTTCAACTTCTTCTGCATCTGTGCGGCCCATAGAGCAAGCGCAGTAGTGACTTTCGCCGGCCGAGACGGCTACGTCAGGTTTAGCCTTCTGGCTAGCGTGAATGTGGATAAAACAATTCAATTGTGCGACTCTTCTAGGCTTTTGAAATGTGATCGGACCAAATGGATCAAATTCTGATAGTGAGACAAGTCATTTCGTGGGGGTTGTGACGCTCAAAAAAACATATCCGCCGATGGAAAAAGTCTTTTTTTTTTTTTCAAACAGATAATTGAACGATTCCAACTTATATAATATTATAATATTATATTTTGTTTTTCGCAGGCATTTAATTTATAACTTGGGAACGCCTAAATTAAAAAATACAAACTTTTTTGCTGGAACAAAATCACAGTGTGAATAAAACATGGTGCGCTGGAGAAGAGCTGTGGGACGTGTTTGAAATTTATTATGCTGACATTGACACACACACACACACACACAAAATGTTCTGTTTCAAATAATTGTTTGTCAACCAATAAGAAGTTTTAAAGAGTAATGAAACTATGCAGACTGTCCCAGCTGACATGTAAATTAGCAGTTTTAAAACTTTGGACTCTGACCACGTGGAAAAACATCTGTCCAAAACAAAGCAATGTGATAGTGGCTGAACTTAAAAAACAAACAAATGTTATGTATGTTGTTTTTATGCAGCTTTGGAATCATTCAGTGAACCAAGTGCCCCCAAAGACATGGCAGAGCAAAACACAGCTACCAACCCCAAGAACACAGCAGGTACAGAAACACCAGTGGCAAAGACTAGATATGAGTTATGCTGGACTGTGTATTTACAAAACATTTACAGCAGTGGATTGAATTGACTTGATACGTCATTTTTTTACTTTTTTTTAATCAGGTGACAAGAAGGGAGACACAAATATGGATCATGACTCAGCATGTAATGAGTACAAACAGGAAGACAGTGATATTGCCCTGAATGCAAAGCAGCAACACTCTGAAGGTAAAATATCCTAGCAATATGAATAGTTATCCATTCGGTGTGTCTTATGACCAATACTACAGCCAGCCACCAGGGGGCGATCGAGATGTTTTGGCTTCACTTTTGGGGAACTGTCATGATGTCCATATTTATATACAGTAGATGGTGTTAACATGTTTGTTTTTTTTCCTCCCATTGTTCAGATGATGGAAGAGGCCCAGAAAAGGATACGGCTTTTAAGGCAGAAAAGGACATTCAGGAGCATGCAACTTTCCCACAGACACCATTGGCACATGAAATCTCAAAAGAGGAAGAGTTAGCTGAAGAGAGACAAAAAGATATTGAAACCATTGGCCCCACCACTGAGGAGAAAACCAAACATTCAGTTCCAGAGGTTACTGGTGCTTGTGGAGGTAATCCTGCTACTTTTCACTTATATTTTAACTTGTCTTGAAGGTTTTCAGGATTATGAGGATCAGAAGTCAAGGGAATGACTGAAGTAAAACTATGAAATCAACCAGTCACTGTTCAATGTGATGGTTGTTGCTCTTGCTCTCACGTAAGAGAATGTTTCACCTTGATATTTGTGTGTAGTGTGTTCATGTAGAGGTAATTACCACACAGGGTGTCTTGTCTCTGTTCTCTGTCCAAAGTTGCGTTACATTTTGTCAGTGTTGATTTTGTAATGTGTCACCCACATTTACCCTCTTAAACACTTTCTCCTACAGACAGCGATCCAGCTGAGA
The DNA here is from genome assembly GCF_914725855.1 of Thunnus albacares. NCBI lineage: Eukaryota > Metazoa > Chordata > Actinopteri > Scombriformes > Scombridae > Thunnus > Thunnus albacares. Next base: position 21,587,089 of record NC_058114.1, on the reverse strand, counting down.
AGAGGACAGCGCCTTCTAGTGGAGGAGGACCTTCTCTTGCAGGTGAGGACAACAAGCTGAATGTGGAGAAGGGCGGAAAAGAACAAATAGGATCACTAACTGGAGAACTGGAGTTTTCCAGTGAGTGTTCCTATCTGCATGTTATTATCAAGGCAACTCTCATTTCTCTGATCTTTTTAAATCCAACCTAATTTAAAAAAAGAAATAAAGTAAAATGTTAATGAAACCATTGGCCCTACCACTCAGGAAAAAACCCAACATTCATTTCCAGAGGTTACTGACATTCGTGGAGGTAATCTTGTTACTTTTCCCTTATATTTTCACTTCTCTTGAAGCTTTTCAGGGTTATAGATATCCCAAGTCAAGGAAATGACTGAACTAAATCTGTGAAATCACAGCCAAAACCTTACTGTCTTACTTATCTGTTGTAAAGAAAATGTATTCTCTTACCATGTGTGTTGTTAATTACTTGATACACAATTATGAATAAATTATGAATTACTCTATAAAGTACTGGTTAAGATAACACATGTGCCTTCTCTCTATAGGAATTGGAATAATAGTAGCAGTTTCTATAGTGGTACTTGCCGTGGTGCTGCCTCTCCTCCAACCTGAGTCTCCGCAGAAAACGCTGCAGCAAATAGAAATCTTTCACCAGGAGATGGAAAAAGTAAAGTCTAAGTTTCCTAACCAGCGGCCTGAACTGTGGAAGAGGAGCAGGATCCACCTGGAGAGGCACCTCAACACAACCCAGCCCACAGAGCCAGTCAGTCTGATCCTGACTGCACTTCCCGGAGCCGAGAGGACACTGCACTGCCTGGCTCGGGGACTGGCCTTCACCTTCTCTTCTGCCCTCAACGCCTCCGTCCTCCACATCGACGGAGCCAGCAAAGCCAGCCAGGACAGCGATGAGGTGAAGCTGTACATTGACCAACAGCTACGGGCAGCCTTTGAAGGAGACAAACCCGTGGCTGTGATTCACCGCTTCGAGGAGCTGCCCCCAGGCTCCACCCTCATTTTCTATCGCTACTGTGATCACGAGAATGCGGCCTACAAGAAGACTTTTCTGATCTTCACAGTGCTGCTGGAGGAGGAAAATGAGGATCTCACCAAGATCCGCTTGAGCAGTGTGGAGGAGATGGTGGACGACCACCTTCAGAAGAAGTTCATCTCTCATGGCCATCCTGTGGCTTTCGACAGGATGGACCTTGACAAGTACGGTGGACTGTGGAGCCGTATTTCTCACCTCATCCTGCCTGTTGCAGCAGATAAAAATATAGAACATGGAAGGTGCCAGTGGACATAAATCACCATTCTTGTATGAACTTCTAGTCAAAGCACTAAACTGCTGCCTATGTTCATTCTGAGGGTAGTTAAAGTGGTTTTATACTGTATGGTAATCATGAAGATCACTACAGATGAAGGCATCAAGTAGAAATAAGCACGCAAGATCAATATTACGCTATGGGATATTTGTAAAAAGGTCTGTTGGCATTCATTATGAAAAATGTTTTTCAAAAAGGCTTTGGCACTTTATTCTTTTACTCCTTTGATCAAATGTAGTTACTTACAAATTTCAAAAGTGATTGAACTGCAGGTTTGTGAACAATTTTGATGGTAACTGCTGGAATTTGTATGGTATAAAATGTTTTAATGTTGGTTATTTAATGTAAAAATTGATTGTTCTTCTCGGGTCTCAAAGAGTTAAAAGGTAAAACTCTAAATTACTATTAATAATATCATATCACAGGGTTTATTGTTTTTAGTGACAAAGGTCAACTTTTCTTAGATTCTCTTCCTCTTCTCAAAGCTACAGGGCACCTTAACCAAACTTTCCATGTTCTGTTTTCTATATACATACACATATGTCACACTACGGGAAGAGGTTTTACGGAAGAAAACAAGTGCATAAATGATATGTGCCTTAAACTGCAAATAAACATGTAAATTAAAATGCGTTTTTAACTTTTCATTGGAGTGCACAGTTTTGCCGCCAGATGGCAGCAAAACCACAGCTGACACTGCAACAAATTAATATGCAGCAGGCTTTTGCTTTGGATTTGACTTCTAAATATGCTTTAGATCCGTAAATTACAAATTGAATCCCAAAGAACGTACAAATGTTGACTGAAACCTTCAGCCTATTTTTTTTTAAATTTGCTGACTGATAATAATTGTGCCGCACACCATGTGTGACAAAGGGTTTGAAACAGTTTAACTCCTCCTTGCCAGTGTGATCAGGTCCGCCTCCTGTCCGCGGTGCTCCAGCAGCAGATGCCGGCTGCTCTCACACTGAGTACACTCCTTCTCTGGACTCCAAAGTAATCTACGTTCATTGTGACTATATGAAAGATGACCTCGCGCCCTAAAGCTTAATCTCGCTATTTGATGACATTTTTGGACACACCTCTCTGATTTTTGGAGCCAGAATTAGGCCATGAAATTTTCTTGGCAGCTCAATTAATTGGTGACAGGCTGTGCCTGCAAGCATACTTGCAACGTTACTTCTCTTTCGGTGCTCTGTGAGCCTCACACCATGTATAAGTTATGCATTGCCATCTTAATGTGCTGTGCGTGTTTTCCACGGGGCTCTGCAGCGCCAAAGACCTGGGGTGCAGATCCCAGGTCACAACCTGAAAGCAATGCAGAGCAAAATGACATGCTGCAGGAGGAGGTAGATGGCCAGGAAAGCATCCTCTCTAAGGTAGGAGGAAAAGTCATTTTTCTTAATTTCTGTACTTCATGTTTTATGGTAATTTCATCATTTTGTGCATAAAAATTCAAACGTTTCCAATTGAGCGTGATGGAAAATACATCCGTCCTTTTCTCTTTGTAGCTGCTGGGTGATTATGACAAAGTGAAAGCCCTCTCGGAAGGCTCTGACTGTCGGTGTAAATGTGTTGTCAGACCCCTGAGCAGAAGCGCCTGTCGGCGGATAGAAGAAGGGAACGCCACTGCGCAAGACTTCTACACTGTGGAGACTATCACATCTGGACCGGAGTGCAAGTGCGCCTGCATCGCTCCTCCGTCAGCGGTCAACCCATGCGAGGGAGAGTTCAGGCTGAAGAAACTTAGGGAAGCTGGAAAAGACAATGTCAAGGTGAAGTGTCATCCTGTCCATTTTCCATGCATACCAGAGCCTCCAATGAACATAAGTCACCGTGCTCCGGAGCCAATAGGCCCAAATGCTGCAGCCTTGGATCACTGGGGGAATGGATGTCATGTTTTATCATATTCAGGGAAGGATAGCCTCACATTTTATCCATAAGCAAACCAGAGACTCTGGAGATTAGCCTATTTTACGCATGGCATGTCTTGAATTGGTAAACCCTTTTTTTGACGGATTTCACTTGATCATTTTAGTTGTCCACCATCCTCGAGCTGCTGGAGGGTTCCTTCTATGGCATGGATCTACTGAAACTGCACTCCATTACCACTAAGCTTGTGGATCGTGTGGAACACATTGAAAAGGTACAGTTACAGATAGAGATTGATGCCAATATGTAGATACAACATGCACACACACTGGTGGTAGCAGGTGTGTTTAGGTAGAAAAGTTAGAAGTGGCCTTTGGATTCAGAAAACACTCATAAAACATTCTGTTTGAGACAGTTTTCAGATTTATTAGGTGCTACTGCACCTGGAAGGAGTGCTTAGGCTTTCCATCACATGTGGAAGTTTATCTGCCTGAGTTAAGATCACTGAGAGCTTGACAAAGTCTTCCAAATGACCTAAAAGGACTGATTTAAGAAAAGGTCCTTGAACACTCAGACAAATTTTTTCACATATTTTGGCGGATGAGATCTCTCTTCAGGTTGAGGTTGGGAGGACCTGTGGTGGGAGTTTGCAGAAGTCACAAAACTCCATATACTTAAATGAATCATAAGCGTCATATATCATGAAGTTGTCCCACCTCAACAGGTGCAGCAAAGCAGAATAACATGCCCACACAGAGAAGAGTCTAATTATCCAAGATACATGAAAACACCTGTGTGGATGTGTGACTGTGTTGTTGTGTGGCTACAGTGACCTGAGGCACAATTCAAAACGCTTGATATAATGGTGTCACATCAGCATTTGGTTTCCCTCTCAGACAAGCTATGATGTAAAAATGAATGAATGAACTGTACAGTGTCAAATCACTAGCTGATTTCTGAAAGGACCCTTTCATACAGTCGTCTTGGCATGAAAAAACAGCTGCAATTAATAAAATTAACAGGTAAATCGAGCGTATCCATTATTAATTTTATCCATTTCAGCTGTGTCTGTCACAGCATGACTCATGAAAAAGTCTGTTGGAATTATATAGATGTGGAAGTGTAGTGACGGCACTTATAGTTACATAATGAGTGAATATGCTCAGTGCATTTCAAAGTGAATTCTGGAAAGTGTAAGGGAGCTGAAACTGGTTTAGCACAGGCCTTTTTAACAGAGGACATTTTGATTTGTCACAGTATGAAAAAGCACAGGTGTAAATAATGAAAATAATAATGGCTGGATTCCATTTAGCTGCTTAAATGTCAGGGTCCTGGTATTGTGCATGCAGGCTCACTGTCACACCATCATAGTTTACTGGGATACTTGAATAGAACAGAGCCATTGTTAATATTATTAGTAACACCTGTGCTTTTCCTACTATGAAGTCAAAATGTCTCAATGACTTCAGACTCTCAGTATCTCACTAACTCAAGATAGTCAGCACTCCACTTGAGTGTTTTCCTTCTGAAATTGGTTATGACTGGTGGTGACTGCATCCTTTTCCATTAAATCATGTGCAGCATTTCTGTTAATACAGTATCTCGATTTGTCCATGACTATATGAAGGTTGTGTCTCTGAACCACACTACGGATGAAGTGAAGCCCCAGAGGAGCCCTCCCATCCAGGCAGATGTGACTGAAAGTCCGCCCACCTCTCCTCCCCACCAGCATCAAGACAAGGAGAGACTCAGTGAGGTCAGCAGAACAGCAGCCTATCAAAACCCAAAGGTAAGTGTGACATCTTGATGCTGACATCACAGCGTGAACAGATGTGGTCAGTGATGTTGAGGTAAAGATGGAGGCTAATCTACGGACATCAGTCTGTGATATTGTTAGTTATTTTCTTTACTAAATAACATTGTAATTACTACATAAGCATCAATACTTGTTTGCCTATAGTTAGTGCTATGAAATAACACATAGGCGTTTATGTTTACTAGGTTATTACTGATACAAAAGGGTGATAACCTTTAATTACCAAGTACAGTTATACCAATATACTTTAAATAACAGGTATTTACTAGTTATTTATGCTGTAATTGTAGAAAAATGTAATAAACACCGAAAAGTAAATTAGTAATAGGTATGTTCTAAAATTAATGTCACACTACTATTTACTAGCATGATTAAATAAGATTAAAAATATACAGTAATTCCTAGTATTTACCAGATCATTTTTTAGCAAATCACTAGTACTGTGTATTACATCCAGTTCTGACTGTAAATAATTACATGTTTGTCAGCCATTATTATGGTACACCTACCTAGTGTAAGTGCAAGACAAATCCTGATACAGTATTTTCTGTATTAAAAGCACTTGTGAAATCTCTGACTAAACAGAGGGAGAGGTATCCAAGAAGTGATTGGCTTCATATGTTGCTGCTTTAAGTCTTGTGTTACTTCAAAACAAAAGGAACAATTATGTGATCTTTCCACAAACTCCTTCAAAAATCACTGTCTCCATGATGAAGGACCTAGAATGTGTAAAAGAGTTATTGAGGTAATTGGAGGGACTGGCAGTGGACAATAGCAGACCTCACACCAGCAAGTGTTCCTCTGGGCTCCCATCCATGACAGCATGAATATTAAATGGAGATCCTGTCCAGCATTGTTGGGTGGACCTGGGCTTCACACGAAAGTGATTCATTGTGTCAGTATGTTTCTCCAGCGCATTTGTACGAAGCCTCACGCAAGGTTTAAGGTTTTTTTAATTAAATCTGAAACTTAGATGGAACAAAATGAAATATGATGATTAAAATATGCAGGGTTTTCACTTTACACATTGTGACACGATCCTGGGAAGTGCCTTCTAAACTGGAAATTCAGTGTCAAACTAATAAATGAAATACCTCTTTTCAATACTACGTGTTTCAAAGGGACAAAACACAAGTCACAACTGGAAAATAGGTCAAAATTGGCGAGAGCTCACAATGACCAAACCAAACCAAATTAATATAAACTTGTAAAAAATATTTTGCTTTGTGAGGTTTTCTAAATGAATTGGGCTGCAGTGTTCAAAAGTTGAAGTTTGTTGTATTGTATTTATTGGGACAATGTACAGTTTTAAACATAAATGTTAACATTTGATGACACTGCACCAGAGTTAGCTTAAAGCTATTTTTTTTCTGCAGTCCCTTACAATTAAAACATATAACAACACAATAACAAACAGTACAAAGCAAAAAACACACAGGACACATTATACATAATACAAAATGTCTTTCAGCACAATCATTGTATTATTTCCTGTGAGTACAAAACAATGATCTACCTTACCTTTTTTTATCCATGTTCATGACACAGAATGACAATTAGAGCTCCAACTCAAGAATTTGTTTTTATTGGTAGAGAAAAGGTGCATCTGAAATGGCATTCACACTCATAAAACTCTACAGTGAAATCTCTGTCACAATCTGATCAATGGTCAGTGACAAATATAAGCCCACTGTGTAATAAAATGTATGTAATGGTCTCATCCTACTGCATGGTGTATGATTTTTCCTAATAGAAGCTGTGTGTGTCTATCTGTCCACTAACAGGAAAAGTATGAGGAGGAGTTTATTCGGGAAAATCAGTCCTTCCTACACACAGACAATTCTGCTCAGATCGTTGAGGTGAAATCTCAAGTGACTCCCAAAAACAAGGCTAACAAGGAGGCATCTCAAGTGTCGAAGACTGGCCCTAATGGAATGATCATCAGAGGAATGACTTTTTACAAATCTGAGCCAGATCCAATGGTGGCTGATGATGGGGAGCCTGGAGATAACTGTAAGTGCAAACCCTCAGTCAGCTTTAAGATTGTGGGTAAAAGTAAAAAGAAAACTGTCTGAAGATGCTCACTAAGGTTATTTATAAAATCAATAAACTGACCACTGTTGTGACATTAGTACAATACTTAAAGCAGACCTATTATGCTTTTCCTTATTTTTAGTCATATATGTAATATTACAATGTTGAATGTTCATGTTAAAAGTGGCCAACGTGTCAAATAATGAGGTAAACATGTGTAGAAGTAAAAAGCACTGGCTTCAGACCACAATGAACACTCGGTTTCCAACGGTTTTTTCTACTTTCAGCCTAAGGCAACATTAGCTTGTGACGGATTTCTTTATATGGTCATCTGCTCTACGCACAGCGCACAAGTTCACTGCTCTGCTCTGCTAACATTATGACGTTTTTCCATGGTTTTGGGGGTAGTCATGCCGAGCCATGACTCCATTACACAGCACTGCAAGGTAAAATAGGTTGTTCACCTGTTGGAGGTGTGCTGGTCGTCTGCAACCCCCTAATCAAACATCATCATCACTGTGGCTGTTTCTGCTTGTACTATTCTTCCCTGCATTGTTTTTAACTGATCCGCTGAACAAATAGCTCCAAATATCTCCATAAGTTGTTGTTTTGACCGTTTTTTAGCACTGCTAACGAAGCTCTGCTAATTCAGTGAGGAACACTTTTCACTTCCTGTAAAATCCTGTTGTTTAGTCATTTAAAAGCTTTCAGTATAAAGCAGTAAAACAGGAAATATCGGGTTTGCATCAGCAGTAACTTAACACAACTCTGATATGTGATACAGCTTCTGGAAAGCTGGCCAATCAGAACAGAGGGGCCTTAAAGAGCTAAAACTGCTTTTTAAGAGCCAGAGGCTGCACTGAGGGGTTGCATAAAGGGTCAGTATAAGATAAATAAGAAGTTTTTTGAACTGTGAATTATGCAAAGTTAGTCTAGTGGAGTCCAAAAAAAAGAGCTTGAAATGAGCATAATAGGAGCATAATCCTCTTTAAACATTAAGTGACTAATGATCGCTGATCTTATTTCAATTGCAGAATGTACAGTTAGAAATGGGATTTACCCTCCGGATACTACTGTGTATTTGTACAATAATTATAAATCCTTTTCTGTTTGAATTAGAGAGATTACTTACTTTACAATTTCAATGGTATTGCATAATTTAAAAAAATCCCTGCATGCCATCTTTTCACATTATCTCATATGACTAAACCGCTTCCTCTCCATTTTCAGTTTTTGAGTATCATGGATTCAGTGGAGATGGCCCAATCAACCTCTTCATTGAGGAGAATCTTCTCCAACACAGAGCCCCTCGCCCTAGGACAAGGGCGGGACCAAGATCAATTCGACCAAAGATAACAGGTCCTTTGCTCATTTCCAAGAAGACCAGCCAATCGACAGAACCGAAAGAAACTGAGCCCACAGCAAAAACTCAGAATGAGTCCATCACTGCCACGGAAACTACTTCAGTGGATGTTTCTACAGATGTACAGAGTGACACATTCACAACAAGAAGCATCACGTTTGGACCAACTACAACCACACAGAAAATCAGGACCATGGACACTGCACCTCAGACTACTCAATGGATGGCTGAACCAACCAGCACCTCTACAAATTTAAGCACCGAGGAAACAACCAAAACTTCAATGAACACAAGCCAACCACCTGAAAAGACAGCCACAAAGGAAATGCTAACAGCATTCACAACAAGAAATACACCAACCACGATATTGCAAACCTCTAGCCTGGAGCTGAAAGATCAAATGCAAACCATACCTGGCAGCACTGCAGGTAGTCCGAGCACATTTGCATTAAACCCAACCACAGAGGCTTCAACTGCCAGCACTACTGTCCCTACAACCATCACAACCCACGCTGCCCCAACATCAACGCCAATAAATCCCACAACAGCTTCCACAACAGCTACCTCCACACAGGCTGCCACCACAACACCAGAAGAAGAAACTGAACCAACCGTCTTTTCAAGCTCTACTTTGCCTCCTACCACACAGAGACTGACCACCTTGCCTCCCCACACTTCTATGCCTTTTACCACACCTATGACTACCTCTTCTTCTACCACCACCACAACCACTCCTACCACCACCACCACCACCACCACCACAACCACAACCACTACCACTCAGGCTGCTCCAGTCAAATGGAAATACAAAATCAGCTGGGATGAGAAAGCAGAGGAGGAAGGACACCCAGAATTAGATGAGCCAATGCAAAGGCAGGAGGAATCTCCTCCGAGAAAACCTGGTAAATATGTAGATTTTTTGTGTTGAATGAAGGAACGTTTCAATATAAATGTTACATTTTCTGCCCTCAAAATTCTGTACTTTTCATGAGCAGCGTTAGCCACAAGCACTGACATTAATACACCATGAAAACAGAAACACATACAAAAAATTCCAAGGAAAAAGATGTAAGAGTGCAGAGGATGTTGATTGGCAAGTGGTCCAAGAGAGGTGCAGTGAATAAACACTACAGTAAATACTTACTGCACTGAAAGTATAGCCAAAAATATATACAGTATATATTGTGGATTTTTTTGTTAAAGATCCCGTCCAGACATGTTTTAAGATATATAAAAATACTCTGCTTTGAATAATAATATGTGCCTTTTTCCACCAAAAAGTTCACTTACCACATTGAAGTCCTTAAAATGACATCTACTGCTTCTCTCTCATTTAAAAATCCCAAATTATGAATATTTCAGAAATTTAAGTGCTGGACACAAGATGTCTCCTACTTCACTGAAAAGGCCATTCAGTATGTGTGCTTGACATACGCACTTGTGTAAGTTGCATATTTGACCCTTATTGGCTTGAAAGTAGTTGTGATGTCACAAATCCTGCTCTTAGGTACACACCTTTAACTGAGATTTAAGGTGAGCTCAGAGAAACCTTCCACCTCCAGCAGATAGATATAAAAACAGCCTTCTAGTGTCTAGGGACTTTAACATTCCTTGTACTCAGTTTGAAATACCAGATGGATTGGACTGCCATCATGCATTCATTTTCACTGTCATGAAAGTCATGGTATCAATCAAAAAAAAAAAATATTGATATTGTTCTATGCATTTCTAAACTTTGCTATTATTATGTTATTCATTGCTCCATCCTATGCGGTGATTTCAGCCTTTCCGTGATTCAAGCTGGTTGAAACAAAGGCCTCTAATTATTTTCAGACTCTTTAACACAGGTCTGGATAATGTTAAACTGCCTCTAAATCCTCACTCATAACTCTCCGGGTCTTTCACAGGGGAGTGTAAGGACACTCTGGCAACAATCTCAGAGCCAGTAACTCACAACACCTATGGCAGGAATGAAGGAGCGTGGATGAAGGATCCAAAGTCTGATAATGACAAAATTTATGTTACAAACTTCCATTACGGCAACAACCTCCTGGAGTTCCGCAACCTGGAGGTTTTCAAACAAGGTAAGAGCCAGTATTAAGACCTTTCAGTAAATTTCTTTTTGTTTTCCTTTTGCTTAAAGGTCCAATAAATGACATTGAGCCTCACTAGATGTCAGCAAACAACTATTTGCTGTGTGAAGATATAGTGGAGTAATGGCGACCTGAGCAGTGAATGAAGTCACACTCCCTCTGTGTGTGTTGTTATCTGAGCTTCTGTGTTCTTTGTTTTGGTGGCCGCACTGGCCGCATGTGTGTGTTAGTGCATGTGCGCGTGCATGTGAGTCCCTCCGTGTCCTCCACATGGATGTATTATATTGAATGTATTAACTCTTATAATACATCCATGGTCCTCCACGTCCGTTTCCAAGATGGCAGCCGTGTCACAAACTTTCTCAAATTACACCTAACAGTACATTAAAATATGTTTCTGAAAACATCTGAGGCTAGAAACAGGCAATGCACTAACAGAACCTTCCTTTATAAGTGATCAGCACTGCATAGGTTGACAGTTTGATCTAGACATATATTTGTTTTGATGTGAGATGTTGGTGCTATGGTGTGACATCTAGTGGCTGAATGTCGTGTATTGCAACTTTAAATCTCATTCCTATGAAATGATCCTTTCTAGGCCGTTTTACCAACTCCTACAAGCTTCCTTACAACTGGATTGGCACAGGCCACGTGGTCTACGATGGGGCCTTCTACTACAACCGTGCCTTCTCCCGTGATGTCATCAAGTATGACCTGCGCAAGCGTTATGTGGCCGCCTGGACCATGCTGCATGACGCCCTGTTTGACGAGTCATCATCACCGTGGGAGTGGCGCAGCCACTCAGACATCGACTTTGCCTTGGACGAGAGCGGCCTGTGGATCATCTACCCGGCACTTGATGATGAGGGCTTCTTACAGGAGGTGATTGTCCTTAGTCGCCTGAACCCCTCAGACCTCAGCATGCAGAGGGAGACCACCTGGAGAACTGGGCTCAGGAGAAACCACTACGGGAACTGCTTCATTGTGTGCGGCGTTCTGTACGCTGTTGACAGCTACAACAAAAGGGACGCCAACCTGGAATATGCCTTCGACACGCACACAAACACTCAGATGATTCCCAGAATGCCATTCACCAACAACTACACCTACACCACGCAGCTCGACTACAATCCCAAAGAGGGTGTATTGTATGCGTGGGACAATGGACACCAAGTCACATACAACATTAAGTTTGCCTATGTAGACCCTTAGTAAGGGTGTGACAGTAGTTATTTTAAAAGTTAATGCTATGGTTTGAAAGGATTGTAGATCAGTCCACGTGGCCTTTGGTATATTTTGATTAAATTGTTTGGTTCTTGTCAAGATTTTCTTTTTATTGTACCTGAAATAAATGAAAAAGTGAGCCTGATTCCTCAGTCAACACATCAAGTTGTACTGTATATATTGTAATACTGTATAAAAGCCCTATGAGATGAATGTACAAAGATGTCATGGCTTAGGTCAAACAAAGCTATTACAATTCACATAAAAGCAACAATTCATACTCTTTGAACAAATCCCAAACTTTTGTAGACAAATTCCATTCTGTTTTACACATATTATTTTATATTACATTTTTCTTCGCATCGTATGCCACAGGTCCTTTGTCACAGATATTGCTGTTGATCTCTGTCTTGTGAAAGCACTTACTCCCACCATATCAGACTGTTTTGAAGAGACTGCAATAAAGTTCGGAAATACTAACTGAAAATGTCTTGGTTTGGCTCATTATAGTTTAGATCAAAGTGGGTTTAATTACAGCGTGCAAATGTTAATTCAACTTTGGAGACTGTGAACAAAGACAAAAATTTATTGTACCTATTCAACAAAAAACACAATGAAGCACTTATAGGATTTCTCCCAACAACCCAAAGGATAAACAGGCAGGTATACTTAGAGAAAATCCAGTGTTTATTTTGGTTTATGCACATAATTTAATACAAAAAACAAAACCTCACAAGTTCTTAAATTGTCTTCCTTCTTTTTCCCCAAGTACTGCTGGGATGCAGTGAAAACATTGCGGGAATCAAATATATTTCTAAAACCAAAAGGGGATAAAAAAAAAACAAAAAACACACATACACAGAAGGCCTGCCTTAAAAAAAAACAAAGTATGTTTTTTTCTGAGCAGAATTTTATGGGCATCTGTTGAGCTAAAACATAACCATCTGTACAATCATGTAGAAAAAAGAAAAGCATTTTTAGAGACAGAAGTGTAGCATGGTGATTTATCAGCATACACAAAAGCTGTTCAGGGATAAGCAAAAGGTTTTGAATTATTTATTACTTAATATAAATCTTCCCCCAATTACAGGTGGTCAAAACAAATAAAAACCAATGTAAGGCATTTAAAGCCAGAACTGAAATTCCCAGGTTCTGCATTTATTATACAAATGTTTACAACAAATTAGTACTAAAAACTATCATATTTCCATCACACAGTGTTTTTTTTAAAAACAAACAAACTTGTTCTTCAATATAGGCTTAAGTGCACCAAACAAAAGTGCAATTTAGCCTGAGGAAGGAGAAGTCCTCGGACATTTTTCACCAGTGGTTACGTGTAACAAACATCAGCTTCTTTTAGCTCAACTTATACAGTAGGGGGTTCAAATTTGATACATTATCTGGGATAAAATCTCAGCATCTTCACCCAGTGACTTACAGATACTAAAGAAATCTCCCTGTACCAACATTTACTGTATGTTTCCTTCCCAACCACCATTTAAAATTCTATATACAATGTCATTGAGTTTTCTGTAATCAGTTTCAAATAAAAAGTTCCCACAAAGCATAATCAGACAGATAAAGAAAAAAAAAAATTGACAGAATAATTGAAGCACAGTGCAAATACCCAAAAATTATTAACTGAAATTCTTGATCAATACATTGCGAAAAACAAGCACCTGAAAGTCCTTACATTAATGAAAACCACACCAACAACATAGTGGTTAGCCTGCTAGCTTTCACAGGTCACCTGACTTCCTGAGTTTACCTTGTACCTCTATTGCTGTATGTAGTTAATTTGGCTTCTCTTAAAATTTCTTTAACTAAGAGAGGCAAAAAAGACTACAAATGAGTAAGAGAGACAATTACAGCAATCCATTTTCTAGCTTAGATACAAACACATAATTTGTTGTGCTTCTAAACATTGATGTCAAAAATGTATTTTTCTGGCTGTGATTAAAGACCCTAGTGAGATAAATCTTAGGTATATTATCAATTTTCTCTTTTCTAAGCTCTGGCTTTGCAGCTGGTCCAGAAATTATGAGCAAAACAAAAGAACAGACTTGAGGAGAGCTGCTATGGGGTACAAGTATTTGTGTTATGACGGGGTAACTCAGGGTTCAATGCTCTGCCCCCTGCTGTTAAGCAATTACCCTTATGTAGGGTGTCTGGGGTTACGCTGAGGAGTCAGTGTTGCCACACAAGGAGCTAGCGTCTGCTCGGACCATGTTACAGGCTACCTCCGGATATCAGCCCTAATAAAGAATGTGGTTGACTAGTGCTGACAATGTGAGCTACTGGATTTCAGCAGAGGACATTCATTGCAATGTAATCACAAACATAAAGGCATTTGGAATACACTGGATTGAGAAATATACTTCATCATCCAAAAAAAAGTGTCAACAGACATCTTTTCTTCTGTTTGTCTTGATGGGTTTTGTTGAGGAGTTATAAAGAATATATGTGGTGATGGTGATCTTAAGCAGATCCCATCAGCACACCGACGGGAGGGGCAGCCTGGTTGTCAGTCGGGGAGTGCTGATAAAAAGTGTCTGTGCGGTTGACCCGCAATAAAGGGGGGATAGTTGAAGACCTGATGTGGAGGATCCTGGTGTCTGTTACTTCACAGTCGATCTGCATCATCACCTCGACCTCTTTGTCCCTTATGATGCTGTCTGTAATGGCAGATGAAGATGTAGACTGTTAGCTCATCACACATAAATCGATACATAAATATTAATGATGTAATGACATAACTGTATTAATACAAACTGTATTCATGATTCAGATTTCTTCCACGTCATCATTATTACTGGAAAATTTTTGTCATGCTTGTCATAAGAGATGTGGTAAGTATTTGGGGAGTGTAAAGGAGTATTGTTCAAGGCAGCTGGGGGCTTAGAACCGCAGTGAGTACGGGTGGAGGCTCGGTTACAGATGGAGTCCAGAGGTGACTCACGTACTGGATTTCGCCTTCATAGAGATAAACAAAACAGCTCTAAACAAGAGCAGGGCATGCAAATATGAGAGAAGAAAAGAAGAAACTGGCAAGAGTGCGGGGGAGAGAGAGAGAGCGAGAGAGAGAGAGAGCAGTCACTGATGATGAGTCAGGCTTCTTGTTGTTCTTGTTCAGAGAAGAAAAGAAGAAACTCTGGTGAGGTTGAGAGTTAGAAAATGTTTGGTTTTGATGAGTCCGGCTGTTGCGTTTGAAGATGCCCCAGATATTGCAACACACTGCAGATGATTTACAGTATGATGTAAAAACACAAAACTCGTCATCAAAGATAAAAATCTTTTACAAAGTCCTCCTGAGGTTTGACCAACAAACAGCTTTATCTTGGGAAAATTCATACTGGACTTGAGACAGCATTGTGGTTAATGGTTTGCGGTCTCCCACAGCCAAACTTTACTAAGCCTGGGGGAGAAACACCCTTTAAAGTGGACAAGCTTGTAAAATTCTTTGCTAGAAAAAGCCGTTAACAACATGTTGAGGGATGCCTAGTATATTTACATTAACGGACAACTTCAAAACTTATGGTTTCCTTTGTACGGCGTTCAGAGAGTCAAGATGATAACAACATTCCGCATATGGAGCGCACAAGCCAAACACACCTCAGTCAGCTTTAGTGTGCTCTTATATGACCCAGAAACGGAGCTGTAGGCGTATTTAAAATGCCTGAGAGTGCTGCAGGTTGTTTAAAAGCTGCAGTCTTTTTCCAGACACCTGTGCAAGACATCAGTGTCCTCTGCGTCTCTGGGTGTCCACTCTGGAGGCAGAGAGGGTTTATCAGATTGTATAGTGACTATACAATGGATCCTTCTGCAGCCAGAAGATTCCGTGGATGTTCATGTCATTAGATGGTTAGGAAACATAATGCTGAGTATGACTTCATCTGCTGCTGAATTTCCTCTTTTGCACCTGCAGTGATACTGGAACATTTCAAATAGTTTCAGTGCTTCAGCAGAAATCTCTATAAGTCATCCTCCAGGTTGGGATTGTACTCTTTGTCACGCTATGTCTATCTCAAGTTAAGCTTCAGTCTGGAGTAGGGCTGGAAAAGTTCTCTGTGCATCTCCATGTAGCTTGATAAGATCACAGATGATTTTTTTTGGCTCTTGTTTCAAGTTTCTGTCATTACTGCACTGCCAAATGTGTGGGTTCAGTGCAAAATAAACTACTCTGACATTATCACCCCTTCACTAATTTCAATCCAATAACAAATATAAATCCAACAGATAGGCAGCACGGAGTGGAAAAATGTCACATACTTAATCCAAATGAACAACACATGATACGCAGCCTTGGAGGAATGTGATGCAAATCCTGGTAAAACGTTTTATAGCTGAAGAGGTATAAAATAATGAGATAAAATAATGCTAAGGAGGAACAAAACAATAAGTTTTGGAATAAAGAGGTAACAATTTTGTACGTATGAAGTGGTGACTTTATTATTGTGTTACTATTTCTAAATATTTTTTTTTAAATAATCTAGGAATAACTGCAATATAAAAAGGTGAGCAAAGATTATACATGTTAAATTCTGGGCAGGAGTGAAAGCATCTTGTGGGTTTTGTAGCTGTGAAAGTTTGACAGTTCTTTTAGAGTTAGCTTTATTCTATTTTATTTATATATGTTATTTGTAATTTTACAGCCAGTATACCTTAACTTTACTCCATAAGTACACAGAACAAAAAGGACACAACTTTGAATTACAGCCCATATACCTTGTATTTAGCCCATAATTACATTGTGCAAGGGTATACTGTAAACACACATAACTATACTGTGACCAATTGAAGAACATCACCACTTCACGACCCATTTAATCAGCCTTTCCAATGGGCTAGACCCACAATTTTTCCATTTTTATTTTGGCCCATGTACTTACATTACTGTGCCCCATAAAGTTCTTGTAAAAGCTGCATTAATCAATATGTTATATCAACATAGAATCAAATGATTACATGTAATGTAAGGGGTGTTGTTTGTAGTGACAAAACCAACAGAGAATTATCACCCGACTCAGCATTTCCCCTCAGTTCTGGAGAGCATTTTAGTGTCCTTCAGCTGATTGTTTTTTTTTATTTTATGGCCTGCAACTTCACTGTTTTGGTTTACTCTCACTGCTCTCATCAGTATTGTTTCCAGGTGCAGCAGGTAACTATTTTCAGCAAAAAGCTCTAATAAAACCACTCTACCCTACCTGTCCAGCACCAAAAACATAGTGGAGCATTTAGCAGCTAAAGAGCCAGATATTTCCCTCAGCAGGTGGTGGAGACCAAAACAGAGCTAAAGGAAGACTGAATACAGGACTTACTGTACATTCGCCACACGGCAGGAAACACAACTTCAAAAGTGTCTGCTGGATGTGTAACAGGTTTGCTAACCTGTTCGCTATATCAGCTTTACAAGGTGATGAAGCCTCTTTATTTTGAAACTTCATGTTCTGTTACCTGTTAAAAGGATTATTGTGCCCCATAATTATTTTTAAAGTGCCCAATAATTATAAAATAATTACGCTGTATTTGTGGGCTATAATATAAAGGATTAGACTCCCATTTGATTCATCACACCGTTAACATCCATCTTTCACCAAATTACCTAATTGTCCAAATTCTATTCAGCTAACTGCTTGAGAGGCCTGAACAGAGGAAGAGGAAGCACACAAACACACAGCCACGAGGCCCAACTTCAAATAGCAGCTCTTTGAAGAATCTGCCAAATCCACCGTCCTGCTCTGCAGGGTCTCCTTCTCCCTTTTACAGGTGCCATCTGGAGATGTTCCAGAAAGTTTCAGCAACACAGTGAGCTGGTGTGTGCTGATAAAGGCCTGATGTCTGGCAACATACCTGAGGAGAAACCTGAGAGTGCATCTCAGGAGGATGATGGCTGCCAGATTGGCACAAACTCTAAGGACATGTTCAGGAGGGAAGCTTTTCTTTTTACATCAGAAAGGAAGCAATTCATCAGCAAGTATAATCACAAAATTACAAGACATGATTTGGGTCAATGGAAATAAATGATTGTCTTATTGGATGCCAATTAAGCAACTTAAACGTTGTCATATCCTTGAAAACAAGCCAATTGTCCACTGAAATTTTCCAAATTACAAAAAATCCACCGACATACATTATTATTATTATTATTATTATTATTATTATTATTATTATTATCATTATTATTTACCTGGTTACATTTTACAGAGTGCACATAAATGGTGAACATTAAAGAAATATTCCACCATGAGCAAATTAGCCAAGAATCTCACAGGCAATAAAAATCTCTGATGCTAAGTATAACTTGCACAAGTTGTAATTTGGGCTGGTGAGAGTGCCCTGCACTCTATTCCAGAGCACTAGTGGTGATTTTCTGTTTAGATTAGAGGAGTAGGAAAATCTGACCCCCAACTCCTTCAGTGGTGTGGAGCTCTGCCTTGAACCCCCAGTGAAAGCTGCCTGTTAGCTACACCGCACATGTACAATCTCAGACAAGTATAAATAGACTGCAGTGCGTCTCCCACGGTCAATCCACCTGTAAATGACATCATCTCCAAAACATCCCTCTCCTCCAAACATGTCACTTCCACTTGATTGAGCTACTTTCAAAGTCAGAGGATCATTAAATAAACACACCCTTCTGTCCTTATAAGGAGTCACTGCTCAGCCAGATAAGTTTTCAGAGAGAATCGAGGAGGTCAAGGTCAAGTAACTTTAACAGAACTCCTGAACCGTAGACATGCGGCGTGACAGGAACGGATGACAGCTTACATCAAAGTCCTTATCTTCAGCGTTCAGTTATTGACAAAGACAGACCAAACAATCACTCCAGATTAGCAGAGTCTACCACCTCCTCCAGATGAAAACCATTTAGTGACTGGAGAGAGAAGGCATTCCTAGAGGAGAGCAGCAACAGGGAACTGGAAAAAATTATCTTCCACTGTGGAGCAATTATGCTCCAGAGAGAGGACACTGTTTCTGCTTTTCTAATGGACTCGCCCCGCTGAATATGTACATTTGCACTCAATCACTTCAAAGTTTCAAACAAAGACGGCATAAATCTAAAACATTACTTGAAGGCTGTCATCTGGGTGACACATGGGGCTGTAATGTACAAGGAGGGAGGACCATGCAGGTGTTGCGCTACTAGAGAATAAGCGCAATCCTTTGCTTTGTCAGCCTCTGTATTCCTTGGTTTCTAACTGCAGTCTGAGCTGTCAGGTCAAGGAGAAGCTACCAAGAGGAGCAGTTGTGGCAACTGAATTGGAAACTTCTGTGCATGCATCTGCTAACATAAAACTGGTGTTAGCCCTCTCTCTCTCTCTAAGATCCAGCCAACGCATTAGATGCAAACACACTAATGTCCGAGACACACAGGAGAGGACTTGGGGTACAAGCACAGAAGAACACACTGTTTTGATTTTGTAGGCATACATGGCAGATCGTGCAAATTGAAGACCCTTTTCTTGAGCCTACGGGAATCGTTCCAGACCCAATATCTCTCCCTGAATGCCACCTTTGTTTGTCCATTTCAACAATTAGCTGAAAAGGAGGTCTTGGATTTCACTATTTACTGCTATTTCAATGGGTCATCTGACCGGCACAGACCTTAACATTCCTCCTTGACAAGACCAACCAAGAACAATGTTTACCTTCATCAATCTTCATCTCAAAACACCCCCCTCGCCCCTCCAAAAAAAGAAAAAAAAAAAGAGTTATTTCCCAATGGCCATGTCTTCCCTACTGAGTAAGAGACTCATATTCCACTGACTCACTCCTCTCAGAGCTGGTCGAAACACTAATCAAATCTTCCGCTGGTCTTTTTTCACAGACAGACAGCAAGATAACAGAGAAACGAGAAGATCTGTGATAAAAATGCCAGTTAAAACAGCCAACAACAACAGGCAGACTTCCTAATTGCTCACACCGTACATAAACAGTCCCTCTTGAGCAGGTTTCATTCAGTTCACTGTCCTGCAGGCTTGGTGAAAATTAAGCCACCTCATAATGAACTCTGCAGTATTTGGACATAGAAGACAACCTTCCACTCAAATCTTGGATAAACAGACTTTGAAATACTGTATTGATTATCCAGCAGATCTGAGAGCCACGGAGAAAAGTTTTGATATGCTCATGGAAATCAACAATGTGCACACTTTAATGATTCATTGAAAATAATTTGGCAACAAGTGCGCCACATAGCAGTCGAGTGTTAAGATACTGACGCTTTACCTCGGTACACCAGTTTTAAAATGTTTTGTGTGCGTTTGTTTTTGAGGGCAGGCGGTCAAATAAACGGGTGATTGCTTTTCAAACAGGCTGGTGGAAACCACCCCTCACACCACAACAAAGTGCAGTCTGAGTGCCAACCACACTGACAAGCTGTGGACAGCAAGTTTACTCTCAAAGAAGGAATGAATCAGCCAAAATCAGACATGTCCCTGCTCTATAATCTGACCTGTATTTGCTGGATAAGTATTTTACTTTTTCACCACTAGCATGCAACCATCATACACAACAATGATAATGAATGGTTTGTCGGTTTCACCAGGGTTCATGGACTAAGTGATGCACTGCTGACTGCTCTAAAACTCAAAATCCTATATGTCTCAGGTAACAAAAGTGATGACATCGTAGTTAAACACGTCCTACCTGGCATGTAACTCACTCACAAACTCACATTTAGCAGGCTGAAAAAGACACATAATGACACTACAAGCAGTATGAATGCCATCTTTTTCCAGTATTTACCAGACGGGAAAATACAGGCTTTTTGGGGGTGTTTTGCACAAACTAACACTGCTTGTTAATAAAAACTATTGTGTAGATGGACGTTAAGTCAGCAATTCAAGCAATGAATGTGGTTATGAATGATGCAGTCACATAAGGTTTTTGGGATAACACAGGAATTTTTATAAATATTTAAATTTCTCTGTATTTCACAGTATACCAGAGTTGTTAAGCTGGTGTTGAGTTTGACATTCCCGCGCTGGCCAGATGAATGCATACTGCACATGCTCTATGGGCAGAGCATGTGCACTAGAAACATCCGCCGGCCTATCTGGCTAACTTCCAGTTAGCTCTTTGCTAACTTGAATAGGGATAAAATAATTTAATCGTGCAGCTCTTCTTTACTTTCCAAATGTTACTGAACTGAATGGATCAAATTCTGATAGTGAATCAAGTCATTTCGCGAGGGTTGTGTGACGCTTAAAACAATTTATCCACCGTTTTACAGTCGCAACAGTAGCGACGGAGTAGGCTATGGTGGAGCCTATGATGTAAGCATGTGCCAACAGTGTTTTTGTAATTGCTCTCACTGCCAGAAGGGGGAAACAAATGTCCCGCACTTCAGCTTTGACAATATTATATTATTTTAAATATATTTTTTATAGTAGTCCCTCTAAAATACATTTTTCTGGCTAGACCTCTGCTTCATTGTTTCCAGCACAAAATCTGAAAAAACAATGCCAAAAGGAGATGACAACATCGAAAAACAATTTTTTAAATGTTGTTGTCTGTGTGTGGTTTGGTCGGTGGCTGTGCAGACATGCTGCAGCGTTGCTAAATTCAACTGAGAGTATAATCAGAGGCTGAAGGACATAGCAAATGGCTCTGAGGAAGGAAGTAAGGTCACAAAGTCCTTCAACTAACAAGACATTAGATATCAGAGAAAGTTTTTGGCAAGGCAAACCTAGAAAACAACTTTCATTTAAGTTAAACAAGCTGCACAAACTCAAAAAAGTAGATTTTGAAAAATGAAAAATCAACAAAAAGGAAAAAGGATCGGTATCACCTCAATAGGCTTAAAAGGCAAAAGTGTTCTATTTTGGTCATAGCAGTTTTTCCTTACGAGTGTATTAAGTAATGCATTCCTGTGGGGAGACGTGTTTCTGAATCTGCTCCCAGCTTGTCTTTCATCTGTTACATTGTGTCAAGTGACCAAACTCCCCCACTGTTGTGCCTGGGCTGCAGTTGTTTCTTACCGTTAACGTTCATGGCTGGCAACACCAGAGACATCTTGGGACGACTTCCTTTATTGTGGTTGGTGGCAGGAAGGAGAAGATGATCCTAAAAACAAAGGAAGAAGGTCATCAAGAGGAAAATACAACTCACTTGGAAGCATATAAAATAGCTGGCTTTGTGCTTTTGTTGATCAAGATATGGAGCAAAGTTTGTAGCTCTGAGCTGAAGCCCTGCTGACAACTATTAACAATCCAAGTCAGTGCATGCAATACAGCAAAGTCTGTATTTTACTAAAATTTACTGACATTATCCCCTCAGATGTGCTTGACAACATGCACATACACAGACTGCAAACTTTTACAGTCTTATCTCTAAAATGATCTAAATACATAACTGTGATGGAAACAGAGAGAGATGATGGAAACAGAGGGCAGCACAACGCAGAGAGACTGTGTTTCTGACTCTGGCGCTCTCAGCTCTGGTGTTAAATGCAGCAAAGTTGGATAAACTCCTGTTTAAACAGACATGTACCAGCATCTCTATGTCTCCTCCTCTACTGTCCAGTGTGATCGACTCTTCAGCAGA
Source organism: Thunnus albacares (assembly GCF_914725855.1). NCBI lineage: Eukaryota > Metazoa > Chordata > Actinopteri > Scombriformes > Scombridae > Thunnus > Thunnus albacares. The sequence goes on along the minus strand of NC_058114.1, from coordinate 21,564,814 downwards.
CAGCACTGTCAGCAGCCGGCAGGAGAGACGCTTTGTGCTGCAATTGCATGGCACCAGAGACCTGACCCAGCTGTCATGTGACGGTGTACACAGAGCTGAGTGGCTTGCTGTTCGCTTGTTTATTCAGAGTTTATCAATATTAAATGTGTCACGTGTCCAAATTGCACCAAGTTTGACACCGCACATCCTTGGGCTCTCAGCAATACATCCGCCAAGTGTGAAGTCAATTGGAGGACCAGTTCTTGAGATATGCGAAGGACATACATACAGATAGCTAGAGAGTCCTTCTTGCATAGTTAGATACAAGGGTCATCTTGGGAGGTTAAAAATGTCCCAACATAAGGCAATCAATTCCATGAAAGCCTCTCTTGTTACAAAATTCTTCAAACTGCGCACTTTTTTCATGCCTCACCTGATCATCTAAATAGTTAAAACTGTTCTTATTTCAATGTCTTCACCTTAGGCCATTTTGAAGAACTTAATGTTCTTGTTAATCCACTAGCGGTTTGAGATCAAATGGCTTTAACCAGTGAGGTACTTCAGTTAAAGCAGCTATTGATAATAGCTTTTGTGCAACTCATTAGACAATGAGAAGAAAGGTTTTAATTTGAGCACATCCTCTCAGAAGGATTTGTGGTGGAGTGGAATGCTAATGTGCAAATACACGTTACTCACACACAAAGTAATGGCGATGTTGAGCTGTGTCTCCAATTAGTGATTCAAAGAGTATGAGTTCAATTATTAAACTGAAGTAGTTCTAAGATTGCTGAATGAAATCTTACATTTTCTGAAAACTACGGAATGCATCTATTGCACTTTTTGGGGCAACATCACAACAGAAGAACCAAACCGGTAAAACAAAGCATCTCAGTAAGCCCACATACCACAACCAATGAATGGAAAACACATGAGCCAAGTGCTGTTAGAAATAATTGGAGACATTATGAATCGACCAAGCGGCAACCTCCGGGGCTGAAAAATGAAGCCAACGCAGAAGTGCCAAAAACTGCAGTTCCTCGAATGGCCACTTGAGGCTGGCTCCAAAAGCAAGTCAATACCCATAGACCCCCATGTTAAAATGCCAAACTTTACAGCAGAAATAAATATGTTTAGAGCCTAGTACAAAAAAAGGTTTTAGTATAGCTAATTTCCTTGTTCATGACAAATGTACAAGGAGTGAATTTTTATATAACTCACACATTTAAATTTTATTAAGGCTTAAAGTTATGCATAATTAAGGGTGTGGCTGCTTTGAATGACAGGTGGGTGCTGTCACAAGGAAGTTGCTACTATGGCGATAATGTTGGTTAGGTAACATAACAATGACATAACCCCAAATTCACAGGGTATAGACATAGCTGTAGCCATCACTATTTCGTTGTGTTTTCAGTTCATGAAAGTTTATTGCAACATTTTGGTTGTCTAAAAAAAGTCTTCAAAAGTTCAGCATTTGATTGTACTAAAAGACCCTCTGAAGAGTTGGATACAAGTACATTTGTTTTTATCATTTTAAGGCTGGTTTTTGCTGCAAAAATTAGCATTAGCATTATCACAGACTGTAAATGCACCGTGCTAACCAAGCTAACAGCTTGCATTAGGGTCAGCTCCACCCTCTCGTCCCAATATGGTCACTTCTGGCTCCAATCCAAGATGGTGAAAATCAAAATGCAAACTCTAGGCTTCAAAACGGGAGTCTAATGGGTGACATCACGGTGGCTATCCCCATTACTTTTTACAGTCTATGGAATCAACGGACAAAATTCAGATATGACTTCATGTAATTTAAGAATGAGATGGTACATCAGAAGATCCTATTTTCTCTCACTTTGCAAGAAAATAAATGTATCCAACTACAAGCAAATATCAGGATTGTTTGAGAGCTTTTACTGTACACAAACTTACAAAATAGTTGCTGGTATACATGACAAAAAGCACCATTAAGAAGAGCAAACTGACAGGTAACTCACTACACTTGACTTGCAAAACTCAGCCTGGGTGAAATGAAAAATGAGGGGTGTTAAGGTGAAGAGAGGTGGGAGTATTGGTCTGAAGTTGTGAAAGGAATTACAGTGAGAAGATAGAAAGGAGCACTGTAGTCAGAAGACTTAAATAATAAGAGGGTATAAAGAAAAAAAGGGAATATGTGGGCAGCTTTGTATTATACTCTGCCATCATCATTTTATCACATCACTTTAAATAAGAACGTGTTCTCCATATTGCCTACAAGGCTTTCTAAATGAACCTAAATTTTGCACTAACAGCTAGGAAGTAATATTAATTAGTAGCCTGTCAGAATTAAGGGTTTGGTGTGACATATGCTCATGGTAATGTAAGGCACTGAGGATAAACTGTAAGCCACCAAGGGGAGTATTAAATGCTAAAATTGAGTGGGTGCCTTGACTGTGTTGGAAGGGTAGCAGGAGGTATGAAAACAGCAACCACATTACTGCTCATCATCAAGGGACCAGCGAGTTTGTCGAGCTGACATAACAGCTGCAGCTGCCATGACAACAGGTGAATTTTCCTTGAACCTCATTGGATACAGGCCACAGTGAAAGCTGCCAGTGTTTCCACCACCTCACCTCAATGCACAATACATAAAGCCACAGGTGCTAAAACAACACGAAAAGTGAAGCAAGACCACAAAAATGACGGTAGAGTAAGCGCAGTTCCAAATTTTGAACTTGTTGAGAGTTATGTTTTCCATCACCTCACCTCATTTCACACTTAAACAAAGCCACAGGCGGTAATGTATCTGGTGAGGGCTTAAAGTAACCTTGACCTAAGCATGACCATTTTGGAGTGCACAACATAAGAGAGTGACCACAACTGCTGGAGAGGGTAGGAACAGACCATGATGAATTCTATGAAAAATGTTTGCCTAGAGGGACAAAAGTCACAATTGTTAGTGATTGGCTTTAAAATCCAAACAAATTCCAAATTTAATCCAGAGTTTTGGCAGTCTTGTAATAACATCATATTGAGTGGAACAAAAAAAAAAAAAACGAAAAACAAAAGCACACCCTCTTTGCCGACACACACCCCCTGAAACCCAGGAAACAAAATACAGCAAAATAAACTGACTGAGAAAAGCTAATAAAGGTCTGTAAGAATTAAAAGGGTCATACTGAATAACCTGTATAATCCATGCAATCAGCATGTCCCAGGGAGTCCCTTTTTCAGTGCTTCTTACAGTGTTTTCATTCTGACTTTTCCCTCTTATTACACCCAGGACCAGTCCACTTCAGCAAATTATTTAAATGAATTGATTATTTTTGATTATTTTTAATACAGGTTCAATTTCAGTTTGAGGAAAGTATTATCAACGCTTACTTCCCTACATGATGTTATTCAAGAATAAATTTCTGACAATCTTGCAAGAAAATGTTTTTCAACAGTACATCGTTTATGGCAGTGTACTTTCAACAGTACACAGCCACAGTCAAATCTTTTTTGTTACATTTTTCATTCTAAGTTGCGAAGTTTAATGTTGCTTTTATTTTAGATGAACTGTAACGCCCTCACTTTGGACAACACCCTCACTTCTCACACAACACAAAGCTGCTAGAAACTGAAGGACAGCTACTTGACCTGTAGAGGCCCTCAACTCGGCTACACCATTGTTGCCATTGTGCCTGTTGTCACCATGCCAACTCAGAGCCAGACCTTTGTGACTTGCTTGGTGACAGGGGGTCTCGATCTTTGACTGCATATCTTCAAAACTCATGCCCCATTGAGTAATCCTGAGGATTTAAAGAGTTTAACATCGTCCAGAGTATCTACTATGGGTGCTGAGTGGGATATGAAATACTCAACTGAACATGATCCACACCTTTGGAACAGTTACCATATTTGTTAGCGAACTTAGTAATTTCTCACTGTTACTTTTCAGACAAATATGGAAGTAAAAGTCTGTTTTTTGGCACAGTTCAGTGACAATAAATAAAGCTGCAAGTTCCTGTAACAGTGAAAGCACATAATTTAATGGGTGAAATTCAAAGTGGAGCAAATTTGTTTGGTTAGCACTCGAGAAAACAACAAGAAGAAAGGACAGAACTCAAAGACATAACTGCAAACTAATCAAAGAACTCTTTCTGAATATGATGTCCAGGATTAATCATATCAAGAGAGCAAATTAAAAACAGGTCCAGAGTCTCAAATGGGGAAAAATGGTCGAATGAATAAAGACCAAGCAGATTAACAGTGACATATGGTCATGCCTAAAAATCTAAAATATGGTCTTGATGATTGCAAATGGACCAAGGAAACTAGACTCGAAACGGGTAGTTCCACCCTTGGAAGTCGTCATCCCTTCCCCCCACCCTACACTTTCCTCTCAAACCAAACCTTTCTGTTGAGGAACAGACCTATTACATATTATTTATGGTGACTCAGAAGTTAGTTTTTCTGTAACTAATTACACTTTTTATTGCCAGTTTGGGATGAGGAAATATCATGACAGATAAAAATTAAGTGAAAGTTAATTGTGTTGAGCTGTGAAAACTTCCCTTGAAATCATTTTCTAGTTGTACTTTATGTAATCAATTTAAAGGACCAGTGTGTAAAATTTAGTAGCATCTAGCGGAACGGACTTGGCACAAATGGAATATAATATTTATAAGTATGTTTAGTCAGTGTATAATCCCATGAAAATAAGAATCGTTGTGTTTTCATTACCTTAGAATGAGCCCTTTATATTATCTATATAGGGAGCATGTCCCCTTCCACAGCAGCCACCGTGTTGCACCGCTGTGTTTCTATAGTAGCCCAGAATGGATAAACCAAACACTGGCTCTGCATTATTTGCTTTCCTACACGCTTGGAAGGGGAGGGGGAGGGGTATTCAGCTGGTTGCAATCTGCAACCTCACTGCTAGATGCCACTAAATCCTGCACACTGGTCCTTTAACCACTGTGTCAGATTTTGTGTTTGAGCCAGCTGCCCCAGTCAAATCAGTGTCATGCACCAGACAAGTTGAAACTTACCCTGCGGAAAGACACTACGTAGAAAGTGTCGCCACGACGATTGAGCTCATCAAAGAAGTCACTATAGGTGTGATGGGGTGCGTAGTATACCTGCAGCTCATTACCAGGATTCCTTTTGATGAAAAACAACAGGATTGCAGACAAATATGAAGTTTATGGAAAATGAAAATATCGAGAAATGGGGAAAGAGACTCTACTCTACTGCTGCAGCCTGACATGGTTATAAAATATCATACTTGAATTTGGACCGGTGGCCTGTCAGAGGTTAACTGCTAAAATGTTTCCCTTTTCTTCTTTAGATTTGGATGTTTCCTAGCCAGACTTGCGACAGGGAAAAGAAAAAAATACAGGTGGCCAAAAAACTATTGACTCCATCTGTCTGATCTGACTACATTCAGCAGTAGCAGTCCAGCAGAAAAAGTTCTTGACCGCCAAACCTCTGAAACAGTGCGCTTGTGTCATCCGTTAAAATCATAAATCATCATAATAAATCATCATAAATAATCATAAATCGGTCAAATTGTAAAAAGTAAAAAGGGGAAAAATGCCAAAAAAGGGAAAAAGAAATGTTACTTTTCCATTTAAAGACCCATTTCAGTCAAATAACACTTTAAGTATATCAGTGTTAAGTCTACAGTAGCTTTACCTGATGGAGTTGCAAAAAGGCAAGTTCAATACTTTAGTAATCTGAGTAAAACAAAGAGGGATTCCCTTAATATTTTCCTTCTGCAGGATGTGTAATTGATGTTAAGTGTCCGAAATATGAAAAGTTGATACAGTACACAGGCTTGTTACTGTGAATTTTGTTTTGATCTACTTTCTTCCCTCTAGCAGTAAAAAAAATGCTTAATCCAGCTTTAAGCAGAGATGGGAATTGTCTGTAAGAAAAAAAGATACCTGAAATGTGGTTTACTTTTTGTGAATCTGACACAAATATATTGAATCAAGCCTTTACTCACTTTTCTTCAGTAGTTTCTGTGTATTGGACCGTCACAATCTGGGCACTCTCCGCCTCCTTATTCTCTGTTTTCTGTTAGGGAAGAAAGAGAGAGGATTTGCTGTAATCCTGTGTATATCCACATCAACTACCCATTAGAGAGAGCAGGATAAGCTGTTGGCAAGGTTGTATAACATAAATACAGACTCCATTCAAAACATTACAACTGACCGTCAATTTAAAACAGCTAGAACACAGTTAAGATCAGCACACACATTTCAGTCTAAAGCCTTTCTTGTGCCCAATATACCACATCTAGTTTATGAATCTCAAGACATAAACTGTTGGATTTATCCTGTTCACAGCTTAGGGGAACAACCAGTTGTCAAATGATGAATCCTCAAACAAGGATATCAATCAAAGGAGCAGAAATACAATAAAACAGTTATGATATCATGGTGATATAATGTGACCAGGTGTTGGAGTGTTATCTTAAAATATTAGTAGTTAGGTGTGTTAGGTAGTGATAAAAAAGCTCAACACGTGAGAAATAAAACACATCTACATTTCTGTTTACACTTATATGAGGAATGGACATATACCAACTAGGCAGGTCTTGGTGGATTGGACTTACTGTGACAGATTTTGAAAAAACGATGGAAAAAAGAGCAGGGGGCACTAATCCTACAGCTCCCCCTCTAAGTGTTGTGTTTACTTTCTCAGGGGCTGCCGGATTAAACTCAGCCCAATAAAGAGAAATGAGAGGCAGAAAAGGGGAAGGTGTGAGGAGAGGTGAAACAGTGGTGAAAGAGAGGCTTTGGTTTGTAATGCAATGTAATGGCCTAAAACTCAAGTGAAGTTTAGGTTGCAAGTTTTAATGCCAATACTGAATATCGTGCACATTCTTGCACATATTACATATGTTTTCCTGTTTTCCAAAACTCGCTGTGTGTGACTTACCAGAATGGTCCTGGTGGGTTTGTGACTGCTGTTACTCATGCGCCTCGACTTGGTCTGTTGCACTTCATGACGGTGGACCCAACCCCTCAACTCATGGGCCAACCTGCCAATCAAAATTAACACGTGTTTAAAGGCATATAAGGCTATTTTTTTCAATTTGGGGCAAGACTTGATCCGTTTTGTGGTCTTATTTTAACATTACTTACTCAATGCACTTGGTCCTGTTAACAGGAGGCTGGCATGGGGGAGGTGGTCTAAGAAAGATAGGATCCTTCACCACCATCAGGGCCTTATCCTCAGAGCTACAACACAAAAGCAAAAAGCAGACAGTGTGAGTTAAGCAGAAAAAGTGCTAAGTTTACAAGGCTGTTCAGATACTCAGAAATCCATGTGAGAAATTCATATATATTCTGCTATAAATATTTTCCACATGTTGAGAATGCAAAATGAGAGCCAACATGGCTGCTTGCCCTCTGATGGAGGTGAAACACCCAGAGTGAATTGGGCAATGGGAAGAAACAGGGCGCCAAAAAGAAACCAGCGCTGGCATCAATGTGGGGCCAATTATCTATCTATTGAATTTTATTGGTTACAAATGAATTTTACTGATTGAATTTCTTGATGCCTAACATGTGCAGAGATGGCAGAGCTTCAGTCGCTTAATGTATGCATGAAAATGCTGACTTGCACTGAGAGGAGAAGTGGGGAGACTCTAGCAAAATCCATCCACATGCCGCCATAAATCCTGCTCAGAATGATCATAAACATACAACAGAGAACTGAACATAACCATCTAGTGAGAGAATGACAGACGAAATCTACAAACCAACATACATTATGGATGAGCAGCACACTGCATTGCATGACTTGACTTTCCTCTTCAGATGTTACAGTGACTTTAATTACCTCTGTTATATCTCTCTGTAAGTGAATGATTATGTTGCTTGAGGTGCTGATGTAGGCTGTCCACAGTCAGTGCCCACCTGCAGGTGGCTTATTACCAAAATGCCTGCCACCGACGTAATCCCTCCCCTGGGCCTCCCTGATCTGAGTTGACACATCGACCACGCCTCGCGTTCTCGTCTCTAAAATGTTCTGGAAATGGTTCCTCGAGACAACATGTCAAACCACAGAGGCTTGATCATAACTCTAGCTGAGGGGCCCATATTAACCTTCCTGCACACACACCTTCCTGTTCAGAGGGACCCCAAGATTAGGTTGCATATCTCCCCCATCATGCTCCTCACTGCTGCATTTGGTGCCGTCACCCCTTTTGTAAAGGCTAATGTGTTCCTTCCTGCCTGTGTTGGTTTAATGCTGCCAGGAAACCTGATACTGGAGATGAATGGTTTGCATTAACATATGATATACCCTTTGCAGAGATCTGACACAACACAGGCTGGCAATGCCATGGAGACTCTGACCACCTTGCAAAACATCATTTTCAGGACATGGGAGTGTAGGTAATGTACCAAACAAGAATGTTATTTATGCAATTTACAAATGAGGCTGGTGGGCCTCTATTGCATTTAGAAAAAAGAAAGAAAAACATACAACCCTTTAGAAAAATAAGCTGTTACTAGCTATATAAAGTTGGATGTCATACAAGGCCTGACCCCAATTTCCCACCTTGTTACTCAAAGCACAACTGTTGGCCAACTAGCCGGGGGCCTGAAGGCTTTCGAAAGGCAGACGTTTGGACGGAGTTGGTTATCGACTGGCGCGCATGTTTACACGTGCTGTAATGAGCTGTACCAGTTCAGACTAAGCCCAGGCACAGGTGCATCCTGGTCCACTGACATGCTGGGTAAATACAATGTTGTGAAAGATGCTGGGGGTTGAGCTCATTACCTGTCTGCCATCTCAGAGGGGCCGCTGCCGAGGGCCTCGGGGCCCATCACGACCTCAGTTTCTGCCTCTGGGGAGAAACTCAACAGGTGTCTGCCGCTGTGCTGCATGGACACAACCTCGAGCTTGGAGCCTGGGCCGCCCTGAAACAGACTGATGAAACACAAGACAGGTGAGGTGAGCAAAAGAGACAGCTGAGGTAAAATCAGGACACTTGGCGGATGGTGGAAACAAACTGAAAAGAAGAACATGGCGCAGGACTGAAATGACAACTGAATTCCATGTGGCCCACATCCTGTGCACAGGAGAGTTTTTAGCCAGAGGCAGAATCTGAACTCTGATCTAGACCACAGAACCCAGAGCACACTGGGGCACACACACAAGCAAAAATACACACAGTCTCTTTCAACGGTATTACTACACTGGGTGGCATTTTCATTTCAAAGGGATCTGACCTCAAAAGCAAGCATATTTCACATTCCTAAGGGGAGCCCAAACACAAAACACACAGATGCAGACACAGGTACAGACACACACAGATCTTAGCTACAGTGGATACCACTCAAGTCACAAAAGCAAACTCACTCAGGGGTCCCAAGAAACGTATTCATGTTTAAGCTACAGAGAACAAATTTCAGATCCCACAACTGAATGAGCACATTCCCAGCACAGAGCACATGCAGATTATCAAAAGCCAACAAGTCTGAGTAGATGCTTGTATCCTTGTGGAGAAAGTAATTCCCAGGCGAAAACAAACATTTTTATAACATGAGAGCAGAGAGTGTGCCGTTACATTTCATTTGGAGTTGGACTATGAGCTTGAAGTTGTGAAATAAGACAATCCCTCCATCTGCTAGCTGGGTGGAACTAAGCTCATTTTTCCCTGGTGTCGTCTCATATAACTCTATGACTTAATATCACAAGTCGAGATAAGAACCGTCACATTCAGATGTTTTATACTACTTTTATAGCCTGTAATTATTTTTTTTTCTTTACATTTGCAAGTGGTAAATGTTGACTTTACTCCCAACCTAGCAGGGCTGTTTTGAAGCTTTTTCACCCATTAGTTACAAAGTCCTATAAACTCTGGCAACAACATCAGAGGAATGTAGCAAACACACAAGAGCAATATTGCATGGATGAACTATTGGATTGTACCAAAAGATTACTACTAAATTCAGGTGTTCTGGTTCATATCTTTGTGTATTATGAATTAATGCAATAGAATGTCTGCAAAGTCTTACCTATTTTTGGATTAAAGTATCTTTTGATATTAGGCCAATGTTTTAATTAACTCTGTAAACTAAAAGTGGATGAAGGTTTTGGAGATGTGAACATATTGCCTCAATGGAAAATGTCCTGCACTGTTTTCAATAAACATCCTTGCGTCATGTCTTATATGAGGCGTGATTCCCACAGTGAGTCATGGTGCTTCCCATTTGTTTTCCTCCATAATCCAAATCTTATGCATCCAAGTTATGTTGCGCTTACCAGTAATCTACTTGTATCTTGAGCTACAGTATATGCCATTGTCAGTGTTCTTTTGGTTTGAACTGAATTTCAACAATTGGACACTTAATCAAACTATTGTATAGGACACTTGAAGGCATTTGCAGTGTTGCATGCTTACCTCATTGGTCCAACATTAAGCACCAGGAACACCAAGACCACCATGAGACACACAGCTCTTCTCTTGGGGGACGTTGTCTTTAGTACTGTATTCTGCAGGAAAAAAGGAGGCCAGCATGTTACATTACAAACTATAAATCAAGGATATAAATCATGTATGAATGCAAAATTCATTTGTCTTTCCTTGTTAACTTCTTCACAAAACTTGCTGTGGAAATTTCAGCATTTGTTCAGTCTTGCAGCCCTGATTTGTGGAGTGTTGTAGACTGTATGGAAGTACAGCTCACCTCACTCAGCAGGCCTTCCAGCTGTCTCTTGAGGTTGCCGTTCTCGCTCTTGAGCACCTCGTTCTCAGACAACGCCATTTTCAGGCGAGCTTCCAACGAGAGCAGATATTCTTTCTTCTTTTTCCGAGACAGGGATGCTGACTCGCGGTTCTTTATCATGCGTTGCTGCCTCTGGGACAACTTTGACTGAAGAGAGAAAGCGAGACAGGCAGAAACAGACAGAAGAATAACATTTGACATCGGTTATTACTCATGTCGAGTCACGCTTTTCTTCACATCATGATGTATCTGCTCGACACCTATCCAAACAGAAAAAAGGGGCGGTTATTGTGAGAATAAAATGAAATGCCTGCCTGAGCCACCTGTTGGGCTGTAGATCGCAGATTCCTCTCACTAGTGTGACATCATATTTATCTGTGCTCTCAGGGGAATTTTGGTTTTAAAATGGCTTTTCATTCATGTGATCAATCTTTTTCTGTGAAGCCAAACAAGTGACTAGGGAAGGGGGGGGGGGGGTGGCTAGGGAACCTGTACATGAACCAGACATAAAAGCAAGGATCGACTTTGTTATTATCACTGGGAGAACACCTCAGCTGCTGATGCCCAAGTTTACTAAAGTGACAGAATAATAAAGAGACACTTCGAGATGTTTTTCATAAGGTTAATGACACTTCTGCAACGACTCACGGAGAGCCCTTAAGTGCACATGATCACGCTTCTGCTTGGAAATATTTACACCAGCATCCTCTGAGAGGTCCAGGGGTCACTTGCAATGCCTTTGTTCTACAAGTGAAGAAGGATGTGTTTATGTAGCGTGTCACTCTTTGAGAAATTAGTTCCCATCAGACACACACAAACACTGAGGCACTATACATGCTATGTCTGGACTTTAAAAAACAAGTTCAGCTGTAGTTGGTCTTAATTACTGTAATTAGAGCCATACACACTCAAGTTCAACTGTAAATAAATAAACGATATTCAGCATTTTTCTGTTTAAATTCAGGAGATGTGTTTATGCAAGACTTTCTTACAAATCAAAACTAAGCATAAACATAAAATTACTATATGTATATAAAAACAAACAAATTAATGAATAAATAATTAAGTAAGAGCAGTTTAAAGCTTGTTCACAGTAAGAATGAGCAGCAAGATTCCTTCCACTCAAGGTTGGTTGAGTGAAAACTGAAATCTAAATGCTCAAACCAAAAAGCACATATGTTAACATGACCCATCGCAAATTAACACAACTCATGGTTGCATTTAGCCAAACACCTTCATTGTCCATCCAGCCCCCAGCTACCCTTCTACCGCCCTACTCCAAACACAAACACCCTCCCTGGGGTAAGCCCCTAAGATCCTGGGCCTAATAGCCCCGCTGGTGATTAAGTTATTTGGATCCCTGTATTTGTGTTTCGTCTCCTGAGAAACCCCTCTGTCTCCCAGCCCTGATCTGGGAGCCGTGCCACTAGCCTGAGCCTGGGAACGCCGCAAGTAAGCAGTTACCAGGGAGTGGAGAGTGGGGGAACTTCACATTGAAGGGCTGAGGAGGAAAATGTGGGGCAGGGGGGAAAAATGGCAGAGTGGCATTTCTCAATGAACATCGCTTGAATGGGAGAGGGTCGAAGACTGACACAAGTTCAAACTCAAACTATTAAAGTGCTGATGGGAAAAGTCAGTGAGAAATGCCCAACTGTACCCATGAGTGGGGCACATGCCCCCCAGCTGCTCCAGGAGAACCACACAATGACCAGCCACACACAGCTGTTGGTAACACTTATATGTCAATGGATTCAAAAAAGCTGTGGCACTCTATGAAAGCTATTACAAATATGAACACCACCAAGAAACGATCTGGGGAAGGCAAATGAACTAAATGACTTTTTTCTCAGGTTTGAAAACCATGACTTCACTGTGCAATCTAATAATGTCATGGGAACTATCTCAACTGATGTTAGCAGTAGGATTATAATTGATCCACTCAAGATTCAGTCTATTTTCAAACATGTGTGCACTAAAAAATCCACTGGCCTGGATGGCATTTCTGCACTGCTCTTAAAGGCATGTGCAGACGAGCTTACTCCAGCTTGGTGCCCCATCTTCCAGCGGTCTGTGGACTCACACACTGTTCCTGCTCTGTGGAAAAAATCCACCATAGTTCCTGTAGCTAAAAAACCATGTCCACCTGATAATAATGATTTTAGACCTGTGGCCCTGACTTCAATTGTAATGAAAAGTTTTGAGAAATACATGTTATCTGTGCTTAAGGCAGAGGTCAACTTGGCACTTGATCCATACCAGTTTGCTTATAGGCAGGGGAGAGGTACTGATGATGCCATCAACAGCATCACCCACTTCACTGTCAAGCACTTGGAATGCCCAAAAGCATATGCACGGATTTTATTTATATACTTTTAACACAATGCAACTCCATCTGCTCATCTCTAAACTGAGGTAGATGAGCGTTAATCCTTTTTTAATCAAGTGGTATTTTTCCTTTTCAACTAATTGAAGTCAGCAGGTGAGAGTCAATAACACCCTCTCAGAATGCAAATCAATCAGCACAGGTGCTCCACAGGGTTGTGTGAGCTCCCTGGTCCTTTTTACACTCCATACTAATGACTGTACAAACAGCCACCCAGGGAACCTTGTTTTTAAGTTTTCTGACAATACCGCCATCCTCAGTCTATTGGACAAAGATTCCAGCACCTCAGTCAATTTTTCTGAAATTGAAAACTTTGTGCAATGGTGTGATGCTCACCACCTCACTCTGAATGTCAATAAAAACTAAAGAGTTGGTCTTAGACGCAAAATCTGTAGGGGACCATAGTCCTGTTGTCATACACGACTCACCCATTGACCAAGTCAGCTCATATAAATATCTTGGAGTTCACTTAGATGACACTTTTAGTTGGTCTGTGCATGTTGAAAGCTTGTGTTCTCGTCTACAGCAGAGATTGCATTTCCTACACAGACTAAGAGTATATGGGGTGGACAAAAGCATCATGTTTTTATTCTGCCAGGCAATGCTAGAGAGTTTAGTCAGATATGGGATGTCATCCTGGTATGGCAAACTCACGGCAAAACTAAAAACTAAACTTGCTCATCTGGTACACGGCCATGAAGGTAATTGGAAAAAGTGCCACCCAGACCCTGTAGTCCACCAACAAACTGTTTTTAGGCAAGCCCAGAGGATAGTAAACACATCCTTCATTCAGAGTATGACCTCCTACCCTCGGGCAGACGATACAGAGTCCCTCACTGCAAACTCAACCGTTTTAAGAATTCATTTGTTCCAACCTCCATTACATTTCTTAACAATGCTGCTTGAGGCCGAAGTTTGTGCAATGATTTTTAATAATTTTTACAGTGCTTTTATCACGGTGATCTTTTAGCATGATTTTTTTTTATGAGGTGTATGTATGTATTACGTTATGGGATGTGCGCAATATGGCAATATGTATGCGTTATGTTATGTTACGGGTTATGTGCAATATTGTCATGTTATGTAATTGTTGGTGTTGGTATAGCTGAGGTTGTATTGTTTGTGTCATTGTGGCCGTCAAGGCATTCATGGTGCAGCTACAGACTCCAAGACAAATTTCCCAGAGCGGGACAATAAAGTTTGTTGTATCGTATCATATACTGAGTAGTGCTGGGTGTGAATGTGTGTAACTGTATGAATATGCTGCAGGGTATTGCTGAGAGGGAGAACGCCTGCTCAACAACTTTTCAAAGGATGAATACAGGTGAAGAGAGAAAAAAAGCTTGAGTTGACAGTCCAGTTAGAAGCCAACAGATCCCAGCATGCCTGACTGTCACACTGCTGGTTAGGGACTGCTCTTTCCATTCAGCATACGAAGGGTATCTCCGGGGGGAAGTGTTTGATGAACCATCAACCTATCCAAATAGGTGGGACTTCATTTAACAAGTTGGAGTGAAAATGTTTCCTGGATTTACTGAGGGTCATAAACACCAAGGACTGTGGCCTATATTCCAAAGGTGAAATTACTGTCAACCTGTGTTATTTTGTGTTGCAATTCACTTTTTGGACACATGTGAGCAAAAAAAGTAAGGAATGTCTGTTTGCCTTGCATTTTCAATTAATAGTCAATTTGATGAAACAACTGAGTTCCTTTCAGTTGATTCACTCAGTACAACACATATAGTATGGGATATCATGCCCACACGTGGCCTGACTGAAGAAACCTCTATTCACACCTTTAAGGCAGATGATCTGTGGTGACATATGTGAGGCCCTGCCTGCACATACATCCGTCACCACGGTCAGCCCTCAGTTCTTACACTCTTTACCTCACAAAGAACACCTCTGCTGAGTCAGGCTAGCAAGCTACAGCTAGTTAGCTCTGTTTCTTCAGTAGGCGACTGCCAGCTCGAAGTTACCTTAACAGCCCCTGTTGGTGTTAGCCACCACTGCCTTAGTTGGTGAGTATGGCTATGCGCGGAGCGCTAATTTTGAATTTGTTTTGTCCACGAGCCTTGTGTCTCGTGCCTGCGTACCAAGCCTAAACAGGTAAAGAAGAAGTCTTCTGTCCTTGCAGGAGTGCGTTGACTGAGTCCAAGCCCTGTGCGTTTTGTTGCCAGCTCTAACGCTCAACCCTGGAGAGGTGGGTCACATTTGTGGAGAAAATGCTGGGAAAGACATGACCCCCTCCTCTCTGAGTTGAGGGACACAGCTTTGTCTGAGTCTGAACTTTTGGTCAAAGTCCCTACTGGTATCTGGGCTGACTAAAAGGACATGTTAAGGGGTTAGCCAAGTTTGAGCCGGAGCCCTCAGAGAGTGCCTGTGTCTGACTCACTCAGATGTTCTGGATAGGGACACAGCCATTTATTTGGATGAGTCAGTATCTGCTGAGGTTTGTTTGGGCACTCACTCAACAATATTCAAGTGAAGTTTGAGCTAAGTAAGAAGCAGACAGAAGCTCTGCACAGCATCATTCCCAGAAGTGATGTGAAACCCAAGCTTCCCATGAGCGCTCACAAGCCTGTGATGCCACCACCGCCCCAACCCCCCACCAGCGAGTTTGGGCACCCAGCCGGTAAGGCCATATTCAGACCAAATCAGACGGTGCAACCCACCGCCGGAGGTGTGTGGGGATGTGGGCATGTTTATTTGTGCTCCAGAACTAAACTGCTGTGAAAAAATCAGAAATTAATGTTTTATTGATCACTGTTGATATTGATTCACTGGTTTTCTCACTACCAGCGCTCCCTCTCTTCATTCATCCAGCTCGCTAGACCACAGCTGCTCTCTCTCTCTCTTTTTCTCTTGTCTTTTTTAAAATAAGTTGGGAAGCAGACAGCAAAGTCTAACTTTACTTTTAACGTTATCAAACAAAGATAAATGTCCTCCCCTCATCCTAGTAACATCTTTGTACTCCCTCGTAGCAGAGTTTACAGCTCTGATCAGTCTGATCTCTGGCTGTGATTGGCCACCTCAGCCTTCAGCCGCAGTGACATTGGGTTGCATTTCTCCAAAAGTTGACTCTGGCTCAACTTTCCAGCCACAGTCCAGTGCAGTGCCGCTGTGGCCAAAATGCCCACAGCAAAAACGCACTACCCTCATTCATATGAATGGGGGGGACTGGTGAATTCGCCACACTGCCTGATTTGGTCTGAATATTGCCTAAAGCTGAAACCACCCGGTCAAAGTCCACACCACTCAGCTTGGAGCAAGAGGTCCTCCAGTGGGGTTCAGCGCCTAGGAGGAAGAAATCATACTCCTCCTAGCTCTGGGACTGAGCGGAGAGGGGCTCCAGCAGCAGGGAGACACTGCTGCCCCGCAGCTGTTGTCGCCCAAGAGGTATCCTCCATGTTCTGTTCAGGGGTCCAGTCCCATAAGGCACTGCACTCCCATAACACAGTCTCCCAAGCACAACCCCCCCATGCACATAAATGCACTTTTGTTGCCTCAGGTTGTAGCCCCCAGTTTGGGTGCGTTAAATGTTTCTCAGTTGACCACAGCAAGTGTTCCTGATAGGGATGCATGACAATAGCGGCACGTCATCGGTATCAGCTGATAATGGCTTTAAAATGAAATATCAGCATTGGCACAAAACGAACATTTCTGCCGATATGACAGACGTGGCAATGAGAGGGGTCTGGATGTCGGTACAATGCAAGCTTCACATCAACCTGCTGGAGCACTTTCATCCCGTTCTGACAGGCCAGCATGATCTGATCAGGACAGACAATACAGTGGTGGTTCCCTACATAAACAAGTGTTCCCTTGCCCTGTTAAAATTGTCTTGCTCTCTGTTGTCTGAGTGTCTAAGCTCAAAGTCAAGGGAGCTGAAAGGTTCAACAGATCTCAACTCAACATATGGTCATATGATGTGTTTTTTTTTTCTGTAACAGTACCAAGCACTCTGGTTTGGAAACTGGACACTCTGATGCAAAACAAAACTAACAGCTAAAAAGCACTATCTTCTGGGCTGGAGGTAGGGGACCCCTTTCCATCCAGAATCACACCATGCATTTATGGGGTCCCCTGCTGTAAATCTCCCATATCCTACTAATGGGGGGATTTGTTGAGACCTGCAATTCCAGGCTGGACTGTTTTTCAGTCTAGAACACACAGCTAAATCCCCGGCTGTGTAGGAGCCCATTACATTACAGTGACCCAATCCCTGATGGTTGTTTACAGCTGTCGCAATTGCTTCGTCCTGTACAACACCTGTCTGAAGCATGTAATCGTTAGCAGCCGTTTAACATCCGGGCTTATATAGCCTTACTATAGGTCAATATACAGTACTGTAAACAACATGAACAGTGACACACACATCCAATCTGTAGATATGACATGCAGGAACACCTGGCACAGGCATGTCATCTTTAACAGGCATTTGATTTCATACATTCTCCAGTCCACCACTGTGATGTAGCCTACCCGCAGTGAGATTATAAAGTGAACACAGCTGCAGTGGGTCCAAACACTAGCATACACACTCACACAGCACAACACGGCTGAAGAGTTTCTTGGTGACCCGAGGAACTGACTATAAAGTCTATTTAAATCACTACATAGCCGATATGACAAACACCCAAATATAGTTTTCCTGCCTTCACTAACTTCCACCGCTCATTCTTGAGAAACTAATGGCGGTATCAGCTCCAAGAACCCAGTTCTATACCCCCCGCCCTCAAAATTAATGTGTACAGTCCATCCCCTTTAATCACCTATTGAAAACTTTATTGCCTTGGTTAGCTTTACAAATGGCTCAGAGGCGTATTTGTTTTGGCCTCCAGGGTTTGGAATTCTTCAACACTGCTCTCGAGGTCTGGCATGAAACGTGCTTCTCCAGACTCGATTATACCCACGATAATTGGACAAGTTCCTCTCGGCACTTTTAGGGGCTGAGTATTTTCATAGCCAGAGGTCAACCATTACCATTCACAAAACAACAACCACTAGTGAAATTTCAGTTGACGTTAATCATTAAAAGCCTGATGGAAAACATAGTTAATGTCAAGATAATTTGAGCAGACTGGTAAAACAGAACATTCTGACATTAGGTTATGACTAATGTTTTTCGCTTTCACAGTTAATACATCAGGGCCACAGTAATTATTCCTATAAGATGATAATAGTTAATAATTGGATCAATTTTCTATGATCGTCCCAGTGTTACCACAGAAATCACTGCAGGTGATTAAGTGACATTCCACAAATGTGACACATATGATTCTTCCTAATCAAGATAGCTTCTTACATGTTCAATGATACATTTTTTCCAACTTCCCTGCCAAACTAAAAAGCAAATGAGAAATAATGTGAATGTGGAAGTCCTGCTCACAAAACAGACAGAAAAAGATGGAGTGGCACTTACACAAGTGAAGGTGACTCTGTAAACTAATATATTTTACATTCTTTCTTGCTCTGGTAAACATCATTCATGCTTAATCTGAGTCTTAAACTGTTGCCAGTGCAACATACATTTTCTCAACCATGCCTGCTAAAAAGAGGTGCAAGCTGAATGAACATGCCAGCTCCCAAGCTAATGATGATGAAGCTAGCCAAAACCAAGCTAACCATCCTGCTATGGTTCACCAAGCCAATTCAGAGCTACTTCTTATAAAGTATGCTCGGACCCACTACTTTCTAATGACTTGGAAAACCTTTGGGCGGCAATTCACAATGACCTCACCTCAACAGTTTCCACCTGCTGGACATCGCTCTAACCCTGGTTAACAAGACATTGGAATCCATCAAATCAACCATCAATGTGCAAAGCCTGAGCATTACAAAGATGGAAACGTCACTCTCCGACCACAGTGACAAGCTCATTGAACTGCAGTCCTGTTGCAGTTCACTGAAATCGCAGAATAAGAAGCTTTTGGATAAAGTGGATGAACTGGAAAACCAATCTTGTCATTCAAATGTGAGGATAGTGGGAATCCCTGAGATTATGGAAGGATCAGACCCGGTGAAATTTATGACCACTTTTTTCACTGAAGTGTTTGGTGCAGACTTTTTCTCGCTGCCACTTTTACTGGACAAGGAACATTGACTTGGCAGAGCGACCGTGGATGAAGGGAGTAACAGAGGACCTAGAGCGTTTATCGCCCAGTTCCACTATTACCAGCAGAAAGAACTTGTGATGATCAAAAGACGCCAGGACATGACTTTCTGCAGTCACAAGATTCTGCTCTTCCCTGACCTCAGCACAAGCCTTGCCAGAAGATATGAAGTGTTTAACAACATGAGCCTGCTTCACCCTGCTCAGCTTCAGGTACACGTGGATAATCAAGTCTTTTTCTTTGACACTCCTGACGAGGCTCAAGTTTTTTACAACGGTCATTGGGGTGAGTGACTTATAATGACACACATCAGAAGTGAAGGAGTATAAGAAATTATGTCTGTGCATTATGTGACTTATACAATTCAAATGGTGAGCTTTTGAGTTTAAGTTCAATTAGACTATCTTTGTGCCAAATTGTACAAATGGACATTGAAATCAAAGTTACATTGTGATGTTTTTTTTTCTTTTTTCCCTCAGGTACATTGTTATGGTTTAAATGCAGATTGAGGTGCCAGCAGCATTACTTTATTCTTTATTAACTTATGCAGACTTTCAGTTGTAATTCAGACATTGTAGACAGTTAATCGACAAAACACTCAATAAAACACAAAGAGCACTATACGTACATATATACATGTATGCTAATGATAATTTCTGATATCTTGAAAGAATTTTCATATATTCTGAATCAGAGGACCAGCTTCTCAGTAGAAGAGAGGAGAATGCACCAGTGGTATGACACTTGTCACCTGTAGTTCCCCATGTTTGTTCAAGGGAACTTCGGACTTTAGGACTAAGTTTTTTTCCTCTTTTTTATGTGTATATTTTGGTTTTGTTCATTACTTTATAGGTACATTACTTCAGTAGTTTTGTCCTCTAATTCATGTCAGACTCGTCAGGATTATTTCTTTTCTAAACTTGATAAGGATATCGGAGGAGTTTTTTTTGTGTTTTATAAGTGTTTTATAAGTGCCAAGTGTGTCAAGATAACACAAGAAACAGGCCAGATTGCTCTGTTAGGATGTTTAGCTAGAATTTAAGTGGACTGAACAGTCCACTTAAACTCATGTGTTCACTCATATTAAAACCTTAAAAGCAGATTTTATATTTTTGCAGGAAACCCATTTAAAAATTGAGGTTCAAAAGAGACTACATAAGCCTCGGATAAGCCAAATCTTCCACTCAAAATTGTACATAAAAGCTAGAGGTGTAGCAATATTGATCAATAATAGAATTCAATTTACAGCCTCAGATATAAAAATCAGAATCCTTAACGGAAGACAAATCACTGAGAAAGTACCTTATTTCAAACTCCTGTTTTATTTGTTAATGTTTATGATCCCAACTGGGACAGTATTGAATTCATTATCAGATTTCTTGTCTTCCAGCTTTAAACTTATTTTTGGAGGGGATCTAAACTTTGTTTTTAATCCATTACTGGATCGTTCCAATCCTAAAAAAGTAACTTCATCGAAAATGTCCAAGTCTTTGTCAGTGTTTATGGAGAATAATGGGTGCATTGAACCTTGGAGATCATAGAATCCATTATCTAAAAGCTCTTCTTTTTATTCACACCAGTGCAGCACCACCAAGTACAGATTTCCTTGTACAGATTTTTTTTTTTTTTTTACAGATACTTTCTCAGCTCTGTTTTTATCAGTAGAATATCTGGCCATAATAATTTCTGCTCATGCACCACTTCAGTTTGATATTTAATTTGTGACTTCTCACAGACCTTACTGACTACACTTGATAGGCAATACCCCTCAGATCCATTCCCACAACTTCTCAAAAAAAGGACTGCTTTACAATGGGAATTTAATATTCTCTCTACAAAAAAAACGCAGAACTTCCGTATTCCTATGCCGCAGCAGCACTTCCTGACCCACACAGCTGATCTGCGGTGTAATATAGTGCACAGCATGTGTAGGAATAAAGAAGTTCTGCAGTTGAGAAAATGTAGTGCCACAGGAAAGGGCTGCCTGATGGCAAGGTAAAGCAGTGAAAATATTCGAAATCAGAAACACTGATTATGGATAACTACCTAATGCAACCTCACTTAAAAAAAATCCAAAACATCCCTTTAAAAATCTCATTATATTTCATATTTTTTTCTCTCTTTTGCTAAATTCAGTCTTCAGTCTATCCCACAATACTTTTTTCATGTACCTCCAAATCCATCAGTTTATAATAAGAAACATTTGATTCTTTCCCACATCTCCCTAATGATCTAAAGTGGGAAAAACTTCTTTTGCTGTCTCCAATTAGATATGGCTGAATTTCAAATATTTATGCAGATATTATGAGTTTGACTGAGGACAAAATACACAGAGTTAAGTCTAAATGGGAAGAATCGAGGATGGAGTTGACAGATGATTGGTGGAAAGACGGTCAGAAGGGAGTCATTATCATGTGCACAGCTCAGTTTAATCCAGTTAAAAGTGGAACATAGAGTCCACCTTAGTAAAGCCACATTGGCTGAAATATATCCTGAGTCTGATCCAAAATGTGACTGTTGTGGTGAACCCTAAGCACATCTAATGCAACGATTCTGATCTTAAGTGTTTTATACGTGATCTACTGTCTTGCATACACCACTACAACCATGCCCACTGCTAGCCATATTTGGTGTGCCATCAGAGCCCTTGCAATGCACAGCCCGAAATGGAGATATATAATTGTCTTTACAACACTGATGTGATGTTTTTTGCTAAGCCTGGAAAAAATAAAAGTCCCTCCCAGGGGAGCCACTAGTAGTTTCTTCAAGTTATGGAGACCATTCATTGAGTATTTCAATAACTTGTCAACCATTCCTCCAGACTAAGAATCAAATCTCTGGCCTGTTTACTACATGTATAATCTGTCCTTTCTAACGTGATTTATTAAGTATGTTGGTACATTGTAAGGAACATTTAAACCCACTTAAGTTGTGATGTTATAGTTAAAGTAAAAGTGAAATATGGTAATATGTAAATTACTAAATGTAAATGACTATGTTGTACTTGTCCTGCTTTCACCAATAAAAAGAGAACATGAGGACACATTTCTTAACTCACTAAAGGTCAGATAAGAGCAAGCCATGAGGAACTGGCGAAGCCTGAAACAACAATGAAGTTGCTGAATGTCGCAGTGAGTCAGAAAGGCATTTCTCTGGCTGTGAAATGGAGGCTGACAATACAGACGAAGCATTTTTACAGCAACAACAAGGAGAAAATCATAAACACAGAGCAAAAAACTAGCCTCAGGTCTTCAAAAGAATACCACAGACTCTCCCACCCAAAATAAGACCAAAATGCAGTGGGGAGCTTTTATTGAGAGACCACAAGTGCGTACCATAAACAAAACATAATATAATTGAATTGTCCTTTTTTTTTACGTTTTAAACCTCTGGGGCAGTCCCTGCTCCAGTTAATAGTACCTTATGAGATTCTCTAAAATTGTTGTTGTGTGTGTGTGCACTGTCCCGTGCTGTCATTACACAGACCTAAGGGAAATGCCAAAAGTAAGGAGACTGTGTGTACGCCTTGGATGTTTGTCTGTGTATTCTGTTCACAGCCGTCCTGACATCACCCCCGAATGTAACATGGAAGTACCCACCCTCTTATCATCCACACGGATCCTTCTATCCTTCTACGAAACTATTCATACTGTCTGAATAACAATTACATAACACATCTGTCTTTCCAAGAAACCCCACAGATGCCAACGAAAAAGTGGCCAGTAATGACCATGTGTGGATTGTTAGTGGCTGCATGAAAAATTTTGTGATTCTATCATAAGGGTTCATGGTACACACTGATAAGTGATAATCAGCTAAATCATTAAACAAGAGACTGAATTGATTTGATTTCTAATGTGGAACTGTAGAGCAGATGCTTCTCCTGTGATTCCCAGACTGTAGAGTAGTTCAACTACATTGAAAAAAACTGAAAAATTATGAATTGTTTGAAGAAAAATACAGGGTAGCTCCCTAACCGTAACACTAACCCTAACCCTAACCCACCCTAACCCTAACCCTAACCCCTAACCCTAACCCTAACCCTAACCCCAACCCCTAACCCTAACAAGCTCCTGAACACTACGTCTAGCAATTGAGAGTGTGTGAAAACTAGTTAGCGAGCAAGCAGAAAAGTCTAAACTATTAGCTAAAAGTAATGGATAAATGGTGGATATAATTGGCTAAACGTACTGAATAAATTGTTGAAATAGCTAAAAGTAATGGATAAACAGTTAAAATACTTAGCTAAAAGTAATATATAAATGGTAAAAAAGTGTGTGTCCAGTGTGGAAAAATACACTGACCATCATCAATAATGGGTATAAACTTTTGCCTTCAACATTTTATTTTCATATTTTACCCAGAATTTAAAGTTAATGGCTTGTGAAATAAAAATAAAAAAAATAGGGCAGGATGAGAGAGTTTATGTTGGACAGGATCCCGTCCAAGTGTGGACATGGCAACCACAACATAATAGTTACATAGGGGCAAGTGCATGCACACCCATGCACATACTCATACGCATGCAGCTGCATGCAAGTGTGCACTGGCAAGTCCTTGCATGCCCTATTTACTCCTATGAAGAGACTTCGTCAGATAAATTGCTTGGGCACATTCTTAGTTATGCGGCAAATTAAAGAGTTTGACCTACAGAAGAACTTGTGATTAAAGAGCAAAAAATAAAGGAAGAGATAGTCTTGTCCACTGAGAGAAGACCTATTAGTAATCTCTCTGACCTACAGTAATCGGAGTCACATCACTTTTGCTTCTAAAATACACAGACATAGTATATTTGGACAAGGATGTCCGACTTTTTTGTTTGACATTTTGTTTGGGCAATCAGATGTCTATTTAGGCCTACAGGGCTTGGGAATGTGACACTACTTAACTTCACACGTACATACACTTAATCTTACTGGAATTCACAGTGAACTATCTCCCAATTTATAACATATATCTAAACACTTGACCAGAGAAAAATAAACAGGGTCAACTGTACAGTCTTTTGGATCTGACCAATCAAGGCTAGTTGAGTGGCCTGACAACATTTTGGTCATATCACATTTTTACAGTTATATGGACGTCTGATGACATTCACAGAAATATGTCTAAATGACACCTATACTGTGCAATTACATATAATGACATACAAAATAAGCAATATCAAAAAGAGTTGGAGCTTGCAGCTGATAAGATTTAAAACCATCCATGGTTTTGACTAGTCCAGGTCAACCAATCTTTAATTTTTAAGTTTTGTTTCATTCTTTCAAAAAAACATTTCCTATATTAGGGGTGTAAATATCATATTTCTGACTACTACTACTACTACATCTGCTCTTCAACCACTACACCCCTCAGTGTTAAACCTAATGAATAACAATGCTCTCCGACAATGTAACAACTCTAATGTTAGGAGACTTAAGTGATAAGAGTGTGGAGAGGACTCACATCATCATCTGAGGAAGGGCTTCGAAGTGTGACGGAGACCACTGGTGGAGCAGCAACAGGAACAGGCCTGTCTTGGCTCAGAGTTGGCATGGTGACCACATTGCCAGTGACAGCCTGTGGTGTCTGGATCTGTAACACCTGGTTTGGCTGAGACAGCACTATGGGACGACCTGAGAAAGAGACATATAGACACTGTCAAATTACAGGGTTTAGCCATACTATAATCATATTTTTACTGTATGATTAACACTGATTAACATTGAGTGTGATTATGTGTTTCTCTCAGGCTCTTCTTGTGTCTGTGTGCATATTCCGATACCAGAATTTGTCTTGCCATCTATAACAAAAACATTTGAGCTAGTATTCTGTTCTGCTAGCTGAAAGCCTTAATAGTCTTCTGTTTAAAGAGCCTCCTGCTGCAGATGGTCCAGTCCAACTCCTAGAAGCCCTGCACCTCCGGTGACCTGCGTTAACCCCTTGGCTTTAACAGGGCTCACTGTGTTTAAACTGCAGGTGGAAAAGATGTTTACCATCTTGACCCGTGGTCTTAAACTTCCACATTCCAAACTGAGTTTTTATGTGCATAAGCACACATAAACATGCACGTGTGCCCACATTTTAAACTGATTATGGCCTGAAAGACAGAAACTAGTAAAAGCTCAACAAAACACAATATTGTCCATGTTTATAAATGTTCTGTTAATGTAGGAGCCTCCCACAGTGCAGCCCACCCTTTCCAGTATTGCTGTGCTTCGAACCATTTCTCAAACCGACCCAAAAAACCTTCATCCTCTAATACTAAACAGCCTGTCAGTGCTAATCGTGTAGAAGTGTTAGCCAGTCCTGCTAATGAATGTGTGTGGTGCCAACGCTCTGTCTTGTGCCCAAGCTTACCATCTGTAAGAAGAATTCAGAGGGATGAAAGTCAAAAGAAATTAAAAGCCTTGAGAACTCTCAGCCTGTTTGTTCTATGGAAATACATGACTGCCCATGTCTATGTCCATGACTATAAAAGTGAACTAATCCGTTATCTCTAATTTTTTCTTCTATCTGCCTGATGCACAGGACTCACTCCTCAGCTGTGAATATTTAGGAGAGCATCTTAAACAAAAGAGGATCATAATGCAGAACAGGCTTGACTTGGACTTTCATCTGGGGTCCTAAGGTTGGATGTCTTGGCCGTAGTCATCTGCCATCTTGGCTATTACTAGGCAGAAATCAGAGCCAAGTTCAAATTCAAGTCGAGAGAGGTCAGATACTCCACCCACTTGGGTCCCAGGCAATGACATAAGTATTTAGATTGGCCTAGGTGGTGCTGATGTAACACACAGCGAGGACCAGATTGGTAAACCAAGAAGGCCAAACCACAAAACAACAGCAATAATGACTTTAATGCATGAAACACACAAACACACCACAGTCCATAAATAGTCTTAGGGGATTGTAAGTAGTCCATGTGGGTTGTAAAACAAACTTGCTTGATTGTATGTGTGATAGCTTATTCCCATTGTTGGATTTTTCTCAACTGTAACCTTATTTTGGGAGTGTTTTGTTTATAAAAAGGAAACATTTAACATCTTAATGACAGATTTGCTTAGTGTTATTTGACCACCAGGCAGATTAGACTGAGACAGTGAGGACTGAAGATCACAATAAGCAAAAATAAGGTTAAAACGCCATCTGCTGGCTAAGACATAACTGGAACATTTCTACCTAATCAAGAAAGTAAATACAATTCATCTGAGAGATCAAACTTTACTAATATTATGTCCTCTCTAAATTTAAATGAATGTGAAACTACTTTCAGTAACGAACACCCCACTGAATGTGGTTTCTCATATGCAAAAATTTCCAACGAACTGGTCTGATGCAATACAGTGGGATGTGAGGCAATGTTTCAATGTGTTGCAGTGTGAGCTCTGACCTGGAGGGGGCGCTGGCTGGATGTTGATTGGAGCTTGTTTTACTACAGGCAGCACAGTGGTCTGCAGAGGCTGGATGATGATTGTCTTAGCCTGCAGGGGGGGAGCTGCGTGAGCCAAGGGCACAGCTGTTATCAACGGTTTGGGCTGGATGGAAACCTTTGGGCCGAACTGAATTGGCCTCTTGATCGGCTGCACTGGTTTGGCTGGTGTGTGTGTCAGAGGACAGAGATGGAAGGAGTGAGATAAGAGAGAAGCATTTTAAAAGCTAAATACAGGGAAGGCTGATTCTGACAACAAATAGTGTCAACAAATAGTCCCCGGTCTTTTCTAATGAGAATACATTTCTCATCTTTGTTTTTTTTTTTGTTTTGTTTTGTTTTTTAAATCACATCCAAATTTCTCCAAACCCAGAATGTGGTGCAAAATTTCCCGTTTTTTGGACAATGAGTACAAATATAGATGACAGCTGAATGAGCAGAATGTGTGGTGGTGGTGGAGGCAGTCTCACCTCGTGTGGTCTGGCTGGTCCTCTTTGGAGCTTTCTTAGCTGGGGGCACGATCTCAGAAAAACCACTAGACTCTGAGCAGACTGAAACAGGAGAGGGCTGCAACTGTGGAGACAGGGCCTCATCCTGGATGGGGAAGCAGAGAAGACTTAGCTTCAGTATCCAGCGGACACCTCTTTTTTAGACACCAGCAGAAAATACAAGTTTGGGGGAAGCACTGGTTTCAAGCAACTGACTCTTAAAAATGTAAAAGTTCAAAGTTTTGTCTTGATTGCACAACAGCTTGTTATTGGCATCCAAACAGGCTACTAAAGAACACAATGACTAAGAGTAGCTTCAGAATCACTGGATTATGTTTGCCTGCAGCCGTATCCGTCATCAACAAACTTCAAAACAAAGTAGAGAACAATATCTGATTAAATGATTGTTGTCCTAGTTGGCAAAGGCGAAGCAGTCATATTTTCCAGAAGCCACTCACTTTTTTGTAACATAGAGTTTGTACTTTCTGTGTAGTGAGACATAACAAGAACAAACATGGATCACATGTCCTTGTCAATATTCAAAGACTCAAGTACACAAATGTGTCCTTGGACTCAGTCAGGGTGATTCAGTTAACAGACAAATCTGTGCAGTCAGTGTTGGGTCCAGACAAAGATGTAACCCATGTCCTTGTTTTGACACACTGTGAAAACATCTGCCTGCTAAATTATGCTAATGTGGCTGAAGTTGTCAGCACCTTTTTTTAACGAGGAGGCGGGGCACCATTCAGATGGACAGCAAATTATTAGCTTGACAAGGTGTTTAAGGCTTTTGTTAATAAGCGTCTCATGTGAGGGAGTGCACGTATGTATACGTATGGTTATGTGTGTGCTTCTATCCAAAAGCAAAGAGCAGCTGTCAATGTTTTGGGCACCATCTGGATGAAGCTTTCATGTGTTCAAACTACACACATATGTAAATACACACGACCAATAACAAAAAAGGTAAAATTTGCATTGTAAATATAAGTCAAATGCTGAAAACAAAGAAGGACAAAGAGTTGACAACAGTGACTTACTTGTAAGGAGTATGGGGACAGGGCTTCCACAGAGGCAGGAGAGGGGACAGAGCTCAGAGTGTGAGCAGGTGAGAGAGAGTCCACACTCACCTCACCATCTGGAGGCACAAGGACAAAGACACAGAAAAAACATGTCATATACAGTATGTAGAATGGGCTGATGTGATACTAAATATTTATGCACATGACCTCAAGACAAACAGGCTTTTCCTGTACTTCCTCAAGCAATATTGACCAAATAAACAAAGACAAGACATTCTGGTTTTATTCTGTCAACATTTTCCTCCTTTTTAAAGAAAAATAGCAACCCTGGCAAACATTCTTGCTAGTGGGTAACTTAAGGTAACACTGACTATTGCACAAAAGCACATGACTAGAGTTTTACCAGTGATAGCCTATGTTCAACAGATCGACGCCAGACTCTCACTTCCTCATTTCATTCTGCAAAATAAAACATCTGTGTCACAGTACCTGTGCAGGTGCTGCATGTATCCACTTCATTCCACGGAGGTATGTCAATATCAAAGTCCAGATCTGGACCCTCACTGGCCTGAGGAACAAAACACACACTTTTTAATCAATGGACCTCATCAGGATGCAAATTGGTAACAAAAGTCAATGGCTAATTAACAGTGTGAGCAACGGGTATATCATTATTTGTTTATGAGCCATGCAGTTCTGTCAAGTGTGGAAAACAAGCTGTTATGTCATGTGAGTGGGAAACTCCAAGTGTCCAAAAAGCAGTCAATAAAAACTCTTGTAAAAGTTCCTGTTATAGACTTTAATATGCCTGACACCAACACAATGTGCTGAACATGTATTGTGTGTGTGTGTGTGTGTGTGTGTGTGTGTGTGTGTGTGTGTGTGGTGGGGTAGGGGGTTGTTACTATATCACGTGTCTTTACATATCATACAGCACTGCTATGTTATCTTATGATGCATCTGCGTCTCTAGCTCTGCACTATGCAACTATCATTCTTTTCTGATTTCAGTTCCTGTGACTGTGTTCCAGTTGATAATTTACATTTGCATGTTGAGAAGTTGAGGGACTCACATAGCCAACGTTCTCCAGGGCCTCTAGCAGCTCGTCTGCATCTCCCAGGTTGTCCAGCTCATCAAAAAGGCTAATGTCTGTGTAACGACAGGCATACAGTGCACAACAGATTAACCAAGAGATTAATCATGATATTGGATGTTAATAAGAATAAATATTCAACAACTAAAAACTACTGAAACAAATATTTCAGTACATCTCCCTGCAGCAAGTGTACATTATGTTGTACTAGAAGGCTTTTAGTGAAATGTTCTTTTTGATTTAAACTAGCAAATGAAAACAGCTTTTACAAAACAGAATTATTATTTTAGTTTAACTAGATAGCTGTACAACTGTTGGCAGTTTAATGTGTACTTTTTTTAAGTTTCTGTCATAAAACAAAATACACATAACACACTCAACACAAATAACACAACTAGAGCTGCAACGATAAGTCGATTAATTGATTAGTCACCAACTATTAAATTAATCACCAACTATATTGACAATGAATTAATCATTTGGAATCATTTTTTAAAAGGAACTTTTCTAAATTCTCTGATTCCACCTTTTCAAATGTGAATATTTTCTGGTTTCTTTAGTCTTTTATGACAGTAAAATTAATATTTTTGGGTTGTGGACTGTTGGTTGGGACAACACAAGACATTTGAAGATGTCACCATTTTCTGACATTTTATAGACCAAACAACTAGTCGATTAATCGAGAAAGTAAACAACAGATTCATCGATTATGAAAATGATTGTTAGTTGCAGCCCTAAACACAACCAAACCAAAAAACAAAATAAAGTAGCAAAATGGATAAAGTAAGTTAAGAAAACATTTTTATAGTGGTCTTTATCACTATTTTTATATAACAATAACAATAACAATAATAATAATAATAAACCATGTGTAAGATATACCAACCACACTTCTTCTGTCATGTTTAATACAATAAATGTTTACATAAGCATTCATTGGTTTTGAAGTTATTTGTTCAAAATTAAATACTGGTCCAAATTATGTTTCTCCACTCCAACACAAGTGGAGCAAACACAGATTAACAGCATCACTGAACAGTGCTCCATGTGTCGAGAGCATTTGTGGGTATTGTCTGTATAAGACAAGAGTAGCCTACTGTGTGTAGAACGGGTCATATCTCAAATATGGCGTTTAATTAGTCTCAAAACTCATACACGCATAAAAACCAGGCACATGCTCATGATACGACACACACAGAACAGCATCTGTGAAAACCATTCTCCCGAGAGAGGATTTCAGCTCTGTGAGCGCACAGAAGAGTATCTGTGAAAAGCATCCTTGCAAGGAGCATTTCTGCTTCTGCTTCTGCTCTCCCACTAGCATAGGGGTTGTGACGAGCACGAGCTCAACCTTCCCTACACACTTGTAACTGCTCAACACTCGCTTCAAGTTGAATTCTGAGACTTTGGAGTCGGGAGAGTCAGGAAGTAAGAATGGACAGTCCACTCCTTTGACTGGTCACTTAGAATACTGACCATGACCTTTGACTCACTGTTTGGTTTGATCACTAACACAGTTTAAGACAGGCAGTTGCCTGAAGAGAAATATAAATAATGATATTTAGCACCTGATTTTCCGTTTTTTAACCACTTACACTTATGAAAAAGTGTTAGACATCGTAGCAAAAGCCTTAACACTGTTTAAATCCACTTTCAGATTTGTGAAACCTAAAATTTTGCTTATGAAAAGGGCAATTTCACTGATATTTCTCCATCCAGACCACAATAGTCGGGCACATGCCTGGTGTTCATGTGTGGTTTTGTGACTAACTAAATGCCATAGATTTTTAAGATCTGATGCAAGCATGGTCTGAAATGTACATCATAGTTCTCATTTTTATGTGCGCGGGTTTAGAGACTAATTAAACTCCATACATAATCTTCAGATAGCGGTCGCACTTGATTTTCCAACACACTAATAAGATGTAATAAGCCATACTTTGTACCAAATTAGACAAAAACTATTAATATAATATGTTCTTTATTAGACAATAAACATATCCTAATTAGACACCATACAAAATATCCTCTAAGAAAGTCTAACAAGAGTCTAACAGTGGGATATAAAGATGCAATGTCCTGGCAGCTTCCATAGCCTAATGTTACTGGGGTCGAATTTCTGCAAACCTCTTAAGGATTTTTTTGTTTTGTTTTGTTTTTTATGACAGTTGAAAAATTAGAAAAATATGAATGGTATAATATAATTTGAGCTGATTTCCCATTTACTTTTCTGAAAATTGTACAGTAGAATAACTCCAGGGTTGTCCTGAACATGATTCGATTGAAAATTTCAGCAAACGTCTAAAAGAAAAAAAGTGACAAATCAAATAAAAGGAACTTATGAATGATATACTGTAACTTGAGCTGACTTTCCCTTTGATGAGTTTATTATGGAAACGGCTTTTATCATATTAGGAGTATTTCGTGACATCACATTCAACAAGACTGCACTGAACCATGATGTAACATAAGAAACAATTTCTGTAATGCGAATCTTTCGTCCTTTTTGGCCGCTCCAAGCACCGGTGCCGTAACAGCGTGAATAGACGCGCATCAAAATCCAAGCGGCGTCTGACTTGACCGGGTTTTTGCGAATGACGATCTATGATGACGACTCAATTAACCGCAGTCTCAAACTCGTCTAATTTCAGCCTGTGTTGTCTAATTAAGGTATCATAGGCCAAAGTTGGCAGCATTAAATATGGAGTCTAATTACAACCTAATTTGGTTGTAAGGGTAGATTGGCGTCTAACTGTTGCATATTTTGGATCTGATATGGCACTGTATTTTATTTCTAATTAGACTATGATCTTGTAAAATGGTGTCTAATAGTGTATTAAGATCTCCTTTTTGGTTTCTAATTAGAGTAAAATTTGGTATAACAACAGTGTCTAGGTAACATTATGGTATATTTTGGGTCTACTATGCGGTTTCTAAGTACAGCATAATTTAGGTGTATGGTGACTAACAAGGGTATAACTGTGTTTATTTACTGTCTAATAAAGAACATATTATTTATAGTTTTTGTCTATTTTGATACAAAGTTACAGCTTATTACGTCTTATTCGTGTACCGTAAATAACGTGCAACACAGACAGCTAGTGCTAACTCGCTGGCCAAATCGTAAAATACACAAGTACCATATCGACCTCAGACGTACGTACAATTCATTTTGAAACAGCAGACTTGTTAGAAGTTTTAATTTAAGGGAAAGTTTATTTGTTAGTTATTTATTAGTCGGTAGACATCTCTGCTTCCTTGAACGGTTCTTTCTAGAAACTGAGTGACGCTCAACATTAACTTACCCCACTCTCCTCCCTGGTCGATGGAGATGATGCCTGTCTCACTGTCCATCACAGGGTAATGTTGATGATTTCCGAGGTCTAACGTTAAGTCGGATGACATCCTCTTTTGAATTCATTAGTAAATTGTCTCAGAGTAACAAGTCTTGTAGTTGTTTTGTAGGAAACGTCCTGTTTGACGCATACATAGATACACGTCTGACTTACCGTAAATCTACGGGTGTCACCGAGGGACAAATGTGCCAAACAGCGAGAAGAGGGGCAGCGCTGGATCTGCACTATTGAACTGGTGTTGCCTAACCAGGCCACAGGGCGGCAGGATGGTACTGCAGGCTCAGCGGCATGCTGAGAAAAGGTCAGTATGTACCATAAAGTTCACATCTTGACACTGAGTCCCCTCATGACAGAACAGAGAGGAAGAGAAGTGACTCAAGAAGACTTATGGTTTCAAAATGAAATTTACGGGCTGACTTGAGGGCTAAGCCCCAGTGGTGGAAAGAAACTAAGTACATTTAATCAAGTACTGTACTTACTGAAAGTACAATTTTGAGGTATTTGTACTTGAGTATTTCCATTTGATGCTACTTTATACTTCCACTCCACTACATTTATTTGACAGCTTTAGTTACTTTTCAGATGAAGATTTGGGCTTTTTATGTCACATTTCAGATGTATATGAGTTGTTAACAGCTCCACCAAATTGTGATTTTTCCCTCTAAACTTCTCACATGGTTTCATTTCAATAAACATTCAAATGATCCAATATTTCACCAAAAATCAGAGATTAGAGAAAAAGTCTGAAAACTGAAAACAGATTTCTGTATCAAAGCTTTGTTTTTTCTTCTTGTCTCTCCCATTAATCATCTCACGACCCCTCAGATTTATCTGGTGACCCTTTAGGAGGGGCCTGACCCCTAAGTTGGGAACCACTGGACTAAACTAGCTAACTGTATATAAAGTAGTTCAAACTAGCTCCATCTGCAGCAGCTACAACAGTAACATGCTGATTATACACTAATGCTTCAGTATTAATAATCTAATGATGTCATATATAATAATATATCACTCAGAGGGACAGAATGAATACTTTCACTTTAATGCTTTAAGTACATTTTGCTGCTAAAACTTATGTACTTTTACTTAAGTAGGATTTTTCATGCAGGGCTTGTCATGGATTATTTTTACATTGCTGTATTGGTACTTTTACTTAAGTAAATGATCTGAATACGTCTTCCACCACTGCTAAGCCCACATGTAGGATTATAAGGCTGAGGGTGAGGAGTAATGTTGTCATACAAGTGCAGTGAAAGAAATCAGGGAACAATCATATTCCCAACACAAGTCAAACTATTTCCAAGGTCAACAATGAATTGTGATGCTCCACATGAACGAAACATCCTAAAAGTGCTATGGATGAAACCATAACAGCTCCAGCTCCATGACAACTTAGATGACAACCATGGTTGAAAAGCTCTGGAAAAAGCTAGTAAGTGGACCTTAAGTTGGTAATATTTTATATTCAAACTTATCTTTCAGACAAACACATCTTGTCCTTCACAAGGTGCACAGTACTGACACAATAGGCCTTCACTATACTACAGTCCTTTCTGTGAAACTCTACATTGGGGTTTCAATGTAGAGTTGTGGAGATTTCACCACTCATCTTCATCAGGGGCTTCATCAGGTTTGGAGTACCAGGCATTTAAACCTCTGTGGGTCATTCACACCCTCATGTCACATGAGTCATTAAGGCTTCATGGCGGTCATGTGGGAGTTGTTAGAGTCACATGAATCAAGGTGTGAATTTGTGTTAAACCACCTGGGAAGTGGTGTCAGGGTGGCAATTTAGGCATCTAATAGCCTAAATTATTTAGATGCCCTCTGAATATGATGTTGGTGGGCCGGCCAGTGTCTTTTTAAATCACACATAACTCCCACTGGTTCTTCCCATATGTTGGGAATTTGTGAATAGCTCAGCTTAATAAGTCAGTCTCACCATGGGCATACAAAGCCTTGATGGGTGACTAATTAATAAGTAAACTTCATGTTTCCAATGTAGTGAAAACTCAGTTTTTCCATTGGATAGACTGATTGATTTGGTAGTATTTTATGTTAGTCAGTCAGGTGAAGACAATTTGGTTGACTGCTGTCCTTTCAGTTCAACAGCAGCTAAGGCGCTGAAAGGACAGCTGGACCTGAGGACAGTGACAGTAGTGGTTGGAGTTGGTGTGGACTGGACGGACGGATGCTTCCGTAGGGCTTCTGTGCCGCTGACATGTCACTGCTGGTGAGAATTGTACTTTAGTGTCACGACAGAGAGTGCAAGCATCTTTGAACCCCTTTAAATCTGTATAGAGCCTGTTAGCAGACAAAGTCTCTGTGAAATAGAACTGAAGTTGACAATCATTACCTGAGTTCTATGAGTACAAAAGGAGAAAAAAGAAAGACAGAGGATATCATAGACACACAAAAAAAACAGTTGTATGATGTCTTCTGTGGCTCTATAGGAGCTTTGTCAAGTCTGAAAAATTTACTTAAGTGACAAAGCTTGCATGATAAACTAGGTGTGTGTTGTCTGAAAAACATGGGCATTTAGCAGGCTATGTAGACAGCCCAATGAAAGACGCTATAGAGTTGTATTATGGGAAGTGTAGTGTCCATGGTTTTTGGATTTAAAAGTCAGGATATCTTGGCCTCTGGTACATCAATTTTGAAAATGCATTAAAATCTGTCTCTCAAAGGTCCCCCAGCTTCAAGTGTAACACTAAATTGCTGAAGAGACCTTTTACATACAGACAATCGCATGTGACAATCATCAAAACTGACCTTTTTTTTTGTCTTTTATGATGTTTGGTGACCCTGTCTTTATTTGTGTAATTAGTGCGTGAATCATCTGTATGCAAATGTCAGTGCGCCTATAATTTGATTTAGTCCTATGAGTGCCTGTCCTCATACAACAAAATGGTTTTGAACAACTATGACTCAAAGTCACATGTATAGCTCCTGCATGTTGTGTATACACTGTACACAAGGAAAACACAGCAATGATAAATATTACACAGTTGGACAAAAGCTGTTTAGCTCCATGTTGCATGCATCCGGCAAGCAGCTTTAGTCCCTGATCTTGTCAGATAAACATGTATGTTGCCTCCGTAACGGAAAAGGTCGGGTCTTACAAGGTATATACTTAGACTATGCGATTCTTAAATGGTAAAGGCACAGTTAGAGGTGACATTGTGTGCTAAAAATCAGTAGCAGGTGTACTCTGGGCCTAATCCTTCGTGGGCATTTCAGGTCGTAGTGAGATTAACCTGGGGTGGTCTGGTTTTATTCCCTGCAGGATTGGTTCAGCTGCATTCTGAAAGAGCAAGCCCCCAGTCTGTCTCAACTTATTACAGCAAGGCAAAGACTAACACAGTGGTCAACCATCTGCCAGAAGTCTGCAGTCCACCTATAATATAAAACCCAATCAACTAATGTGAGCAATGTTATTTCATGAATCACTGCTAAGTCCAGTTTATTGTTTATGTTCAGAAAGACTCTTAATTGCCAAAGTGACGGCGGCCTATGCAGCTTCTTACTGTACCTTAAAGTGCAAAACATTCTTCACAGATATGAACCATGTATTTGCCTATATTGTGTGTCTTCATGGTAATGTGGACTTGTCTGATTGGAGTGGTGTGGTAATGGCATAGATGATGCCTTAGTCTGTAGGCTCATCATATTGATTGTGTGTAAAGCCCCACTGACTCAGACACGGACAGCAGATTAACAGGTTGACCTGATATGTTGACAGCACGGTTTTACAGAACATTTGTGTAAAATGGATTATGAGCTTTGGTCACATTGCCTCTGCTGTTGGAGCTGCTACAATATGTCTCCTCTTTTGTCTAAAGCATGACATCCGTTTTCATGCTTTGTTATTTTCAAAATATCAGAGCATTTAAGAAATATAACAATTTCTCATCAGTCAAGAATACCAACCATGGTATTAGTAATTAGATTTCCTCTCACTTTAGAATCAAAATATTTGAGTTATGAGACATAATTGATATAATAGCATGGCAATGAGAAATTATAATTTTGCAATACTTTTAAATTAATACTTATGATTATGATGTTACAGTATTTTTGGATGACTACTGGAGGTTTCAAGTTGTATTTACACACAAACCTGAACAATGATGTGCACATTATGACAGAGAGAGATATCCATTGTTAATTTTAGTGAGTTAAAGCAGTCAAAAAATTTAAAATAATTTATTTTGTTTTAATTTTATTTTTCACAGGAACAGTGCACATTGATCAACATCACTGTAAATGTGCCAGTGTTAGCCAAAAGGCTAATCTTTAATTAATTTTGTCCCTTGACCAGATGTCAAATTAGCCATTAAAACAACAATAAAACAAACATCATAACGAGAGAAAGCAGGCAAAACATGATGCAGCAACAGAGGATAAAAAACTAAAAGGCAAACATTCATATGTACAAAACAAGCAATTAATACAAGACAGAAACCTGTTAAGCAGACAATCATGATGTTACAATAAGCAAAATACCAGACAATATCTACTTTCATATCACAATATTATACTATATTTCCAAGCTCCACATACCCACAAATTGTTTGTTCATTGATCAGCCATCAGATCACTTAGAACAAAACAAGATCACCCAATCTGAACCCAACTTTCACATTTTAAACAGAGTTTAGGTGGCTTTATAATGCTCCCTGCCTTTTGTTATCTGTAGTCCTGATGGCTAAAGATGATAAAACCTTACTTGCACATTAGAGAGTAAAGATGAAATGAGATACACAGCACACACTTGTTCACTGGAATCCAATAACATACAAATCTGCTTTTGCTCACAAATCCTGCCACTACGATCTGACAATTAGACTGATGTCTGTATGGCTGCTACAAAATCAACAAGTTAAGTTTGGAGCTAGTTTGCGGGATATTGAGCAGTCTCCTCCTATACAGTAACTAAAACTTTTTCAACTATAATTTAAAAATTTCAACAATACTTACAATTAGGAATCATATAGTCACTAAATCGTGCATCATAGTAATTACCATTTCTGTGATTTTGATTTTATTTCTGAGACAATAATTTTGCCTCCAAGCTTCAGTACTGTAGGTCTCTTGTAAGAGTTTTTTTTATCCTCCGTGGGTTATCTTGTTAAATGTAGCCTATTGTAAGGTGCAAATATGTACATAAAATGAATATCTCACACTGTCACACACAATTTCAAAAGGCAAAATTCCCATAATGGTGATAATTTAAAACTAATTAGGAAAAGAGGAGGAGAAATAAAAAGTTAATAATGTTATTTATCGCACAGGACTTGAAATTAGTCTTTACCACCAAACAGATTGATGTAAATATGCAGAGGCCTGTCAATGTGTCAGTTTAAGACACTTTGGTGGATTGACAGCCTGTTTTCAAAAAGGCGTTCTATATCTATCTATATCTTTCGTTTCTTTGTTTCTTTTGCTGCTAATTTCTGAAAGAGTTGCTGTAAATGTCACTATTCTTTGCAATTATGTACTTGTGTTTTTAAGAAATACTTGAAATAGCTGACATGCGTTGAGCACTTTTCCACCCATGTGGCCGTGCAAGGCAGTGAAAAGGAGCGAGAGAGTTGGAGGACAAGCTTCTTCTGAGCAAAGAGAAACCCCTTTGCGAAAAGGGAGTTCGAGCTACATTTCATCTTTTGTGTCCCAGATTGATGACCTATGAGATGGATGATGTTCTGTAGTGCCGTGTGGCATTGTCTTATCCTGGCTGACACAAAGAGAGAGAACACTTATCATCTCGGGCTTATGTATAGAGCAAGGGGGGCAGGGGTTGTCAGAATAGTGAAGAGGGTCCAGGAAGGTGGGGGGTGGTGGGGTCCCCTCTGATAAAGCGTGATGGAGATGAGCTAATGACAGCAGAGGCAGATGGAAAGAGCCATCTCCCATGACGACGCAGCCAGAACCTCCATCCTGAAGCCAGAAGAGGACAGATACAGAAAGGGAAGGAGGGAAATAGAGGAAAGGGGCCAAAAAGAGAAGAAGAGGGGGGGGGGGAGCTTTGATGTGTGTGCATGTGTCATGTGTTTCAATCCACGCATTACTGAGTGTGTGTGCTCTTTGTATGAATGCATGTGAGGTGCTGTTTTAAGGTGACGCAAAGCAGGCAGTTTGTTGCTCAGGTTTGTGTCGGCCTTTTAGCAGCTCTGAGACTTGCTAGCAGGTGGCCCAGGTTTGTGGAGCTCGGTTTAGGATTAGGCTTTAGGACATTGTTTGGTGGGAATGGTGCTGTGAATACAAAGGGATTAGTGCAAAGGGTTGCTTCATTGACTGTGAGTTTGCGTGTGTTGGGGAGGGGGGGAGTAGGAGTCTGAAGTTGATGGATGGATTGGATAGCCACCAAAATAATTAGACAGAGGAAACAAAGTATTAGCCCGGATGAAAACAAAATATAGGCCTGTACAAATACTATAATGGGCGAGAGTGTTGCTGGAGTTAGAATAAGTACAAAATCATAGTGCAGTTTTCGGATAGAGATATTTTGTGACTTTATTTTTCTAAAGCATCCCAAAGAATAAATTAAGTTCTAATTTGGGGCTTTTAAAATGTCAACATTCATGAAAACAGGACAAACACACGTTTTTCCAAGTTCCCACGTTCCCCTTCTAATAGAGAGAGAGAGAAAAAGCCCTACCAAAATCATCTCAATGCCTTGAACCATGTGCCACCATTAGGGACACACAAAGAAAGATCTGACAAATGACCATTGTAATGTCCCTCTTTGACTTTAATGAATTTATACGTTATCTGGCCCTAATGGAGGCTGCGGCGGAGGGGCTGGCGCAAGGCCATAACAAATGAAAAGCTCTGATTAGTGTAGAATGAGCCCAGAAAAAAAATGCCATTCATCTTGGTTAGCATCCTCCTGTGCTCTTTTATGGGTCGCTGTTACAGGGACGGTGGAGCCGGGGGTGCTTGTCCCATTAGCGGGGCAGCCCAGTGGTCAGCGGCCCGGCGTTGACGGAGCGTCTGCCCGCTCCGCAGTTCAAGTCTGTGAATGCCTCAGTGCGGCTTGACTCCTGAATAACCTTCTGAGGTACCGGGAGCTTCACCCCTACATGACCCCGCACTCTGAAGAGGGGTGTGGGGGGACCCCGGGGGGTACCCAGACCCGGACTCACTCTAGCAATAGGTAAACAGTGGAGAGATTCGCTCAGAGAAAGACGACAGGAGAGCAAAAACAGTCTTATTTTGAAATGTTAGAAACAATAATGTAGCCTATTAGGCTGTTGGGAGCGCCTAATTTGATATGCAAATTGGAGTTTTTAATACAGAATAAAATGGGGAAGTTGGGAGCTTAAAGGAGGAATTTGCACATTAAACTGCAAGAGAGTTAAAATAAATGTAAATGTTCTGGTTCAAGACTGCATTAAAAGTAGGTCATTACAATAAACTGTTTAGGTTTAGAAGCATTAATGCGCAGAAATAATCAGAACAGAAAATGTTGGTCTTTATTGTTTTATTCTATCATGCTTCATGCGTCACTAATAAACATTTCCTTATTAGACTTATTGGCTACAGTGTGTTCTTAATGAGGGAGATTTTTCAGATTATGTTGCCTAGAAAACGACTGGCGGAAAAAAAAGACGGTTGTTTTTTTAAAGGCATCGCCACCTTTCTTCTGTCTGTCGTGATTCCGGAAAGTAACGTTTTACACTGATAATATTGCAACACAGTGTCACTGCAGGAGAGATGTTTCGTCATGATCGTGTTGGAGCTTGATATCGACCACTGTTGTCATTGGGAGAAGCCCTGTTTTGCCGCCCCCCCCTCGCTGGGCCCCCGTGTAGAGCCGCCTTGCAGAGTTCAGTCGGGCTGGAATGTGCTGGGATGCGGAGCAGCACCGACTGTAGGAAATCAACGCCACAACTCGCACAGTATGGACAGTAATGATCCGTATTTACACCTAAGTAAGTACGCCTCAACATTATATTTAGAGCGCAGACCGCCTGTTGTGTTGCTTTTGACTCAGAGGAGAGTGCGTTTGTTTCATGGCGTCTTCTCTCCAGTCTGCGAGCTGTGCGCGAAAGCGACCGCGGACTTTAACCACCGACTCCCGTCTGTGAATGCGGTTGTTAGACTACTCTCTTTGTTAATAATCGTTATGCAACTGTGCCAATTGAAACGAGAGCTGCGACCAATGCAAAAGTCAGGTGATCGCGGTTGTGCCGGTCAGGCAAGGTCAGAGGTTGGCACTTTAATTGCGCTTATGTAATTTATGGCGCTTGTCGCGCGTCTCTTGCTAAACTGTTTGAGACAGAAACTGAATTTATTGGTCTGAGATGGTCGTCAGATCCAGAGAGAAATGCACGAAACAGCCCAGAGGAATGGCGGATTTCTACTGATAAACAAACTTACTTCGTGGTAAACAAGCAGGAGCATAGATTGACTGACGCGCCCTGGTCAGCGCTGTGGCTATATTCAGCTGAATGACAGCATGATGTGATTTTGCTAAGTAAAGCTGAACTCCGGTCTGACTCGGTGACTTTGCCCTTGAACCAGCTGATGACTTTTCCCTCTATTATCAGGACTGTTTTTTTTTTGACAGCCTAAAATCCACAGACAGTACAAACGCCACTGATCCCACTATGGAGTTTGCAACATGTGGATTACATAGGTTATCCTACTTACACTATACCTAATAAGTGTTAGTCCTGTGTTTTTGTATGCTGAACCTTTTAGATTAGACTGTGTGGACACAGAGTCTGGAGCTTTTGAGCCTCATTGAGTCACACACTATATGCATCATTTATCATGTGATGTTTTTTTTTCCTTCCCCTGAAAGATACACTCATTGTCAAACCACTGCAGTAGAAATGTAGCATGTGCTTCTAAACCACTGTGGGGGGAAATGACAGATAATAGTGTGGCATTACAAGGAAACAAATAAAACCGGTCTTTGAAGACTAAATTGTGCAGTCCCCTTTATGTTATCACAGATATCTCGGCACCATTTGGAGGGGCTGAAAATTGTTTCCATAATGAATGTGGCTCCCAGGGGAATGAGAGAGACATCTGGATGGGAGAGCATGTAGAGGGAAGCCAGGAGTGTACAGAAGTAACAGAGCATTCCCCTTGGGCGATAGAGTCTTTCTTGTCTGTCTTTAAAGAGTTGCTTACTCTGATCAGCTTGTAGTTGCATCCCAAGATATATGCAGATCAGCACAGCATTAGGCTGGTGTGCTGGTG
This sequence comes from Thunnus albacares, assembly GCF_914725855.1. Lineage (NCBI taxonomy): Eukaryota > Metazoa > Chordata > Actinopteri > Scombriformes > Scombridae > Thunnus > Thunnus albacares. The sequence goes on along the minus strand of NC_058114.1, from coordinate 21,523,047 downwards.
TGCTGTTATTGATCTTTTATTAAGTAATATGTGTCAGTTATGCAGTCCACTGCTAATAACAAGGTTTCTATCTGCTTACAGCCAACTAAAGCAGTCTGGAAAACATTGTGAAATGTACATGTTTGTCTTGCGCACATCATTTAGTAACACTGTAACTTTCGGTCGTAATTTACATAGTTGTATAGTGTGATTTATTCTTGTTTTGCTGCACCATTATGGTCTTACAGTAATGTTGTTGCAGAAGCTTTCCAACACCACAAGGCCAAGGGTCTGATTTAAACATTGATTTTTTTTTTTTTTTCATTTTTGGCATGAAAATGGTAAAGTAAAGTAAATATCAGATATCTGTAACACAAACCAGTATCAACTGAACCGTAGATGAGGACATTTCTTATCTTTTAGTGTATTTATGTTGTGAAAGTTGGTAGTGAAGCCATTGAGTTTTTTTCTCAGTGAAGGCCACATCCTCTGAAACATCTCTCCCAGGAAGAACTGTTCTTGTTTTATCCATGTGTTGGCTCACAACTACAATCAACGGTGTATTTTCGCATCAACAGCCCGCACACAAAAACATGTATGGTCATAAATGTATGACATACTTCTTGAATGGGAGATGATTACTTGAAAATTAACACACTCCCTTTGGAATCTGTCAGCAGTGTGCCGCCAAGGCGAAGCAGCGTGAAGTCAAAAACAGTCTGGTGATTATGCGCGGATTGTTTCGTGATCCACTCAACTTTTTTCCCAGACATGTTATGTTTCAGCAGGTTTGATGCAAGCCCGCCGGCCCCGGGCTTTAAGTAGAGTCAGCATTTTTCTCTCTCTCAGCACTTCAGCATTTTTTAAATTTTCCGTCAGTGGAAGTGATTCTAGACACACTGACGAGCACCCACTCGCTGCTTTTGACGCTGAGAACTTATTTAGCTCTCAGATCAGGGAAGTCATGGCAGAGATGGAGAGTGAAGGGGAGCAAAATAAAGGGGAAGTGGAGGGGGCGGTGGAGAAAGAGGTCACCCTAGTTGATGTGAACTCTCGTCACTTGCCAGGGGTCAATGATTCACCTCCCGGTACACACGCACACACACACACACACACAGAGGCACACTCACACACACACAGACACTTCCCAATTGCAAATATGCAGTCTTCCTATGTAATGCAGTGCTTATTGTACAGAAAAATGTGACCATGATATCATGTGACTTAAAGAATGTGGGTGGTACTATTTGACTGTGAAGTCTCTGCCGTATTAAAACCTGCTTTCTAGCTGCCGATCCCTGCACAGAGGATTCCCCACCCACTCCTGCAGAGTTAAATAAACCACACAGATAGAGGAGGTGTGGCTCTCTGCAGGTATTTGCTCAAGGATTCTATAGCTTGAGACCAGCCATGCTTCAATGCCAACACATGCATTAGCACACAATACATACAATAGGTGTATTCCTGGGCCACTTTTGATTGAGTGTGTGTATTTCTGTGTCAGTGTAAAAGAGTGCTTGACTGTGTGCGAGTGGGTGCGTGTGCTAATTGTGAGAACAGGATGAGGGAAAAGAAGGGGCGTAAGGAGGCCACTCTCTGGGCTAATTGCCAGTAATTAGTCATTAGTGAAGAAGGTCAAAGCCTTGATTTAATTCCAGCTTTAATCAAGCAGAGAACCTTGAAAGGCCCCCGCAGGCTGCAACAGTGTTTGGTTATGAGATGTATATAGCTATTTCTTTGCTAATTATGCAATGACAACATACATGTCACACATGGGCGCACACCAACTCTCGTTTTCCACACTCTGAACATTTACTTATGTATGACAGGTCCCTCTGGTCTTAACCATGTATCAATCTCAGTGTTTGCTTTGAATTAATTCAGCTATTATAAGGCGTAACAGTAAATTACATGACTAAATTCCCATCTCTTCGTAATGATGCATCTCCTCACAAACAGAGTAAATGCTGCCTTTTGCACCTGTGTATGCATTGAGCCATAACTGTTAATGTGCCTGCAAAAAAAAGTTATTTCCAGTCATCATTGCTACAAACCTTTAAGGGGAGACATTCATTGTTGCCCATTAAAAATATAAGTGTTAAAAAGTGTCCTGTAATACACTCAGATGAAATGATTAGTTAATTTATCCGTTGCTGATTAATTTTCTAATCAGCAACGATTGGGATAATCGATTTATCATTTTTCAAGCAAAAACACCAAATATTTGATGGTTCCAGGTTTTTAAAATTGAGAATTTGCTGCTTTTCTCGATCTTACATTATTGCAAATTAAACATTTTTTGGACAAAAGACATTTGGCTGATGTCACTTTTTATAGATCAAACAATTAATTGATGAATCGAGAAAATAATCAACAATAAAATAATCAATAATAAAAACTAATTGTTATTTGCAGCCCTTTTTTGGTTTTGGACAGTTGACCGGACAAAGCGAGGAATCTGAAGAAGTCGCCTTAAGCTTCGGGAACTTGTGCTGCACATTTTCCAATATTTTCTAACATTTTACTATTATTTAAAAATAATCAACATATAATCATACAGCAAAACAATCGTGTGTTGCAGCCTTATACCCAGAATGAGTCCCAAAGCAAGTTAGTGATTAGAAAGTGTAAGCACCAGGGAGCTCATTAACACCATTAATAGGAGTGGGATTGATGAGGGGAGATTTATGGCTCAGTAGAATTTGGTTTGACTGACCAGGCTGGAGTTCTTCATGGCACAAATGGCAGCAACAGGTAACAACTAAGTACATTAGATCTCATTAAACCTCTCCATGGAGAGGCATGAAGAACACGCTGTAAACCTCGCTTGGCTATTTTGAGTGCTCCGAGTTCCATTTTAGTGATGATGTTCTGTCTTGCACAGCTGAATGCAAGCGTGTACCCATTAAAACAACACACAAGTATAGCTGTTCTGAATGAAACACGTTATTTTTCTGCCTTTTTCTGCTTTTCACACATTTCTGCCATTTCCAACTAAATTTCCACCCAACCAGATATGTTGCATGATGATCTTTCCTCATGTCAGAATCGTTCATTCTGTCAAAAATCACTGCTAGACGGATTGATAAAATATATACAATTACTGGATCATAAATATACATGACATTGATGACAAACTGCCGATTAAATTAATTGAAATTTGGATTAAACATTTAATGGTGTACCCTAAATTGAGGGTTGCTCGTACTCCCCCCTCTTCCATTTCTTCCGCGATACATCTATGAATGCTAAATATGGCTCTCGGGTTAATTTGGTGTGTTTTATGTGGGCCACGACATACTATTATAACAGCGTGCATTTAACAAGGGCTATTATTTTAGTTTTTCCCTGTGGGATTTGTTAAGTCTCTAAGAGTTGCAAGTGTCTCTTCTCCTTCGCTGTCTTCTTATGTTGCGGCTGCTGAGTCTCTTGCCAGGTTACTGTCACCGAGAGGATCTGATTACTGAGGGCTATCCTTCAAGCGCTGTATGGACATTTGATCCAGCCACATGCAGGTGCACTGCTCATAAGAAACTCTGTTGAGTCATGTCAGTAAAATAGACCCACACATGGTGGTGGAAGGCGTCTCAAGTTTTTAGTGCGATCTTCCGATGCAAATGGCTGTTTGAAAAGCTGAAGGGTATAACATTTGATAGGACGGCAGGATAAATTAAAAGCAGCAGCTGCACACTTAAATCAGTGCCAGTTTCACATTAATTGGCAAGGGCTATTTTCTGGCGATAATGATATGACACACTTCCATTGCTAAGAATTCCTGCTGTCTCAGTCATTTATTTACAAAATTACTGCTGTGATTTGCACCCTGATTTTGTTTCACTAAAGTCATTTTATTACTATTTTTGAAAGCCTGTTCTGATTGTTGCTATCTTGTAAAAAAAAAAAAAAAAGGGGGTCAGAGTAAAGACTTAAACCTCTCCTGGGTGTTACAGTTTATTTAGGCTCCCTTAGGCTTTGCCGTGTATTGTTCTTCGTTGCTTTTAAGGTATATTTTTGGCTTGTGCCTGCATCTGGGTTTTCGCTTTGCTGTGTGTTTGCTTGACCATCCCGGGGCATTGAAAAAGACAATTCCTGACTTCCTGGAATGCTATATATGTTAAACACTTTCTAAACACACAAACATACTAACAATGTGCACTAAGGCAACTCGGCGTGTCAAAATAAGCGTGTATACTGGCCCGATTTCATGGCATCAATGTTTTTTTTGAGTGAGATAGAAGAGAGAAGAGAGAATTCTGGCTGTTTCTTGTAACTTCTTTCTCAACACCCACAGCCCACACCAGCTACATATTAGACAGAGAGTCTGTGACTAATATTCTGAAAAAGAGAACAAAACGAGGGGCAAAAAATGCCATTGACACACAAAAACCTCTGTGTACTACAGGAACATCAGTGTCTTCCTGTCTTCCCATGCTCTCCAGTCTTGATCCCTTTTAAGAGCGAGTAATCGGAAACTTCTGGTTATACTCTCCTCTCAAGTGTGACCCCCCCCCGCACCCCCACCCTTTACCCAACCCTTACCACCCAGCCTACCCCCTCTTGCCAGATACCCTGTTCTGCCACTACAACAGGTGTCTCTGCACAGATAGTTTTACCAACACCCAGAGAAAGAGAGAGAGAGAGACATGAGATGAGTGGGCGGTAGAAGAGCTGATTTGTGCAGCAGTCGGGCAGCAAACAGTTCCTGTGGGATTGATCTCTGGGGAAGGATAATCTGGGTAATCCTATAACCGGCGCCGGTGGACTCCGCCTCTTTTGCTCTTCGCTAACACTCCCCCCCCACCCCCGTCCCTCTCGCCGCCGACCCTTCCGTTCCTGTTCTGTCCTGAAAACTGGTTGAGATCCGGAGTGTCCACGTCATTTTTAGTTTGTCATCACGCCAACTGTTGAGTCTGACTCCTCGTCCAGAGCAACTGGCATCCTGCCAGTGCCACACTTGCACCTGAAGGCATGTGGCACCCCGTGGTATCACCTGCAACTGGAGGAAGCCCTGGGAGGGACATAGGTTATGGCCACTGTGAGTAGCCTTGCTTGTGTGTGAGTGTCTGTTCTTGTTGGAAATAATAGGACGCAGATCAGGATCGGTCCCGGGATTGCACATGATGGAAGATATTGCTCGTCTTCGCCACTGCGGCTCTGTGATTTTCCAAAGAAGTGAAGCTCGAGCAGTAAAAGCTGGTGCTGCACATATACATTATGGTAATACCTCAAATCTCTGTGCACTCTTTGAAAATTTGTATTTTGAATCTTTTCGCTCCGGGGGAGAAATCTGAAACTTCCAGGGCAAATTCATCTGTGAAACTTCTTTGCATTTGAAGTTTTCTCTATGGTTTTAATAGAGTTGCTTACATTTCACTGTGCGAAGGACTTCACGTTGCAAGGGATTGTATGTTTACGTCCAGATTTCAGGATCTTATTGACTACAAACAGCAGCAGTTGCTGCCTCTAAAATCAATGGATCTTTTTAACCATGTGTGACAGGTACAAGGCTTTGCTGTTGCATGTTACAATCTAAAAGCTTGTGACTCACTTGTGGTCTCAGATGTGGTCAGTGGTGATGCCACTCAACTAAAAGGATGCTTCCAGCTCTCATTGCCTTGTCCTTCACTATCTATTTATCTCTCAACACTTGTCCCTTCCTATTAGCCCTCTCCATCCTGCTTTCTCTCTCTCTGTTTGTGTCTGCTGTCTGTCACCCTGCATCCCTCCATCAACGCTCGCTCTGATGAGGTTTTTTTTTTTTTTTTTCCCCCTCCTTCCTGTGTTTGAAGTGGTGTGGGAGGTGTTGATGCGAGCCTACACACATAGCGTAGTTAGCCTGTTAATGAGCTTCACTGTATGTGTGTGTGTGTGTGTGTGTGTGTGTGTGTGTGTGTGTAGATGGCAGAGCGCTTGTTCTTTTCTGTTCTTGAAATAAGCATGTTACACATTAATTTTTACAACTGTAGTTCCTCCTCACTGAAAACCATGAAGATGTTCTGGATTCGTCAGGCCTGGCTTGAAGTATGAATAGTGAACAAACTTGACAAAGCAGCTGGTCTATAGCTGACCCTGGAGTACCAAACACTTCTATTCTGTTCTGCTTGTGTTGTAAGTCCATGATGGGAAGTCAATATTTCTGTGTGGTCCCTCCACTAAGAGAACAGCAGAACTGCCAATACAGCTGCGATAAAATCCATAATGTTCTCAGTAATGTGGAAAAATGAAAAATGTGCACTTTTGAGTTGTTAGTGAATAATAAGAATCATTTGTAAAACACACCCCCCCCAAAAAAAAAACATGGACGTGATTTTGCATACTTGCATGTCCATTAACTACAAATTGGTCATACTTAACATTAACCTGGGCCAACTTTGCAAATAATTTTTAGAGCATTTGTGCTGTTGTTTGATAGTTGATAATAAGATAGGAAATGTGGGAAGAAACTGATGACATGCAGCAAAGATCCTGGGACTTGTAGAATACATAGTATGCGTCATAGTCCACTGTGTCATGGGGATGCCCCAACCCTGGCCGTTTTTTAAAGCACACTGTCAATTTTTTTTATTGATTTTCTATGTTTCCAACAGACATTATTTTCAATTCATATGAGACTTGTGTATTTCTTAAACTTCTGCCAGAAGTGTTGCATTCATGTTTGCAGAAAATAAACCTGGAAGACAAACAGCAAGTTAAGGGATCATGTGAATTTGGTTCATTGATCATTGTGAAGGATTACTTCTTTCAAGCAAATTTTGAGTCTCCACAAATTGATTTTCACTCTGGGTGGAAATAATCAGGAACTAGTGGATGTCTGGAAGATAATAAGAAATCAATCTAAAAACATATGATAGGTTTTAGAACATGGCGACCAGCTGTGGCATGAAATACAGTGTTAAATGTGTAGAATAGAAAATATGCAAAACCACCAGTCCTTTAAAGACATCACTGCCACATAGTCCTTTTCTTCTCATCTTCAATTTGGTCTTATCTTTTGTCTCAGATTTTTTTTTTCTTTTTCAGATGCCACATTACCCCAAGACTAAACTCAAGTTAACTGTTTCTACTGAACTGGTTGTGTAGTCTGGCCGTCTTTCTAAGATGTGGTCACAGGCCCAGAGGTCAGGTAGCCCTGGACAGAGTCACTGAGGCACAGCATGGGATGAGTGGTTTAGTGTGAATGTGTGTGTGTGTGTGTGTGTGTGTTGACAGCACATACCCGTCTCTCTGCGGCCCGCTGTAACATGTGAGAGACTACTTCTAGGAACTAATAGGAATTACCTCATCAGACGGAGCCACACGGGCGGATGCTTCGGTTTGCACTGGGCCTTTCAGTGACCTGTTTGTTTGTTTTCCAGGACTGCTTGGTCAGCCCGTTCTGTCTGTGTATCGTGTTAGCTCTTGTTGTTTAAGTTCCAAACTTTTTTATCACTTGAAAAAACAATCTTTATCTCAACCCTGTCTCAGCCCTGGCCTCCTCATCGATCCTCTGCCTCTGTGTAAAAAGTATCCCGCTGGCGAGTCTGTGTTTGTCTGTGCAGCAGCGGCCTACATATGAGAAATAGAGTATTTATATATGCACATTAGCTTGCTGTTCAAAGTTATTACTAAAAGGAAAAAAAACAACAAGGAGGCGATTAGGAAGAAAGGTAGCAGAGATGATTTCTCTTCTTTTCAGAGAAAGTGTGTTTGAGTTCACTAGAGAGTTCACTACAGGGCAGAATGAAGGGTCAGAGAAGTTCACTAGCTCATGTGCTTGTGTTGTCACAGCCGTATGGTTTCATCGGAAAAACATTTTTCTATTTCCTTATGCTTTCAGCCAGAGAGAACCGATACACAAGTGCTGTTCTTCTTCCTGCTGTTTTTTTTTTTTTTTTTTAAATTTCAGCTGAAATGATGCTACGGACGTTTATTTATTTTGCCGGGCTTTAAAAGCGGTCAGAAAATGGAACAGGTGTCCCTGAGGCAGCTTCGGACAGTACGCTGTTTATATAACAGTAGAGAATATCTTAATTTTCTCTCTCCAATAACCATTTCTATCTCCTAAATCACAGCTGTGCAGGAAAAAAACAAAAAAAAAACTGAGGCTTTTTTCAATTGATGATCTAATGTTCTCAGCCAGGCGGAGAGATTAGGCGTGTGTGGTAGTAGGATCATGTGAGCGTTGTGTAAAGAAGTGGTTTCGGAGTGGGACGGCGCCCTCCCCCATCCATCTATCCAACCATCCAACCATCCATTGCTCCCTCTCCTTACTCTATGGCTCCATCCCGCTCTCCATCCCCTCCTGCTCGGCCTCCCACCTTCTTGACAGCTGGCTCGCTGAGCTGCAGATACTTACCCAGGGATAAGAGGATTTACTGACACAATTGATCAGACATCAACCTCATTTTGCAAAGAAATTAATGTTTAAAGGGTGGCGGTTCTGTGCGAGTGTGTGCGTGGAAGATGTATGCGTTTTTTTGTGTGTCTGCGCATGTGAGGAGCGTGTCAGACGAGGGTTCGTGGCCAGTGCTAGTGAGCTAGATTGGCAGTGAAGAGATTTCTTAATTACATGTCCACTGTATCTAATGAGCTCCGCGGGCTGTCTGACTGATTACTTTAGGATGCGTTCTGCTCTCTGTCGTTTGGTCATTGTCAGCAACAGACATGCACATGAGAGCATACAGTCACACTGCACAAACACACACACAAACGCAAAAAAGACATGAGCAGACACATGTGATATAGCTATTAAACAGATCGATGCACACGCTTCTTTGCAGGGTCTAATCTGGTAGATATTAAGGCTTGTGTTGTTGTTCAGGAGTGGATCCGCTGCTCCCACCCCCGTCGCTTATCCCTCGCCACCCACTCCCCCACTGTACACTCCCACTGCCGGTCTGCTCTCCAGAAAGGAGATATTATTAGTTAGTGGGCCATGGGCTTATTGAATTACCACACAGTGGAGTGCTCCATCCAGCCACCAACAAGTAATTAACAGGGAGGGATTTAGAGGGTTTTGTGGTCTGTGATGTTTCTTCGAACCTGTTGATCATCAGATCAGTGTGATGCATTTGTGGCTTTATTTGTGGCTTCGGCTATTCTCTGCCACAAATGTTAGAATAAATGTCCATACAAAAAGATCATCTAATTCAAACAACAGCTGTTCGATGATGATGATGATGATGATGTGTTCTCAGTGCCTCTGCATGCAGGAAACAAGCTAATCTGAAATATACTGAAGCAGTTTCTGATTTATTTACATCATTATTTAAAAAACACAGAATTGATTTAAGCTTCATTTAAGCGGCTACAACCATATTATATGATAATCACTTTGAGTTTACACAGCTAGAAATATGAATATTTCATAAAAAGAGTGATATATTCAGTAGGGCTGCAACTAATGATTGTCTTCATATTTCCTTGTCTAATCATTTAATTGCTTAATCCATGAAATGCCAGAATGTTGTGAGAAATGCAACGCAATGACCAAAAGTCCCCAAATATTTAATTTATGAAGAACAGAGAAAAGCAGGAAATCCTGATGTTTGCGAAACTGGAGACAGATTATGGTTTGCAGTTATGCTTAATAAATGACTTAAACAATCAACCAATTATCAAAATAGCTTGCAATTAATTATCTATCAACTGATCAATTTTTTGACCAATGCACTACCCTTGTGTCCTACATGTGGTGTCCTTGTGTGTCATTGCACATACAGTAGTCTGTGGAAGACTACAGATATGATATATTAGGACTGAATAAAAAACTGAATATATCAAATTACAGTCATTATCAATATCTTCCTCAACTGTTTTTACTTATATTGCAAGTTTCAATAAATAACTAATATTAAACTAAGAATAGCCTCTAACAAACCATCAGCCTACAGTTACGTCCAGATGTGCAGAATCTTTAACTTGTTGTATGGTAATCAATCTGGACAGAAATATCAGAAGTGAACCGACACAAGAAAGAAAACATATACTGATATATTTAAAAATATTTTGATGCATTTATTGTTAATGAAATGAATGTAACTGTCTATTATGATATGTGTAGACTTTAGGTGTCGTCCATCCTTAGTTCAGACCAAACCTTAATGGTCAGCTGTTTTAACAGCATCGTGTCAGTCACTGGTGGGTCACTTTGTGGGTTTTACTTCCCCTCGGTGCAATCATTTCTGGGAATGATCCGTGTAACTGTGGGCTACAGATAGGAACTCTTTTGAACTTGGGTCAGGAGTTTGGCAATGCGCAACCTTTGATTTGCGACGCCAGCGGTCAAAGGTGCCCTTCACTGCTCTCTGTCTGTTTGTTTGCTCTCAAATAGATGCTTGCCTTGCTGCAGCACTGTATAGGTTCGGCCTGAAACAAAGACAGACAGGAATCACTGAAACAAATCTGGGAGAAGTCGAGTTTCATACGATGAGTTTATTAGACTTTCTTTAAGGGAACCTCCTCGGTGCTTGATAATGAACTTTCCTCTGCTGCGAAAGGTGTAATCGGACTGCGCATTCCAGAGGCTTCTTTGTATGGAGATGATTTACATAGAATGGAGATGGAACAGCCGATTGAGGCGGGTCATTCAAGGATAGGCCCCTTTGAGCCGCTCTGGGCCGATTTATGCTTCCTCTGCTGAACATGTTGGCCTCCTTCCACACACACACACACACAAACACACACTCTCTTCACAAAGCATGCTTACCTCGCCAGCCATTCCCTTTCAGGCATCCCACCAGCTGACTGTCCATGTGCTGTTGTGCTCCCCTCCGTACCGCAGCCACAAAGATCCTCAGCTCAGGGCAAAATGCAGTAATCTTTGGTTTTGTCTCAAACATGCAGCTTATGTTTTAGTCAACTGTTAAACAGATGTTACAATAACAGACATTTACACTTCATCAAGACCTAATATGTTACAAATGTAACTCTGATTGTTACTAGCAACATGAATTAAATACAGATTTGTAAACTGAGCAGATTCTGGCCTTTGGATTGTCTCTGGATGCATGTGCATTACTGATTGCAAACAGTAATTTTCAGTTCTTGTCAGGGTTTGTTTTTCATGAGTTCCAGTTAATGAGAAAGTGTAAACACACTGCTGTACAAAAGATGTGGAGATACGCACTGGTGTGAGTTAAGTTTTAATGGTCCATATTGGAGATTTGTCTGAGGTCCAAATGTTGCACTGAGTCTTTTTGCTTTTTCAGATCTCTCCATTTCAACACCTTTATCTTGCCATCTTTTACGTCTGACATTTGGGTAATCAGGGTACGTGTTGGTCTTGATGCCTACGAGAACATGTTGGCAAATTGTTGGCTGGAGCGACGATAGCCCGTTACTATGTCTCCTACTCAGCACTTCTAGAATAGAATAGATCTTTACGAGCCCTGAAGGGAATTTGTCATGCACATAAAGAGAGGGGTCAGTGCACAAAATCAGACACAGTACATGCTGTACAGTGCTCATCCATTACGTAAGCTTGTTGATTAGATTAATCTGCACTCCAAAAAAGTTGGGAATACACTCCCTCCATTGTTGAATTTAAATCCTGGTTGTACATTTTGTTGCAGACTATAGCATAAAGAGTTTAGCGCTTTTAAAGCATTTCACTTGCAGTAAATCTCTTGTATGAAGTCAGCTCAGTGGGAGAGAGGGAGGTCCCAATACATATTTGCCTGCCAGGGATCACTCAGGGCTGGAGAAAGTGGGCGAGTGAAGGGGTGGGGGGTGTGGGAGGGGGGGGGTGTGGGGGGCTGGTGGAGGCTATAGTCTCAGTGCTAAACAGGAAGTTGCACAACATCTGTTTCTTGGCATACAGAGAGGGAGTGAATGTTTCAGAATGTGTCTTCATGCAAAAAGTGCTACATCCAAGCAGACGATGTGACATTCCTCCCTGTTTCCCAATTCCTTGAAATCTGAAAGCAACTGTCTTGCATTACCCAAAGTTTCCATGTCGTTTTAAGTCAGAGTTCTCGCTCATATCCAGCGAACAAGAGACTAATGCAGACTCTATTTATTTTGGCTGTGGACTGTGAGAGGTTAAGTATCAGAGCAACAATTACCAAACGATTGCAAAGTGTTTATCAAGTAGTTCTGTTTGGCCAACAAACTGAAGTCACTTTAGCAACCTTGACAGGCAATAACAGCCACACTATTTGTGAACATAAGCAATTGTTTTTCAGAAGTAGACACCAAAAAATCTTTGTTTACACAGGAGCTGCTCCTGTGACAGCTACTGCCTGTGGGCAAGTAGTAACTTTGGTTGTTTCCGTTAAATGTATCTCATAATGGGGCATTTCTATCACAGATTAGAAAAATGTAGTGTTCGTCTTTATTTGTGTGTATTCCATTCCAAGCCACAGTTATACAGTGAATAAAAAGAACCACAGTAAAAACCATGTAATGTGTGTGAAATCCAAAATTCAGAGAACTAAACGCAAGCTACAAATGGAGGGTCACAAGAGGGCAAAAGGACCACTTTCTCCAATTTTGCACACATCATAGTACATCTATTACACTTGTCAATGGAAAACTACATTCATACTTTGATTTCACAACTGGGAAAACTAGTTTTTCTTGATAATGCTTCAATGCATGACTGCATCACCAAGGGTAATATTTGGAGTCTTAAATAGAGCCTGCCTACAACATATACTGACAGGTGCAATGACACAGATCAGGATACCTTATGTAATGATGACAAATACATAGAGCTGAGCTTGAAAATCAGTGCTTCAAAGGGGATCCTTTGGTTAAAGATGATTAAATTAAACAAGCTTGTAAGAGAGAGTCTTCAGATGGGTTTTTAAGAAAGATCCCTGGAGTCTTCACAAAGGTCTTTTCCAAAAATTTAGCTGCCATGCAAAGCTGGAGCACCTCTCGGTCAGGTTAAGTCTCAAGAGCAGAAACAGCAATTTGGCTCATGTGAGGTTAAAAGATCTGAAATATAGCTAGAGGCCAGTCAATAAAATGTTGTCTGTTTATTGTCATTTTATCTGCAGCAACTTCAGTTCTTCAGTGTGACAAAACAATGTTACCCTGTTTGGCTGTTAGAGGCAACAGTAAATCTTTGCTATTAATTGTATTGTCAAGGGGCCGATCAATGGCATTATTGTTCACTGGTTAAGATATTTTCATACAATTCACATATTTTACTGTTATATAAAATAATATTTTGAAATATACAGTATATATTTAAAGGATAGATTCACATTTCTTCAGGTCTGTCTTAAAACAATATAGTCAGGTGCCCATATGACCACTGAAAAAGGTTTTTGAAATAGTTTCTCCTGTTTATTTTGACCATTTGAAGATCCCCTCCAAGTGGGCGTACAATGTAAGTGATGGGGGACAAAGTCACTGACCGTATATAAATATGGACGAATGTCTCCACTTCCTACTGCTGTTCAAAAGTAAAGACAAAATATCTCCTCCCCAGGAGCTGCCATCTTGCTTGTGTGATGTCATTTGGAGCCAGAGTCTATGCAGTAGATTCGGGCCGCCTGACGGAGGTTTGAGAGGGACTGTCACAGCTGTCAATCATGACGTCATACCCTCTTTTTATATCATCAAATAACTAATTAAAAACAACCTTATAAGAAAAATGAGCACTTGAACAAACATCAGTTTCATAAGAACTACCTAAAATGCCAAAAACCATCTTTGGGAAAAAATTATTTGACATGTACTTTGATTTTTTAGTTTGGCTCATGTCCCATTTGCTAACATGGAGGGGGCGGGACTATTAGCTTTTGATAAATATGTGAATATATTTTTGCACTGAAGGAGGCTTGTGGATTTTGTCCCAAATCACTTATATTTAAAGTACATTATGAAGGGATCCTCTAATGGCCAGTGTAATCAGGAAGAATGATCACAGCAAGAAAAGCATGTTATAATGTTCATTTGGAAACCTGAATATTGTTTTAAGACAGACTTGAATAATTTTGAATATGTCCTTTAAGGTCAATCAAAATGATGCGTTAGGTGTCTTGAGCAGATTTTGAAAACAAAAGGAGCCGTGATTCTAGTAATGCAGGGAAAACCTGCAGTAGTCAAGACAGTATTAGCATCTGGCTATCACAGGGTCACTATAAGAAATTTCCAGTGCCTGAAAACAGCAGAATCTGGGCACTTTGTTGAGCTTTGTTAATGGAAAAAAAGTAAAATTATCTTTGCTTGTACCTTTTCAGAAACCAAAACACATGTACCTTTCCTTGCATGTCAGTACATCCGGCTACCACCCACCTTTACACACACACACACATACACACACACACACTCAGGAATGTGACATTTAACTAAGAACATCGGCATTGGGCCCAGCATCACACTGTGTGTGTGCATGCGCGTGTGTGTGTGTGTAAAGGTGGGTGGGGGGATGGTGCACTGACACACAAGCAGAAGCCTCTGCATTTCAGACTAATCCAAATGTTTACGTGCATATGGTGTGTGTATGGTGGTATGTCAACCTTCATCAGTAACATTTTGCTACAAAAAAACCTTGTTTCACTAATTTGCGTGAGTCACTGACGTTAGCCCAAAGAGCTACTGTCTGTACCAGAGCAAGCTGTGACAGCCTGTACAGTACGTATTAATTATGTGTCAGTATGTATATGTCAGTCCTTGCACGCACATATTGTGTGAGTATGTTGGTATTTGTAGCAATTTGCGTGGATGATGAATGAATGTCCTCACAGCTATAGCGCATGCATGAAATTACACACCACGCCCTGTTACCCAGTTGACTGACAGCTTTCCTAACTAGGTCATCTATGTAAATGCCAGCCTGTCAGTTTACATCAATGGATGCAAAGCAAAGTCAGCACCCTCTGACCAAAATCAGGCGGGCTTCACTTCTGTGTAGCCTTATTTACACAACACTGACTGCATAAAGACATACTGCATTGTTGATCAACTATATCAGGGTTTAATCCCTTTATGTGGCACTTTGACAAGGGTATGTGTTATCTGTTTAACCATAATTTTCCTATACATCATATGTTTAGTTACTTGGATGAATTTGCAATCATTCTTTGCTTACTGCCAGTCAATCCTTTAGTTAAAACTGCAGTTATGTTGTGCAAGATGTATTTTTGCATTGCATTCTTTACTAGACTTTGCCTTGTTTGCATTTCATTTTTTTCGTATCATACACTGATTTACCTGTTAATTAGGTAGTATTTGAGGCCAAATAATGATCTTATTTATTTGGATCCTAATGTTCTTTCTCCCTTGCAGTATGTATGTAAATGTGGTTGGACGAAATATTAGAAAAACCTGTTAAAATAATGCAATCCAACACCATCACTGACTCAAAAATAACTTCTTTGACACGGTATCAAAACCCCCCAAAAAACATTAAAAGCAGTGCAAAGATAGGATTTGTTGTACTGGATTGCATGTGATTCTCATTCTTCCTAACACATCACTCCTTCTCCTCAACAGACTCTACAGGGCCGATGAGCACGGCCCACTCCCACCCCCCACCGATGGGTGGCATGGTGGGCCACCCGTCAGTCATCAGCACATCCAGGCCCTTGCCGTCCCCCATGTCCGCCTTGGGCTCGCCAATGAACGGCCTGGCCTCACCCTACCCCGTCATCACCTCATCCTTGGGTTCGCCATCTATATCGCTGCCGTCCACGCCCAACATGAACTTTGGACTCAGCAGTCCACAGGTGAGCAAATGTTTGGGGTTTCTGATGGTCATCTACAGACATTGTCTGATTTACAGCTTTTTATTCCTCAGAGGGACTTAAATTTAAAGAAATTTTTTGGCTTAAAGGAAACATAACCTTTCTACTTAAAGTCCCCCTCCGCTCAAAAATGTGTTTTTCTTCTTGTTCCTACAGTTGGATGTTTGAGCTTCACTGTGCAGAATGATGTATGTGCAGAGTTTGACACTCGAAGGCTGTTTTCACATTCATCTGCTGAAGGGGGAAAGTTTGTGCTCACCTTTTCCCAACCTCAGTTTGCCTATGGGAATGATTTGTGACATCACAACTATTTTTCAGCCAATCATGGTCCAGTATTCAACTTACATAAGTGTGATGTGGAAACTTGAAGCATCCAATGCACATACATGTGAATGGATGGCATCTTGCATCTTCAAAGCAGAGTATTTTTATACTTCTTAAACCATTTCTGGAGTGGGTCTTTAAAATTAACAGAAGTGTTATGATACATTTATGATGTTTGGTGCGTTCCACATTTAATTATTTTAGTAAGATAGTAATAATTGACCCTATTGCTTTTCCCATATTTGTATAGTACCTCCTTAGTAAGTGAAAAAATGTCTTATCCGGAAAGATATTTTCAAACACCAGACAGTGTGATTTGAAACGTGTTTCAAATGATAAAAAACTCAACACTGACCTTTTATTCATCCTCAAACTCTCCTAAACTCTCACCTTCATCAACAGAGGCTCATATTTGTTCAGATTACTACCTTGGCGAGGTCCATCTGCGTTAAACTATCTTCTTTGGTCGATCATGTGCCTTTCATTCCTGGAATCTCCGACCGCGGACAGGAGGTTGAAGGTTAGCCGTATCCAATGTGTTTGGCTGGCATACCTTGGCTTTCCTCTCTCTCCCCTACCCTTCTACTGACCTTTAAACTTCTCGCCCTAAAGGTCATCCCTGAGTTCTGTGTTACTCCTATCATGCGAGGGGACTTAAGACACGGTCCAACTATTAGCCCTTTAATGGATTACTGAGAGAAAGGAGAGGGAGAAAAGAGCAGCCCCTATTTTCACTCGATTTCTTCTCTTCCTGAATTTTTCTCCTTCCTGTTTTTTCACCACACTCTCTCTTCCCCTGTCATTTCTCCCGTTACGTCTCTTTTTATAGTTCCACAGTGTTGTTCATGATCATAACACAGTTCCTTTCTCTGTGAGAGGTTGCATCTTTTTAGATTGCATAAAAATAAACAGTAAGACTCACAAGACTGCCCTTTTTTACTGTAGAGTATAATTGACTACAAGAGAGAGAGCTAATGGAAATGCTTTCTTTAAGTGGTCCATTGAATGAACTGCAAACCCCAGAAGGCTTAGTGCTTTGATGATTGTCCACACATACGGAAACACATGTACACACATTCATGTAGTGCTTCTGAGGCTGGATCGAGGTCAATGCCGCAGGGCACAGCAGACAATGATATACATTGCTTCAATCCCAGTATGGATCTGTGCCTTTAGGGACAGTCGGGTTTAATATGATTCCACGGTGTGACCATCTTTTCACCACTCGCCAACAGCCAACGATTCAATATTGTCCTTGTGCATTTGTTATGTTGATGGTCATGCTTCTATCTCTGTCAAGGGATCACATTCTTCTATAATCCTGTTATTACAGCCCTTTTATAGGCCTAATTAGTATGTTCTGACTTTATAAATGGCCAGTATATTAACTTATATGATTGAAAAGTTATACTGAAGAATAAAGTATTCTGTAATCAACTGAAAATATGGTCATTTTACTAATGTTTTTACAGACCCTAGGGCTGCAACTAATGATTATTTTCTCAATTAATCTTGATGAATCATTTGGGCCCTAAAATATCAGAGAAAAGTAAAAAATGTCCATCACTATTTTCCAAAGTTGACTTATCTTAATTGCAGATTCTGTCCAACCAACAGTACAAAACTCAAAGATGTGTAGTTTAAAATCATAGAGGACCAAGAAAATGAGCAAATATTACAATTTGATAAGGATTTTTTTTTTAATGATTTTTTTAGTCATTTTTGCTTAAAATGACTTAAATCATGAACTGTTTATCAGAAAATTTGCTGATTAATTTGTTGTCAGTCAACTAATTGAATAATTGACTAATCTTTTCAGGTCTATTTGCTCTATTTCTATCACTGATTGTGCCTTTAAAGCTCCATATTACAGTTTTTATCGATTCCTTAGACACATTTCTTGAAATTAAGCTTCATTTCCCAAAAGTCTAAACACAAATGCATAACTGCACACTCATCTTCACAAACTCTAAACTTCCATGTCAAATCCAAACTCTCCACTCATAACCATGTAGTCTTACATGTAAACCAAAGTTTGCCTACAGACATCACACAAAAGACATCAAATACACACATACACACTACAACACAGCCATTACACACTGGTGAGATCAATTCAAAACACTACCGTAAAAACCTGATACTACAGTGAATCATGCCACTTCATCCAGAACAACCTCTTTACATGATGAACACAATATAAAGACACAACACATGTATAAAGTTTCAAAATTCCTTAACGTACTGTAGTAAAATAAATTGAAATTGAGTGAAAAAGTAAATGTAAAAATATGCAGATATGCAGCTGATAAAGAATACAGTAAAATAAGTTCCATGTATTTACCAAATTAAACAAATGAGAAACACAGTTTGTGCATTAAGAAATCACATTTATTCTTCCTCAGGACTTTGTGGATCCATTGTTCCAAAACAAGTGAACTGACTCATGGCCCTTTTATCTATCTATCCTGAGGTTCTGATTGGTGTGTGAACAATTTTGGCTCTTAGTGTTTCCACCTGGGGAATTGTATGTTAATTGGGTTCCAGCTGTGATGACTCGAGTTAATGATATTGAATGCCAGTGCTTTCTAAATAAGCACATGAGTGAAAACAGGGGAATAGTGTTTATAGGTCTGGGAAATGGGCCTTGGTAGATGGCGTCATGGTTTGGGATGTTTAGTTAACAGGAGCAGTTATAGTGTGTAAGCAATTGAGAAAAACTGTAAGCTCAAAACTACATGGTTGCCCAATGCAAACAAATGAGTTTGGTTAGATTTTCAAAAGGTCATCTCAAACATAAAACATTTTCACTGAACAGTGGAGAAGCAGGTCTGGCCCATTAAAGGCCTGAATAAACCTTATATATATATGACGCAGTATGTTCTTCATACCATGTGTTATATAAAGAATGTATGATGCATCAATAATCCATATTCAGTGCTTGTAGCCTTCTTCTACAGCAGTATGTTATCCGTCTGAACCAGCGTTTACATCTGAACAACTGTTTGAATGCACGACACACAATTTGTTGTTTTCATTTTTTAGCTGTACATGTGTGAAATTAATTATTTGTGAAAACTGTGTTGACGAGTGCGCTGAAGAGGAATAGCTGCTCACCACTGACTCAGCAGTTAGCGTGATACCAGCGGGGGGTGGCATCTACATTGGGATGGGGTGGTGGCTGGGTAGACAACTCGTATGCTCAGAGAGAACTTAAAGACAGAAACAAAAAATCTCTTGTACACTCTCCTCTGCTGTAAGTTAACAGCTGCAGAGGCCTGAGTTCAGTCTGCCATTAGGGGATATTCCAAAGAGAGTGCACATCGTAAATAAGTGATAGGAAAAGCCTGAGGTGACTGTGGGAAGGATGTCCTATATGTCATGTTGCATCAAACATATATGGGACGTGAGGGCATATGTAGGTTAGCCTTGTTGTTTCCAGTTGGAGTCCAGATGTTTGCACGTAAACAACTAAACAAACATAAATGTGCCGCACAAGTATGCGCCCTGCTCGGCTCCCACCAGTGGGAGAGGGTCAAGGGGCAAGGAGATGATAAGACACAGAGAGAGATATGAAGAGGTCAAAGGAAAACTGGACTTGTTGCCTGGTGTTGACCATGTTTCATGTCTCGTTCAAGAGGCTTCATTAGCTCTTCTGAGTGGTTGGGAATCGCAGTTATTTTAACCTCAGTGGGTCATTTACACCTTTATGTCTCATGGGGTGTCTTAAGGTCACATGTGAGACCTCATATTGCAGTGCGAGTCACCACCTTTATGTAGGTGTGAATTGTTGTGAAACCACTTGGGACACCATTAAAAGTAGCTGATACGTCTCCAAAATGAAAATTAGGGATGCTAAAACAAACTGTACATTGTTTATTCATAGTGTCAACATTTCAACATCTCACCATTTCCTACTGCACATGAGTGCCCTCTGCTGTTTGTGTTTGTGAACTACACTTTCTGTCCACGTGACTCCCCTTGGGGTACGCCTCTCTCTGTCAACAAACATTAAAAAAACCTGTATGACAAGCCTCCGACAGAAGCCCCTCCCGCGCACCCTGAGACACTTTCACATTAAAGCGTGTGGGTGGGGAGAAAAAAACATGGGTGAGCCGAGCGGAAGACAAAATGAGAAAATAGAGGAAGGGAGAGAATGTCATGAGACTGCCAAACACTTTTCACTTTTACTTTGCCCTCTGCTTCCTCTCCTCCTCTGTTCCGTTCAGATCTGGCCGCCTCAGCTTCAACTCTCTCTGTTCTCTCTCTTCTGTTGCTTCCTGTCATCCTCAGATGAATTCTATGAACAGTGTTAGCAGCTCAGAGGACATCAAGCCTCCGCCGGGCCTACAGAATCTGGGAAACATCAACTACCAGTGTACAAGCCCCGGGGGGATGTCAAAGCACATCTGCGCCATATGTGGGGACCGCTCCTCAGGTAATGTTAGAGAGTGAGGATGGGGAAAGGGATGGGCAAACAAATCTACACTCCCACTCACCACAGGACTGTAGGACAGATGAGACTACATAGACAGATTGACTTCAAGGTTATTTATCAGGCATTTTGTCAGGTTTGTCAGTGTATTTTACCTGTTGCGAAAATCTGTATTTTTCAATGTTTTTTCCCTGTGTGAAAGCAACATACTGTATTTTCATCAGTCTACATAGTGAACCTTTTTCGTTATATTCTTTCTATGGACAGCTATAATGTAGTATTATTGTTTGCTCTGTTTTGCAGGAAAGCACTATGGCGTGTACAGCTGCGAGGGATGCAAAGGCTTCTTTAAGAGGACCGTCCGCAAAGATCTAACCTACACATGTCGAGACAGCAAGGAGTGCCTGATTGACAAGCGCCAGCGAAACCGCTGCCAATATTGTCGCTATCAGAAGTGCCTGGCCATGGGCATGAAAAGAGAAGGTGTGTGTGCATGTGTAAGATACAGGTTCATGCTTAAGGATAGATATGGACATGAGCTGCTGACCTGTGTCCTTTAACCTCTTCAAATCCACAGAGCTGTTGTTACAAGTGCATGTTGTGTGGACAAGTAATGTTCAACCCTGCAGAACTTTATTTTAAATTCAGATCAAGATCCGAAAGTTTCCAAAGATGCTGAACATGTTTGGCTAAATTCCATGAATGCCCAAAGATGCACATCTTTAAATTTCTGTTTAATGTATTGTTACAGCCATAAAGTAGTGTTTTGCATTTGAATATTTCATTAAATTTACAGTAAGTGTGGTATAGCCTCAGTGAAATGCTTGAATAAGTGTATACAGAATATATTAGTGATGTAAAAAAACACTTTATCCAGCTTAGAACTGCTTATCTTAAAACTGTAGGGTTGTATTAATGTTGTGAAATGCAGAGTTAACATTAGTGATATTATGGTTTCGCTGGCATCCAGTCCGTGAGCGGTTTGATCTTATGTGCTTGTGTGTTTGCAGCGGTGCAGGAAGAGCGGCAGCGTGGGAAGGAGCGGGGGGAGAATGAGGTGGAATCTACTAGCAGTTTCAATGAGGACATGCCTGTGGACAAGATCCTGGATGCTGAGCTGGCTGTGGAGCCCAAAACAGAGACGTACAGCGACGGTAGCCCCGGCAACTCAGTAAGAGTCACAGACGCTGAGCTTGATTTGTCCCTGCCTGAGTACAATCCCATCAATAATGTATTTAGATTTGAAACTGGACGATAGAATATGATCAGTCCAAATGAAAATAAATCCCTCAACACTGATGAGGCAGATGCATGAATTGCTAGATTGAAATGTTTTTATGATTAATAAACTAAAGAAAGATAAATAATAAACAGAGCTGTCTGGGATTGAATCCAAGCTCTGCTGTTACTCAATAATTTAAACCAGCTACCGTCTGTGTGCTGCTTTTATAATCTGCTGACAGTTGCTGCTAAGTCTGTGTTTGTTTATTATCATGCTGTGCAGTAATAAATTAACAGTGAAGTAATAATTAGCTCCTTGGATTAAATCTGAGGTTACAAGTCTAGGCTAGGTCCAACGTTAACAAGTTGACGAAAACATCATTTTTCCAACTTAGAAACATAGAACAACCATTCATAAATTAAAAAGAAGAAGAAAAACTGATTCATGCCTTCATTTCAAGCTGACTTGATTACTGTAATGCACTTTTTACTGGCCTCTGGAAAAAAACACTGAGAGACTTCAGCTCATTCAAAACTCTGCAGCTCAGCTATTAACCAGAACCAAGAGGAGAGAACACATCCGTCCAGTTTTAGTTGCTCTGCACTGGCTTCCTGTAACATTTAGAATTGACTTTAAGGTCTTTCTCCTCATATACAAAGCCCTTAATGAGCTAGGACAAAGTTACATTGCTAACTCCCTTGTTAACTATCTGCCTTCAAGAACACTGCGATCATCTGCTGGTTGTTTATTAAACATTCCCAGCAACAGCTGAAAGAAAATTGGGGATGCAGCCTTTGCCAATTATGCCCCAAGACTATGGAACACATTACCGAAACGTATTTCTTCACTTAGCCTTTAATTAGCTTTTGTCTCAGTCTGCTGCGCACTTATGCACTACTGCACTTTTTTTAAAATGTTGAATTTTACTTGATTTTATACATTCTATGTATTCTATGTTTAAACTTTGTTTTTATTTTACTTTACTTTATTATACATTCTATTTTCACTTTCTTTTATCTTATATCAAAAAGTTTTACCCGTTTACCGTACATTTACATGTTTTTATGTTAATTTTATGCCTTTTATGTCTTTCTTGATGTGAAGCACTTGCTGTATGTAATTTCTTTTGCTGTAAAGCACTTTGCATTTTTTTGTATGAAAAGTGTTATACAAGTAACATTATTATTATTATTATTATTATTATTATTATTATTATTATTATTATTAAGTAGATGCTGAGTTGCTCATTTTTTGGGTACACCTGTAAAATCTCATTAAACAGTCCTGCAAAAGAAACCCCACCATCTGAAGCTTATAACGTTCAGATTTTGTTGACAGTGTATCAGAATGGTGTCTTTAATCTAGTCTTTCTGTCCCTGTATGCATGTGAATATCAAAAATACATCACAAGTCTTGAGAGGAAATTGTTGGTTTACAAAGCACCCAAAGTAGGCACAACTGCTCCTGCTCACTAACTGTTGTTAGGCCAGTTTAGATGTCACTTATCAGCTAACTTTATTGCTAATTAGTGTTCTACTTTGCTCCTTGTTTCTCTCCAGACCAACGACCCCGTCACCAATATCTGCCAAGCAGCAGACAAGCAGCTCTTCACCTTAGTGGAGTGGGCCAAGAGGATCCCGCACTTCTCCGAACTCCCCCTTGATGACCAAGTCATCTTATTACGAGCAGGTAAACACACAAAAACACAACCATGCAAGAATGCATGGAAAAGACATGGTCTGAAAACCTCCAAGTTCAAACAAACTGTATATCTACATACCTTAATGTGCATGCAAAGATAAACACGTACATTTCAGAGTGAGCAGGCCTTTCTACAACCCTTTGTCCTCATAGTGGTGTTGGTGGTGGTGTGCCTTCAGGGTAGTTATTCATTCTCCAGCAAGCAGTCTATTTAAGTCTTTTACATTTGCTCAACATATTTTTGCCATCTAGTTAAATGGAGCAGTGAAACCAAATATAACCAGACTATTTGCCAAGTCCCAACAGTGCGGTTTGCAGCCACACCAGCACTGACCTCTGCTGGTGAGAGATTTCACACACAGGCCTGAAAGAAGAAGTCGCATTACAGACCTATCAAGTCTTTTTTTTTTTTGGCAGATCTCATTTTGTCCCCAGAAATAATAACATGTATCATTTACAGGAACTTGAGAAATACTGTGACGAAGGGATAGACAAAAACGATGGAGAGATCACAGTTGTTTGCTTTTTGCTTCCAGGCTGGAATGAGCTGCTTATCGCCTCGTTCTCGCATCGCTCAGTCACGGTAAAAGATGGCATCTTATTGGCTACGGGCCTCCACGTCCACAGAAGCAGCGCCCACAGTGCTGGAGTGGGCTCCATCTTTGATAGGTAGGTAGTGGATAAGGCAAAAATTAGTCATGGTTAACTGTTAAAAATGTGGCTTGCACACATACTCATGAGGCTGCAGGGTTGTGCAATAGATTCATGATATGATGTGTGAGGTTGTGTAAAAGATTTCTGATATGATGCGAGTGGTTGTGCAATATGTGTAATCTGTTTAATTTGTGGTTGTGATATGCTACAGTATGTGTTGCCGTGTTTACATGTTGTTTGTTTTTTATTATTAGTACTACAGAGGCAGCTATATGATAAGACCAAGACAAATTTCCCTACAGGGACAATAAAGTGTATTGTATCATATCGTATCTTATCATATCATATTGTATCATACGTAACATTTGTCTGTTGGTTTCCTTGAAAACAAGGCATTTTAGTTTCTCACATACAATCTTGTGGCATCACTCAAGTTAAGTAGAATTTTTAGTCTTTGAGAAATAAAACAAATATGTACTTAGAAATGGGGGCAAAGTGCATATATTTTAGTTATTGATTCATTCACCTACAATGTTAAAACTCTTTAATGTTATTCTTTTGATCTCCTGCAGAGTTCTGACAGAGTTGGTATCCAAAATGAAAGATATGCAGATGGATAAGACGGAGCTGGGCTGCTTGCGAGCCATCGTCCTCTTCAACCCAGGTCAGTTCAGCCTCCAATCACCAATGCAATGTCCAGGAAAGACACAGATTTTGGGATACTGTGGCTTTCATTTCTGTTTGGTCTCATGTACAGAGGTAGATGTTCTATAGGAGGTCAGGAGGGGTTACTTTGTGCTTGTGTCTGAGTCAGAGTATGTACTATATTTGTTTCAGATGCAAAAGGTCTTTCAAACCCACCAGAGGTCGAGGGCCTGAGGGAAAAGGTCTACGCATCATTGGAGTCGTACACAAAACAGAAATACCCAGACCAGCCTGGAAGGTAGGAACTGGACTACATTACAGCATCAATCAATATCAAACACAAACACCATTGTTTAATTGCTGCTTTGGGTTGTACTTAGTGGTTAAGATTGCAGATTACATTACAGCACAGTTCTTGAATAACTAAAACTCTCCATTAGATTTAAATGGATAAAGGCCAGTGGTGTTACTGCTCAATGAGACTGGTTTACTGGAGAGCTAAAAAAGATCATTAGGTGCTGAGAAATAACAGCCCACACTGTCAGTTTACTTTAGCTAAAGACACTACGAAATAATTCATAGAGCAAAAACTAACTAGATGAATAAATAAATAAATATTGGTGCGATAGAAAAAGTATTAAAATAATTTTCTTCAGAAAATATATTAATTCCATAATATACAAATATTCATTTGAAAATAAAATTCCTGCATTCAGATTTTCACTTAGATAAAATATTAAAGCAATAGTGGCAAATTATACTTATGTATGAGTAAAAGTAAAAGGACTCATTTTGAATAACAGTCCCTTTCAAAGTGATGTTTCATTTTGTTTTGCATAGATTGATAAAGTATCCAGCTGTAGGATGAATGTGGTTATGTAACATTTCCAGATGAAATATACTGAAGTTCAAACATTTTACTGAGTATGAAGTCTCATAAAATGGAAATAATTATATTACAAAATACTGTTCCTAAAGCAGAATTTGTGTAAATCTAACAAAATGTCAACAAAATATTAGTATCTTTTTAAATGAGATGCTATTTTATAGATTTTTAATGATAAACTTGGTAATCATGTTCCAGAAAACTGGTTTCAGTAAGAGCTGTAAAATGATGATCACCTCTTCCTGCCGGCAGGTTTGCCAAGCTGCTGCTCCGCCTGCCCGCCCTGCGCTCCATTGGCCTCAAGTGCCTGGAGCATCTGTTCTTCTTCAAGCTGATTGGCGACACGCCTATCGACACTTTCCTGATGGAGATGCTGGAGGCACCACATCAGATCACATGACACCAGTCCCCCTCTTCCCCCTGTATATACTCCCACGTTGTCAGTGATATGAAGATGGATTAAAAAAGACTTGATTCAAATTGTAAAACTGCGTATTTTGTACCAAGCAAAAAAAAAAAAAAAAAAAGTAATTAAAATTGAAAAGTTATTTTGAGGTTGTGGGGAGGATCGAGTACACTGTTGAAATAAATTCTAATAGAATTGTTAACAGATTTCTTTTGTAAATAGATAATTTCAGGTGTCCGTTTTAAAAGCAACCCAATGCAATTTGAAAATGAATCATATTTTATTCAAAGAGGAATTGTATAAAAACAGAAAACATTTCTGCATTTCTTAAAACACATTTGAGAATTCTTACAGAATAAAGTTATTTAAAAATTTATGTGAAATGTGTTGTTCATATTGTCTTTTTTTTTTTACTTGTATATTATAAAACTGTTCATCACCCTTAGTGCTCAACTGATTTTGGTTTTTGAAGCCAGTGCCAATATTTTTAATTGATTGATATTTTACATGAATTGATCAAAATATGCAAACTTAACCATTTTGATGCCATAAAATCACCAAAAAGCACAAATGAGCATTTATTTATTATGCAACTAAAACACTTCAAGGGACATTATTATAGGGTTTAGTTCAGGAGACACAAGAAATACATTACAGGACATTATTGAATCAACAATATAAATCATTTTTAATAGGAGACCAACATGTCTTGATACATATCTCTTATGTCAAATCTAATCAATCTTGGCAGCTCACGTTGTACATTTTTCTTTTGATATTTCACAGGCAAAAACAGTTGAGAAGCACTTTTTGGGGGTTTTAGGGTGACTGAATCGACTGTTGTAAGGCCACTAGATGGCGTCCACGGAGTGTCCACATGACAAGACAGATGCTTCATGGCATGTTTGATTTCCATCTATCTGCAGATTCCAACATCCTCCTCCTCATGGCCTCTGTCAGTTACAGGCCTCAACATCGGGGAAGCACATTTCATCACAAACAACCTGCGATGGTGTAAAGACGCCACATGGGAACGTAAATGTACAGAGGAAAAAAATATATATACAGTATATATTGAATATAGTGGAGTCTGACTGATAAAGCTGATATTTACTTATCACAGATATCATTATCAGCATATATGATACAGTTGATATGTTACAATCGATTGTAGTACTGAAATGTTTAAGATATGTTTTAAGTATTTTAGAAACATTGTTGCAAAAATGTTTGTTAATATTAGGCTATGTGTTTATGTTAAAAAAAAAAGTAGGCCTACATTGAAAAATTATAAAAATCAGGCGATATGTATATACACATTGATATTTGTTTTTATTAGCTCTCAAATATCAATATCGGCCTTAAAATATATTTTTATCTCTTTTTCCGAATAATGACCATTGACAGATTATAAAATAGAAACCTAATCAAATAAAAACTGATGAATAGATACAATGATTTAGTTTATAGCACTTTTATATAATTATTTTATCATTTTTGATTTCTACCTTCTCTTCTATGACATCTATCTATCTATCTATCTATCTATCTATCTATCTATCTATCTATCTATCTATCTATCTATCTATCTATCTATCTATCTATCTATCTGTCTAACAAACGGGAAATGTATGTATCAATGACCTTTTAACCTGCACTTTACTTGCTGAACACTATATGCATTATTGGTTTGGTAATGAAAGAATGTGCGTCTCTGGTAACTTTGTGGCATTCAGCATGTGGGGGAGAGAGCGAGAGAAAGAGAGACAGAGACTGAGAGAGACAGAAAGAGGGAGGGGGAGAGAGAGGTAACCTGCACCTGCACATGGAGGAAGTCTCTCTCTCTCTCTCTCTCTCTCTCTCTCTCTCTCTCTCTCTCTCTCTCTCTCTCTCTCTCTCTCTGTCTGTCTGTCTCTCTCTCCCCCTTTCTCTTTCCCGTTCACTTCTAATAGGATAATTGATAGATAGCCTAAATCGTCGATAAGTGAGGTCGTCGGAAGCTCTGAGGAGAAACTTTGATGCGCTGCTCTTCGCTCGTAGCGGCAAGTTGCAGCCGGACTTTGAGCACCGGAGATGCTCTGAGAGGATCTGAGTTAAACACTCTTCTACCGCCAGCTCACATTTTACAGGTATGGACTTCACCTTCTTAAAAATGTGAACTTTAATGAGCTATTTTAAATTTTGTTTCACATATTCATTGGTGAAAAATATATTTGACAATGGGTTTTTTTTAGAGGACTGCAATGGTGGATGGGCCGGCAATATCTCTGGGTAGGTGAATTTGATTTATTTTATTATAGCCTATGATTCATCTTTACTTAATATTTAGAACCAATTTGTGTTTTTAATTTCCTTTGTGATACTGTATTTTTAGTACAATTTTAGGCACGTGATCACTAAACGAACTTTCGTCAAATTAAACAAGTCAAAAATAATTAATGTCTCAAAATACATGACTGACTTTTAAATAAACAAACTGCATATTTATACCCACTTTTCCCTCATATTACATTGAGTTAAAGTGTTGATGTCCCTCCATTAAACTTTGTTCAGTTTGTCTCAGTTTGTCAAATCAGCCAATATTTCAGCTGCTGATTGGAAAAGTGTTCTAATTGAAGGATTTCCCATCACTGCAGATATGGATCAGAGGGCCGTGTGTGCAGGATGCCACCGGCCGATCAGAGACAGATTCCTGCTCAGAGTCACTGACGGCCTCTGGCATGAGGAGTGTGTGCGGTGCGCGGCGTGCGGGGACGCGCTGACCAACTCTTGCTTTCTGCGGGACCGCAAACTTTACTGCAAGCGGGACTATGCGGAGTGAGTGATCACCTCTAACTCTTTATGGTTGTTTTGCTTCCTCGTGATGTCACAGCTGAAATCATTAAACACTTAAAATTACAAATTAGCCTGCGTTTCAGCTCTGACCATTCTCAGTTTCATCTTTGCTTTGCAACTCAATATAAAGAGATGTTCTAGTTTGTAGATAGTATATTAAATCTGTTTTACATTTTAAATTTAAATTATCCTCAGATGATCTCCATTCAGAAATAGCAATTCATCTACAGTAAAATAAGACTGGAAAACCAGTTTATTTTTTATGAGCTTCCAAGATCATGTGACCATGATTCATGTCTCATTTAACTCACTGATTGAAGATAATTTAGTTAAATTTTGGTGAAAAGTAACTTTTTTGTTTGTTTTTGCAATTTTCATCATTGCTTGTGATGAAAATTTATGCAGGTGTATCATTATCAGATTTTTTCTTTCTAGGTCTATATTTTTGCAGTTATATATAGTTTCATGTTATTCATGTAAATGGGAATACATCCATTTGTACTTTACAATCACTCTCATTTTTGTTTTATCATATTTTGTTATAGGCTTTTTAAAAATATATATTTTATGGCTTGAGATCAAAAAGCGTAGTGTATTAAACCAATTTTGTCCATGTCCAGGATCTGACCTTGGCTAAGAATGTGTGTGTTTGTGTGTATGTATGTGTGTGTGTGTGTGTGTGTGTTTGTGTGTGTGTGTGTGTGTGTGTGTGTGTGTGTGTGTGTGTGTGTGTGTGTGTGCATTTCTGCATTTCTGCTAAACACTCACAAAGAAACAAAGAAACAAAGAGAGCAGATTTTTCTGCGCATTAACCTGCTGGCCTCTGTTCCTTACTGTTGGAACATTTAAACTGTACGGCACACTGTTATGTGTATGTGCACGTATGGTGTAAGCTGACTTCCAGGGAACTTGGCACAGTCCACTAAGAGAACAAGGTGACTGTAGGAGGGAGGGGTGGCGATGGAGCTGGAATGTGAGAACACTATTGCACTATAGTGTACATCCAGACACACACACACACACACACAAACAAAAAAACACGATCACACCTTCACACACACATACACCACCACACAACCAGGGGTAGAGCTCAACTGACACATTGTCAAAATGTGTTAAAATTTCGAGGCCCATTGGCGTGGCAACTGCAAGCTGGGGACAACATATGGTCTCGCCAATGAGTCGGTACCCCACCCCCCCCCCACCCTCGCCACCCTTCCCCAAACTCCTACCATCACCCATTGCTTGGCTCCCTCCTATCCACCCACCGACTCATCCTCTCATCCTTCCTCCAAAACATGCTCTCACCTAAACAAGAGCCAAGATAAAAACTGCCCACCCCGACAGGCAGCAGCTCACATTATTTCTGAACAATTTAGTGATGGTCATTCTGCCAAGCAAACAGGGAAACAAGAGGATGTTACACTCTCACTCGTTGGTCCAAACTTCTTCTCATCACCATCATGTCAACTAAAATGACATTTGCAAGCACAGTATTTGTCAGTAGAACAGTTAAATATGCTGTCTTTATGATGACCAAGCACTAATATGAGCATATTAAGTGGTATTTTAATGGATAAATGGAAATCAGAGTGGATTCTTGTAAAACCACACAATTCAAAGTGCTTAGTGGGATCAGTGGAGATAATAGCAGTTGGCTAAAACACAGAGAAATGAGCAGGTTTGAGAGGTAATTAGGGGAGTAGAGCCATATGTCAGAAGGTCTGGCGCATCCCTTCAAGAGAGGTGCTGAGGATGGTGTGAACTTATTTTGGTGGACAGTGCGCTCCATGAGCCCTGGCGCTATGTGCTGTGGCATCTGGAAAGCTCTGCTCACAGCAGCCTCTGTGTGGAGCAATGGGGCAACGCCCAGCCGACCGTAAGATATCTGACCTGACCAATTAGCAGGAGGCCTGGTGCCAAAGCTCCACCTCTGAGGTCTCACGTCTCCACCTCCCTGTTCGCCCCTATTTTCCCCCCACCTCGCTGTGCTGTCTGGGGTTATGGCACCTTATAACACATGAGCACCACTGTTGTCCATGATGAGGGTTTTAAAACTGAGCCAGTGATTCTCTCGCCGTGCGTTTTTTTGGTCCAGGACTAGTGTGAAGCCAGCTCAGAAGTGACAAATTATTCCATACTGTGACAACATTTGTCTACCACATGCTGTATCTTCTGTCTGAAGCTCGCCTTGTTTTTTGTTATTGCTCCTGTGGTAAATCCGTGGTCTGTTCATGGAAGCTATAAGACAATAATGCCAGTATTCGAATCACCTGAGCAAACTGGACAACTAGTACAGGATCGCCAAATTATTTTGTATGTCATGACTATTGTATAGATTTATGCCAGAACATGTAGATGGTTCATAGAGAAAAATATGCCAACATGGCAGGAAGGAAGAACATCAAACAAACAAGATAAACAACCAATGGATTTTTTAATATAGTCTGACTCAAAGTAAAAAAAAAAAACAACAGCCTGCATTCAGTAAACTAAATAGCATCAGGATGATATCACATACAGATATAAAGGAAAAAAGATAAAAATGTGTTAAAGGTTTTCACACTCTGAAATGAAAATAGGTTCAGTCAAATTAATAAGATTTTTACAATAAACAGACCCAGATTGGGATCTTGAAGCACTCTGTGAAGTACTGATCTTTTTGACATGCTTGTTGTCCAGTACTGGTTGAGTCATTCTAAAAATGTTCATGAAGACTATTTGTTTGCATGAATGTACAGTATATCAATTACTTGACCTGTGTAACTTCAGCAATTTTGAAATCATGCAATACACCAGAACATAAATATAGGGAATAACGTGATTCAGAGCATCAAT
This sequence comes from Thunnus albacares, assembly GCF_914725855.1. Taxonomy (NCBI): domain Eukaryota; kingdom Metazoa; phylum Chordata; class Actinopteri; order Scombriformes; family Scombridae; genus Thunnus; species Thunnus albacares. The sequence goes on along the minus strand of NC_058114.1, from coordinate 21,491,442 downwards.
AACTGAGTCAGTCCTTTTTCTGACCAAATTTCTTAATAGCAGAATCTGTTAAAAGAGTCATGAAAGTCATTGACCATATTCATCAGATTTATAAAAACTCCTTTATCATCTCAGCTCAAGCTTTTTTGAATTAAGTTATTCGTTAATAAGATTCACAGTTGACAATCTAATTAATATAATACACTCTTAGTAAATTAATACATTTGTCTTTTCATATTTCTCATATGAGTCAACATTAAAAGGTGACACTTACAATAAGTAATTAACTTTTTTTTTTTAACGTAGTAAAAAACTGTTGTGTTCATGATGAGATTTATGTGTAGATAACCCACTTCCAAAATAAAATGAAATATCTTGGATTATTAATAAATTATATTATTGACTTCCTTGTACAGTCTAAATAAGTCTGTTTGCCTGACCTCTAGCAGGTGGACACGCAGTACACACAATAGACTGTACTGTAATTTAATGAAGCAGTATGCAAATTCCTGTCTGACAATGTGATATTTAGGCTGGTTAGACTGTCAGTAGATTTAGATTGCCTAAATGGCTCAGTGGACAGGTGGACCGGACAGCAGATTGATCGTCAGATCAGTGTGTCAAAATACATCAGTGTGACTGGTGGTACACTTGACCCGTAGATCTGTATCTGACACACAGTCCCTGATGGTGTGTGTTCGGCAAAGGATCCAGGTTAACCTGATCCAGAAACAGGATCTGTCTCTCTGCATGTCCGCTAGACCAGCGGTCTGTATGCCTGACTGCCAAAAGTCAGCACTGAAGTCAGGGCAAGAACAACGTGTGTGTGTGTGTGTGTGAGTACATTTCTGCTAAACACTCATCTTGTTATACAGTGCATCTACCTTGAGAGAGGCTGTGTCAGAGCGCTGGATGTTGCTGACTTATTTCTCTGTAATGATCTTGTCACTAATTGCCGTGCCTAAATCCAGCATGACTGAGTGTTCCCGCTCAGCTGGCAGGGCCTCTGGGCCAATCATGTCAACGGAAACTCTGAAATATTAAACACCTTGAGCTGCTCCATAAGTATTGGAGGTACTCTTACCTTTGCATTAACAACGCTTAAGAGTACTCGGTATAATAAGACAAACTGGAAAATGGAAAAGCAATTCTCCGAACATGAACATTAATGTTTCTTCTTCACTGACGTCAAGCATTAGCATTATATTGAGAAATTAAATCAAGTAGCTACTTTGCTGCATCACAGAAACCCAGAAAGATTCCGGGTATTTTCTCTGCCACACTTCCTTTAAAACATTTCGTTGATGCATCCTCTGTTGCCACAGGAATGCACATACCACAGACGGCATGTTGGCCATATTAAAGCGCATACCGTTGAGGCCGTGGGGCAGACAGCTCGGATGGGTCAAGCAGACCGGCTGACCCTCCTGAGCTTCTCGGAATGGGTTTTACCGTTTCCCCAGCGACCCCACAGCAAGAGGTCCCAGCAATGTTTGGCTTTGGGATGTTGCAGCTCTGGACCTTTTGACAGGGATGTCTCAACCTGGGTGTTTGCTTTATGTTTAGTCTGAGTTTTTGTTTGCTTGTAAATATTGGACTGAATTACCATCTTATATATATTCAAAAGGAAGTCAAATGCAATGTTTGTTTCATTTGAAAGTTAACTTTAAGGTGACTTTAAAGAAAATGATAATATTTTATGCATATATTAACTTTTGTAACAGGATCTGTGAATGAAAAAGCCTGTGATTGTGTGCATTTGCACCATCTTATTATTCCCATCTCCTTTCTGATAGACATAATGATAAATGTCTGAGAGGGATCTGCTAAAAACAGGGGCATAAAATATCTAAATGAACAGTTTAATTTTTAATTAAAATGACTGGAAAAATAACATTTGTTTCACTTTTTTAACCATAAAACATCTACGACTGCTGCAGTTTTTGCACTGGGACACATAGCCTGGACAAGTATCTGTATGTGTCCCAATAAATACCAAATGTCTATTTTTTAAGTTTTTATATCATAATTTGTTCAAGACTAGCCTACAACACTTGTTCTGAGCAATATGTAACCAAACTTTACATCATTCCAGTTCATTTTTTCATCTTCACCCAGTTACTCCTAGTTTTTTCCAGTGGCTACAAAGTATCAGTAATGGGCCACATGCAGTATCTTTTACGTGAAAACAAGAAAAAGGGGAAAAAAGCTGTCACTTTCTCATGCCTCTGTGCTGATGGTCTGGTGACCCAGTCAGGTCTGGAGACAACGGCAGCTCCAGAATGATGACGCATCATCCTGCGTGACAGACCCAAAATGCCGTGGTGCCAGCCAGCGGACAATGGTCCTGCTGCTTGGGGGCTGGCTCTGTCTTTGTCCCGCTCTGGTTAAGCAGACTTAGGGATAATTCCACGGATAATTCCAAGGACCAGCGGCTCAGCCTCTCCCACCGGGAGATCTGATTCCCCCCCTCTGCCTGGAGCCATGGCCTGCCGAGAGCTTTTCTGCTGCCTCCCCAGGAGCACAGCCTCGGACACGGCAGCCGGAGCCACGGCAACAGTCTCTGAGGCTAAGCCCACCAGTCCTGGTTGCCAGGCGCTAAGACGCACACCCGCCACGCTAAGGGTATGTGTCTGAGTGGCCGGGGCAGGGGGAGGAAGAGGAGGAGGAGGAGAGGGGAGAAGTCAGGGTGAGGGGAAGAGGCTGGCAGTCTTTCTGAGTGACAGCTCGACTCAGCAACATTCCCCAAGCTTTTTTTTTTTCTCATGGAGTCCCTTCTTATTTAGGTGTGAGGGCTCCTTGAGTTTGTATTTAAGCTCCAGTCAGCCAAACAAAAGCATTACTACCCTCTGTTTACTGAACTCTCACACTTTCTATTTCCTCCCTTGCCCCCCCCCCCCCCCCCCCCCCAATCCCCTACCCTCCTGTCCCTCTGTGCAGTCTGTTTGCGGTGCGTTGTGGGGGCTGTGCGGAGGCCATCTCTCCTGCAGAGCTGGTGATGCGTGCAGGGGCCGCTGTGTTCCACCTGCGCTGCTTCACCTGCAGCGTGTGTTCCTGCCGCCTGCAGACTGGAGACCGCTGCGTCCTCAGGGAGGGACAGTTACTGTGTGCCAGAGAGGACTACCACCAGTGTCTGGCCAGCCCGACTTCCTCTGACACAGGTATAGGCAGTGTACAGTATGTGTGTGTCTGTTAAAACATGTATACACACACCGTGGGTTTATTGTTATTGTTTGCTGTTTTTTTTAAATTAATTTCTGCTACGAAGCTACAAATACAAAGACAATACAATGCGGTGTCAAGATATTTGAAGATAGAGATAAAAGTCACAAAATAACTAAATAAATCAGGCTCTTTATTCTGCATGGGTGAGTGAATATTTGCTATTCAAAAAATGTCTGCCCACCTCTAGGTAAAAGTGATGACGATGAAGAAGAGGAGGAGGAATCTCGGAAGGTTACTGGCAGACGAATTAGATCAGAAGACCTGGAGAGCAAACGTCCCAAAAGGCCTCGCACTATTTTGACCACTCAACAAAGACGGATCTTTAAAGCCTCCTTTGAGGTCTCATCCAAGCCTTGCCGAAAGGTAGAGTGTTTATCCTGCATTCACCAAACTGTCTGAGGGTGCAGTGTGATGTGTGTGTGGATATAGACAGTGGTGGAATAAGTACTCAGATCCTTTATTTAAGTAAAAGTACCAGTACAGCAATGTAAAAATACTCCATTACAAGTAAAAGTACTACATAAAAATTCCTGATTAAGTAAAAAAGTACAAGTATTAGCACAAAATGTAGCTAAAGTATTGCAGTAAAAGTAGTGGTTTGGTCCCTCTGACTGATATATTATTATATACACATATAATGACATCATTGAATTATTAATACTGAAGCATCACGGTGTAAGCAGCATGTTACTGTTGTAGCTGCTGGAGGTGGAGCTACTTTACATACTGTTAGCTAGTTTAGTCCAGTGGTTCCCAACTCAGGGGTCAGGCCCCTCCAAAGGGTCACCAGATAAATCTGAGGGGTCGTTAGATGATTAATGGGAGAGGAAAGAAAAAAAACAAAAACAAAGTTCTGATACACAAATCTGTTTTCAGTTTTTGGACAATTTCTCTAATCTTTGATTTTTGGTGAAATATTGGATCAATTGAACATTTATTGAAATAAAACGATGTGAGAAGTTTAGAGGAAAAAATCACAATTTGGTGGAGCTGCTAACAACTCATAGATATCTGAAATGTGACCCTGACTACACAGTGCTTTTTGTAAGACGTCAAAAGCCAAAAAGGTTGGAAACCACTGGTTTCATCTTTAACAATGTGTAGTGGAAAGTAGTCTGTTATTTTCCCCAAAATACCCTACTTTCCTCCTTGTTTGAGGTGGATAGGTGAAGTGATACTGATTTTTTTTTTTTTTTTACCTTCAACTGACCTCTGTCTTTCTATTTTCCTTTTTTTTTTTTTTACCCTCCCTTCCTTTCTTTCTTTCTTTCTTTCTTTCTCTTGCCCCTGAATCTTAATCCAAGGTAAGGGAGACCTTGGCAGCAGAGACTGGTCTGAGTGTTCGGGTTGTGCAGGTCTGGTTCCAGAACCAAAGAGCCAAAGTAATACAAAGTGCACACACACACACACATGCACACACACACACACACACACACACACACACACAGAGTCATATGCGCTGCTAATAAAAGGACTCTTTCTGCACCGTGTTTGTATGCCAGAATGGAAATCAGCCTGGTTATCTCCTCATACAGGAAACTGATGACATCTCACTGCAAGATCACTGTAGATTAAACCCCATATTTCCTCACAAAGTGGGCTCATGTGTGGTTTCCCTCCTCCACTGAAAGATGTCCTTTACCTCACTGTTAATACTTTGCAATTGAATGAACACACTCATATGCCTGGGTGGCAGAGGGACTGTGGAGTGAAAGGGAATGTTACAGTAGGCCTGTTTGTGAGCTTTGATGTCTTTTTAGATGAAGAAACTGGCCAGGAGACAGCAGCAGCAGCAGGAACAGCAGCAGACTCAGGAGCAGCGTGAACATCCATCACATCACACAGGTATTGTACTGTCGAAAAGTGTTTAAATACACGTGCATAATACACTGCATTACTCAGTGTAGTTTGTATATAGTTAAATGTACCCATTCCTTCTCAGTTAAGGGAATCAATTTTCAAAGTAAGAAAATGCTACGTATGTGCACTAAATTTTGATCCAAGATGTTTTCAACATTTTTTGAGTCTCTTTCAGTAGACAAAAGTAACAAAATGAAGCTTTAAAAGATTACTGATAGAAAATTTTAAGTTTTGAAAGCAACAAAAGTCAGTTAATAGAGAGCATGAAGGTAGCACAGGGAACAAACACTCACCAAAACAAAGACATAAACAGACACCAGTAAGCATGATCTCCTTTGCTCCACAGCGCCCTCTGGTGGCGGTTTGACCTCTGAGCTGGAGCATCTGGGGTCCTCCTATTCCCACATTCAGCAGCAGCAGCAGCAGATGGGACTCACCACAGTGGAGCAGCAGGACTATGACATGGACCCCTTCAGACAGGGCCTGACCCCACCTCAGATGCCAGGGGATCACATGCACCCCTACGGTAAAGACCTCAGTGCTGTCAAACTGTGATTGAGAGTCACATGTTTACAAAGCCTCTGTGTGACTACAGTAATTCTGAGAAAAAACACAAAATTACAAATGATTTAAAGGTTTTTATTTTTGAGGAACTGACATCAGTCATGACATTATTATTTTAAATGCACAACAGTAGTTTATTTACTTATTTATTTGGATCCCAGTTAGCTTAGTATAGTAGTTTTTTCCTGGGGTTAAATGCGTTTTTAATCTTGTCCTGAAGTATAGCTCATGTTTACTTTTTAGTATGGAGCCAGTTGAAAGGTTTATTTGTAAAACATAGTTGATTTATGGGGAAAAATGTCTAAAATGTTGCTAATGATGGGTAAGCAAAGGTCAGAAAACATCCTTAAATGTACTTGTATGCACACAATAATTTTACAACTGGAATAGAAGATATTTCAGTTTGCATGAAACTCTCAGGCAATTGTCAAAAGACTTTCCATTTGTTCAAAATTATTTCAAAGGTAATCATGTACCAGGGATTTTACACAATAAACAGAAAATAACCACAAAATTACATTAAAATATAATATAACTTCATACAATAGAACCACAAAAAATGATCTGAATTTACAACCTCTTGCAACAAAAATGGAACATTATATAAAATTATATTTGTCCACACATTCACAGTGCAAACCACTATAAAATTTCTTTACAACTCCACCAAATTATATTTTTACTCAACCCAATATATGTGTGTCTGTTTTAGGTTACAAGGGCATGTACGGTGACATGGACCATGACCCTTTGTGTCACGTGGCTGACAGCGACTGCCTGTCTCTGGGTGACTCCTCTCTACTCACCCCCATTGACCGCCTCTACTCCATGCAGGACTCATACTTCACCTCCTGAAAGTTGCACAGCAGACTCAGTGAGAAGCAGTTCATCTCCCTCACTCAGCATCGCATTCTGGTCGCATTATTTATCTGTCTGGACCATGCACAAGGTAGTCGAGGAAGTGGGTGCAAAATTACTACTAAGGGGACGTGGGTACACTGTGATACCATGCAATATACTGTAAATCAGTGGTAATCAGGCACCTCCATATAAACATAATTACACTACTGCCTCTTATGCTTTACAACCCCACTGTACAACACAGGCTCTTAAAAAGTCTCCTGTGTATGCATGATACTGTCAGACCTCTCTCACTATGTTTGAATGTTAGAGATTATAATTGCATTTTAATGTAAATAGCTGTTTGAGTGTGTATTTGTATTTATTCTCACATTGTGTGTATGCTGTTCATTTTGAATGAATCGACAATGATCAATAAATAATGGTTATGGTACAGTGAATCAGTCCAGTATGAAGTGTGGCATTGTAAGTATAAAGCTCAGACAGATTAGTCATGAAGATGGGGTATTCATGCTGAGGGTTAGAGCCGGGTCAGTCCATCCTCAGTCCTTATCAGTCCAATCTAGGTGACGGGTCAGCGAGGCATCTTCCCCTGGCTGTTGGGTGGATCATCAGATTGTAAATGCTGGGCTATGACAGCAGTATGGGTCAGTGGCAGGTAAGCATCACATCCACGCCGACATCATCAACGCTCACATTGTGCTCCTCACGGTCAAAGGCCCTCGCTGCATTTTTCTTCCTTTTCCTTCCTCCAATCAAAGAGGACGGGAGGGAGAGGACCACCCAGGCACTGTGCCCAGCAGGAATGCACCGATCCTGGGGAGGGAGGTTGAGAAAACCCAGGGAGGGGGCTCCATACAACGGAGGGGCTGAAAGCTGTGTCAGGGGAGAATGCCCAGGGTGACACGGAGATATGAAGCCCCACTATATGGAGTGCCTCCTTGCCCCAGCCATGAACCCTCTCCTGGACCCATCTCATATTTCCCACTATGAAATCAGACCTTTCAGAGCAGAGAGCGCAAGTCAATGGTCAGGAACAATCTAACTGTCTGTCACCGTGGTATGCTACTGCCAACCAGAGCTAAAGAAGTGTGCAGCAGAGTATACTGTGTGTGTGTGTGTTTCTTTGAGTCTGTTTTTGTATCTGTGTCTGTATCTGTTCTAAGTGTCTGTTGGCATGTGTGCACACTCATGTGTTAGGAGGAACAACACTCTTTGTTGTACGGACTAAAGTATCATGATGCATTTCCCTGTATCTTTAGAGGTAGAGGAAGGGAGAAAAGCCAGACTTAAATATCAGGGAAGGAAGCCAAGGTGGTCACCTGCGGGGCCTTTTCCCTTCTTGTGTGCAAGTCTGTGTGCAGTTGGCACGAATATATGGTTGCCAGCAGCAGTGGGTGGGATGTGAAAAATAATCAAACCGTGATCATACGGTCACAGCAGGTAGCAATAACCTCATTATTATTCTGACGGTAGCCAAACAGTTTCCTGTCAACAGTTCGGTTATTTATTACACCCTTCATGCCAACCACAGGCCACAAACCCTCTGTCTTTTAACCACTATAATTGGCTTCATGCTGTTGCAGCGCCAAAACAGATGCACATGCTTTGCTGAAGATACTCTATTGGCCATTTGCAGCACATATTTAAAGTCTGGGGACATATTTCTTGCGCATTATTGGCACAGATAGAGACCATTCTATATAATGGACAGTCACACAGTAAATTAGGAAAGTAAAAAGTATTTCATCTATAATATGAAAGGTCTTATATTTTGAGTGGGTGGTTAAGTGCCCAGTGTGACACACTGAGCAGAGACGGATAATAGATCACCTCCTCACCACTCAGAGCTTTCTGGCCACTAAATGTGCTAAACTGACAGTGTGGCTGTTTGGCAATCTCAGAGGTTTTCTGCCACTCTGCCCCAATTGACTCCACAGAGTTAGTTCCTATGGAGGAGGTCAAATGTGGGTAAACTGACCCCATACTGTACCGCTTGACACTTAACATTGTTGAAAAGACTGCCAAACACTGGGGTGCCCTCATGTGCCGAGAGGTTCAGGGCGCTGACCAGTGAACTGCAGCTGGATGTGCAGTATTGGTGAGTCAGCTGATGATTCAGGGGCATACAATGGGGTTTATGAGTTTATTGACATTAAGAAAAAAAGTAATATACAAGCAGGAAATAAAACAAAAGCTATACACAACCTATACTATATGTGCATCAAGCATGGTTCTAGTTTTATTAATAACAAAAGTTTAAAGTATTCATCTAAAAATTCAGCAATTGCAATTCTTAAGGATCTGCTTACTTGAAATTAAACTCAATCCAACTGTGATCCTTATATATATTGATATCATTACTAGCAAGCTTCATATAATAAAAGCAAGCTCAAAAGTATTTGAGATTATTTGCTGCAGAAGTAAAAACACAAAACAAACAAACAAAAAATCCATCAAAACTCAAATGCTGGATTGTCTCTCTCCTCCCATGTTGGCACATCAGAGATGTTCTTATTTCCTGGACAGATCAGAGGTTAGGAATACACAGTTTGTGCAACACAGTTAACTGTATATTAATTTGTGTAGTGGTGCAGCTTCATTACAGTCGGTCTCACCTCTTTTTGTGAATTGTCTCCTTATCAACAAAGCCAGTCCTATCAGGGCAAGTGGCACGACAGCAGCAGCTGCCCCTACACCAGTGTACATCAGCATGGCGGCCCCCACAGGCATTCCCTCCTCTGGAACACAGGAAAATCACTGTCAATATAAACTTCTCCCTTTTTTGTTTTATTTTCACCGCATGTTTCTTCATCAGCAGATTATTCATCATTATTTTGTAATATATATTTTTAGCCACACTGCATGGCTCTAGGTCCACCACTTTGGTCCAGACTGAAATGTCTCAACAACTATTGGCTGTATTGCCATGAAATATTGTACAGATTTCCTGACTTTTATATCACCATGAGGTTCACATTTCATTTTTCTGTGAAATGTCTCAAAAACTGTTGGATGGATTGCCATGAAATTTGGTACACACATTTATGGTGTACCAAAGGATGAATTGTAATCACTTTGGTGTTCACCTGATCACCATCAGGACAAAATTTCAATTAGTCTAATACTTTGGTTTATGACCAAATACCTGCAAAACTGATAACATTACCACCAGCCTCAGCTGTATTTTGTGTTTGTGCTACTTACAAAAAGCAAATATTAGACATTAGTATGCTATCATGCTAAATTAAAATGGGGAACATGGTTACCATTACACCTGCTTAACATCAGTATGCTCGTATTGTAAATATGTTGACGTTCATATTTAGTACAAAGCCCTAAGTACAGAGTCATTAGCATGGCTGCAGACTCTTATTGTTGTTTTAGATAGCCTATTCATCAATCCTTTAATAAATCAATAACCACGACTACTGTCATATAGCACACAAAGACTACTCCAATCAAAGATAACTGTATTTTTATTCAGTCAGTAAAAGAAGCACTATAATTCCAAAAATTGAGTTACCTGTGCAGGTAGGAAGTGTGTCATTCCAAAACCCAGTGGAGGAGCAAAACAGCACCCCTGTGCCGTTCAGAAGATACCCTTCTTTACAGGTGAAAAGACACTTGGAGCCAAAGCTGAAATTCCCCAGGGGATGGGAGCACTTCATAGACAGAGGTAAAGACAAGGCACGGATGGTCTCACACTGTACCGCTGGAAAGGACAGAAATTGTAATAAGATCAGCTGTTAAAATAACAGTGGCTAGTAAGTTTATGGTAATGCTGGGCAGTGGGAACTCACGCTGGCAGGTGGGTAGGTCCTGACTCCAGTGGCCTGAGGTGTTGCATGTCATAGCTGATGTTCCTCTCATCCAGAAACCCCTATTGCATTCAAAGTCACAGTGGGAACCATAACTGAAAGGGGAGTATGCATGGCTGCAGTTCATGCTCCCATGTTGTGGAGCCTTGGCCAGTAGGGGGCATGGGCGTGCTGTAGATAACATTAAACATAAAATATGACCATCAGCTTCACATCAAATAATCCTCATCATCTGAATCAAAGTGGAAAAGAAGAGTATTTCCTACAAGGCCAAACCCTTCTTATGGGTTAATGGCATAGCTGTGCTAATTAAGCTACCAGTGAATGTTTGCACTAATATAAACACACATTTTAAACACACATTTATAGTAATGAGTGGAAGGAATATATTTCAAGTGCAACTCTCTTTTATGTGACTTATTACCCAGACAGCGGGGTATTTCTGTGCTCCACGTGCCCACGGAGGTACACTCTGTCTCAGCAGTTCCATTCATGACAAAACCCTGCTCACACGTTGAGTTGCACTGAGAGCCAAAACTGAACACTCCATGGGGATCAACGCAGGCTAAGGAGCCATGAGCGGGAGAGTTCAGAGCGAGACATTTCTTAGCTGGAGGTGAACAGGGAAAAGGAGAGATATTCAAGAGCCATAGTGTACAGTGTAAAGAAGTACGGTCAAGGCATCTAAACCTTTAAATGAATTGCTCTTCTGTTGATTTATGATTAACAGATTATGATGCAGGGATTTTTTTTTACCCAAGCAACGTGGGATGTTTGTGCTCCATGTGCCCACAGACGTGCACTCTGTGTCAGCCGTCCCATTCAGGACAAAACCCCTCTCACAAGTTGATGTGCAATGAGAACCAAAACTGAACTCTCCATGTGGATCAGAGCAGACAAAGGAGCCATGAGGGGGAGAGGTCAGAGTGGGACATCTTTTAGCTGGAACAGAAAGAAGGAAACACCAGCAATATATTTCAGAGCTGCATGTGGTAAAGAGATACTGGAATGTAATCTTATCTTATGAAAATGTTTCTGTTTTCTTACCCAGGCAATGTGGGATGTCGGCACTCCACACGCTCAAGGAAGTGCACCCAGTTATAGCTGTTCCATTCAGGAGAAAACCCTCCTCACATGCTGACACACACTTAGAACCAAAACTGAAGGAACCATTTGGGTCAGAGCAAGATAAGGAGCCATGAGGGGGAGAATTGATAGGACGGCACCTCTTAGCTTGAAGACAAACAGACAGAGATTACTTACACTTGAAAAAGTGACTTCATTACTTGATGTTTAAGATGTTGTTTCCCTGAGCTGGATGAGCAATGAGAACAGAATGAGCAGCATTTATTCTGATTGTATATCTGCTTTCATACTTATCTACAGTCAGCAATTAGTGTGTACTCATACCCTGGCAGACAGGAAGTGCGTGACTCCAGTTGCCCTGTGACAAACATTTTGTCATGTTTGTGCCAATCAGATCAAATCCCTCTTCACACTGGACTGTGCACACTGAGCCATAGCTGTACACACTTAGAGGGTCTTGGCATTGCATGGTGCCATGGGGAGGAGCCTTTAGACTGTTGCACTGTACCGCTGTAAAAGAAGAAAGAGTCAATCATTGTCAGAGGAGTGAACATTTTTATATATTTTCGGGAAGCTTGGGTCACTTTCAGGGAGGTGTGAAAGCAATGACTATAAAAATCATAAAGGTTACAGACCTTTGCATGCAGGTGTAGGTTTGCTCCATTGTCCAGAGGCCAGACAAGTGATTGTGTTCTCTCCAGTCAGGTAGAAGCCTTCCTGGCAGGTGAAGTTACAGCCTGAGCCATAGGAGAAAGGCTCCACAGTGTCCACACATGTCATGTTGCCCGGTACAGGAAAGATAATGGGGGAGCACTTTTTCACTGTGGTGGGATACAGATATCAATCAGTCAGCTTGAACAGCTTTGTATTATGAATGCGCTTTTATAAACAGAGTGTGAGAATAAAGTAGTGGCATGAATAATAACGCTGACATAATTCATAGTCAAGGGAAACAGCAACTTATCACCCGCATTAAACCACAATGTTGTTTACCCAATGCAGAAATAAATGAGTGTGAAGTAAAGCGATAACAGATGTGACCTGGATCTGATCTGTGGTACAGTCTGGGTAGGATATGGCTACACACTGAGGCCAGCTAAATATTAGTAAAAGGTGACCATCAGTCTATTAAAGGAGTATTACAAAAAAGGAAGTCACAAGAAAAGTGACAGTTGCAGAGTATTAAGTAAGAGTATTTCAAAAATAACATTCACATAGGGCTTCACAGAAGAATCACAAAGAATTATTAAAATTGAAGCATCATTTTTTTTATCATGATAAAGCTTAAAACATCATTTGGTCTAATTTTACTATTCAAAGGTAATGACAATCACCTAACCTGTACATGTTGGGACACTGGCTGTCCACTGGCCTGTGTGGTCACATTGTGTATGGTCGTGTCCACTGAGCCCATAGCCTTCGTCACATCTGAACTCACAGGTGGAGTTGTAGCTATAAGGTGCAATAGGGTGGCTGCAGTTCATGTTACCTCCACTGGTGTTGTTCAGAACTGGACACTGTTGAACTATCTCAAGCAGTAAAAAATATTTTCTGTGTAACTTGGACATCTGAAAGAACAATTATTTTTACATTTATTGATACCCAGTGGCCATACCTTGACACAGAGGAACAGGGTGGTCCCAACGTCCACTAGCTTGGCACAGCAGTTGGGGCGCGCCTACCAATCGAAAGCCAAGTTCACAGTGGAAATGGCAGGAAGAGTTGAACTGACTGGACCCAAAGGGATGCAAACAGTTGTGAGAACCTTGTTCTAGATCTGGCAAGGGTTCGCATGAGATTGCTGACCCAAAGTATTGAAGAGAAAACAAATAAGTTATTTAACTTATCACGGAGAGAGCTCATGGCTTTTTTCAAGATTATGACAATGTTTGCTCACCCTCTTCACAGCGTGGTCCCTGGAAACCAGGATGGCACCGGCAGGTGTAGTTCCCTATGGTCTCCACACAGTCTGCATGGGCACTGCAGGAATCCTGTTTGCAAGAGACTAAATACATACAGAGAGATATCTCATATGCATATTATAGACATATTAGAGTCAGTAAATGTGTCCATGAAACAAAATAAAGTGTGTTTTACCAGTGTAGCAGACAGTTCCTTTCTTTTTTTTGCAATTCGCATTGTTCCATTTGGCCGTGTCGTTTGTCCTCCTGATGTATATCTCCACACAGTGGTCGCTTTCGACTAAATTTGGCTCCCCACGTGCCCAATTCTGTTCCTCTTCAGACACAGTCTTGTTGGTTCCTACCCAGATCCACTCTCCTGTCTTATTGAGGATGCCTGCCCAATAATAATTGCGGTGACTTGGCAGCATACTGTTGAGGAAGTCAGTCTCCTCCTGGTTCTGGATGATTACCATGTCTGTGAAGTGCTGCTGGCACCACTTGCGGGCCTCTTTCCATTCACGGTTTGGACTGATGCTGTAGTTGTACATCCATCCCTGTGCTCCTCCTCCACTGCTCAGGTCTAATATTAGATAAATATATATGATGAGACAAAATCGAACTGGTGAAGCAAAGAATTTGGTGTCTATAGGATTATGCAGACCTACCGTGGGCAAGTACAATCAATGCAGCTATCAGCACCCTGTGATGCAGGCTTTGTCTAACATTTACTGATTCTTGCAACATCTGAAAGAGAAAGATCATATATAAGAATGAATGTACAGTGTATGTATGTATAAATGTTCAACACTGATATTTTACAGGTCTTACCATATGATCTGTCTTTAGTCACTCAACGCGTGTCATTGCATTTACTCCACTTGGCTGAAGTTCACAAGCAAAATGGCATTAATTGTCCTTCAGTGAATGTGCCAATGTCAAATGTCGCAATATCACTTTTACCACAGCTTCCTCTCAGGAAGAAAACCACAACACCACCCATAAAACTCCAATCGGAAAACACACACATGGTCACACATCTACATGCATGCACACACTGCACATACACATATAACCACAGAGATACTCACAAATGGTGTTAACAATTTTATTTATTTAATCAAATGTAATCTTTAACAAAGAAGGAAAATACCACAGAAACACAACGCTAGTGTTATTAAATACAAATATTTTAAGTTAACATGTGCACTATCATGTATACACTTAATATCCAAGCAGTATATTAAATTTAAGCTTTAACATACAGTATACAGTATATTAGACAAAACAATTCACATACTGGCATATCCTGGTACATATAGCCTGTGCAGCCCGAAAAGGTTATTAATATTATAATTAGTTCACTAGTAGAGCTGCCATGATTAGTCGATTGACAGCAACAATTTTGATAAACGAAAAGTTGTTTAAGCAATTTTTAATTAAAAACACACAAAAATTTACTGGTTCCAGCTTTGTGGTTTTAACACTCCTCTGACAATAAAGTGGTTATTTTTGGGTTTTAGACTTTTGGTCGGAAAAAACAAGATATTTTGAAAAGTAACCATGGTCTCTGGGAACTTGTGATGGACATTTCTCACAATTTGCATTTTACACACTACACGAATAATTGATTAATCAAGAAAACAATCAGTAGATTCATTGACAATGAAAACAATGGTTAGTTGCAGCCCTGTGCACTAGTGCACTATGAACATGATTAAGTGCATGTGGCTGATTATAGATCTGTTTTAAAACATAAGCTAAGTTTCCAGTTGCCTTCATCCCTGAACCTCACTGGATGGACTTGTCACTTCTTCAGGCTGCCTGTGAATGAATAACATTGACATGATTTACTAGATAATATATATTACAGATACAGTAAAAAGAATTTGCATTTTAAAGGACAAAATCAATACACTTTTGAACAGCAATATACTGTACATTTTTTGTAAAAAAAATTAACTATGAAATGTCGAACATCAACATAGAGTACATAAAGGGTGGAGCTGCTTTGGACAAGTGCCAGAAATTTCAACACTGACCTTTCTTGAGCAAGTTTCTTTCCTGTGAGAAATGTACAGAGGAACAGATTATTGAGGTCTATTGCAATATGATTGCATTGCATCTCATTTCTGTGAAGTGTAATTGAGAAACACTGACTTTTTCTGCGCTTCATCCAGCAAAAACAGATGCAGCAGCAGGCAGTGAGGGCTCCACACCCAGCTACAGCCAACAGAGCTTGTTTATAGCCTGAGAAAATACAACACAGTTTTATCCTGAGTCATACAATACTTGTCAAAGTTATCCTTATTTCCTTAAAACAAGTTACTACTAGGGCCATTGCTGCTGCTGCCAATAATGATAACAATAACTTCCAGTTGAAGTAGAATCATTTGGACAGAGAAACAGCAAAACGTGTGCAATAAATTACTCTTGTTTAAAAGGTATTTAAATAACTTCAATTAATTACTTTCACAAATGGGCCTCGGGCCGCTCCAGGCACCAGTGATCCCACAGGTAACATTTGGTGAACCTATCATCAGGAAGCCCGGGTTGCATTTAAAATGGCAGGTTGAGTTGAATGTCTGGTTTCCTTCTGTGCAGTTATGGGATGCGTTAGATTGAGACAGAGGGGGGCATTCCACAGCTGAGGGCACACACAGGATGAGGTTTAACAGGGACACAGTTATGAAACGTCTATTGTGACAATATTGCACTTTTAGAGCACATAAATGCTGATGTAAGTATTTTGTGAGAGAAACAGAAAAACCTGTGCAATAAATTACTCTTGTTTAAAAGGTATTTAAATAACTTCAATTAATTACTTTCACAAATGGGCCTCGGGCCGCTCCAGGCACCAGTGATCCCACAGGTAACATTTGGTGAACCTATCATCAGGAAGCCCGGGTTGCATTTAAAATGGCAGGTTGAGTTGAATGTCTGGTTTCCTTCTGTGCAGTTATGGTATGCATTAGGTTGAGACAGAGGGGGGCATTCCACGGCTGGGGGCACACACAGGATGAGGTTTAACAGGGACACAGTTATGTAACGTCTATTGTGAAAACATTACACTTTTTAGAGCACATACATGCTGATGTAAGTATTTTGATCAGTATTTTGAATTTGATTCCCAGCCTGCATGGCACCAGGAAACAGAGGAAACAGATGCCATGCGTAAGATGACAAGTCAAATGTCATGTTCTGAAGAATCAGTACTATACAGAGGATATTCAGGAGGTGATTAAAAAAACTCATCAGAATGTGAATTTGTAAAATAATACAAAAACAGACCTGGTCTCATCTCTAACGAGTAACCCCTGATTTTGCTGACCATGATAGTTTTCATTTATGCTTCCACTTTAATTGTCTGGGAAAGGCTTCAAAAGGCTTCTAAGGGGATAAGAGCATCACAGACAACATCTAAGATTTTACTGGTGCCTTATGTTTACAGAAATAATCAACATGAACTACCTCTTGTTAATCTTAAACCTGTGATAATGGATTTTTTGCCACTTTGGGGGCAGATGAAACAGGCTGTGAAAACAACACTGACATTATCACCACCAATATGATACAACATGGTGAAGTTGTTGGCAATTAGTGTTAGCCTGTTTACACATCCAGCAGTCACAGAGCGAGATAAGCATTCATTTGGAATTGTATCTCTGGCCATCTGGTGAATGTAAGTCAAATATTTACTCTCCTTTTAGCTCTGTTTTTGGTCTCCACCAGTTCCTGAGGAAATGTGGTAAATCTGACAATGTTATTGTGAACTGCACATGAGCTGTGCGGGAAAAGAAAACTTGACAAACATGGCAACAGTAACTGAGGGGGGTTGAGCTTAGGGAATGGTAACATCTCTGTGGCTTCATCACTATTACATGCAAGTACTGTAGAAATATTGGTTACAGCCGCTTCAAAGAATAGGTTTGTGTTTTTTCAGGTCTATCGTAAAACAAAATTCACATGCACATATGTCCATTTGAAACAGCTTTTAGTCACCGTCATTGTACTTTTGAATGCTTTTTTTTTGTACAAAATGAGGACTGTTGATTTTTTACATTGGAATTACATCTCTTTACAGTCAGTATATTCAGGATGAACAATGACAGTGACCAAAAACTCTTTCATAGTATATATAGACATGTGAGTATTGTTTTAAGATAGGCTTGAAAAATGTGACCCTATCCTTTAAATAAACATTACCCATGGTATTAGTTGGTGACTTATTTTCAAATAGCTCTCTCCTTACCTGTTTGGCACCTGTCTCCCTTAAAGCCAGGATCGCAGTGGCATTTAATGTTTTCTATGGTCTCTTCGCATCTTCCTCTGCCACATATAGTTGTATTGCATTGGGCTGTCAAGAAAAGATGCAATATTAAAACAACCTCTCCCAGTTTTGAAACAACCTTCAAAAACAACCAGCTTTGAATACCTTTATAACACGCCGTGAATTTCTTATTGATGCATTTCTCATCATTCCATTTCCCTCGGTTTTCTCCTGAGTTGGTGTAGATCTCCACACAAAACTCGTTGCTGAAGTTGTTGTTGGGCTCGTTTGTTGCCCATGACTGCTCACCAATCCATGTGCTGTTATTCCCAACCCAGGTCCAAGTTTCATTCTTGTGGTTTTTTGTGATGCCAATCCAATAATATGGACTTTTAGTTTTGTTTGGCAGCAGGGAGACCAGATAGTCGTTCTCTTTTTGGTTTTGGATGACCACCATGTCTGTGTAATGCGTCTGGCACCACTGTCTTGCCTGGGTCCAATTCATGGGTGTGGGTGAGTAATGATATGTCCAACCTAAGGTAGTCTCAGCTAAGGGGCCACCTAATAGTATTAAATATAAAAAAATAAAAATATTATGAAAGAAAAAAATGTAAGGACTACTCATAATGTGATATTAAGCAGAATTGATTGACAGATAATCTTCATGTTCAAGTCTCATGCCAACAGATCAAAACCCAGCAAATATATATTTATGCCATATTGTTAATAGCAGTACTCACCAAGGAGGAGGATAAGTGTCCACTTCATTTTTAGTGAGTGACCTACAAACACCTGCTGTCTGTCTAAAGAAAAATAATCAGAAGGCAAAATAGTAATGCATATAACAAATTCATTATGGAAAGTAAATGAATAAGAACCTGCTTACTTACCTAGAATTGGTATTGTATTATATTAATGAAATTGTTTCCAAATCCTTGTTTTTCTAATCATATCAAACATAAAACATTACACCACCGCGGTACAGCACGTGGTTTGCTGCAAGCAGGGGCCAGTGTCAGGCTTTTATATTTGTCTAGGCCATTCAGCACAATTATCATAGAATACATGGATGTTTACTGTACAGACTTAATGTAGGTGTTGATAGATTAGCTGAATGACTTAATGACTTGTTAAACTTGAACAGACATTCTGGGAAATGCCATGTTTCTGGTAAAGGTGGGCAAAAATTAAACAAAATTTAAAATGAAAGTAAAGCACAGTGAGGGTCACCCAAAGAAATGATCACCCCAAAAAAGAGTTTAAAAGGGATAATTTTGCAACTTAATTACATGTTCTGGGTCACTTTTGCTGCTTTTTTATTGTCTTTACTTGAACACAATTTGGGTTTCAGAGCACACCAGGATACTGGGATAGACACTATTTATTGAGGAATTACATTAAAAAACAAATGGAGCGAACTACGCCTTTCGCACATTGCTTCATCAGATTCGCTCTGTGCTTGATTGCTCAATAGAGGGTCAAACCAGTTCACACACAGCATCTCATTTTCTAATACAAATGCAAAAAAGGTAAACAACAGGCCATGATTACACCTTACAAAATCAGACATAAACATACATTCCCATAAGACTCATATCCACAGATAATGAGATGCAGTTATCCCATCTCTAATATCACAGAGGATGAGTACATCCATGCACACCTTTACATAAAATACCATATATCATAGAGTACAAAATACAAGACTTTACTCATAATAGGTACTGTACAAAATACATAATACATTTCAAAATAAACATTACATCATAATACATCTCAAAAATAGGGAGAGAATACTATTACAGACTGGATATTCCTGTCTTAATGGAGGAGGGGAGGGAACACTTTTTTGACTTTCTGTAACTTGCCCTGCATCAGCCGGCACCCAGGAGAGAGGCATTGCTGTGCACGGGGTGTTTTCATCTTTTTTTCAACAATTTGGGTTTATTGAAATCATCTTTTTCTTTAAAATACTGACTAAAACCACTTGTAGCTTGTGACTAGTGTTTCAGTATCCTATTTGGCGGTTTTTAGTGACACTGCTGCTCTGCATTCTGACATGTTGAGAGCTAACGCTGTCACCTTCACTCTCATGATGTAAGATATTGGATCTATTTCTGCCTCCTTCAAAATGCTGACATAGAAGACTCTGAAACAAATGATGATGAACTGTAAAACAGATTACTCCTGTGATATTCCCCTTCCTCACCCACATATCTTTTACTATCCTGTTATGACCCCTGTAATGAGGGTGACAGAGACAGACAAGAGGTCTGTATTGTAGTTGGAAAAGGTCCTTCCTGGACCCCTGAAAAAACACAATGTCCTGCAAAGTCAGGAGGAATGTCACTACTCAAAGTGTGGGAATGGGTTGTTGTGTGTGTGGAGCTGAACCCTTGTATGGGTGAATCATAGTAGTGACACAACAAATGCACACTGCTGCACAGTATACCAGTATATAAATATTTTATTATGTAATATATATTGTTGAACAGACAGCAGATATTAATCATGATAAAGGAAGATACATAAAAATGAATTTTGCCAAAAGTAAATGATGGTTTTAAGTTTTGTTATGAACAAAAAAAATCAACAAAGCAATACAGAAAGAACGGGAAAGTTCTCAACATTTCAAATGCAATAACTATCTACTGAATAAATAGTACATAAATACTGACATCAACCCTGAAATTCACAGTTCAGCAATGACATGGCAATGCACAAAGTTATGTAACATTTACAATAACATGAATAGAGCCACCTTTCCAGCATGTTCATAAAGATATAGAACAATGTGTTCAATTTAAAACTCCCCTTGGGAGGAATCACATGTCAACATTACAGAACAAATCATAGATTAGTTTTGAAGTTCAAGCAAACCTCATTAAATCATCAAATGCAAAGGTCTGAAAAAACATTCCTCTCACCATTGATAGCTCTGACACATTGAGTTTTTCCAGTTAACCATCTAAGTTTCATACTAATGTAAAATAATAGATACTGTTCACATTACTGTGAGTAATGACTCATACAGTTTTGTTTTTTAAAAAAAAGACAATTCTTTTGTCAAATCCTTTGTTGTCCCTGGAGAACATGCTCTATATGAGGCTGTCAACACTGCTTTTGTAGACCTGTGGAGGGGCTTCTATGTCAGAGTTGCTGTAAGAAAAGACAAAAAAAGAAGATGAGCACTGTAATTCAACAAACTTATGTTAAAAAATGTACGATTTAAGAGAGTTGAATGCTTATCTAACCTGTTCAGCTCAAACTTGGTTGCTTTCTGCTTCATTCGTTTCAGGATCCACATAGCCAGAGACAGAGCGGATAATGACAGAGCGCCCCCTCCTGCCACACTAGTGGCAATGGTGGCAATCTGAGATGCAGGAGCTGTGGAAACATCATCAAAGGTGAATTATTTTACTTTTGAGACCAAAACTGGTATTTTAATCTTGTTTTGTATTTAAATCTAATTTTATATACAGTATGAATTTCATTTATTTGTTATACCTTGGCAGCTTGGTTCCTTTCCAGTCCAGTTGCCGTGATGATTGCATGTCAGCAGCTCATGTCCATCTAATGAGTAATCTTGATTGCATGTGAAGGAGCACTGAGAGTTGTATACCAGCTCACTGTTTGAGCAGCTGATCTGACCGTTTTCAGGAGACTTAAGCAGCGGGCATCTTACGGCTGTAGGAAAAAAACAGCAAGAATTTTGATGTTAACCATCACGAATATCTAATTTCAGCAATGTGACAACAGGCCACAGCCTTGAAACCTTTGAGCATCCAAATAAGTAAGAATTACAATAGTGCAGGTGACATGGGTTCACGTGTATACCTGTGCAGGTTGGTGGTGTGGAGGTCCACTGGCCTGAATGTACACACTCCATGCTGAGTGCACCTTGGAGCTCATGGCCTTCATCACAGCTGAAGGTGCAGACTGTACCAGATGCATGAGGGGTCCCAGCAGAAGCAGGTGAAGAAAGAGAAGGGGTGCAGCTGATATAGCCTCTTGTCGGAACCTCAGGAGCGGGACATACTATTGCTGCAAAAAAAGATGAATGAGATGTTATTACATAGTACAAATAGACTGGGAAGTTCTGTAGTAAATAAACAGTGCTGTAAGCACAGATTTATGTTAAGATATGCTACCATACCTTTGCAGGTAGGTATGGCTTCGGTCCACTGTCCGCCCTCAGAACACTGAATAGTTTGCACTCCTTGCAATTCAAAGCCTGCTTCACAGCTGAAGCTGCAGGTTGAGTCTGGCCGCAGTTCAGTTAAAGGCTGGCTGCACTTGGGGATCAGGTGAGCTTCTGCCTCTGGATTTTGGCAAGTGATGGCTAACAAAGAAAAAAAAAGCAAAATACATTAAAAAAAAACACATATATAGTGTGTACTTGTCACAAAGTCACAGAACAAGTGAACGTTTCCTAATCATAAAAAGAGGGTGGTGGGATTACACCTGAAGTGTGCCCTCACCTTCACAGCGAGGCATCTCCTCACTCCACTTAGCTGCTGATGTGCATGTCACCTCGCTCTGTCCCACCAGGTTATAGCCGGGGACACAGCTGAAGCTGCAGGTGTTCCCATAGCTGAACCTCATGTCTGCATCGTCTCCACAGCTGACACTGGCATTCTCTAGGTGGAGAGCAGGGCACCGGACGGCTACAAACCAGAGGAGGAATACAAGAGGTCAGCTGCAGCCTTTAAAAAAAAAAATCCTACAGCTTTTCCTGCATGATTTCAGACTTAAATACAAAACTGTGAAAGGTACATAACATGAAATATGTGCACTTACGAACACAAAGCGGTGCTGAGGCATCCCACTCTCCTGATGCTTCACATTGCAGAGTGTTAGATGGGGAACCAGCAAGTTCATAGCCTTCATCACAGGTAAACACACAGGTGGACTGGTAGCTGGAGGGGCCCAGTGGATCGGAGCACTTCATGGATCCACTTTTTGGATGGGACAGCTTCGGACACTGAACCACTGTGGACAAGAGGCCAATCAAAAACTCATTACAGCAGGGTTCTTCATTGTGATGATAACATTTAGTTGCTCTGAATGTGATCACTTGAAATTGCAGCCACAATGGTCAGTATCACCTTTGTGTGGGTATTAATGCAATAAAACTCAACTCACATTCACATGTAGGAGGCTGCTCTGACCAGGTTTTATTTTCAGTGCATCTCAGGGGTCTCTGCATACTCAGCTGGTATCCTTCCACGCAAGAATAGCTGCACTGGGAATCGTAGGAGTAGTTTCCATACTTAGCAGTGCAATTTACACTTCCGTTATCTGGGTCGGTCACATTGTCTTTGTTACACTTAACAACTGCCAACAGAGAAAACAAGACACAGTTAGATATCAAGTCCTGGCTGTAATTGACTTAAAGTGATATAAACTTTAAACAAGAATACCATCAGTGTATTTTCTTACCTTGCTCACACTTCTCTCCATAAAAGCCTTTATAGCAGTTACACCTGTGGCTGTTAATGGTTTCTACACATTCTCCATAGAGACATGAGTCCTTCTTACAGGCAGCTGGGAAAAGAAGACATACTTCAATTTGGCTTGCATAGAATATAATATTTCTCTGAGCTATGAATTATTTTAAATAGTTAAATCAACAGTTTTCTTGATAATGAACAACAATACAAAAACAAAGGCAGCTAAAATAGGCAGTTTTTGTATACTGATCCCTAACATTTTCTCACCTGTGTAGCACAGAGCGGTCTTGCTTTTCCTACAACTTTCATCGTTCCATTTGCCCGACTCTGTAGGTCTTTGAATGTACATCTCCACACAATCCTCACTTTCCCCTGCATTCGTTGTGCTCTGGGCGTTGTTTGGTTCTCCTTTTGCCCAGTTGGTTGCTTCTGGTGTCAGAGTCTTGTTGGTGCCCACCCAGGTCCAGACATTATCTTTCTTGCGGATCCCAATCCAGTAGTGGCCTTTTTTCTTGGGCAGCCAGCTGCTGAGATGCTTGATCTCCCCCTGGTTCTGGATGGCCACCATGTGTGTGTAGTGATTCATGCACCAGTCTCTTGCTTCTGTCCAATTCATGGTGTTGCTGGAGTAGTGGTACGACCAGCCTTCTACACTAGTCAACATGCACAGCACTGAAGATGTAGGACAGAGATGCATGTTAGATGGTGGAGCAATAAGGATGAATTAAATAAGTAAAAAAAAAATGCTGGGAGTGGTAATGGTTCCATTTGATTTACATACTTGAGAAAAGAATGGCCAAACTGATCCATGAGGCAGAGTGGTTCGATCCACGGGTCTGAAGTAATCCAAAGCAGAACTCCTGTGAGAATAAAACAAAAAAAAAAGAAGATAAATTAAGGTAAATCTATAGATGCATCACTGACCACAGGCAAACAATGAAGACATTTTCTCTGAGCAAACCTCAACACTTACCATTTTAAGTGGTGTGTGATATCCAACAGAAGTATTATAGTATGGCTTTAGTCTCAGCACATCTAAGGATAAGATGATTCTGGGTTTTGAAATCAGGGCTGCCCACTTTTATGCACCTCACCAGCTATTTTCCTGGAAGTCATCTACAAGTGGACTTTTCAGTGGAATTCCCCACTCCCCTCCCTCAACTGTCCCATCCCACCGGAGGCCTTGGAAACTTTCCCTACCTCCTTTGTACTTACTTGCTATGAGGAAAAAAATTCCCTTTGTTTTAAACAGAGTTCTCTGTTAATATTATTGTCATTATTATTGTCAATAGGCACTTTTACACAAGTATCTTCACCTAAGTAAAATTTTGAGGCACTTGAGTATTTCTATTTTATGTTGCTTTATACTTTAATCCACTGCATTTCAGAGGGTCATTTTTCAGATTTTATTTTACATCCCAAACATATGATGAATGAATTCATAAAATATATATAATATAAATCATGTAATAATATTACACATGGAAAGTGCCCATTCTACCTAATAAGTAGTTTGCATATTTAGGTACATTTTGCTGCTATACTTTGCTTTTTGCTTGCTGCTTGCACTTTTTTTGTCAATGCAGGACTTTTACTTGTAATGGAGTATTTTAAATTGTTGTATCAGCACCTTCCCTTAAGGAAAGGATTGAAATAATTGCCTACAAAATGTGCTAATGTAATGTGTGTAAAACATGGCACATTAGAACACTGTAACAAAATAAAATAAACTGCACAACATAAAAAACGTTTCCTTATCTTACCCTATGTATGAAGTGAAAGGCGACTGAGAAGGAAATTGCCTGTTTTGGAAACTGTGAAATCCTGTGAGCTAATAAGGAAGAGTGTGTCTGAGAGATATTTACAGTCCCAAAGATAATCCCACAGTTTCCTTTTATTTGGATTTAAACATTTTAGATATTGCTCACCAAATGACAGCAAAGAGTGTTATCAGCACTAATGATAAAACAATGTAAAACAACATGGACCAGTTTAGACTTCATGAGTGTGCATGATGATTCATTAGGTTAGAAGTAGTACAAAGAATGCCAACAGAAAATCTATAGACTGAAACACACTTTTCACAGTTAAAAAAAAGACATGTCCTGTATCACGTGTCTTATATTTTATATATTATTATCTTATATCAAGGTATTATTGTATATTTATGTTTGTAGTAGATTGTAAGCAAAGCCCCATGGTGGAAAGCATGAAATGAAATAACGATAATTGTAAAAAAAAGAAAAGAAAAAAAAGCTCCAGACACTCTCAAAACCGGATGCTCTCTTCTTTTGTACTTCTCAAAAGAAGGGAAAAAAACAATGCACTGGCAGTTAACAAACATTTTACTGGTATCTTTTTTATGAGCGTCCAGGGACAGGAAATATGTGGTGCAGGAGCAGAAGCAGAGGCGCCTGTTGACTGCCTGTGTTACTAGATGTGACAGTTCATATCCTTCTTTTCTGACCTGAGGCACAGGATAGTAACCGCTGTTGCTTGACACCTCTTAACCTACACCCCTTCCCCTGACAAACAATATGAACTCTTGAATTAACTCATACAAAACAAGTCCCAAAGGAAAAACTCACTTTCAGCTTTGTTTGGATATTCTTAACAGGAAGCCCATTTAACTTTGTTTCAGGGGTTCAACATCTGACTAAACATAAAAAAAAAATCACTTTATGTAAGTAATTTTACTACAACTACATTATTATTACTATTACTGTTATAAACTACTATGTGTGTCCGTAATAATAAATCTCCTACTGAATTTTGATTGAACTTTGTGTCTAATATTATGAAGGAATATATCATCAATTCAACATATAAATACAGAAAACATCTCAGGACATGATCACTTCACTGTCTTATTTGCTGTGAGCAGCAGCAGGAAACCCCTCCCTGAGGAGAGGCTTGCAACTGTCTCTTGAACTTCTGAGTGTTTTGGCGCCTAATTAAAAGCTGAAGGAGCTGGATGACTGGATAATGAGACCATCCAAATAGCCAGAGGTTCAAGCACCTCCAACAAAAAAGACATCCATCCTGCTGAAGTGTCCTTGAGCAAAAAAGCTACATCCCTACCATATCCATCCCTGCACCTCTGACCTCCCTGACGGACACTAGAGGAAAATCTTCTCTGGCCACAGGAAGATACAAATTAAAGATAAAATGAAAACAATCTGCAGAGAAAACTGGTCTCTTCCCTTGCTATGAAGTAGGTTGGTTGATGTAAACGGCCCTTAACTGATGCTAATCTACGGTGGTTGCACGATTTCTTGGTTTTGAAGGCTGTAATTCAAGCACTTCCATCTTGCTGCCATTTGGGGTCGCTAGTGCGAGCTTGCCTTATCCAGTATGGCTGCAGAGCGTCTGTCCCTTTAAGGAAATAAACGTACTCGGCCAAATAAGGCATTCGTATGGTATGAGCACACCATGTTGTCTACCGTCGGAAGACCTCTGAGCATTTTGAGAGTGTCCGGTGCTTGGTGCAAAGTGACAGTCGCGATGGCAGACGCTCTGACTAAAATCCCAGATGTGGAGATTGATCCTGAGGGAACCTTTAAGTACATACTGGTCAGAGTGAAAGTAAAAGATGGCGATGTTCATAAAGACATTGTCCGGGGCACAAAAAGTGCACAGTACCACAGTAAGTTCATGAATGTAGTTTGCTGCTGAGCGTCAAGTGCGTCAGTTCAGCTCGAGATATAACACGCAACACAGATGATGATGATTATTATTGCAGCGGCATATGTCTAATTTGACCCATTATAGTGTTCTTAGAGTGCAACGTGCAAACGTGCACTGTGCATAAATCCCGGTGACAGTGCACACACCACGGACAGCAACAGTTTGCCAATATTTACAAACTGGCAAAAAATGGAGGCATCAGCTGCAGGAGATGAAATGATGCCACAGTAATTTGTTAAATTTGATCATTGCTGTTATTTGCCTTTCCTGTAACTAGTGAAACCAGATTGTATTTTTTCATTAATGGACATTTTTTGAATTATTTACAGATCATATTTTTGAGAAGGTCAGTCCAGCTATGGAGGCTTTGGGAATGGAGTGCAAATGCCTTGGAGGAGGGAAGATAGAGCACAACAGCCAAGCGAAAAAAATAAGAGTGTTTGGAGAATCAACTGTGAGTTCATTTGATTGCAAATGTTTTAATGTGGATTGGATACCAAGTTTTTACTTCTGTGCATACTGGATAATATTTTAATATGTGAATGTCTTTTGCTTTCTCTGTTATTTTCAGGGCTTTGGTAAAGCAGACCATTCTGTGTCTGCAGAGAAGTTGAAGAGTGCCTTCAGTGACTATGAGGTCACCTGCAGTGACGACACTAAATAGATCATACACCTGCATCTCATTTCAAATGTCCGCTGAATTGTATTCGTTTCAATATGATCACCACTAATTAATGCTATCACCCCTCTGTACAACTTGTATTTAATTCAATAACACCATTCTGCGTTTCACTGCTTGCTGTTTTTTATTCTCTGATGGCACAAAAACAATTTTTTGAAAAAAATATTTGCACGTATTTGCAGATGTTATCATTTTCAGTCTCGTAAAAAGTGGTTTAAATGTAAGCATAATCCCCTTAAAAATACGATGACTTCTTCTCACTTTCACTCGTTGTTTGATTCACTTCATCAGAAATGGAGACAGTGTGCCAAGCGTAAAATCCATACAGGAAGGGGGGCGTGAGGGCAGTTGGAATAACAAACATATCCTGTTGCTCACAGGGAAAGTTTTATGTTTTAAAAAAAAAAAACAGATAAGGGGTGCTTTGACGTGTCAACACGGATATACACTTGAATTTCTGTGTAATGCTAAAAAATGATAAGCATTGCAAAAGAAAAACCAGGAAAAAGAAATGCTGACAAGAATAACGAAAGCAAATATAGAGTGGAATAAAATAGCCTGATATGAGTCAGACGGAAATAATTACATGCCTGATCCGTTTGTTACTTTACTTTCACCTCTATTTTCAGCTTTCAAGGGTTTTCTCCAGTTTGATGATAAACTTGCTTTAGCAGGTATAATGTGTACTGTGCAGCATCTTAGTTTAGTTTGTTAGTGCATACAAACATTTGCTAATTAGCACTAAACACAAAGTGCAGCTGAGGCTTATGGGGATGTCATTAGTTTTGCAGACATTTGTTCATAAATCAGAGTATTGGACATATTGATAATTTGACCTGATGGCACTAGGTGAAAAGTTAAGGATTCACCAAAGTTCTTACAATTCATTCTCAGGAGGACAGAAATATCTGTAGCAAATTTCATAGTTATCCATTCAATAGTTGGTGACACATTTCACTAAAAACCAAAAACCCTATGGTGGTGCTAGAGGAAAAGTCAGGAGATTACTGAAGTCAGGAGGAAGTGTGAACAAAATTTCATGAGTTCCTTTCATGAACCATGTTATTAAGCATCAGTTTGGAAACTGCAAAGCCCACCAGAAAACAATTCACACTGGATGCTCCTAATATTTTGAACAGTTTCGTTGCTATTATCATATACAGTAATACAGAAATAAGAAACCTAAAATTCTTACGTGTGTTTTCAACAAGTGATGATACATGAGTACACAAAGTATTTACTTTTTTTCCTGTGAGATTGCAATGTCTATCTCAATGGAGTCTACATCCTCTTCTCCAGGGTTTTCCCACATGAGGTAGACTGGGTTTTTAAAAGGTATGTGTACTCCAGCAGTGGAGCCATTCCTGTCTTTTTTGCTTATGACTCATTGGTAAGTTATAGAGAAGCCATTTACAGGAAAAGTGACACACAACTCTGCCAAATGTATGAACAGAATTAGCTACTGTTGACATACCGGAGAAACCTCCATTCAAAAGAATCATCCTCCCTTTCACCCTAAAGCCGGTGCCAGTTTCCTGTTAACAGATAACCTATCCATTATCCGCAAACAGGGAGGTCAGCCTGAGAGGAAGAAATAACTGCATTAGACTCACTCGTCTCTGTGGAAAACACATGTGCTCCAGTTAAGAGTCTAATGAGTTTTCTCATAAGAAATAGTCTTGACCATAATGGAATCCTTATCAGTCTGTGTGGTTAAAGGGAAACATGATGTAATTTAGTAGGAAGCCTTCATCATAATTTGACATAACATTTTCTTGAATTTAGATTCAGTTACCCTGGAATGTTGTGTATTACTTTTGGAGTACTTACCAGTAATGTTCACTTATATTGTAAAAAAAAAAGAAATTATTATTTTTTATGAGCTTTTCAGATGATAGATTAGGTTGACTTTATTCTCTGATTTCTCTAAAAAAATGTCTTACACCAAAAGCATACTCTCTGGTTCAGACATTCATGGTTTCAGATAGAACAATGGTGTCATGATGATGGAGAAGCTAGTATAGTCCACAATTTCTTCAAGTATCTGTGTTGAAGTGCACTTCAACACAATCAATAGAGCTGCTGCCCTTTGACCTCCTTGTGGAAAAGGCAAGTGAAAAAAAATATTTGAGAAGTAATAAAAAAAACAAAACAAAACAAAAAAACCCCATCAGAAACATACTTTCTATCATCTTGCAATAACCACTACTAAGAATAACTACTGTAATCGACAGGATTTTTTTTCCCTATAACGTATTTATTAGCTTTAAGTTTAGGCCACACTAGTATGATATAATTAACTAAAGAAATCTATTATTAATTATTTTAATTATAGAATTATTAATTGCATCATAATTATCAGCTCTGCATGGGATGTGATCATCCTGATTCAGTGGTACGGGAAACTGTCACATATACATTCTGGTATTTATCTCCAAATGTAAGCACAATGCAAGCGGTGCTGCAATATACTGTATCTGAAAAGAGATAAGCATCAGTGTCGAGTTGTGTTTCCTAAACAAGAAGTTAGCCCCTTCCTATAGCGATAGCACCTAACATCTAAAGCTGCCAGGAAACTGAACCGGAGACAAAAGGCGTGATGGTTTACGTCACAGTTCAAGATCTTATCAGAGAAACAATAGCTCACTGATTTTATAGGGCAATCAAGTCAGAGCCAACAGAACTTCCAGATTCCTTCCCAATAACTTTAACACAATGTAAAAGTTCTTATACATCTCAAATATTTTCTATGAGGTATACCGTCTGGGTAACAAAGTAAAGGAAAAACCCACATAGTGTCTTAGTAAGGTGTCGGGCCACCATGTGCTGCTAGAACAGCTTCAAAGGGTCTTGGCATTGATTCTACAGTCTCTGAACTCTTCTGGAGGGATGAACATAATTCTTCCAAAAGATATTCCCTCATTTGGTGTTTTGATGATAGTGGTGGAGAGCGTTGTCTAACATGTCGGTCCTAAATCTCCCATAGGTTTTGTATTGGGTTGAGATCTGATGACTGAAGGCCATAGCATTATTTACATCATTTTCATACTCAAACCATTCAGTGAACCCTCGTGCCCTGTTGATGAGAACACTGTCATCCTGGAAGAGACCACTCCCATCAGGATAGAAATGTTTCATCATAGGATAAGACTAGATGATGACTCAGAACAACAACAAGAGACCCTTCCCTCTAAGAGGACAAGTGGACCCAAACTATGCCAGCAAGATGTCCCCCACAGCATAACAGAGCCACCAGATCCCCCAAGCATTCAGCATTATATATATAAAATAATTAAGAATTAATGAGGTCGCTGTCTTCTTGGGAACCTTCATTGCAGCAGAATTTTTTTGTAGCCTTCCCCAGATCTGTGCCTCAACTCAATCCTGTCTCTGAGCACTGCAGGCAGTTCCTTCAACCTCATGGCTTGATTTTTGCTCTGATATGCATTGTCAGCTGTGAGACCATATATAGACAGGTGTGTGCCTTTCCAAATCAATGTCCAATCAATTGAATTTACCACAGGTGGAATCCAATCAAGCTGTAGAAAAATCTCAAAGATGATCAAGAGAAATGGAAGGCACCTGGGCTAAATTTCAAGTGTAATAGAAAAGGGTCTGAATACTTATGTCAATGTGATATTTCAGTTTTTCCTTTTTAATCAATTTGCAAAAAATTCTAAAATTTTGTTTTTGCTTTATTTTGTCATTATGGGGTATTGCGTGTAGATTGATGAGGGAAAAAATGAGTTTAAATGATTTTAGCATAATGCTGCGACATAAAATGTGAAAAAAGTGAAGGGATCTGAATACTTTCTGAATGCACTGTATAAAAACATATATAAATATATACACACATATACATATGTATGTCCAGTTATATCAAGTTACAAAGTATGTAACTAGAATATATTGATTTTCATTATCATATTTCCCATGATGTGCCTCAGTAGATTTTGTCACCAGATCACAATGTATAAGTAGCCTGAAGTGGAATTTCTCAAACCAAGATAATGTGTTTTGCCCAGTTTGATAGGATGGAGACTGCTACCTCCCTAGATGTAGGGCTGTATGTATCCTAAAAGCCATCTTTCCTTCTTTATATGGTCATGTAAGCTTGATATGTTGTCATAAATTCATCTAATATCATTATTTTAATCACAATATATAACCAAATATGTCTGTTGTCTATTCTTGCTGCATTGGCTTTTTAATTCCTGTAAAAGCATAATTGTTTATGCTAATTAATTAGTTGAAGTCTGGCTTTATAATTATTATTATGCTCTGTTAAATTCTTGCATTCGTCAAGAAGTTTACCTTTTTACTTCTCATTCTGGCCATTTTGAAGCCCAGTATAAGATATAATATATCACAAGTACGTGTAACATAAGTCTGACATATCCTGTGACATTATTCTATGGATCTTTAGGTTTCTTTTTTCAATGCAGACAACTTGACCAATAATTTTTTGGGTGTTTTGACTGTATAAATCCAGATGTGTGAAGGTTTAACAGTTCACATCTGCCTTTGAGCTTATGGATTCATCATACATACAGCTGTTTAAGTAATATTCTGACAGCAGCGTTTCTTAGTGTGAATCTACCCTAAAATTCTATCATATTTCTATATCATGTTTCATTATGTGATGTCCATTTTGTAAGGGTTATGAAATTTACACTTAGGACAAGGGACAAATAATAAAATAAAAATAAATAGAAACACTCCCCTTTTTCACAGTAAATGAAAATGTCTTTAAAATATTCACTTATATTTGCATTATTTGAAGATTGGAGGTTTTCGAGGCTTCACTTCACCCATGACATGTAATAATCTTTTCATGTGTATTAATCTATTTATATTTCAGCTTTCATTTGATCCCCATAGTTTCATGGTGACAGTTGTTATTTTCAGCGCTTTGCAGTCATTCAGCCCTGTGATTGGTTTAACTCTTTGCAGAAGAACGTTTTCAACCAATCAGACTGAGAGCAGATGAGCAAACGTAGTCAGAACGTCACATCCGACTCAAACAATGGCGCGCGGAATATCTGTTCAACTGTTTGCTCTTTACGTTACTTTTCGGTGTTTGTAGTTCGCAAAACTGCAGATGTAGAGGTTGGGAGAAACCAACTCGTAGGGATGTTTGTATGATTTCATACCACGAAACAGAAGATAACGGCTCACATTCATGGTAAGAAGCAGTGAGTGTAGCAAACACATTAAAACACGGTAGTCTCAGTTGAACTTTGACTAGCGAGGCGCCTCCTCTCTAAACAGTAATGTTAAACGAGAAACGAAAGTATGTCGAAGCTAAACTTAGTGATGAAGGAGTGACTCACTTGATATTAATGTCGTTTGGACAGCTGCGGTGACCTCCGCCGGCGCCTGTTGTCATCATGTCCCAAACCAACACCTCTCTCCTGGACGAGGTGGTGCAGTGGAGTCAGGAAACCTGCCGCCAGGAGCTCAAGTCTGTCCTGCCGAAACTTGCCATATCCTCTCAAACATAACTTAATTCATTCCTTTGAAGTAATTGCTCATACAGATGGGTACAGTCCGGCTTTGCAAAGTTTTGAAATATTTGAGAAAGCATGGAAAAAGTGATCTGAAAACAAATACCTATGACATTGTCTTTTTAATGATGGATGCCTGTTACTATGAATCATATAGAATATGTCTGCAACTAATGATTCATTGTCTTCATCTATTTGTCTGTCATCAGTTAAGTTATTTTTATAATTAATGACCATCAAATATTTCCATCACTATTCAAGGTAGGTGTACCTTCCGTGAAAAGCTGTGTTCAACTTGCTTGAAAACAGGATGAACAAATAGGCCTATGTTGCATTCTTTTGCTCTTCCGTTTTTCGTGTGAATCAAAAAGAAATGGAAAATCCACATGCTTTTCTTGTTTTTGTTTTCAAATTGGCAATTTAAACAAAAATGAAACCAAATCAGGAAACAACTTTTCATTTTCATTTTCAGATTTTATTGTTATATCTATATTATCTGCCCCTACTGCATCTCTACAAAAACATTGTCAATTTCTATGCTTTCTATAGGATGGATGGATTGATGGATGGATAGATGGATAGCCGCTGGAACATGATTTCTATCTATCTATGGCTATAGCAAGCATAGCCATTGACAATGTTTTTGAAGAGAGATGCAGTAGGGGCACATAATGTAGATATAACATTAAAAGCGAAAAACAAGTTGTTTTCTGGTTTTGGTTTCATTGGAAAAGCACATAGATTTCTGTTTTGTTTTTATTTGTTTTTTTTAAATTCACACAAAAAACGGAAAAACAAAATAATGCATTGTATATTTGTTTATCCTGTTATCAAACAAGTTGAACACAGTTTTGGACAGAAGGCACACGTACCCTTCAACAATTCAACAGTTGCTTGTTTCTCCACATCTTCACATTTGAGAGGGTGGAAACAGTGAATGTTTGGCAATTTTGCTTAGTGTATATGTATTATTTACAGATGTATAATATAGTGGTTACTGTAGGCTTCACCTCATACAACACTTATGTATAATTGTACATATTGTGTTATTTTTATTATTCTAGGATGCCTAACAATATCAGACAAAGGGACTGCCAATGAAAACAAGCCCTTTGGCTAACTCAGGTACATTAACATTTGGTAAATGTTGATTAATGTACATTGTCCCTTTTCAAATAAAATAAATTGAATTAATAGTGGAACCAGTGAATGTTTGGCATCATAAATTACATTAGAGTTGTTCTATCAGTCAGCAATAATATTAGACACCAACCAAACTGTTGTAACCCTCTCAAAATGATAAGATAAAGTCCAATTTAAGTAGTGTATTTCCTTAGTGACAGAAGTTAAACCTGTTTTCCTCATGCCAATTTTTTATTATTACTACTACTATTATTGCAGTCCAGACATTAGTGGCAGGTTAGCAAATGTAGAACAATAACTTTATTACAGTGGAAAAGATGTGCTGCAGTGCTGTGGTTTCCCTTGACTGTTTGAACTCTTTGCATCATAAGTCAGAAAGTTGGGATGATCATATACGTAAGTTTCTTTATTGCACAATTTGTAATTTCATGCCTTTAGTACAATTTATGATCTAACTATGAACTGTCTCAAAAACGCAACATCCCAATAGGTATCTTGAAGATAATCACAGACATGTTCCTCCCTCATATTGGTTTGTCAGACCTAGAAGATGAGTGCTTCTCCAAGATCTTACCAAAGGTAAACAATGCATTTTGTCTTCATATTAGTTGGCACTGTTGTCTGATGGGGATGCCATTTCTTTAAACTTGCTCATTTGCTGGAACTGGTAGACACCCTGAATCCCTTTTACTTTAGGTGGTGTTATTTTTTTTAATTAGGCCTGCTGAATCTTTGCCATGTGAAGGATTTGTTTTCTTGTGAATTACTGCTTCATTAACATCTTCCTTCAAAAGTGTATTGATGTGTCTTTGTGATCTGTCACAAATGTCTGCAGGCAGTGACAATGTTTGACAGCATGATGAAAGAAATCTTGGTTCAAGTCGGGGGGCTGTCCAGTCAAAACACAGAACTGTGTGCTTTACTGAGGAATATTCTGCAGGTAATATTATGCGTTTGGTCATGCGTGTGCATGTATGTATCTGTCTACAGCTAATCTTGCGTACTACTACTGAAAAACCTATTTTATAACACCATTCCTTATGGGCCTATTGTAAAGCTTAGACTTTCGTCTTTTCAGCAGTCCTCACCATTTTACAATATGCATTACCACATAGCAAAA
Source organism: Thunnus albacares (assembly GCF_914725855.1). Classification (NCBI taxonomy): domain Eukaryota; kingdom Metazoa; phylum Chordata; class Actinopteri; order Scombriformes; family Scombridae; genus Thunnus; species Thunnus albacares. The sequence continues at coordinate 21,456,283 of NC_058114.1, read as the reverse complement.
GGCGTTTCTGGCAATCAGCTGGGCTAAAAACAAGGCTAACCTAGTCTGTTGCAGGCCACATTTTCGCCTTTGTTGTGGCTCAACAACATTTCAGTGACATCCACAGAAATGTTTAGTCTCATCTTGAAACAGAATATCTTCTGATTAATTCCATACCCAATATGTTATGATCCACTAAAGTTAGGCATGACATGAATAATTCCCTGTTTCTGTTATCTTCGCCGCCGTAGATCTGACAGAGGTCTGCACTCTACTGAGTGCAATCCTCTAATTATTATTATTATTGTTATTTTTAATTATTATTGTGGCTGATTTAGTTGTTACATTGCAATGCTGCATATTTCAAAATGATAAAATGAGTACTTTATACATTTATTCTGTGTATGATATGTATATACACACACACACAAACATATATATATAATATATATATAATGTTTAGTATAAAAACATTGTTCTCACTCCATGCTTACATAATATGTTGACAGGATCTCACTGTGTGTTTCAGTCGATGATGCAGATAATTGATGCACTATCCATTTGTGTCCGTCACGTTGGCACATTTGAGGAGACCCCTGACCTGGTTGCTATCCGCTCCTTACCGACTTGTATCCTGAAAGTTCTGAGAGATACCTTTCAGCACTGCAAGGTCGGTCTGTTCAGGTCACCAGTGGCTGTGACAAGTGCATTTTAACTCTGTATTGCATGGTTTTCATGCAATATAGTATGTTTTATCCTAAATTGTGCTGTGTAGTAATACATAAATTATGGCTAAATATTTTGATAGGTGGTTGGGTAATGATTATTAATCATTATTAATAATACAATTATCTTGTTTATTATTTATCAGAATTATTTGATAAAGATAATTATATTATTATCCACCATAGATGAGCCAAGGACAGTAAGGTTTACTGATTAATTAGAATAATTGTGAGTAAAATAAAAGAATATAAACATTATTTAGATCTATCCTTAAGTGGTGCAAGATTTGCGTATTGTCAGCATTTTTATCTTTCTTGTTATTACCACTTTCTGTTCCTGTCAAACAAGCAGCAAACTGATCTGCTCCTTGTAAAAAGTCGGGGTGTTCTGTTGGCAATCTATAAAAAAAAAAAAAAGAAAGAAAATGTTTAACCACACGTACATGTTGTCTGCAGGAGAGTGAGGTGGTTTACTGTGGCCGTCTATCCCTGGTGGCTGACCTGCTGCAGGGACTCTTTAAGGAGGCCTACTCCCTCCAGAAGGGCCTGTTGGAGCTGCTGGACAGGATCTCTCTGGACAGCAGTGCTTCAGAGGAGGAAGTCTCTGACGTTGTTACAGGTGTGTGTTTACATTATGTGTAAACCCCCTGGTTTCAGCTGCCATGCTCTTTGTTATTTGAGTTCAAGTAGTTTAAGACACATCTGGGTCACACACTGAGTAATGATAGAGCTAAGATAAACAAAAAGCACATATGCAGTGCCTGTGGTGTGTGCAGATGTGCCTAAGTGAGCACGTGCACTAGCTTGTACAGGTTTCACTAGCAGGCCCATTGCACGAGGACTGAACATGGCTGTTCTAGTATGTTACGTATGTATAAATGCAATCTTCAATTCACTAAAACTATATATGTTTTATCTATGTCAGTAATTCACAGCCTCCTGGATATCTGCTCTGTGATCTCTAACCTGGACATAGCACTGCATGCAAACACATGGAAGTTCCTCATCAAGTCAGTACCACAAACACTCATGTTGATATTTTTTTTTAATGCCATATTGTCTGTCATATTAAATAAGTTAATTTGTTTCAAGTGTTTAGTAGGATACATTTCATAGTTAATGAATTTGGTTACTGACTGACTGATTTTAAACATTGCTTACTCTTGTTCAGACAGAGTCTGAAGTACCAGTCATTGGTGGAGGAACATCTGCATCACGGTGATATCAGCAACAGCCTGTGTGACAACCTGTTGGCCTCCTTCCACAGCGCCGTGGAGTTGGCTGAACAGATTAAACATGCTGATCTGCAGGTAGGAAAGCCATGTGAATGCTTGCTTGGCATTTCTCAACAAACACTTGGTAATTTAAAAAAAAAAGAAAAAAACAACTTGTCAGCAGCTCTCAACAGGTGCAGGAGTATTGAACATGCATTTGTTGCATATCTTACCTAAGTTATACTTTCCTATGAAATCTGTAATATTTTTTTATTTATTTTTGAGTATGATCTTTTGCACTTATATATCAGTATATCAAATGTAAATGCAGGGACCTAAATACAGTACAATGTATTTTTGTCTTTACTGACCTGACAACCAACCTGAGTCACCACAATGGTGCATTTTTCTGTGTCAGTTATTGTTAATTGTATCCTAAATGATCGATATTTCCTGTGTTATACCCCTTTGTACTTATTCAGAAGTGACTTGTGTTTTTAAGCAAAGGTTAATAGTAGACTTGATCTTTGTCACCTTTTCGTGTTCATGCTCTTATGTTCTTTTTATAGGAGGCAACACAAAGCCCAGAATACAAGCTGTTCCAGAAAACTGCAAAGATGTGCAGATTTTTTGCCAACACTTTGGTCCATTACATAAAGGTACTGAAAAACAGGGTCTTCTTGCAACCATCCTCACTCTAATACACTTTTAAATCTCTGCACCACAATACAAAGTAGTAGAACTTACATTCCATCATATTCCTCCTTTTAACAGGAATTCAAATTTTTTCTGACAAAGTACTGTAGCTGCTTTCATCAACTCTACATCCAGATCATCAGGTACATGTGGTTTGGCTTTAGTTTTAAGAAGCAAATTTAGATCACAACGTATCTTTTGAGTTAACAATATTGAGAAGTGTGGAAACTTACATTCTGACGTGTGTGATGTCTTTTAGTAAATTCCCTCCCAGCTTGAGTGCGCCAACGCTGCCCTCGACTCTGTCCGAAGAGCTGAACGTGGCGGCTCTGGTCCCCATGGATGCCCTCCTGATCCAGCTGTTGCCTTTAAGGCCTTTTGCTGAAGTTGTCCTCCAGCAGGACCTGCGTGAGTTTGAAGTTTGTCCTTAGTTTGCCCTTTTTTCCAGGTACTTTTGCAGAGTTAATAGAGGATTTCCTGTTTTCCTCTTGTTATGGAGACATTATTTATATATTTTCTCAATAATTAGCTGTGTGCCAATTTCATTCCACATGCAAATACTATAAATTATACAAAATGTACTTATGTTGCACTGTGTAATATCTGCCCTGGGACTACAGATGAAAATTTTCTTTTAAGTCTGGCACATTTAATTACAGTAAAGTGTACACCCTGTCAAATAAACTGATAAATATACCACACACAAAAATGGAGTGAGTGTCAGTTATACTTAATTTCTCCTTTGTGAGAGTACTGTGATTCCACAACTCAGGATATTGGCCAAAACTAAGTCCTGATCTGATGATGGTGATCTCTTTTCTTTTCTAACTTAAAAATCTCTGTTTTCACTGTTAAGAACTGGTCGGGATCATTCTTCTATGTAAAGTAACAGGCCTAAACTACGCATTGCATCTTAAGTATAAGTGGAGATGTTCGCTCCCTGTGTTCTATTTTAGGCCCATGGAAATATAAATGATTTTGTTCTTGAAGCTTTACAAAATTGTGTGAGTGAAAAAGACACTATTAATCATGTTTGGACAATGATGTTTAATAAGGTCAGCAATGGCACTGATACCACACACCACATCACAAACACGCTACAGTAAGCAGTTTGGGCTCTCAAACTGTCCTGCCATACACAACTTGAGGGCCCTTGAGGATACACAGTTGCTGACTCTAATCTGTTACTCAAAAGAACATTTTCTGTACACAGGGTTAAGTCCTGAGCATGTGCTTCCTCAGTGCCTTTTGTTGGTGAGCGTCCTGAGTCAGCTTGCCTCCCAACCAGAAGAGGTTCTGCAGCTTTGGTACACTGGCAGCCAATTCTCAGAAGAGACACCTAGGTAATAAAAGGGGTTTTTGGTTGTCAACTGAAATATTTTGAATCATACACAAGTTGGAAGCTGACAGGAGCATTGTATCAGCAGTATTAACTTTCTTTTTAACACTGGCTTTATGTCTAAAATGCATCTAAACTTCTCTCCATACTCTCTGTCTCCAGGCGTCCTCTCTATCAGGCCATTTTCACTAGTTTTCGGTGTTGCTATACTGAGCGTAAAGTACCAGTGTTGTTGCCAGGGGTGATGATGAAGGGTCAGGCCCAGGTCCAAGTGACTCTGCACCACCATGTCTGTGTGCAGCTCTGCGCCAGTGTGGCTGCGCTTCCTCCAGTGTACTTTCCCGTGCTGGTGAGCTCTACACACACACACACACACACACACACGATGTGCCTTCTGTCAATTTTTTCATGAGTTTCACTCAAACCTGATCTACCTTCAAACTCATCTGTAAATGGGTGCTTGCCATAAGTTTGACTTTATCACTTTGTGGGTTACTTTTCTAATGATAACTGGTGTTTTCTTGGTCAAAGGTATTTTACGAGACAGACTGATGTGTTGGCAGGAGATATTGTTGAGTGATATTGGCTTATTACAGATACTGCATGTCAATATTGGTCTTGCTATTCAAAAATGTTCACCGATTCTGTCAACTTTAATAAAAAAAAAAAGTTGATTGACTGTAAAAATAATAATAAACAAATTTGAGGGCTCCTTGCCAAAAATATTTGTCATGTGATAATGCCGAGAACAAATATTGGCCAATATGTGGTCTTCAGATTCCCTTTTTGCCTTTCAACATGCAGCCAACATTGGCTGAAAAAAACCTTAATTTGTTTATTTTGGATATCTTTATTACATTCCTGTAGTGTTTGGGTGTGGGATTTCCCTTCATTCAATGCAAAGGATTCTTTCACTTTCATATTTTCTGTTTTTGTCTAATTTCTTTTAACCTTGCTTTTTATGCCTCCCTCGTTTATGTCTGTTACATCCTTTCTCATGTTTCTGATCTCCCCACCCCTTTATCTCTTCTCTTCAGGAGTGTTGTTTGGCCGATGCTGTACTGCAGGCTGATACTCAGACAGCTGTACTGGCAACAGATGTGTGGTGCTTTGCAGCACGGTGAGAATGAGGAGTAATGCTGAAGTTTTCACCATTAATCATGTCTAACAGTGGATTTTACTTTAATAGTACGAGCATTCAACATTTTTAATGCTATAATTTACAGGCGTATTCACATATATTGTTTGCATTACTGTGCATCTGTATTTTGATCAGGGCATCTCTATTTGAAACAGTTTTCTGTGAACTATCAACTGTTTTGGCACTCAATATGTCATACTGCTGATTTTCTCATTTCTGTTTATAGGTATGGAACAGCAGAACTTTGTCTACATCATGTCCTCCTCATTGCTAAGCTGGTGTGTATAGACAAGGAAAATAATTTAATACAGAAACCATCACGACACCGACACCAGAAATTTGCTGGCTGTAGCTACTCAAATGTGAAGATTTGATGCTTTACATGATACATGATAATTAACTGGATATCTTTGGATTTCCAACTATTGATCAGACAAAACAAGACATTTGAAGACATCATCTTTGACTCTGGGAAATTATAACAGGCATTTTTCTCAATTTTATGACATTTTATAGACAACAATTAATCATCAGATTAATTGATAATGAAAATAAGCCCTAGGTGATACATAAACTGTATTTTGTGTTCATGTTTTATTTCCATTTAAGGGAGAGAGACGACACAAGAAATGTCTCTGTAAAACCCATTTTAAGACATGAATGATGAAGTAGAGCTTTACATTGTAGTCTTATATTATACACAGTTTATAGGATCGCTTCTGAAATTTTACTTCTTACCATCTTGGATGGACATCACAAGGCCATGGATGTGTCTCCATGTCTATGACCTCTTACTGAGCACTCTAAAATAACTCTACATCCCTTAATCTCTCTCTGTAGGGTTATGGATTAGTATGGGGTGCTGACTGTTTTCTGTGGCACCCCAACAGAGGTGACAATTGGTGGTGTTGGACCATGGGGACTGACTAACTTTTCGCATTGCGTCATAATGTCATCAGATTTAGTCGGATCCCACACATTTCCATGTTTGTCCCCCTGCCTCAGTTCTTCACCTTCCTTCTATCCTGATGTCCTGGTGATTTAACTCCTCCTGAGCCTCGACGCTGACACTCACACTGTCCCTCACCTCCTCTCTGCTTCTCCCTCTTCTCCTTCAGGTGAAATCTTGCACCACAGAGTGTTATCAGTTGTCCCACCTGGGCATGCTACTCAGACGCATGGTTTTCCTTATGACGCCGAATCACCAGGTTAGAAATGACACAAAAATTTTCATGAACTCATCGTCATTGTCTTATATATCTAACAACTTTGTGTCAGAATTCACATAAATACAGAATACACACAGTTACCACCATCACATTTGACAGTGCAGTGAATATTTGTTAACATTTGAAAGACCAAATAAAATGTAAGCTAAAGAAAGCTTTTGAAGAGTGATGAACAATGGAAATTATGTGGACGTTGTAGAAAAATCTAATGTCCAAGACTGTTGCCACGAAAGTTCTTTGTCCTTTCATCACTAATGGAGAGACTCAGAATTGAATTGTGACAGTGTGTAGCGCATGTTTTTATTTTATTTTATTAGTTCATTTATCTGTTTGGTTGACTGGGACCATACAGATAAAAATAAATTACAACAAATGTGATGTATAGAGGGTGTCCAGTTGAAGCCACTAAGTAGCCAGCGTCCCTGGTTAGACTTTTAAATCCAGGTTAAAACAGCCAAACAAAATAATTCATTAGAAAAATTAAAATCATGACATTATAGTATTATATACAGTCATTTTTACATTCAACATACTGTATATGTTCTCTACCAATCCATGCAAAACCACAGGTTTACATTGATAGCTCTGAGAGTTCTTGTTTCTGGTTTTGGTTGATGCTTGTTGATTGTGTATGTTAAATTAAAAAAAGACTAGAATAATCTAAACAAGGTAATAGCTTTTCAATAAAGTTATATACCATACATCAGAAGTGTTTGTTTTTTTTTCCAGATGGAGCTGGTGGAACGTTTCCTCCCATGTGAGGTGGAAAACCTTCCAGTATGGCGTCATGTCCTCCTCAGAGCTCTTTCACATGATGCCCGTCACCGTGTAGAGACCGACATTATTGCCCTTACTCAAAAAGTTCTAACCGACTGGCAGAACGGAGGGTACAAACTGGGCCAAGTGGACAAAGTGGTGAGGACGACCTCTGACCCTGAGTAATCTGCACTAGTCAGTGATTTTTACCTCCACTTAGCATAAATTAGCCTTGGCTTAATGTCTGCTTTGAACTCAAGTGACAACACCGTGACTAGGAAAAGACAAAACAAGCAATTCCAAAATTCCTAAGAGAAAATGGAGATGGCCTCGTACTCATTCGTGTAATTTCTGCATAGACGTTTTTTTTTTTGGACACAAGGGTAAATACCATTAATTTCCATTTACTGGAATACATGAAGAGAAAGGCGGAACAAACATCACGTGCAAGGCTGCAGCATATGTCCTTGCATGCACTGAAGGGAAAGTTAATAACAATTCATAACCACAAGTGATGTTAAGTGTAAGATAAGCTTGTTCCCTTGGGAGAGAACAGACAGATAAGATTGTTTTAAATGACCTCTCTCCTTTGTTTGTCTTTGACCACTCAGGGCTTATTGAAGTGAGAGCCAAAATCTTCTCCAATAGTATTACTGTTGTAACAGATTTATTGTCCCTTTGATGTAACATGGATGTTCTCATTATTTCACAGGTTTTATGCCTTAAAGCATAGTATAGGTGTTACTTAATGCACTAAATCTCATTACTTTGCAGGCATTTTTAAATTAAAACTACCAGATGGACGAGGTTTGATATAACACAATACCCATCTTGCACTTCATGCAGGATAAAAAACATTATTGGCAAAAACAGAATGGCTCAGATCAAGTGGAAATTTAGCATTTAGTGTCTACAAGTTCATGTGAAGGTGGATTTTTTTCATGGTAAATAAATGTGTCCTTTCATTAGGTGTCCTTTTCATAATTCTTAAAATAACTCCTTCTTAAAGGAAAAACAGTCTTCTGCCTCAGGGTCATATTGGCCAGCTGCTATACTTGTGTACTTTCCAGAATTCCAGCCAAGTCAACAATGCCAGGAAGAAGGATGGATACATTTGATTTAGAAAATATTCACAAGTGTTATATTTACGAAGTCCCTCTTGTCTCTAGAACGTGGTGCTGTTATCCCTCCTAGTGGTGGTTCGAGGGAAATCATCTCCTGAGGAACAGTGCATGTTGTCTGCAATGAGGATAGTCACGCAGCTCTGGTTACGAATGAGTCCAGACCAGGTGAGATCCATACACACACACACACACAGGTGTAGTGTGAATGCATGGCTGTGATTATTATCCCTGTAACCTGTCACCCTCAGGTGCAGACCCACCCTGTGCTCCAGTGTACCCTGCAGCTGCTCCTGTCTATATCAGCTGTTTTAGTGAAAAACATCGAACCTCAAGTCATTTGTCAGGTATGCTGTTAGTTTCACAGTTCACAATAAATACACAAAGATTGTAGAATACCTCTGTTGACTGTTGTTGTGTGTCCCAGGCTCTGTCGTGTGTGGATGCTCTGGTGTCTCAGAAGTGTGCAGATCAGCTGCTGTTGGCTGCTCTGGAGTTCCTTGCTTCTCTGGGGACGATCTCGGTCCCTCCTGACAGCCAGGTACTGAAACCAAATGGTCACTAAAGAGGATTTTTACTTCCCTAGCCTCTTGCACTACTGACTAATGGTCTATTGAGGAAAATTGTTTTCCTGATGTCTGATGACCCACAAGTGTGTAAAAAACAAAACACGTTACGTTCTAAAGCTCAAATAAATGCCCACATCTCAGCACAACCCTATGGGAAAGTGCCACATTGCTGGATTTGGTGTGAGTGCAGCCTTACATGTAACCTAGGTGTATGAACAGTACTGAAACAAAGTTTACTTTGTTTCACCATCATATTACAATTATTAATCTTACATAGTCACAAACAGATACATTACCTCATTGCTATGCATCCTGCAAACAGCTGTGTTTAACAAAGCAAAATAGTATTGAATATAAGTTGCGTCTTTCTTTCACTCGCACACACTAGCCAAGATTTTACAATGTTAGGCAGTGGCGCTCATGGGAAATGCTTACTTTGGGTATTTTCAACATCTGATGTGCATTTGTCAACATTTTTACATTTTATAAACTAAATGAATAAAATTGAATTATCAGTAAGTGTTTTCACTGAATTCTGAAGTGTACAGTGGAAATAAAATATCTATTTTCCTTCTTGTTCAACTGTTTGATCCCACAGAGTCAAATTCTGCCAAGACTGAGTAGCCTGTTTGGAGTTCTGCTGGCTGACAAGTCCTGGCTGCTGAATCAGCACGCCCTGGAGGCATTTTCTCAGTTTGCAGAGGTGTGGCTAGAACTTCATAGGTATTGCTAATGTTACACCCATAGCCCTATGAACTGTTGATATATTAACATAAACTTATTGTGTCCTTTTGGCATTTAAGATAACAAACCATGAAGAGGTAATCTCCCAGAGTTTGTGTGTAGAGGAAACCAAGACCAAAGTGGTGAATTATCTGAGCAAGGTAAGAGATGCCAACACATTGTAATGAAGGTTTATCTAAGATAAAACAGAAGAATGTGAACAAGTCCATGTTTTTTTTTTGTAGACTGTTCTTCCACAGGAAGATGTCAAGTCACGGCTAGAGAGGCTCAAGCTGGAAATGCCGGTTATTGAGCAACACAATGAAAGGCTGGAAAAAAACAAAGCAAATGTTTCCAACAAACCAGCGGCTGAAGTGGTTGCTGATTCGGAGGTAAGTAGTGTCCCTGCTTCACATTTATACTGTCCAAGCTGGTGAGTATGACTGTGTTCACCACATGAACAGGAGGGAGGGTATATGGCATCATATGAAGCAGGGAATTCTGGAGGATGATTATATTGATCATTATTTTATATCATTTGATTTGATAGTTAACAGTGAAGAAATCACTTAAAAAGTAAAAAAAAGGAATAAAAAAGGGATAACATGATTGAAGTCCCTGGCCACAAACCAGACATCATGGTTTCCAGTGGGGTTGAAATTGTGCTTTTTGGTTGGAACCCCACTTTTGGTCGGTGGTTTCTATTGCCCAAATATACTGTATATTATAGTAAATAGTATTTCCCTAAGCTCAGTCTAAACTTCCCCTAACAGTATCAAGAGTTCTATAAAGTATTTATTTATTTCATTTAGTGTATTTATTTAACAAAATACTTCAGTAAAAACTTAGTTAATCCTATTTCTCCTGCTCAGCATGTCAAATTTTTATTTGTACAAGACATGTCTCATGTGATGTGAAATACAATCATGTTATGTAAGCAAGAATTTGATTCATGAAAAGATTGATATTTTTCTCCCTGTTATTATTCCTCCTCAGCCATACCCTAAGAGAGCTCGGCAGGAGACTAGTGCAGAAGAGGAGTACAGCCGCTACATCCAGACAGCTGAGAGTGCTTTGAAAGCCCTTCAGGCTCTCACTGAGGGCAAAGCCAAAACTACTGAACCACCTCCACAGTGGCTGGAACCCAGACTACAGGAGCTGCAGACCCTTATAACCCACATCAGAGTAGCCAGCCAAACAACCTAACCTTGTTTTGTAGCCCAGATTATTTACTTTATGTGTAGAAAAACTATTTAATCACAGTCTGGGTCTGTGAAAGTATGTATACCCTTTACTGCTGCTGAGAATAGTTCCTCTTCACTTTTTAAAACTATTGTCAGTTTTGATTGATGTTTTTCATTAAATGTGTTTTGAATACAAAGTATTGTGTATTTGTTTTCATTTAGCAGTAAGTCATTTGGGAATATTCATACATTCATACAAAGATATTGCTGTATTTAGCAAGTGGATGCTTTTCTGTTTGTTTGGTAAAAAGATTCCCCTGAATAGTTGCTGTCTGTAGCCCTAAACAACTGCAATTACTCCAGATAAGAGCTACAAAATGTCTAATGAAACAGAATGGGATCATATTTGATACAGTAAAATCTTTTATTTCACCAGCAAACGAAAAGCTACTAATAAATTATGTAATCTTTATTTCACATTCATTCAAAGTGCAAGCCTTCTGTAAATCAAACCTGACACATTTTGGTGTCTTACCAAAAAGTGTACCTTGATCTTAATGCCAGTAGTGATGTTGGCACATTTAAAAGAAATTTAGAGAAGCAAATGAAAACAGGATGACATTCACCTCTGGATGAGGATGACAATCCTTATTCATCTTGAGGTGAGCAGTATCAGTTGGCAAACAATTAAGAATGGCTTCATTTATGTCCAAGTCTAGTACCATCTGATAAGCATCCAGTTCAAAAGCAATTCATCTCGATGATTAAAAACTGATGATAAAAGTCTGGGAACCAACAGAATAGGATATAAAAAGTCTGTGGTGGTCTCTGTCATTATCATTCTTACTGCATCATGTTGTATGTAGGAGCAACCATCAGTTTACGGGCTGTCAGTGAAATGGTGCTTCCAGAGGTGGTACATCTGGAGGATACGAGTGTTCCAGTAGTCAAGTCTTAAACTTGTTGCTCCAGATGAGATAGACAGCTAAAATGTCATCACCAGGCATTCTCATCCTCCCAGTTCAGGTCATCTTCATCTCCCCAGCCATCTGTTTCAGTCTTTGAAAGGGAAAAAAACATCACTTTAAAATGTAAACATCAAGTAGTTTCTTATAAATTAAGCTGTCTGTTCAATCAGTAAGAGAAAGAAATGATAATTTAAACAATTATTTAGCAGAGTACAAGCTAGGTGCCCCATTAGAAACCATACACTTGAACCTTTTATACTTAAAACTACCGCATTTTGCACAAATGCAATTTTCCTCCCCATAAAGAATGTTAATTTAATGTATTCTGTTGTAATCTGGATTTCTGCCAATGATTTCTGAATTTCTCATGGTCCTGCTAATGCCTGTAAAGATTTCTACTTGAATGTTTGAAATCCTTTAAAAAAAAATTAAAACTGTGACTGCACACACACGACTACACACACTCACCTCAGTCAGACTGACAGCTGCGAACTTGGCCGTGAGAGTTACAGTATCTATGGATGGATCAACCTGCAGTGATTTAGTGTTTTCTGAAGAGGCTGTAGACAGTCCCGCGTCACTCACAGTGCTTTCTTCCAGTGGCAGCGGAGCTGGAGAGGACAGCTTGATGTCCGGCACCATGTCTGCAAACAAATCCAGCTCTGGGTCTTGCTCTAGCTTTTTCCTCACTTTTATGGTGAACTCCTCCCCTAAACCTCCCATCCCACCCTTTTTCTGTGGCATTGTGGGTTTGGACTTTGACGTGCTGTGTGATTTCTCAGAGTCCATCTCCTCTTGAGCCCAAACGTTGTCCCATGAGGAAGTGGTTTTGCTCTGAGTGGATTGTCGCAGTGATGAGCTCAGTTTGAGGGGTCTGGACGATCCCAGTCTCAGAGCTTCATGTTTTACAGGTGTAGTAGTGCCCACTCTGGGTGGTGTGAGTATAACTGGGTCTGATAAAGGAGCTGTCGGGGAAAGATCTGAGGTAGGTTCAGTGTCCTCAAAGTCATCCCACGGCTCCTCTTCCATGTTCTGGTGTGAGAGTGGTAGTCTGCTGCTGACTGGACCTACTCTCTCTGAAGCCTGAATGTGAATCTGGACCGACTGTCCATCACGGTTCTCGCTCTCCTCGGGGTCGCTCCAGTCAGGCCAGTCTTCCACAGGGCCTTTGAGTCCATCTGCCTGCTCTGGGCTGTAAGACAGTGGCTCCATCTCACTGTCCTGACCAAAGCCGTTCAAAGGTAGCGACATCTGTTTACTGACATCTGAAACACACGTCAGAAAAACAGGTTGAACATTGGGCACAAAACAGTATGAAACTGAATAGTATGAAGGGGATGTCATACCTGATTTTGGTGCCAGAGGGTAATTTCTTGTAGTCTCCTTGCTAGCCACTAAGCTACCCATGTTACCCAGGACCAGACCTTCAGTCCCTGATGGTCTGGGGAACAAATTCAAGACTTTCGAAGGCTGGGCCATTTGAGGGTGGGAGCTTCCAACAATATGGACAGGCGAAGCTGAATAAGGGAGGTAACGAAATATTTTTTTAAAACCTTCACCTATACATACAATTTAGGGATGGGCATGATTAATCGATTATCGATAATTGATCGTTTAGATTTTTTTTCGATCACGTGGAATTAAATCGATTTAACGTTCATATCAAAGTACGTTATGTATGTATGTGTCTTGAAGTTGCAATGAATTTCACTACGTGCTGCAACCAGCCGGGGGCGCAATTTAAATTCAAGAGGGAAAATGAATACTCAGTTGCCGGCGGGCTGCTGTAGAAATTAGACGAAAGTAAACATGACGAGAGCAAGGCGAAGTTTGGTGTGGGACCATTTCGAGCTAAAAAAAAACAATGAAGCTCATCGTAAACATTGTAATGCCGTGTATATCGTTACCTACCACACAACAACAACCCCAATGATGTACCACTTGAACAACATACACCCGACACTGGTTAATGAATCCTCCTCCTCCTCGAAACCTACCATCACCTCAGTGTTAGCACGGAGGAGCTGCGATACACGGCGGGCAATACCTCTGCATCCCCGCAGCGTCGCTCCCTTTGGAGCGGGTGTTTTCAGCTGCTCGACTGATTAATTGTCACCAGGCTGCTTTCGCGTCTCACTCCTAAAGCACGTTGACATGCTCATCTTCCTCAACAAGAATCAGTAGGCTGTAGTAACTTTATTCTCTCGGCTGCGTGCCTTTTGGATTTATTCAAGTTACATTTAGGTAAAAATCGTCAGCGCTAAATAATATCATATTTCTTTTATTTACATATTATCGTTTGATATGATTGATGATTTTTTGGAATTGTGTCTAAGAATTGTGTTAACGACGAGCGCCGTAGCTTTGGCTTGTTCATTTGAGAGGAGGTTTGGCTCAAAGCCTCGGGTTCCGCTGCCTTCACGAGCGCGCCACATATCCTTTTTGTTTTGTTTTCTGTTTAACAGTTTAACTGCCTTGTATAAGAGGACTGGTGCTGGTCTATAATTTCTTCTTAGAATAAAGATTTCATTGAGGAAAAACACGCTTTCTTTAGTATTTTCTGCCATATGCATTTTTAATACATATAAAAAAAGATTAATCAATAATTGATCGTTAATTTTCCCGATGATTGATTAAGGAAATTTCTTCAAATGCCCATCCCTAATACAATTAATAGTTTACTGAGCATGCAGATCTTTTCAGCAACACTCTACTTCACTCTGATTAAGTTTTAAACTGAGAGCTTCTACTTTTGCAGCTTGATGGTTCAGTACTTTATGGGGAACAAGACTGGCATTCAATTTTCTAAATCTAGAGTTTCTAGTAAGTATGAACTGGTTAGACTCCACTCAGAAAAACTGTTTCTTAAACCTGAGGCAATCACTCAAATGCTATTTTACAAACAGAAATGTGGTGATAGCATGATCTTAATTCTCCACCAACCTGTTCAGAGCTACCTTTTATGCCTATAGCTTACTGACAATAATGCTGCAAGAGTTCTTCCTATTTATTTAACCATTCCTGTACTGATTTACCTGATGATCTTAAAACTGAATTCAGTGTTTGACCCCTACATTGCTGAACTTATGAATTCCTATAAGCCTGAGTTAACACTGGACAGAGATCTCCAATCTGTCCCGAAGCACAGGCTCAGAACCAAAGGGACCAAGCATTTCCTATGAGGGCCTTATATCTGTAAAACAACCCACTTGAGGAGCCATAATTGGCTCAATCAGTTCAGTCTAAAATCGCTTCTTTAAACATAAAGTAAACTTTGTGTGATATGTATTCACTTGCATGTGTTGCTTACTTTCAGGGGTGACCTCTGTAGATTTGTTGAAGTTGGGTGTGGTGCGTTTAAAGACCTTGGTTCTCTCTCCTCCAACCACCACCTGAGCCCCCAGCAAAGGCACCAACACTGCCAGACTCTGCAGTGTCATTGCCACCAGAGAATCATTGGTGTCTCTCATTCCCAGCAAAACCTGCAGCCAGGAACATACAACAACATATTTACAGGAGATATTATTTAACTAAGAGAACTGCATAGTGACATTTATGTCTACCCCTCAAATGTAAACATTTTTCAAACAAACACACATCTTACATTGTTCTTAGTCATTATGTCTCATATAACTGAATTTTTAGATGTTGAAGGATTAGTTTGACATATGTGGAGTGAGCTCACTGTTTCCACTCCCTATGCTAAACTAAACTAATCTCCTCCTGACTCCTACTCAATAAGTAATACTCAGACATGAGTAGTGTGGTATCCATCTTCTCATCTAACTGTCAGCAAAAAGGTAAATACTGGGTATTTTCCAAAATACTGAACTTATTCCTAAAAATTTAGCTCAGTTAAAAATTATGGTTTGATGTTAACACTCCACCTGAGGTAGGATCTGGTTTTTGAGTTCGTCATGGGAGAAGAACTCAGCGTAGATGTGGATGTGAGCAAGCAACACGATCCGGACGTGTTCCTCATTGACTTTGAAGAGCTTGAGAAGTTGAGGAATCACGTGTTTACGGTAAAGGGACACTGACAGCAGACATTCTTCACTGCTACCACCACCGCTGGAATCTATGCACACAAAAGGAAGAACAGAAGCATGAGCCTCAATAGTTGATTTCAAAAACTACTTTCAGTACCTCACTACTGTTAAGCCTGACAGTGGGCTGGGTCCCTGCACATTTTTTTTTAGTTATTATTAACAGCAGGAGAATGAGTTCATTAAAATGCCGTCTTACCCTTCTTTGGCCTTAGAAGATGAGGCAAGAAGCTTTTGACTGCCATGGGCTCTGCAAAAACCAGAGAGTTGAGGAGTTTGGGAACAAGGCGAGCAGCTATCAGCTCTTCAGGGAGGTTCTGGACTCTGTCCAGAAGAAACCTACACATAAACACACACAACCAGCATGTTAAAGATATTCTTGACAAAATAAGGTACTTAAGATTCTTTTATCTGGGGGAAATGTATTAGAAACACATTTTTAATTTCCTGACTGTCCTTATCTATTGAAACAGTAACAATTAGACAAAAATACAATTCTAAGAGACTAGATCTCTAACTTAAGTCCTGAAAGTGGACTGCCTTGGAAAACAATGTATACCACTCTGTATATGACTCTAATAACAAAAGACAAAATTTATTCTCACTTGAAGAATTCATTTTTTTCTTCTTCTGTTTTCAGGGTGAGGCTCTTCAGAAAATTCATCACTTCCAGAAAGTCATTCCTATTCGCAGGAAAAAACAGGCTGTGTGTTTGAAAGCGAATCATTTTGAGTGAGTATATACTGATCACAGCAAAAGCAAACATGACCACACAAACCTGAAAAAATCATGAGTCAGCAGGGAGCTGAGTGGAGGGCGCAACAAGGGGTTGGAGTTCAGCAGACCCGCCTGCAGGGTCTTCTTCAGACTGTCAGACAGTTCCTGTGACACTAACAGAAAAAAAGAGAGATGAACAACTATATGAGAAGGTATATACAAGGCTTAACAAGCTGCAACATTAGGATTGAAAACACTGCTGTACATAGGGCTGGGCAATATGACCAAAATCACATAATCCGATATAGGTCATTTCATATCCTGATAACGATATCTATCCCGATATATAGTACATTTGAATTCAATGAATAAATAGTTGGTCCGTGCCCCCCTCCCTCCTCCCGCTGTCTGTCCATCCTTTGCACGGATTAAATTAAATTACTCTTCTTGGCTTTTTACTCCCGAAACTTTTATTGCACTTATAGTAACGTAATAAGTGTGGTTGTTGTCTACTCGAGTACTTCACCTGCTTCACTGTCTATCCTGTGTGTGCAGCACACACTGAGGGCACAGCCCCGCAGCGGTGAACCATAGAGAGCAGAGGAGAGTAGCGCGACCATAAATGACAGCAAAAAGCAGCAGAGACTCTCACACTGAGCTGAACTTAATTAGTGCACATATATTTGGTAAATAACATAAATAAAGAAAGTCTCTACAGCGTTTTGCTGTCATTTATGGTCACCGTCTCGCTGCTTCACTGCTCTTTCTCAGCACAGGCGGGGCTGAGCCCTCTGCGTGTAGGCAGCGCAGCAGAGGAGACAGACAGCGGTGGAGAGTTGATGACAACTAAACTCGTTATGTTACTGTAAGTGCAATAAAAGCTTTGCGAGTAAAAAGTCAAGAGGAGTAATTTATCAATGTAATCCATGCAAAAAATGGACAGACTCCAAATGATGAAAAATATTGCTGTAAAGAGCGTGATTTGCGTCACAAAGATATAAACGATAGAGCATAATGACACAATAGATATTTTTCTCTTATCACAAAATATATATCGTCATATCGCACAGTCCTAGCTGTACATATTAAAAAGTCATCACTCTACTCACCATAGCCATTCAGAAGAGGGATGAGGGTCTCTACCATCATTCCAAAAGAGTAACAGTCCCGAGAGTGAGCATGTTTATCCGGAAATATTTTAAAGCCCTCAACCTGTCAACAACATGTTTCATGAGAACTTGTGAACAAAATCGGAGCTTATTATGTTTTTCTGTCATGACCTTTAATCTGCTTACCTGCTCTTCTGGAGGAACACAACTGGCCTCTCTCAAATTCTGAATGCTTGTGAGAAACTGAGCAGATGAAGAAAATCAAAAATCAAAACATGAAACCGATATGCAGTCAAGTGAATCTGCAAATATCTGAATCTGGGAATAGGTTAGATATTGTTCTACCTCTGGAGTTGCTTCAGAGAACTTGCAGACAGTCTCCATCCCTCCCAGTTTCCAATGACCATCTTCACTGACAAATACAGACGAAATGCAGACATTGTTGTGGCTTGATTTGCCCTGGTGATTAAGGAAGACACATCAGGAACTTATGCATGCCTGTTTAACACAGGCAAAAGGACAAACAGTCACTTGCATCAGTAGCAACTACTTCATGCTTCTTTTTGCTCACCCTCTCGTGCAGAAAGACAAGTGCCTGCAGGAGGTCGTAGATTCCTGCACAGATTTCCTCTGGGGAGAGGCTTTCTAGCAGCAGCTCCAGGGGCTGCACACGCTCCGTCACCAGGTGGATGCCCCCATCCTGCACTGAGCAGGACAGGAAGCGCAGCAGACATGGATGCCTCAAGGTCTTCAGGTGCTGTGGGAAATGAAAGTATATATTTATTTCCTGTAAGAAATAAATGTTATGTAGCTGATGGAAGATCCATGGGTAGGTAGGAACTGAATCAACAGCCTGAGTGCCAAAACCATAACAAGCTTAACTGAAATGCAATGAAAGCAAACTTATGAAGAAATATTTTAGGGACTTGGGTTCTATAAGTGTTGAGCAATTTAACTGTATGAGAAAATAGTTATTAGTTTCTCTTTATTTGTTTCAAGGTGATGCTAGCAGGTTTGTTGGTGGGTCTCCTGAAGTTGCAGACTAGATAGATAATTGGATAGATAAATGGATGGATAGATAGATAGATAGATAGATAGATAGATAGATAGATAGATAGATAGATACTTTATTGATCTCCAATAGTCACCACATGCCAACACATATGACAAGAGGAAAAAAACACAAAACAAAGACAATCAAAGCCAGGATAAAACAGTTAAAGCAGTCTGAGAGACAGCACTGAACACATGGATAAGTGATGTGTATGACAAAACACAAGACAATAAAAACTCTACAGAGCAATTAAAGAATATTGCTGCAGCCCAATAATCAAACAATTGAGAACTACATCATGTAAACATCATTTTATACATTAGGTGCTGCATCATGTATAACAGCATGGAGCTGTGTTTAGGACGCGAAGTTTTTGTGGGAGGTGTTATTTAAAGAGCTTGAGAGAGGGGACAAATATGTTCGTTTGCAATGTAATGTTATATGTAGGTATTTATATTCTTTTCTGACAAATGTTACACCACTGCATCAGTATTTTTGGTGTCTTATCCATGAGGGTTAGTAAGGCACCCACAACCAATGCTATGGTATCGGGGCGAGGCGTCACACTTACCTTGGCAGCTTTGTTGACTTTATCTTCATTTCCCCGTTTGTGCACAAACACGGATGCAGGCTTTCCATCCTGGAGCACAGCCGAGTGCATGGTGAGTCCAGAAGGCAGCGTCAGGAGGGGCTCCTCCAGGGTGCAACTCCGCACCGCGCTGCTCTCCGCACCCATGGCCGCGCTTGGTCCCCCTCCGGACCTACGAGGGGACAGACAGGCGTAAAAACACTCAAGCCTAACGTCGATATGTGACAGTGCGAGAATGTCAGTCGTTAAACAAGCAAATATAAACGCTCGTTATCGAGTGACGTGGACATACTGATACCTGTTCACTGCACTGGATGTATCGCCCCTGAGAGAAGTTAGCTGGTGTTGTTAGTTTCCTAGCTGGCTAACCTCGGCGATACGTTAGCCAGCTCGTCATTGCTATGCTTCTCTATAGCACTTCCGCCTCCAAACAATCATGCTAAACGCAGTGTTGCACAAAATTATCCAACTGAATTTACAGAACTGTCAAACAGGTAGTTTATTGGCAATGAATCCCTGTTCACTGCTTGTCAAATCAACGATGCTAACGTGGAGAGCGAAAGCTGCTGTAAACACGGACTCTTCCGGTTAAAGAAGAAACCAAAGCGCATAATGGGACTGTAATATTTTCATGACTATTAGAAATATGCCAGTGAGGAGCATTTTCGTAAGATTTTGAGAAATGGTTTCATTCTTTAATTGTTTTTATATCACTTGAGTATAAGATGCTATACTAACCGGTCTAATTGTGCGTTTTAAAATTAGTCAAAACCAGAAATACCCCTGTTCTCAGTGCTAATGGTTGCGACTAGAGTGGTGCGAGATAACGCAGGTACTGCATGCGAGCGAGTTAAGGTGACTGCCATATGGCCTTAAAATACCTCGATGGTGGCAACTTACTTAAACTGCAAAGAGAACATAACATGAGCATCACCTTACTTACTAAAATTAGACAACCCTCGTATGTATATGTGTATCTATATATCTCGGGATCAATGACTACAAATCAAATCCATGCCTCGCTTGTGGCAGGCCACAATCCAAGCAGTCGCAATATGTGAACATACTGTAGGGGCATGTTTTGAAACACTGTCCAGTTTGTTTACAATAAGAATAATGTAAGCATGATCTCTCAAGATTTTTTTTTTTTTTTTTTTTTTTTTTTTTTTTTTTTTTGCCTGTTTTGTATTGATTTATGTATTGTATTGATTTATCTGCTTGTGTAAACCTGGTTGTGTGTCATACCATGTCATACATGTGAAATGTTACACAATGTCACATGAAATGTTACATAGAACAACACCAAATTTCTACATTTAATTTGATGTTTTATGTTTGTGTCTTATGTGTATATTGATGGAGGTAACATTAACAAGTTATTAATAAAAACTACATTGATAATCTTTATTTCTGTACTGGTGGTGTGTGACTCAGTGATAAAGGGACTTGAAGCACTGAAATCGTATTTTTTTGTCTTTTTACTTTGTTTTATTGTATTTTTTATTCCACTTAAATACATTTTGTTTATCTTCATTGCATTATTAAATGCATTTCTCCCCCTTAAGTAAAGCACTTTGAAATGCCTCTGTGTCTGAAAAGTGCCAATAAATGCCTTGACTGACAATCACTTACAAAAGATGCCATCTGAAGTAGAGAGCATGTCTCCAAATCTGACTGTATTACCATACTGTCATATACATTAAAATATGTATCATATAGAAATTACATATACATAAAAGCAATCAACAAATCCTTTTATGGAGGTATAAGACTTAACAAGTAGGGCTAAAAAAGTTTTTATCACACCTGCACTGTTCAGAAACTATTCTTGGTTTCCGTTTTATCAGGAAACAGCAACATCTCATATTAAGTGTGGCAAGCTCTAAATTCAGTAACAAATGAAGACAAACCAGCCAGAGGAAGTGACGGTTTTGATCAGAAGAGAAATTTTGTTGGTTACCTAAGTAACTAAACAGCAGCAAAAAACACACACTCACACTCGAGTAGATTTGTAGAGCAGGAAGCAACATGGATGAGCTTGGTAAGACAACTTTCTCTAATGTTTTAAACTCTTAATCATCATCGAACTGATCAGTGACCAGACATATGGAAGGATGATTGTAATTTTAAAACATTCAGTGCAAGGTCCTATGATTTACAATGTAGAAAATAGATGTGAAAAGACATATTGCTCATGGAATATGATTACAGTGTGTATATACAGTATACACCAAGTGCGGTACAGCATACAGTATATAACTATATTATAGACCGTATTATAGTATTAATATTATAGACTGTAATACAGTCAATGTAACTAATTAATACATTTTTTACACTGTCTTATTACATTCATTGGGTCTTACACTCACACTCGAGTAGATTTATAGAGCAGGAAGCAACATGGATGAGCTTGGTAAGACAACTTTCTCTAACGTTTTAAACTCTTAATCATCATCGAACTGATCAGTGACCAGACATATGGAAGGATGATTGTAATTTTAAAACATTCAGTGCAAGGTCCTATGATTTACAATGTAGAAAATAGATGTGAAAAGACATATTGCTCATGGAATATGATTACAGTGTGTATATACAGTATACACCAAGTACGGTACAGCATACAGTATATAACTATATTATAGACCGTATTATAGTATTAATATTATAGACTGTAATACTGTCAAT
This sequence comes from Thunnus albacares, assembly GCF_914725855.1. Classification (NCBI taxonomy): domain Eukaryota; kingdom Metazoa; phylum Chordata; class Actinopteri; order Scombriformes; family Scombridae; genus Thunnus; species Thunnus albacares. The sequence goes on along the minus strand of NC_058114.1, from coordinate 21,434,436 downwards.
GTAACTAATTAATACATTTTTTACACTGTCTTATTACATTCATTGGGTCTTAGTTTTGTATTCTATTTTCAGTTGCACTGAATAGTTTGTAAACTGTACTGCCATTTTTCCAGGACTCTTGGAAAAAAAATCCTGGTAAAATAAAGATTAAACAAATCATCATCAGAATGCACAACTTACTTACAAGAAATACAACAATTTCTTTTGATCATACTGTGTTCTAAAAATAAGAGGACACAGATACACTCTAAGATGTCATGACATGGAAAGACATAGACCATACAACTGTCAAAAACAACAGAGCCAAAAGCTGATTTTCTTGTCTTTTTTTAACCTTCATGTTGTCTACTTACCTATAAAAGAATGTATTCATGACAACATCTTCACATTTTCTTAGATATGTGGGTTTACATTGTGTGAAGGAGAGAGTAAAATTCTAGGTAATATTTGTCATCCAAGTCTTGCAACATTATTGCAAGTTTCACTTCTGCAATGTGTCATGCCAATACTTCCTGAGGAAACTGCATGAAGCAACCTCAGACTGATCTGCTTGTATCTTCTTCTATACCTCGAGGTGCATTTTATCTCACTTCACATGTAATATTACATGACACCTAAATGAAACACATCCTTTGGTTAAATAGTAAATGTCCAAAAAGAAGAAGAAGTGCTGTAGTGATTGTTTTTGTGTATACTGTATACACGCCTGCCTGCAAGTGTATTAATGTTTATATGTATGGTCAGATGATTTGTAGTCTGTATCTTGCCACAGATTTGCTGTTGGAAGAGCTGGCTATGACATCAGCTGTTTCATCAAGCATTGATGAGAACAGGAGCGGTGACCCAGCTTCTAAGGAGGTGAGGACAAAGCCACAAAAATCACAAGTTTACACTATACCATAACTACCTTTATTATCACCTATTTCAGTTGTAGTTCAACCTGAAATCATTTCTCAACCAACCAGTTAACAAGTTAACGTCTGCATTTGGGAACTTGGGAAATACCATAATTTTAACAAACACAATTTCTTCATCAGATGATCAAATCCACTCTTAATCTTGGTACTTCCATCACCACAACTATATATATAGAATATTTTGGCTGTGTGTCCACAGGTGCCAGGTGGAGTTTATGCTGGACTTACAAAGAAAGGAAACGACTCTGTCACCTCAAATGTCTACAGGTTAACCACAAACTTATGGCTCTTTTTTGACTTCTAATTCACATTATCTTTGTGTCAACTGTGTAGAAGAAACAGGAAATGACTTGAAATTCATTGCACAGTGTTTCAAAGTTATCATGTATCTAAAGATCTTACTGACTTCCTGTTATTACTTGTTTGCCGTTTTATGGGTTGTATTTCAGATCATTTTTTCGCATCACACAGTTGCAAAACCACCACGGATTATGCTCAGAGACACAGTTCAGCTTGGAAAAACAACCTCAAACTGTTCCCTCAAAATTAATTTGTACAGTAGTCATAGTTAGTGTCCTCTGAGGTTTATTTTTGAATATGAGATATCATGCTTCACCTTTTTATTTGCCTCTCTCTGGGTTTTAGTGATCTGCCAGCTCCTGTGGCAGCTCCTGTGCACCCTGACTCACCCACTAAGGAGCTGGATTCCGTATTGCAAGATCTGATGGGTCTGGCACAAGGGGTCAGTACAGTGTCTGCATATGCATGGTCCAGAATGGTTGAAAATTGAAAATTGAATATTCTCAATTAAGCACTAGTCCTGTATGTTTAAGAATTATGCACGTGGGGTTAGGGTTAGGGTTAGGGTTAGGGTAAAACAGTGGGCATGCAGTCACGACACTGAAATTAACCAGCTTCAACAACAGAGGGCAGCATTGTTCTAAAGTCAAAATTACACAACCCCAGTGACAGAAGTTCAGCATAAGAACATTATTAGGCACTGACCTTTAAATATATCTGTGCTTATAATTTGTATCATCCTTTAGGATCGAGAGTCTTCATCGACCCCACCACCACTAACACAAAAACAGTCAGTAAAAAAGAAGAGAGAAGGTGGACAACAGGAGAACAAGGAGAGCAGCAGCTCAGCGGATTCAGATGCGAAGGCCTCCAGCAAAAAAAAAGATGCTATAGACGACCTGCTAGGAGGGCTGAGCTCTGACTTGGAAAAGATTGGTGTCCGTACGACAACCAAGGGCCACTGTGCTTCCTGCAACAAATGCATCGTAGGAAAGGTACACTGTTAAGTCACATAAAACACAACAACATTGAAATCAGTGTGTTGTAGATAGAAATCTGGAGAAATGCAAAGGACAAAGGGAAGGACAGGTAAAAACTTCCTGTTCTTGAACTAATTTTGTTTCCTATTCTCCAGATGATCACAGCGTTGGGTGAAGTGTGGCATCCTGAACACTTTGTGTGTGTGGTGTGTAAGACTGAGCTGGCCACCACAGGCTTCTTTGAGAGAGAAGGACAGCCGTACTGTGACAAAGACTACCAACAGCTCTTCTCTCCTCGTTGTGCCTATTGCAAAGGGCCCATTGTGCAGGTGAGAAGGGGTCGGTTCATCTGTTATATATTTGTCATATCATGGCTACAGTAAAACAAAAATAAGATAAAAATTAGATTTTACAAACAATTGTCTCCAGATAAGGAAAAGATTAAAAAAATTGTACATTTTTTTATGTACTTGTAGGATACTATGTATGTACATGTTTTCATTTTTTTCTCCTTTCATTATACTTTTATAGCTATACCTAAATGCCACATCACTATGAATTCAGCTATCTCTTTTTTGATTTGCCCTATATTACATCCATTCATTTACACAATAATCTTTTGAAGATTGGATGATGACACACAGTTGTATGTAGTTAATTTTTCTAGATGTATCCCACATGTCATATTAATAGATAAAACACAAAACCATACTGGGATTTTGCAGACTTATGCTGTAGACCGAAGTCATTAATCAGAAACTAATGCAACTTCTCCTACTGTAATGATTCACTTCATGCGGTTCGCAATCCACATTTTTGTGCTTCCTGACATATGAATATGTGAGATTAGACAAACTTTACTAATCCCCAAAGGAAGTAGAAAACATGATGTCAGTTTTTTTCTATTTCTGGCTACCAGAACATCCTGACAGCCCTGGACCAGACCTGGCATCCAGAGCACTTCTTCTGTACACACTGTGGAGGCCTGTTTGGACCTGATGGTAAGAAGAAGCTTGTGCAGTCATTTCTCTCCACTGGAGACCACAACTTGTATTGTATTGTATTGTATGTTATGTATTTTCACTCGGAATGTATCTTCTACCTGCCCCAGGTTTCCTAGAGAAGGATGGGAAGCCATATTGTTGCAAGGACTTTTACCACCTCTTTGCTCCTAAGTGCGCAGGCTGTGGGGAGTCAGTGAAGGAGAACTACCTGACTGCTGCCAATGGCACCTGGCATTCAGAGTGCTTCGTCTGCGCGGTGAGCCCCTTACCTCAGACCACACACACAGCCCTGGCTCGCATACAAGTCTGGGAATAAATGAGAAAGATACCCACACATTTGCTTTATTTGCAACATTTTGACCACAAGGTTGATGGAAACCTTATGCCTGATGAATACGCTCCGGTTGAAATGATGCAAATAAATCAAAGAAACCATATTCCTCAATGTGGGTATCTTTTATATCTCTTCAAACCTACTTCTGTACGCAGCATCTGCTCAAAAATGGTTCAATGTGCAGCTCTGCTTTACTCGGCTGTGAGCGATTGTTAAACATGAAATGTTCTCAGTACAGATGTTCTGAAATAAGATAGCAACTTCAAAAGAAGATGTTTCTTGACTGAAAATACAATGTTCATAAACTTGAACACAAAACACATAAAATAAATAGCTTTTAACACCAACCACTCAAAATTACATGAATACATTTAAGATGAACAACAACATTGACTACCGCACCCAGTCATTACTGTCTTATGCCATCACAACAAGCAACATAACTTAAACGTTGTTTTATAAGGAGCAGTTATTATCAGCCAGGCCAGAATTTTACCCTTGACCCTTGGTAGCCTAAATCTAACTCCAGAGGGCAGGAGGTCAAACACTCCATAGAGAGGATGAAGTGGACACTCAAGCCTTTTTAATCAGCCTGCTGCTATAAATAGATGTTCATACAATTTAGCACCTTTGATCTTTCTGCTCACCCTCCCTATGCTGTGCTGCAGCCCGTTCTTGACAACAGTGGAGAGATTTCCATACCATGAAATGTTAGAAAATATGATGACAGGCACAACCTTACGGTTATAGAAGAGAGTGATTACCTCTCTAGAAACCTGAGATGAGTTGAGGTTCTTCTGGAGGAACAGTTGATGAGATTTTTGCAGACTTCATTATTCTCATAAAAAGTCAGCTGATTAATATTAGAGAAACTCTTGACTCTACTTTGCTTTAATTACACTTTGAATGAGAACATGTGCAGTATAATTTTGAGGTTCATTACATTTTAAGAAACAATTGTCACCAACAGTGAACAAAACAGACCTTTCATAGTGGACGTTTTGTTTTGTCAGACACAGGTGTTACTAATGTCATTATTAATGGCTGACTTCCATTCAGGTGTTCTTGTGCCAGGGCCCATGGTGTTGTGCTTACTGGCTCACTGACATGGATTATTGGCACATGTAAATGGTGCAAAGCCATTGCTAATGTTAAGAATTACACCTGTGCTTTTACTACTATGAAATGTCAAAATGTCTGCCAAAACAAAGGTCTGCAATCAACTACAGGGTCATGTGTAGCATCATGCCTGTATTATGATACATTAAAGGTATCAGACCAATTCAGATTATGTTCCAACAGTTATAAATTGATCGTTGACAGAAACAGCTATGACATTTAGCTTTCTCTTCCATCCTGTGTCTAACCTCATAACATATTGAGAGACTGTGCCAGTGATTTTACATGTTGTAGTATGTCTCTAAAGATTATGATTATGTAGCATTACTTTAAATTACAGTTTACCATTTTGCAAAACATTAGACAGGATTATAGATTCATTTCCTACCTGCAAGATAGGCTTTGGTTTAGTTTCTTTTCAGCAGATTATCAATTCACAGAAATTTGAAACTTGGAAAGTTAGATTATCATTGCATTGGAATGTTTGAATGAATCAGATGTTTGAGAGTCAGCTTCTGAACAAACCACTGAATGAACAAAACTAATGTTCCCTTATAGACAGTTTTTACAGCAGACATTTTGACTGTCATAGCTGAAGAGTAGACACTAGAGTAATGAATAATATTAATAAAAACTTCATTGCATCTTGGTTTGTCGCATGGCCTTGGTCTCACAGGCTCACTGGTCTTGCCTCTTTGGGACACATAAAATGCCAAATAGACATTGTTAATTTCATTAGTTCCACATGTCCTTTTCCTTCTGGGACAAGTCAGAATATCTGCCACAAAAAAAGTCTATTGCTTGTTTTACAAGTTTGTTTTGACAAGGATAATAGTTTGTTACCCCAACTACAAATATCTGATGTCTGTATATTTTTGAAAGCATCATCAAGGATAATGTGACAATTTCCAATTGATTAACTAATTTAAGAAGTTTCAAATCTCTGTAATTGATTTTCATACTAAAATGGAAACAAATGGAAGCTAGAAAATCAATAAATAAAACTATCTTTTGAAAATGATCAGCATTATACATGAGTATAAAGTTAAGGGGTTAGAACATGCAAAATCACTGGAATGGTCCTTTAAAAGCAGATTTTACTCAATATCCTTCCTTCTCCATGTTACTGTTTCTAACTTTTTTTCTGCCTCTCTTTATCCTCTCTACTCTCTTTTATCTTTTCCCCACATCCCTTCACCCATCCCTCTCTTTTGTTCTCATATCCAGGACTGCCTGAAGCCCTTCACTGATGGCTGTTTCATGGAGCTGGATGGTCGACCCCTCTGCTCACTGCACTTCCACTCCCGGCAGGGCACCCTGTGTGGTGGCTGCGGTGAGCCCATCACAGGCCGCTGCATTGCTGCTCTTGATCGCAAGTTTCACCCCGAGCACTTTGTGTGTGCCTTCTGTCTGCGGCAGCTCAGCCAGGGTATCTTTAAGGAGCAGAACGGAAAACCGTACTGCGGACCTTGCTTTAACAAACTCTTTGTTTAAGACATACAGCGCATAACATGCAAATTATGCACTTTCCACTTAATTGTTAAGGTTTTAATGTCCTTATAGCGTGACTGATAAATGAAAATGAGGCAACTACAACTTGTATTAACATCGTTAAGACTGTGCAGATGTGACCGAGCACTTTGTGTGTGCCTTCTGTCTGCGGCAGCTCAGCCAGGGTATCTTTAAGGAGCAGAACGGAAAACCGTACTGCGCACCTTGCTTTAACAAACTCTTTGTTTAAGACATACAGTGCATAACATGCAAATTATGCACTTTCCACTTCATTGTTAAGGTTTTAATGTCCTTATAGCGTGACTGATAAATGAAAATGAGGCAACTACAACTTGTATTAACATCGTTAAGACTGTGCAGATGTGCATTTGTGCAGATGAGAAATAAACTTTCCACTGCTTTAATACTTCATGGCTGACTGAGGTACCTCACATTTTAAATGATTTTGGAAACTAATATGATGAATTATGTAATTAGGAATGTGTAACAAGGAGTGTCACTTAAGTTGTGAATAGATTATGCAAAAATATCAAGGGAGAAATGTTAACAATGTAACATAATTAATGACATGGTTGTAAAACACAAGGAAAATACCTATTTCCCATGATAAAAACACTGAAGGAACTTTTTTACATATGTGAACTTTGGATGATTCTAAAAGGTTTGTTGCTGACACTTTGACTAAATTTTATGGGATTTCATACATCATGACCACATAAAATGTATAAATGGAGAAAGAAAAACATAGAAGTGCAGTTTAAACCCGTGGTTTCCATTAATCTATCCTCAGTTTACCATAAGACTTGGCAGTCCAAGAGATGCTTGCTGGCAGTATGGAGCAGTTTGTCAAGGGGCTTGTCTATGTGGCTTGATAGCTTGTATTGGCAGTGACTGGCATGGAATCGGCGTGCCAACCTGAGTTTCTTCTTACTCTCACTGACCATTTGGCCCTTGGCATGCACTGGATTCGGACAACCTCTTCATTCCCCACACAGGCTCCTTTATAGCAGCCTATGGAAGATTGATGAAGGTGCTGAAGTGAACAAAGGTGGTTTCAGAAGGAGCTCCTTCACATACCTGCATCTCTTCGGCAACTCACTTTGACTATTGAGGGATAGATCAACCACAAAGTGCAACCACGAAGAAAAAATATTTTGGTGATGGACCTTGCATCCGGGCCCATTTTGATGTTGCCTAACATTTTTCATTCACTCCCACTGATAACAAATAGTGTGAATACTCAGGTCAGATATTTAGACAGTTAGGATGTGCTGTAGTTTTATCTATTTAAATGTGAGGTTTTTGTTTGTTTTGTTTGTTTTTTGTAAACTTGTGAATTTAATGAGTTATCTGCCTTTTCTCAGGGGGTCAAAATGATCCAGCATGATCCATGTACATGTTCCCTAATTGCTTGTCTTATAATCATTTATTATTGATTATCATCTGCTCGTTTGATACCTTGTTAATTTTTCGGCAGCTGACTTTCAAATATCTAATGTCAACATGTCCTTAAACACACCATCAAGTATAATGTGATACTTATCAATTGATTAACTATTCCAAGAAATTTAAATCTGTGCAACTGATTTTCAAACAGTATTAAAAATAGAAACAAAGGGAGGGTAGGAAAGCAATAAATAAATCTATGCTATGCCACCTACGCTAGGAAATCTTTATTGAAGAAGAATTAGATGCAGCAGATTGAGGGATAGTGGGAACATAAGAAAAGTAAACTACACCATTTTATTACTATATAGTGCAACTTCACTGAACATAACAGAAAGATGAAACCTTTGAAAAATTAAAGGTAACCAAACTGTACCTAGATTTTAAAAAAAATTCTCAATTCTCATTTCATCATCTTTATATGAACAGTGGTAACTTTTTGTTGGCCCTATGGGCAGTTTTCTTCAGCTTTTCTTCAAGCCACTTAGACTTGCTGTGTAAAGTTAGTGTGTGAGTGGGAACGGAGGTGGGCATTAATCATGCTGTCATCACTGTCAGACCAGGCCTCTTACAGTCTCTACAGAATATGAGCCTTGCATCATGGAAGAAGTGTGAATACTCAGTCAAAGTCCCAGATCGTAAGTGTTTAATGATCTTATGGCCTTGTGCCTGGATTCTTACTGAACTCAAAGATATACTGAAGTTTTACAATATTAAATGTGTTTAAATACATCTGAGAAATTCACAGCATGTATTATAAGACGCAACTGGATGTACACTTTCCAGCATGAACCAGACACTAAGCAACAAGCAAATAGGTCAGGTGATATTGTTTTCAATTATGTTTATTACAGTATTAGAGAATATTCTTTTTGCACCATTTAGTGTCACATGCATGCTATCACAAGTGAATTTGCCAACCCTGTGTTATGAGTAGTTGTTGTAGTTTCTGTAACTGGATGGTATTTTTTTAACAAAAATATGATGCGTGGAAAGAAATTCTGGCATTCACAGCAGAAATATCAGTGTTATCGTACGGCTGAATGAATAGGGAAGAAAAGGGTTCTCTGGCACATAGTAAAAGTGAGAAAACATGAAATGTGAGCGGGGGTCTTTTTAAAAGGGTGGTGAATAAAGAGCCATCTGTGGAAAGCAGAGAGAGTGTAACTCAGGTGACGTTTACAACAGTGAAACAGAGTATGAACGGCCTGGGAGCGCACTGGGCCATGAGATGGCAACTAGAACTCAATGGGGGAAGGACGGGGAGTGCAGGGACTGAGGAATATGTTGGGACATAATGGATACTGGTGCTGAGGGAGGCAGGGTGAGGAGGGCAGGGGTTGAGGAGTGTAGTTGCAAGAGTTACCCCTGCGTGACACCTGAAACCCAACACTTACCTCCTCTCCTGTAAAATGCCTGTGTCCGCTAGGCCACCCCTGATGGGGACGGTAGGGCGGCCTGTCCAGACCCACACAGCCCCACTGTGGGTGACACCTGACTGACCCTGCCTGACTGTATAAACCCAGCAGTTCCCATCAGCATTGAACCCATAACTGTCAAATAGGTCTTTGGTATAGACTGACTCATTAATCAGAACATTTGCTTATAGACTCACAGACACATACATCCGTGTATACGCCAGTTGGAGACGATCCAGTTGAAATCACTCCTGACAATGTGAAATCACAGCTCCAGTAGGTGCACTAAAACAAGGATGGATCAGATTACTGTAACATTATTACATGACCATGTATGTACTGATGAACTTAACTTAGGTCACGTTAAGTCAAGTACATGCAGATACATTTCTCTGAAATTAACAAATATTGTGCTTTGAAGAGAAACAATTCGAACAACACAATTGAAATCACTGAATTTGTCAGATACATTTTATTATTGATATGTACTTAACATTTTTTACAGTTTCATCACTGGAATCATAAACCACAGCTTTTGAGAAACATAAATAGGCATAAAACTTTTCTAAAAATTCTTTCATTACAGTCGTGTTAGTTTGTTTAGATACGGTTCCAAAGACAATGACAGTGATCACATTTTCAGTCTCCGGAGAGTAGTTCTGTGTAAAAGGCAGGTATCACTGTGCATATGCACAAATGCGGTTCCATTTACAGAGCTCTGTAGCTTATTGTGCTACATATCCCAACCTCTTGACTTTGTACTGACTTGTTCTAGGAGAAATTTCCAAAGAAGTATAAAATCACCAGCCCTATCCTTTAAGACTCTTTAGAGATTATTAATAGGTCTTCAAAAACACAGTAATTTTTTCAAATGTCATGAGTTCGTACGTCAGTGCAGACTGGAAAATATCTTGAAAATGATAAATGTTAACTTGTTTGCAGTATGTTTCAGGCACTTAATTACTGCCATACCTTCTAATCATGAAACTAAACAGCAGTCTGCTGCCATAGGTGAGACAACTTGAACAACTCAAAAATCAAAACATTATGTGAAGAACTTAAGTTGTCTGAACTGGGAAGAATTGGTGTGTTACTGGACAAACATGCACATAATGCAAATTTCAGTACTCCACAAAGGGGAATTGGTAAGTTTGCAGCGCCGGTTTAGCAGGCAAAACCTTCAGTAAAATAGAAGCGTTTCTGTGTGAGAGTTCAAATGAATGTGTTTTTAACAGCAAAGGAAAAGTGACAACTTCAACACCTCAGTAATTACTTCCACGTAGGGAGAAGTTGAGCTGGAGCACTGCTCCACTTTCCGCGTGTTTGTTTTGGCGATCTGCTGATGCTAGTGCAGGTATCACACCTGATTCATGACTAGCTCCTCTGTCCAAAAGGGACTTCTTGTTGTCCTTGGCTGAACACTGAGTGCTCCTTGCTATCTCACACTCTCTCACAGACCAGCAGGCATATGAATGTGCACACACATGCATGCATGCACAAACCCAACAAACTTGTAAATACTATTTGTGGATTTTTTATTCATGCTAGCTTGGGTCTGGTCTGCACAAACACAAAAACAAGTTAATAGCTTCAGCTGACCCACACACGAATATGCACACGAATCAATTCGAACATATGTATGCTATCTATGGGTTTGGTCAACAGGATCACATACTCACACAGATGCAAAACACATGCAAACACAATAAACATGTAAATGCTATTTATGAGTTTGCACTCTGTCTCTTTGTCTTGCAGCTCTCTCTCTTTCTCTCTCTCACACACATACATACACACGCATGCACACACGCAAGCACAGCCAAGAAAACTATGCTCTTCTTGGGTTTGGTTGACACAAAGCATATCTGTGTGAGCATCATTGCCACCTCTGTGTGCTCACTGATCCTTAACCAAGTGAACTTGAGGTCTCCGGTTTTTATGGGTTAAACGGAGTCAGCTCCCGAGGGGGACGCTATGGGAGGTTCTCAAGAAAACTTCAAAACACTTGATCTCCATTCCTCTGCTCCACGTCTTTTTGTCTCATCTCCCTCACATCTGCTGCCAAGTCTCTCAGCTGGACCTCCATGCTCAACACAGAATAACAAGGAGGGAGAAAGAGAGAGCAAGCGTGGTGCAGTTTATCTGGATCCTAATATCAGCCCAGACCAAACTGTCTGAGGTTATGAGAAAGATTTATAAGACAGTGAGCTCCTTCTGTATGCTAGCCTTTAGTGTCAAGAAGATAGATGGTTTCATTATGCTGCTTCATAGCGTCCATGTGTGGGTGTACGGTGCAGTATGCCAGAGTGGTACAGTCTGTGATATGTTTGGGGAGGCTATTGTTGCGATCGATGGAGCTGTTTGGGAAAATTAAACCCTTCTTGTAATTGTTAGAACATGTTCTGAATGGTGGGCAAGCCTGTAAAGATACAGCCAAGTGCCTTGAGTTCACGGGACATTAGTTTAAAAAAGCTGAGGTTCAGGCTGGGTTTTTACAAGGGTTAAAAGTGGGTTATGGACGGGAATTCAACACTGGAGTTGGTCTTGAGGTTGTTCAGAATCTCTATTGCTGCCCTGCATTGTTTGTACGGTAGATGGCTGACAGCTAGCTCAGCAGTTCTTGGCCCAGCTTAGGTGGCAAGACTGAGGGTTGGACCAGGGGTCAGACACTGAGCAGAATGGCTCTGGGACTGATGAGATGGGGCCAATTGGGGATATGGCTCTAATCCAAATCCACTGCCTCTGTAGCGGCCACAGCATGGATCATTATAAGATTTGTTTTAAAGAGTGATGGTTAACCGCAATACAGCCCTATTGCCTGAAGCTGGAGGTTTGTTGAAGGCTGGGAAGCCCTGTGAGGAGCAGATCCTGGCTGGCTGTTTGATAAATCACAGTCGCTGCAGGGGGAGCCCACAAGGCCGGGCTTTAGTCAAACCTCCAACAGGCCTGCTGGAAAACACTGGGAAACTTTGTACACACACATACAGAGGCCTATAATTGCATCGTAATGGGTTTAATAGCGAAACACACTCATACACACAAATTTCACCTTGGCAACTCCAATTGGGTTTTACAGTAATTTCATTAGCAGGTGTCAATTTTCCAGCACCTCAGCTCTTACGTGTTTGACAGCACATCCATTTAAATTGGACTGAGAGGATCCAGCCTTGCTGAAGGATACATTAGCAACTCACTCCAAACCTTTGGGTCAGAGGAGACATTTTTCTTATCACTAATCCCCCAGTACTCTCTGTGACACCATGTTCCCACTAAACCCATTAAGATGCAATCATAAGCCCTTGTCTGAGCCCAGGGCTCATCCAGAGCTATGTGATGATGGAGCTGGAATTACTTCTTTGCATAAAAATGATTTAGTGTGCAGTAATTCAAAACCACCGCAATGCTTTCATCATAAAGATTACTTCTTCATTTTTATAATCCTGCTACTTCAGTCACTGACATTCCATTCATCTGTAAAGGCAGTGGAGCCTTTTACAGAGAGTTCTCTCTCGGGAGAAATACTACAATCCAAAAAAAGTTCTTAAAATGTAAAATTCAATTTTAAAATTTCACTTCCTTTGAAGGAGGTCAGCTGCTAGTGGATTGAATTACTTGCATTTGATCTGAATGCAACTAAATTAGTTTCTCCTTCAGTCAGGGGACATTATTTAAATGATCAACAGAATAGAGATGCCCCCTTCATTAAACACATTTACTAGTTTCAGGAAAATTAAACAAATAAAGGATATCTTTTTTCTGATAATTTTGATGAACAATGTTTGGATTTCTCTATCATCATTGGAGGAAAACATTCTTATTTAGATATATTGTATATATAAGAATATATCAATTCCATTTTATACTACTTAACTTTACTTTTGATGAAACATGATGAAAAATATTCATGAACAGAGTTTTGTTCAACCATATCTTCTGAAAAAATAATAAAATCTGTATTGCCACTGTACATGACAACATAACTCCATTAATTCACTGTATCTAACAACTGTACTTTAATATATGATAACCAACTATGGCAGAGTCATGACAGGATCCTTCCATTTCACATAAGTTTTCCTTCCCCAATACTTTGACAGTGCTACATAAGCAAAACCTCTTCTCGGAGACTGACACCCTGTGATTTTTTCCCTCCTCTTATACCAGAAACTCAATCTCTCCATCTATCTCTTCAGCTTTCTCTCTCTCTCTCTCTTTCTCTCTATCTCTCTCCCACACACACACTACACACACACACACACACACACACACACACCACACACACACCATAGTCACATAGCAACCAACAAAGCCAAGACAAACAGGAACTGTGGGATTATTCAGTCATTTTTATCATATCTTCTTCACTTTCCTTCCCTGAACGATGTCTGGCTTCGGAAATGTTTCCACTAAACAGTTGAGTCTCCGTCAGGGCTTACGGCAGGATTCGAGCTCAAATTACTGACTCTGAGGCTCATTTACTCTCTGAATCCACAGTCTTCAAAACAAAAGTTGCATGTGGACATGTCCAGTGATATGATAATAGCATGAAATGAGAAACACATTTCAAGAGAGAAACTCTTTCCAGCACCGCAGAGAGGCTTTTATGTGTAACGTTTGATGTTACAACACATAGAGGATGTGAAAGGCAAGAGAAGACACAAAAGTAAAGACGTGCCGTAAATTTGACTGAATTATCAGTAAGAGTAAGAGAGGCAGTTGCAACAGTATATGATACAGTAAGATGAAACTAATGAGACTGGGAAAAACAAGCACTGATATTTGGTAGTGGTAATATAACAGTGCAAGTAATAACAGTATGTATCATAAATTTATCTAAATACCTTCATTATGGGCCTGAACTGAGGACACCATAATAAAACAACTTTCAAATGAATATAATTTTGCACTGTAGAGTGATTAATGATAGCAATTATAAAATGCATTTTCCCCCCATGAATTACCTACTTAATGTTGTTAATGAACACTAATTTTCTTTGGGTAAACAGTCTTAAACTCACAGAATAATTAACCCTCCGAAAACTAATCTATGATCAGGTTCATGTTGAGGAAATTGTTCAATAATTGTTGCTTTAATGAGACAAATCATATGAAGCTTTGGAACTGAATCAAACAATCAAACAATACTTCCACAAACATAGTCATAAGGTTGTAACCACTGACTGACTATACGACGGAAAGCTCATTTTGGCCACGGCTGTTTTGTTTTGTTTTGTTTTGGATATGTCTGTTTGCAGTGATAGTGGTTTGCTGAAGCCTGCATCATCCAACTATTGTTATCTCCCTTTACTGTCTGTAAAACCACATGGCTGACAACATGCCATGCCCCATTTACCATCTTCTGGGACATTATCACTGTAGATAGCTGGCTACAGACCCTGCTCTCTGACTCCAGTTGTAACCTGTCCACCACCACATCCAAACGCAATGTTCCACAAACTGACACAGGAGATGCGGGTAAGTATCAAGATATGGAGGAAGCAGTATACAAACGTGACTGTAATGACATGTAGACCTTTTCGTTTGCAGTGGTTACAATGCTACAAGTTTTACTACCAGTAGTGTAATATAGATGCATTTGTGTAACTGCTACTACTTGCTGGCACAAAGCTGATATTTGTGCTGTGTTTAGGAGGCCAGAAGTAATCACTGCATATTGTAAAAATGTGAGAGGACAGAATTTCTCTGACTTTATGACTGCATCATCTGATTTTGAATGGTTATAAGACTTCCAAGTACCAAAGTCACTATATTTACTAGCTTGTGATTACAGGGATTGGATAGTGTGTTGATGAGGCGAAGAAAGACAAAAAAGCATGAAGGGAAGGGGGGAGGGAAGAGAGACTTACGAGGGACAAAATCCAATGGCCACTTCACAAGAACAGTAGACTCTGTATCCTGTGTGCTCAAATTACTTTGTAAATGCTGTGCTGTCAACTTCATTTGAGTCCCTGGGATATCGAAACAGAACACAGTCGTCTCTGGGCGTGTGCAGCGCGGTGAGTGAGGGGCCGGTACATTGGCTCGGATGTGACTTTCAATCACGGTGGCGTGCTTTGACCCAGTAGACTGCACTAGGCTCAGCTCTGGCTCATAAATCAACCGACTGTCTCACTGTGTCGGCCGCAGAGTTCTGAACCCCCTAGAGTGTAATATATGTTTTAACCCGCAGCAGTCGGGCCAGGCCACTCTTGTGAGGCATCTGCACAGCCACAGTGGTCCGCAGGGTCACTGCTGGTCACCTTTTGTCATTCTGTACACCTCATGTCTGACTGGTGTTTGTCAGCAGTTATGTGTAAAGGATGCAACACAGCTTAGTGCAAGAGCTTAATTATGATTTTATTTTCGTATATAATGGTTCTGAGAAAGAGTAAATATTTCATTATCTTTCACAAAAAGGATTTTTTCTTTTTTAAAACTTGAACTTATAACTTGAACAACTGAAGCTAAATTGAAAACTGAAAAATTGTTGTTGTCCAGATAAAACATATTTTGTCATTTCATATCATGCAAATAAAGGCAATTTTATGTTTTAACAGTTGGTTAGGCACTGCATGTACAGTAGCCTATATGTGCAAATGCTTACAGGTTCCAGTATGTACAGTATGTGTCTATTGATACAGTTTATATATGAATCTGTATTACTCCCAGTGTTCCCAGGTGGGGTATAAAGGCTCCTAGTTTGCCCTCCACCTGGGCCTGAGCATCAGGGCTCCGTCAGATTCACGCTGTAATTCATCTTCTATGAGGCCAGGTGGAGACTGGAGGCTGTCATCGTCAGGTTATTGATGGGCTGCACTCGAGCCACGAGGAGCTGAGCTCTGCTGTTAGCTTAGTTTGCTAAAAGAAAACATATTTATACATTTGGAAATCTTTTCCCCATAAGATGATACCGCAAAAAAGACAAAGTGGTTTTTAATTATTATCTGCCTGATACACTGAAGTAGTTTCTACCAAGGTAAGTGGTTAATGATATCATCGTACACACATGGCAACACAACACGCACACGTCTTGTGGCAGCCAAAACAGAGCTCCAGGCAAGACCATAAATAAATCTAGAAATGAAAGGAGAGGCGAAGTTTGTGTATTTTCTTTTCTCAGTCTCTTACAGTAGATTACAGTATAAACCTTGACACATGTTCAGGATCAGCTGAAGAAGCAGAAAATTACCTCTCTAGGCCTTTCCTGGGAAGACTGTTTGTGTATTTGTCTGTGTGTGTGTGCGTGTTTGGTTATTCAGTCATAAAGGTCATCCTGTTTAATGTGTTTCTGTTCTTTGTGTGTGTACGTGTGTGTTACAGTTAAGGCGGTTCAGTCAAACACGCCATGCTGTTTTAATGTGTTTCTCCTGACCTTTCTCTGTGCGTGTATTTGTGTGTATTTTGTCATAGAAGCCATGCTGTTTGACATGTTTCAACTGCGTGCGCATGTATGGATCTGTGTTTATATCAGTGTGGGTGTGTGTAGCGGTGTAGCGTGGTAGCGCAGACTGCTTCTTGACAGGCTCCGGGCCTGTTGACAGCCCCTCTGCTCCCTGTCAAGCACGAAAACAGCTCTATGTGTGAGTGAAGAGTAGCTGTAGGAACGATGCCCAGAGAGCAGAGAGAAGTCTGGAGCTCTGAGCGTGTGTGTGTGTGTGTGTGTGAACCTGGATTGCTGTCTATGTGTGTCTATGTCTGTGTTTATCATACTCCACAGCCAGGTTGTTATTATAGAACCAGATCTCAAAAGCTATATACCGCCTCCTCTTCTGCCTTCTTTCTACAAACCATTAATTGCAGACACTTGAAAAATGCCCTTTAAAGCAATAATTCATGTCTGCGTTATATCAATACACAGTCATCAATCAAACCTAATCATCTCCCTCCATGACAGTTCTGTGTCTCCTCACGTTAATGGCTTTACATTACCACCTTTACCTTTTGCGTTTCTTTTCTTTTAATTTTCCCCTTCTCCCTTCCATCACTCCCTGCTCCCTATTTCTCTCTCCCCGCTTCATGTTTCATATTTAGATGAATGTATATCCACACTGACACATGAACTTGAGTTTTTGAGTTTGAGGGTGCAGACCAGCCAAGTGTTACAGAACTGTGCCTTGATCTTGAAAATAAACAGAAGAAAACCAAAGGAGTTTGGGGCAGGAGAAGACACAGAGTCTCAGAAAAGAGGGGATGATGGAGAGGAAGCATGAAATGTCATATTTTGTTACCAAAATAGCATTACATGGATAATGGAAAAAAAGGGTCTTTCAAATTATTCAGCCCCTACACTTTTTCTGACCTTTTTCTGAAGTCCAGAATTATTTATGACAGGGATCGAAGGGGTTTTTATCATATGGTTCTCTTAGACAGGGCAGCTCAGTCAAGATGTTTTCCCTCCTGTGCCTATTTCTGTGAGTTCTAACCATAGGCCTTTGTCTTTCCATACTTCCAAACACATCTTCAAGCCACATGTCTTTCTCCAAAACAGTTACAGTTTTAAACACAGAGACAGCGGCCGACTTGTGCTCCGAATCTGCTGAAATGCAGGTACGCACTGTGTGGTATTTTGGACACCTGGCTTCACAGATGTGGGTAAACAACACCAAGGACAAAATTCCCTCTCAAACACAATTACATCCAACATTGGCCACAGCAGTCTGGGTACAATACCACCAAAGAGTAAGAAAATGTGACCAGTAAGTTGACAGAGATGTGCCAGACATACACCAAATAAACCTTGGATAAACGCAGGATAAACATGGTTTCACTGCCACCAAAGTGAGCTGCGCTGACTCAGACTCTTTGCTTTCTCTAGTCAGTCCTATAAACTCACATTACAGAAGTAAGGAAGAGCACGGTGTATGAAAACAATGTGGCCAGACAGCGGTTACGGCATTGCTTCCCTATCTCTGTTGATCTTTAAGCATGATATCTTTTTACCGAGGCAAGCTTTGATGCCACAAATTTACAATACATGTGACATAAAAGCCTCTCGGACAATAAGATAATCTTCAAAGAACCTCATTAGACCAGATGACCGTCTTCAAAAGAAGGGTCAAGTCCAAATCCTGATTTTTGGCGACTTAAAGAAGAGCTCATCCGATCCTTAAGGCTGGAATTCATGTGTGGTTCCTGCACACCAGTGCAGACCAGAGGCTTTGATTTAATGGTATCATAACACATGCTGTTTATGCTGTGTTACCCAGTGTATGCAGAAGGCCTTATTTGGCACCGGCAGCCTCTGTTGAACCCCTGCTTGGATAAACCACAAACGGGACACTGACAATGAACACCATCAGTATTATACTGACTACCATTAGCTATATATATATATTGCATTTCCATAATATTAGGATATCAATGGCATCTATTGTCCAGTGCTGAGATTTGCAGCAGTGTCACTATGGTTGTTGAGATGACAAGAGGGGAAACACTATTATTCCTCCATATCTTATTCTTTTACCATTCTAATAGCCAAAAGGTAGATCTGCTTAACACCAGGAGGAGCCTTTTCAGTCCTCTAGCTACTTCTCCTGCTTTGGCTCTCAGGAGTAAATGGGGTAGAAAGGGAGAGAAGATAGCAGGGGGGTTCCAGATATGGATAATACAATTACTCACAATGCCGATGATCAGCGGGAGAGAGCACAATGCATCATGGGGTGTCTTTGCCAGCCAAACCTTTGATGTGAGAGCATTATGGGCTCCAGTCATTTGGTGGTCTGATGATGGTGGTGGAGACCCCTGTGTATTCATTTTGGGTTGAGACAATGATTAACACAATTTTCATATCATCAAGTGATTCTCTGACCCCAGATGGAAGCACTGCTGTTTTTCCTCTCTCTCTCTCTCTGTCTCTCTCTCTCTCTCTCTGTCTCTCTTATTCAGATTTTTCCTTCAATTCTTCACCCATATATATATGTACAGCTCTAAAATACATTACATATATACATCTCTCTATATATACATACATCTTTTGCATTCCATATGCAGAAACACATGCATGAACCACATGCATAAATACCGTTGGCACATGAAAACATCATTTTTACACTTACTGATGCTTGCTCACATGTATCCAGGAATCAGTGGGATTATGAGATTAAATACAAATGTAAAGAAGATTCTTGGAATATTATGCAAATGAAATGGGAATGCTTCAAAAACAAGACCTGCTGCTTTTTGATTTGTTGCAAATAAAAGCCTTACTATGCAGATAAAGTCCTCATTAAATATCCCTGTCACCTCTACATAAAACTGCCTTTAATCTGGCTAAATTTCTTTAATCACTTGTTGTAAATGATCAGCAATTTAACTCTGATAATGATTTATGTGACCCTTTCCTTACTTCATCCCAAAACGACTACAGGGGAGAAAAAAAAAATCCCTATGAGACATTGCTTCCAGAAAAACAACCCTGACTGTGACCTCTGTCACCTTATCTCTTCCTCTCATCTTTTCTCTCCTGCCTTTTTTCATTCTCAACTGTGGATGATGAAGATAGACAGTTAGCCATCCACTGCATGTGTTGACATGCCACAAGGGACGTCACTGACTGCAGAGGCTGTAGAAAAAACAAACTTAATACAGATCTATTGTCACTAAACACCATCTAACTCAGTGTGTACACGTTCCACAAACACTATCTGAGATTCTCAGGAACAACATTTAAGAGAGACAGTCTTGTACACTCCCACTCATCTCTACCTGACTTCAGCAGTTGGGCTTCAACAGATTCATTTTGGACCTCCTTCTGACATTCTTTGCCGTATCCCACCCCCTAACATTGTCCTCCACCTCCTATCCCTTCCATTTACACCCCTTTTCCCCATGACGTCCGGAAAGGGAAACCACAATAACATTTCACCGGAGACTCAGTCAATATTATTCCCTGACATCTTCAAAGCAGGACAGAGGATATTGGAGACCGAGCGAGAGACGGGCGGAGATAGAGAGGGAGTGTGTGTGTAGTCCAGCTGAGAGCAGAGACAACAGGCAAGAGACAGAGAGAGAGAGAGAGTGTTCAGTGTGGTCTTCCCAGTGAGTCTGACAGCCAGTCTTCCCTCTGAAGTATGGCTGCCTTAAGCTATGAGCCACTCCTTCATATCCATCATACTCACATTTTCTTTGAAGCACTATCTTTGTGCCCTCGGGTCAACCATCTCTTTCTGTCCTTCTTACCTTTGTCCATACTGTACATAATCTCAGCTCTTCTTTACACCACTAGGGGTCCCTGTGCACATAATAAACAAAACAGTTTGCACACATTCCCAGACTTAGTTGCCCCTTCTTTGTAATAGTTCAGTAGACCTATATAGATATTTCCTTTTTATGTGGTGTAGTAGCAGTGGTAGTAGTTGTAATAGAAGAAGTACCTCTTTCATTACATACCAATAGACAAGTAATGATGCCGAGACAGAGGCAGAGGGTTAAAGCTGGGGTTTTGTGGCAAGACTTCTGCACAATATCAGACAGACAGGCAGCCGTGGAGCCACAAGGACAAGTAGACACAGGATCCTTCGAGCTGGGGGCCACAGATATTTAACAAGGTCTTCACTCTCTCCTTTTGTACCCCCTCTCTCCATGCTTTTCCTCTGTCTGTCCACATGGGGTAAATAGGCTATGTAAAGTCCATGAAAATAGTGGAAAACATCAATATTGTCAGGATTCTGATGCAGATATACTTCATACTTGACTGTTTAACATTTCAAAAATACCTTTACATCAGAAAGGGTTCTCATTCTCCCCTCCGCTCTCTTTCTCTGTCACGCCTCCCCAGATGTGGGTTCTGTAAGTGAGCGTTTCTGCAGTCTGCTAGCAGAACATTAACTTTAAAGTCTTCTTTCGTCCCCAGCTATATGTGCACTATGCTGTAAGTGCTGGCCCCCGTCCAGGAATCTCCAGGAGCCAGCCGCTCATAAGCCCTCTTCTAACCGGCCAAGAATGTGAAAAAGCTCCTTCAAAGTGAAGTCCTCTGCAAGGTGTGGTTAAAGCAGGTACCTGAGTCCACAGGTGGCCATATTAGAGCAGATGAAACCACTAACTGAAATCCCACACCTGTCTCAGAGCAAGAGCCACAAAGGGGAGCAAGGATAAAAAAAAAAAAGATTAGATTAGATCAACATGGTTTTATTGTGTTATTCCTTTATACACTCCCGTGAGGCAGCATAAAGTAGGCTGTTGTACAGATGCATAAAACAAAGAAATATTGACTTTTCAACCTTTCAGATTCTAAATGCTTGATGAACGGTACCCAATAAAAGAGTCAAGGGTCAAAGGACAGAAGTGTCACAGTTTTACAATGTGAAACTGTGTTAAAAGACAAGCTGATCAAAGACGCTCCACACAAACGCCCAATCTACCTCATCTGAATGGAAAATACAATGAGTGTACAGGGTGAGTCGGAGCTGCCCAGTAACAGAAGTGAGCACGGTGAGAAGAGGAGTGGAGAGGAGGGGAGAACATGGCCGAGGACAAAGAGTTACTTGTCCAAGATCTGTCTGCCATTGGCCTACGGGAAGGGGCCCGGTGCCACTTGTTTGAGGGGTCTCCATGATAAATTTCCCACTACTTGACTCTGTCACACTGTCTGCCACTTGGACAATAACTGAGGTCACAGCAGAGTAGTGGAGTGTTGACATCGCGGGCCTGCACACAGAGGGGCCACTCTCTCTCAACACAAGCGTTTATTTCAGATCAGCATGCTCCATATCATGACTAATGCTTCTTAAGAAGAGCGCTGGACTGAAAATAAATAAAACACTTCTCACAGTTATCTTTACTCGGGCCTGTTTATTTGTGACATTAATCATGCGTAAAAGGTCTGGCACTCTCTGCAGCAACATAACTATCTTCTGAACGTACTGCTGCGGGGTTGTCAAACAGAGACAGACAGAGATAAATGCAATCCTGCTGAAGAGGAAGCAGATGACAACATTTGAAATATTGCTCATTTACATCTTTGGAATGACTCTGTTGAAAACCAAGCAAAACAAAATTCTGTACTGCCAGCACCATGTGTGCCACCTGCCATCCTGGCTCCACATGTTTGGTGATAGTTTTCCTTAGAAAAAAAAAGCCACAGAAATGCTATCATACTGTGTATTTTGGAAAAAAGATCACAAAAATATCACCACACAGAACCATATGAAACATAGGTTGATGAGGCATCAGCACAAACACCAAATCTGTTTCATCTGATTGGAAAATATCATGATATAGAGACATCTAGACTTCCGTCTGCTAAGGGCGACCATAAAATGAGGCTGAAAGCTCTGGAAACAGATGGCAAGTGAATTTTTAAGATTTTTCTGTCATTTCAACGTCATAAAGTTGCCTGCAGTAAAGAAACCCCGCAGTAGAGGAATATGAAATAAAAACCACCAAGCTTAATAATCCAGTAATCATTAATTGATTGTTTAATAAGTTTAATTAAAAAGTATACTCACTATCGAGGCATGACAGACATTCTAGCATACTATAAGAAATATTGCCGACCTTATAGTGATGCCATAGGGCAGAAAAAGTACAATGTTGAACGAGGCAACGTCCGAACTCACACTCCAGTACGTTATAAGAACTTTATGAGAATATTCATCCACCCTGCACTCTTTTTTGGGTCTGTCTTGTTGAGCTTTACTCACGCAAACCTGTCATCCCTCTCTGAACCTGCACTCCCTCCTCTTAAAAGAAGCCGTGTGTGTGTCTTGAGTGTGTTGTGTGTGTTTGGGTAGGGTAAAGGGGGGTACTCGAATCGTCCCACCTCCCTCTCTCCCAGTCAAGACGCTCCAAACTTGCGGAGCGCACCGCGGAAACTCTCCTAAGAGTCTTCAGCTCGGCTCCTGCTTTAAGGACTGTACCGAGTGAAAGGAGACAGGAAAAGTTCCAGATCTGAAACAACAAAACTCAGGAAGCGGAGAGAGTCGGTAATGGCGAAGGGGCGGAATGGTCATCCAGGCGAGCGGCACATGTGAGCCCAGAGGCCACCGGTAACGTTTTTATTTCAAAAGCGACGGGAAAAAAGGGCAGTGAGAAGAGAGCACAGGGGAAAAGGCAGATAAAAGTGTGCTGAGAGCTCAGAAGTGTCCTGTCACCTCGGCACGATGGTCTGTCTACCGGGATTCATCTGGGTCTTCCTGAGCGCTCTTCTGCACCCTGTGGCACCCTGGGGCGCAGACCGACGGGACAGACCGAAGCAGTGCGACGCACCAAAGTCGGTGAGTCGCGCTGGGACACTTTATCCATCCAAGGACACACTCACCTACCACGAATACGCATTTGATACATCAAATCTGAGCCTATCTGACAATTTTGTTGAGCCAAAAGAACTGAGGGACACTTGTTGTCAAATTGATCTTGTGATAAAAAAATTTCTGACCAAAAAAAAAAAAAAAAAAACCTCAAATACTCTCAGTATTTGTTAATTTTGTTGGCAACTCCACAGCAGGGCACAATTACGCCTCATATCTTTCCTTATTAATTTCCACAATAAGGTCAAAGGTTATGACCTTTTACACCTTTGAATACCTTTTATTATTAACTAATAAAAGGGTGTGAAATGAGATGGACGGATGATTAAATGAATGAAAAAGGGGAATGCACACGTTATAGTTGCAAGATGAATGTGGATTTCCAGAGAAAAGCCTAATTGGTGTTTAAAATGTGTAATAATAAGAATATTAGGCTACTAATAAATTTATTTTAAAGCAATATCTCGCATTAATATATGTCTAGGTTAAGAAATTAAACATATGTGAAGGTTCAGGCATTTCTGAACCGCCTCAGCAGCGGCTATAATATGATGAGACATATGGGCCTGAGAAATGAAAGCAGAAATTGTTGCCGCTCGCCAACTTTATGGCTGTTTATGTGACAAATGCAAGTGGGGAACACCCACGGGTGACTTGACTTCATTTGGAAAAGTTACACTGACCTTTCAGAAGTGATCCTGTTTCAGCGCAACACAGCCCATTAAAGCACTTATCGGGCGCCTATTGGTAAAATTATGGATGTGGTTTGAACTCATAACGTGAGGAAGTACAGAGTGCCTGTTTGTCCCTCCGTGTGAATATATACTCCACATGACTACGTTTAGTTCCTTGGGGAAAAAAAATCCAAACAAAAGAAAAATATATGACCTCAGCAACAGGCGAATCTTTAAAAATGACACTAATGAGGATCTCATTAGGGAGTGGTTTAGAGATCACAGGCTTTTGTTTCATTTGTGCGTAATGTCCTTTATGCGCATAATGGATATGTTGTCAGACACCACTGAAGGCTTCGTGCTCCTTCGCTTCATGTGATTTGTAATGCGTCAGTACAGTGGTCTCTGTTTTCTGTTAAGAGTAATTACCCCCATAAAAAAGAGCCCTGCGCGTCAAGGCTCTCCAGAAAAGTCCACGCAGCTTTAGCAGAGAGGGGATCTCGCCTCTCCTCAGGCCTTAGACAAGTACGACCGCACTTTCCATGTCTAAAAGTCTTCATTTATGGTCAGGCCTAAGCGCACATTAGCTCGTTAACGAATGACAAAATGCTGCACATGCAAAGAAAAAAAAAAAAAGGTTTCCGTGTCTCCCAAAATATGATGGAAAATGCACTAATGCATCTAATGCCATCCAAACTTTTTCCCGTTAGTCTGCAATGTCTCCAAGGCCAATGTGAAAATTGAGTTAGAGACTTAGATACAAACTCTAAACATTTTTAGTGCAAAAGCAAAACGCTGCTCTAAAATTAAATGAGTACCCTCGATTTATTTTGTCTAGAAGGAGATTGCGCCAGAAATTACTGTATCTTCATTGCAGTTAATTATGATAATAACAGAACATCCCACAAGAAGATTTCACTGGCTCTTGGCAGCCATTTTCAAAGCTCCATATGACAAAGGCAGCATTGGCAGTGTGTAGTATAATTTGAACACAGCTGAAGGAAATCTTGATTAAATTTTAGAAGTAAACATTTTCTAAGAATAACTTTATTTTACAGTAATGGGTTTCATCCCTCAAATGCCTGATTACACTGCATCTCAGAAGCCAGAAGTTTGATATTGTTTATAACAGCTAATTCTTTTTTTTTTCTCATATTTGAATAATGCCAACATAAAAGTCATAGCACGTGTACAGCACATTTGCAGAGCACTTAATAAGAACCATATTTTAAATGCACTATGGCCTTATGCTCATTTCCAATGGCTGTGATTATTTAATTTCCATCGTGACATTGTTTTGTATTAAGATAACCACAATAGACAAACACTTCCTGTAATATAAACCCTAGAACACAAAAACAGTGCTGTTCTTGAGGCTGTCAGCACCAGATTTCCCCACCTGGTGTAAAAAATTTCACAAACAAAAGTATCACAGTGGGGTCAGAACGGAGAGCAGGTTTCTTTCGGCTTTTGGCTTTTATGAGCTCTGGTGCAGTATATTTGCACTGCAGCCTTGAAAATGCTTCCCAGGCCGAAAGAGGCTTTGGCAACCGAGGTATGCACCTCAACAATACACGGGGGTCTGTTTACAGCCCAGAAGGCCCCTCTATAAACTCCCTGGCTGCACCACAGCAGCAAGCCCTCGCAGCACAGCCCCGAGCTGACTAGACTTCATGCTTCCCCTGCCGTCATCTCAAAATGGTATTTCAATCTTTAACTTGTTGACCTGACCATATGAGCCAGTAAACCACAATAGAGGAAAAATGTGTCAGCTTTAGTTTTAAGGCACGTTGAGTTGCTCTAACATGATGGTTCTACCATTTTTGTTTCCTTTTGCTCTCAAAATCTTTACCTTCCTCTCTTATTTTCATTCCTCTCCCCCTTCCTCTGCCTCTTCCACAGCAAAGTGACATGAACTCTTTCTTGTGGACAATAAAGCGTGCCCCTCCTCACCCCCCTTCTTACCTTTTTGGTACCATCCACGTGCCCTACACCCGGGTCTGGGACTTCATCCCCAACAGCTCCAAGCAGGCTTTCCACAAGAGCCACAATGTTTTCTTTGAGTTGGACCTGACCGACCCTCTGACCATCTCAAAGCTGACCAGCTGCCAGCTGCTGCCCCACGGGGAGAACCTGCAGACCCTGCTACCTCGAGACCTCTACCGCCGCCTCAAACGCCACCTGGACTATGTCAAACACATGATGCCTTACTGGATGACAGCTGACCAGCGTGGCCGCGGCCTGTACGCTGACTACCTATTCAACGCCATTGCGGGGAACTGGGAGAGGAAGAGGCCTGTGTGGGTGATGCTGATGGTCAACTCGCTGACGGAGTGGGACGTCCGGTCCAGGGGGACGCCGGTGCTGGACTTGTTTTTGGCTCAAGAGGCTGAGAGGATGAGGAAGACAACAGGGGCAGTGGAGCGGGTGGAGGAGCAGTGTCATCCCCTCAACGGACTCAACTTCTCTCAGGTAAGAGGATGGAATGTTTATTTTCTCCTTTTTACATTTGACTCCCATTGTGTACACAGCTGGAATAGCTGGCAAAAACGCAAGGACAAGCCAGGCCTAGTGCGGGCATGAGTAGATCATAAGATTGTGTATCCTGTTTCCTTCTGCTTGTAGAAAACAAGCAGATTGGGCTCTATAATCCACAGTAAAAGTTGAGAACCCTTCAATGAGTGTGCCTGCACAGGTTCGGGGTGTTGCACCTCCTCTGAATGAAATGTGGGAGAGGACAACACAAGAAGGGAAGAAAAAGTGATTAAAACTTGCCTGCTGGAGACAGCTTTATGGTTATGGATGTCCCTCCACCTCACTAAACAAACAGGCTCAACAGCTGAATCTGCAAAGAGGGTGTCAGGCTGAGCAATGTACATGCAGAACAGATTAGAGAAGGTGAGAAGAGCAGAGAGCTCTCTCTTTCATTAACGCAGACTGGCTGTCTGGCTCTCTGCGGTATTGCAACACTCACACTGTAATGGGAGACTGAAAGATGAGGGAAATAACCTAATTACTCGATGAGGTAAACATGGGGAGTATATCCATCTTTAATTTCATGTGTGATGTTTAAGAAATGACGGGAACATGTGTCTATTTAAAGATTTAGTCAGTTGGAGGTCACCTAAGCTGGTGGTTGGGGACTATTTTTCACATCGTGGGAGGTCCTAGAAAAATCTGTGATGAGCCTTGACACACGAGGAAGATGCATTCTGATTTATTTTCTAATATAACCTTTGATCAACGTTAAGGAGGAAAAAGTGGGCAGAAATATATGTCCCTAGAAACTGAATTTGAATCATTTGTATTTGAATTTGAATTGCTCAACTTGAATAATTGCATTAAATAACTGAATTTGAATGACATAATTTGTATTGTTTAATTTGAATAATTGCATTGAAAAACTGAATCTGAATGGCATCATTTGAAATTGAATTTATTAGTTTGGAAGTGAATTCCAATAAACTTGTAACTGAATGTAATTAATTAATTATGAAATTGAATTCAGTAGCTCTGAAACTGTATTTGATCCTCAATGAAAATTCAACTCTTTCACATTCAGTTCTTGCAAATTCAATTTCAGTTCACTGAGACACACATCTGGTTGTTGAAGAAGAGCAATGGAGTGCAGATTCTCATATTCATATACATTATAAGTTTATACAAACCTGTGAATCAAGCCTTTGGTCATGCTCTAACATGCTGAAAACTGATGGTGTTCAGTTCAGAGTATCATGTCCAGAGAACTGAAAGGAATTTTCACACAATTTCAAAAATGAACTTGATCCATTTACAATATGATAGTATTAACAGAAGCCCACTCAGGCGAAAATGTTACCATGGCGACGGCTCAGGTGTAAAACTCAAATAAAGTAATATAGCAAGACATAAAACTACAGTTTTTACATAAAATAGAGAAAACACTTTCTAAACGTCTAGCCCCCATTGGTCATTGATATTATTGAGAGAAAATAGTTGTTACAGTAGGTGAAAAAGGAGTTCTGTGAATCTGCACTTGTTTGCTCCTCCTCAACGACTGGATGTGTGTCTCAGTAAACTGAAATTGAATTGCAAGAACTGAATTTGAACTGTGAGAACTGAATGTGGAAGTGTATAGAGAGCTGAATTTTCAGTGAGGATCAAATACAGTTGCAGAGCAAATTAATTCAATTTATTACATTACATTCATACTCAAGTTTATTGGAATTCAGTTCCAAACTAATAAATTCAATTTCAAATCATGCTATTCAGATTCAATTTTCAGTGCAATTTTTCAAGTTAAACATACAAATTAAAATTATGTGATTCAAATTTAGTTTTTTAATGCAATTAATTAAGTTGAGCAATTCAAATTCAAATATAAATGATTCAATTTCAGTTTCTAGTGACACATATTTCAGCCCGTAAAAAACATCTCAGTGTGTGTATTCACGTAGTGCTCACAACCAAACACATACGCTTCCCATGCACGGCACGCAACACACAAAGGCACACTGTAAGCAGCACGCAAAGCTCCATACATGCACTCTGGCGATGTGGTGCAATAGAATCTGCGAGGGCGAAAGCCTCCATGTGACAGGTCTAAGGGCTAATTTGAGAGGCAGTGGGCTCCCAGCCTCTCCTCTTTCATCAGCACCTCCTAACTACACTGTCAAAGTCGCATTGCATACCCTGCACATGCCTGAGAGCTTTACTGCCCCTAGAAATAAGCTTGGTAAGGCACACTGTGTAATGAAGAGGACAAGTGCTGATGCCGTTAGGAAGGTGTTGCAATTTGTGTAGTCTGTTATGTCCTGTAGATGTGTGCTCTTCTTCTTATTATTATTAAAGGCATTTATGTCCTTTAACTTTAGTGCCGTCTCAGTCTAAATGCTGATCTGTATTTAGTGTGACAGGCACAGCAGTTGTCCCCAAAAACAACACTGTTTTAAATAACACTGTAACAGAGTTGAGTAGCAGCGCAGTTTCCAACTTTAGATAAGTGTTTATGTTTCCCAAGAACTTCCATTCAACTTCAATATGCATCATCTTTTGTTCAGTGAAAAGCAAAAGCAGAATGCACTGGATTTACAAGACACTGTAACATTTTTACAAGACAGGTGTTCAAATTCAGATAAGAGTTTTATTGCCATGGAAATTCAGTCAAAATTGGATCATGGATAACTTCAATTTCACTGCAGCAGAGCGCAAGCACGGCTGGACTTCTGAGCCTCCAACCCCCCTCGTTTTCAGATATGTATGAGAACAATTCAGAGCTGAACTGAAACTGACATGGAAACCATTATTCTCAATTATAATAATTTGTGATTTAATCTGAACACTATGGTTGATTGGATCCCTCTACGCTTGACTGTAACAGCGATGAGGTCAGGAAGGATTGATAGACAAAGAGTTAAAGAGAAAATGTGTGGGTGGCAATCAGAAGAAAGAGAAGTGAGACACCGGGAGTGAAAGACAGAGATAGAGGCTGACTATGAGGAATAGAGAAAGTGTATAGGCAGCCTTGGGGTTGTTGTGCGGACGAAAAGGGAGACCGATGTGCATCCTCTCACTGCTAGCACTAATCTGAAACATGAGCAATGCTTAAAGGGAGATCTGAGTTTGGAAATGTTCCAAGTCCTGCCGGCCCACATATTATTTGTTCCCAATAAAAGTAGCTGCTTACAATATCCTGTAGCTTTGCTGCTGGCTCTTAGAAACATGAGCGCTGGTGATTCATCATCTGTCATACAGTAGGTCCCTCATAGGCACCTGGTCCCAGTGGTGCCAGTTGGGCAGCTCCACAAGTAAGTTGTGGCTTGGGAGACCTGTGACATCAGAGGAGGAAGTTTTGGTACGAAAAGGGGTACAGCAGATAAATCATCCTCTCTGGGATAGAAGGAGGTGGAGCGGGTGTTTTAGCACTGATCACCTGTTTGTAGTGGGGATGTAGGTGGTAGTGAGGGAGGGATGGAGAGATGTCAAGTATGCCAGAGCCGTCTTTAGACCATCATGCTCTATTGAAAGCTCTGTCTGTCTGAGACCTTTCTAGATCACAGAGAGGTGTGGATGTCTCTTTGAGAGGGACTTAAGAGGCTGTGGAAACAAAGGTGGGTTGTGGTGCATGGTTCTTCTCCAGCTCCGTGGAGGCCAATGTAGGTCGACAGCTGGGCGGGCCGGCCAGGACCAAAGTCTTTGCAAATGCTTTGAGCACAGACTGGGAGCAGCTGCAAAAAACTAAGTTGGCCAGAGGGTGCACACTCCACAACCACAGCTTTGGAAGTCACCTATATCACCTTATACTTCCTCTTCCTTCAAGGGTGGATCAATAAATTCCCATGATGACTGAGATGAGTATTGCACCTTTTGAATCTACTGAAATTGCAAACAGCAAACTTGAGTAGGCCCCCAGTTTCAGCATCACAACGGATACTAGGATAACATGTCTTGATGGTGCACAGTACCTCACCGTACGCTTATTTTCACCTAGATTCTGTATATTATTAGAGTTAAGATGTGGAACAAAAACAGCTCTAGTGCAAAGTTGCTTGTGGGAAATTTGAGGGCGGCTCCAGCCTGTGGGCCTCCTCTCTCACTCCCAGCAAATAAACACCCATATTTATTTTCTCTGGGTCGCATTGCAGCCGAGGCCACTAGCCCATGTCGGAGAGAAATTACGTCATATCAGTGGCGCCTGTCTCCTGTGTAGGGGTCAAGGGTGGGAGGTGGTATTGGAGTCGCAGAGCAGCAGAGCGGTAAGGAGACTGTCTGCTGGGGTCAGTCTGGGCAAGCAGTACCCAATCTGACGGAGTACCTGGTCCAACTTCTGAACAGGTTGACTTTCCATCAGCTCACACTATTTGTGAGAGAGATAGTGAAAGAGAGAGAGAGAGAGAGAGAGAGAAAGAGAGTGAGAGAGAGAGAGAGAGAGAGAGAGAGAGAGGGCTGACTGTCGGTATACCCCAATATTGTCACGTCGGGCTGGAGAGGGGACTGGGTAAAGGTTTTTAGGCATGGGAGGGTGGAGGTGACAGAATCTGGTTTCCTCTCAGCAGAAGGGCATTGTCTTCATAGTGGGGAGGTGCTCTGTTTACAGCGTTGGTAAAAGTCTGACATGTCTATTTCAATCAGTGCACCTCCTCAGGGTGACGCTTTCTGTTGTGCTGACGCTGCAGCCTCACACATGTTGTGGTCTCAGTGAGGAACTTTTAGGCCTGGAGGTGGGGCTAAAATATCACAACAGTGTGTTTGTTGATGGTGTAATCATATACAATATGATGACATTTAGTTTTTTTCAATATATGTATGAAAACTAGTAATGAAAAGTACATGGTGCTAGGATAGCAACCACTAAGTTTACACACAGTGGTCATAAAGTGAAACTTTTTTTCTATCTGGGCTCGCGCTCTAACTCTGTTTAGTCACACAGTCTGTGTTTCCTGTATGTCAGTATTACTTTATATGATATTAAATTTGATTTCAGATTGGACCTCCTAAGTATACAGCCCTAGGATATAAATCAGTGATTTGAAAATGATTTAAAAACTGTAACATAGTAAAAGTAAAATACAGCTCATATCCAGGAGGAATAACTTTTGCTGTACAGATCCAGAGGTTTCTGGCTGTGTATGGCAGTTATTTGATGAGCATTTATAGTGAGCAGTGAAGACCAGGGTATGAGTGTCTCCAAAATCTGGGCAAGGGTTGCTAAGAGCTGAAATAAAATCAAAATATGATTCTCATGCGTGTATCAAATCATACAGAATACTTTGTGTTGTGTTCCTTGGACCGTGTTCACCTAAACAGGACATCTTTAAAGGGAGGAATTAAGTAACATCCAACCTTACCCATATCCAAATATTTACATTCCGTGACGGGCGTGTAGGTTTTAGTTTGAAGCAATGTGTTGGCCGCTGAGGCTGACTGATGGAAAAAGCGTTCTGTGTCTGCACTCTGCTCTTCTTTCCTCTGACCCCCTCGCTCCTTTTGGATCTCTGTTCTGTCGTTCTTGCTCCGTCTTTCTCTCTGACAAGTCCCGAGGCTCTGGTTGTCCCGTTCCTAACCCATTGCTCATCTGCACGCATACGCATCAACACACACACACAGTGGAAAAAGAGGAGGAGGTGGAGATTACCTTTAAAGTGTGCTGGAGACCTGTATCCCCTCTTTAAGCGTGACATCTGAGGGTGTTTCGCATCTAAGCTATAATTACCTGCGCAAATATGTGGAAAACTGCGAGGCAACACGTATCAGGCTGATCATCTGGTCCTGTCGGCAGGCGGACGGCAGTCCCACTGTTGCACTAATGACTTAATAGGCCCCTTAATGACCAAATAGCCTGCTGCCATCCAGAAGCACTTAGACAATTATGTGCTGGCCAGAACACTGCAGGCTGACTGTTAGACAGAGGGAGGTACAGAGGCTGGATATGGAAAATAAGGGCACTGTACACTTGACAACTAGATAAATCACAATGTCTTTTATTTGAATTACATTTTGTAAGAAAAAACATGAGATAAAAGAAAAAAAATACTGAATTGAAAGTTATAATGGAGTTTGATAGCAGGCAGCAGACAAGAGCTGAGAATCCATGTGGCTACAAGAAACAGTTTAAAGTAAGAGCCACAATTTTAGCATTTTCGTAACTGGAAAAACTACAGTCAACTCCACTCTCTCCACCCACTCACTTATCCAAAGTTGAAAGTGGCAAGCTCACCAAGTAACTTAGAAGAAAATCATGCAGGGAAAGTGGGAACTCTAAAAGAGTATTTGTGTATCCAGGGTTGATCTCTTTTCTTTATTCTGTAGAACTTGCACCTTTGTTAAGAAACTTTATTAATCAACGGTGAACTATTTACTTCACTCAATCCAGGAAACCTTTATAAATCTCTCTGCTCCTCTATAAACTCACTGCTTTCAGTCAGTGCATCCAACAGAGGTCACGTGCCTCCTCGTTCTGAGTACCTGAGAGACCTGAGGTAATGACTCCACCACATTGTCACTGAGCTGAGTGCCGCTGAGGTAGTGAGTTAAGCGTGGCATGTTCGAGTGCTCCTCCATACTTCAGTCCTCAATATGCCAAAACCTTCCCTCCTTCCTTCGCCCACATTCTCCCTCTGGTGGGGAAAATGAGCATTCCTTTCTGCTTAAATTGTGGTGGCCTCACATCACACTATTACTACACTCAGTTACTGTCTCACTATTCTCATTTTGCTGGATTTGAGTGCAGCCTTGGATACAGTTGATCATACAGTTCTACTCAACAAACTCAGAAACTGGGTTGGCCTAGGTGAAACTGCTCTTAACTGGTTTTTATTTTACTTATAAAATATCAAAGTCACTGTTGACGTAGGTAAACGGGTGGGGTCCACGCAGTCTGCCCAGGGGATTCAACTCGGCAGGTTAGGGATGGCTGCTCGGTGTGGGAGGATCCCCTCGTGGGACCTCTCCTCGGCGCTGGCTGGCCCTTGCCCGTTGCATTTCCTCCATGGTGGTGCACCATGACCGGCTCTAGGTTGGCTTGGAAAGGGCCGGGGCGAAGGTGGCTCGCAGCTTCAGCCGTGAGCTTTATAGTGCCCCTTGCCCCAGACCTCTCAGGGCCGTGGACAAAGTGCTCACTGTGCCCTCTCTCCCTGTAGGAAGGGACGGGGCCCCCTACTCCCGGCGCAACTGTTAACCGGGGCAGACTGTCCACAGTGCGCCCCACCATGTCACTTCACCAGGGCGGGACCAGCCCATGTCAAAAGCGCCAAAATGTCGGCAACCCACCCGACTCTTGAAACATGGACTAAGGATTCGAATGCACACACAAGTCAGAGGGTGAAGCTAACCCTGTGGTGCAATGAGAGTGAGGGTTGGCATGCGCCAGCCGAGGTGGGATCTTGGCCCCTCGGGGTTGGGCACACCATTGGCCCATCTCGTCCACACTGTGTGGGAGGTGGAGTGTGAGTGCATGCGATAGGACCCAAAAGATGGTGAACTATGCCTGGGCAGGGCGAAGCCAGAGGAAACTCTGGTGGAGGCCCGTAGTGGTTCTGACGTGCAAATTGGTCGTCCGACCTGGGTATAGGGGCGAAAGACTAATTGAACCAGCTGGTTCCCTCTGAAGTTTCCCTCAGGATAGCTGTTGCCCAGAGTTTCGCAGTTTTATCTGGTAAAGTGAATTATTAGAGGTCTTGGGGCTGAAACGATCTCAACCTATTCTCAAACTTTAAATGGGTAGTAAGCCTGGCTCACTGGCTTGGAGCCAGGCGTGGAATGTGAGCCGCCAAGTGGGTCACTTTTGGTAAGCGCAACAACTTAAGGTCTTCAACTACTCTCATGTCCTGGCTAAGTCCTGGGCTCTATTTTGTTCAGTTTGTATCTGTTGCCCCTTGGCCATGTTATTCGCCATTTCATCCCTGCGTCCTCCCATTGTTATGCCGATGATTCACAGTTGTATGTCTCGTTTAGCCCTGAAAATCGTAACAATCTGGATTCTCTGCACTGCTGCCTGGCTGCCATTAAGGACTGGATGACTTCCAACTTCCTGCAACTGAATACAGATAAAACTGAAGTCCTGGTTATTGGTCCTGATCATATTTCTAACAGTGTCAAACCCCCAGTTAGAAACTTGGGAGTTAGATGTGAGTCTTGTTCAATCTTGCCATTTACAAATTGGAAATGTTGCCAAAGTCAAACCAATACTCCCCAAAAACATAGTTGAACAAATTATCCACACCCCCATTTCCTCTCACCTAGACTACTACAATTCATTATTTACCTGCTTAAACGATGCAGCAGTTGCCCGTTTACAGTTGGTGCAGAATGCAGCAGCAAGACTTCTCACAAACACTCGACTTAGGGAACACATCACTCCAGTTCTGGCTGAATTACACTGGCTCCACATTCATTACAGAATCCAATTAAAGATTCTATTGATTACTTTTAAATCCCTACATGGTCTGGCTCCGCTTTACATTTCAGAACTCTTAAACCCTTATTCTGCACTGAGAAATGTTGTTAAAAGTTCCACGGTCCAGGCTTAAAACAAAGGGGGATCATGCTTTTACTGTTTTAGCTCCAACACTGTGGAACAGTTTAAAAAGCTTTTAAAAACCCACCTGTATGGACTGGAATTTATACAATATTTTTTGAAATGTCTATTCAAATATTTTAATGCTGTTCTTTTATACTTTGTTTTATCTCTATGTTTGATCACTTCTTCAGATGATCATAACTCCCTGTTTTTATTGCATTTTCTGTATATGATGTACTTTTAATTTTTTTCTTTTTATTTCTCTATGTTCGCTATCTTTGCACCTATATTGTATAGTATTATATTTTGTGAAGCACCTTGTAACTCTGGTTTTGAAAGGTGCTATAGAAATAAAGTTTATTATTATTATTATTATTTACTCTCTAGTCTATTTATATACGATTATTTTGTCATCTTAACTGTGGAAATTGCAGTAAAGTGAATGGTGGTTCAGTGTGTTTTCCTGCAGACATGGCACATTTTATTTCTATATCACATTTTTGCCCATCACAACAAGGTAAAACTGCTGTAAATTGTTTTCTATGGGAAGGGCAGGTAGTCTCCAGGATGGCTGAGGTTAATCTCAGGTTGTCTGGGCCAGAGGCTGATTGATCACAGACAGGAATGTGACTTCTGATTTCCTCAGAGACCCACTCGGCCCCTCTGGAATGTTGTTGTCTTTTGGGACGTTGTTGTTTTATAATTTTTGTTTAACCAGTTTAGTCACGCTAAAACCAAGGATCACCATATGCACATGTGATGTGATGTGTGTGCCATGGAAGTATTTCTGCCTTTTAAGTTTGTCCTTTTCCGTAGATGTCATCACTTACCATTACATTCTTCACAATTATATTTTACAGTTTTGACTTTGAAATAAGGCATAAATGCACCTTTTTATTATATCGGTAGTCATCAGGTGTTCAGAAAACATTTTTCTGCAGGCGGGAATGAGGCCTTTAACATTTATCTAATGAAATAACTCCAACAAGTCCACTGAAATAAACAAAAAAGAACGACAGAACGACACATGGAAGTGTTTTCTGATATCCAAAGTCAAGGGTGACTAGACTTACTCTAGAGACTTAAACACATTTCTCCTCTCATCTAAAAGGCTTCTTCAGTTCCCGTTTTCTGATCTGACAGCCATATCGGCAAAACAACATCATTAGTCATTGTCTTCCAAAACTTCCAAAACAAATCACTGTTGCAAAAATAAAACCCCCTTTGACCGACATGGGTATGGTCAAGGTTTGGTTGGATTTAGGCACAAAAACAACTTGGTTAGGGTTAGGTAATAATCTTTGTCATGCTTAAAAGAAAACAACGCTGACTGTCGTCCAACATTTTATTGACCTATCCAGCTACCCTAACCCCCTCCCTTTGTAGATTTTGTGCCAACATCACACTATTTCGTCCAAGAGGGTTTTCTTGCTTGAATTTAAACACATGTCGCTTTTGGGCATTTTGCTGAGACATCTGCTGCTGTCAGCAGGGAGGACAGTCTGAATAATTCTTAGTCTGCTTCCAAACATGCACTGCTTTGGCAGTTTATGAGTGTGTGATCCTGAGTTGCTCTGCCTCAGCAGTGAAGCAGTGAGAAGTTTGCCCATAAACAGAAACAGATGATTAGGGCTAAATGGGACAAAGTACTCAACTGCATTACGCACTGATTCCTGCCCTCAAAATGCGGCTTTAAAATCACCAGTGAACCAAATCTAAATGTGCAATCGCCATAAATAACACTGTGTATTGCCGCTAACCAGACAATATTGTGTGTCAATATCGCCCAGGGTGTGGGTGAATGTGGAAAGAAGATTGCCAGTACACCATGGCATGCAACTTTCTATGTTGGATGCTTGGTGTTCTGAGATGAACTCAGCGTCCTGGCCTGTGTGTGACATCAGCCACACATACTACCACACCTCATACGCACCACTGGCCAACAGTCATAAATAGGTGCCAGTAGAGAACAACTGCATGTATGTGTGTGTGTGTGTGCTGTGTGAGCCGGGCTTGTCGAGGATTAGGGAGCATTAGTGAAGCCCTCTCACTGAACCCAGTTTTAATGTGACCCATGCGTCTTCTCTGCCCCCTCTGCCCTGTCCCCATTATACACAACCCAGTGGAGCACTTCAGCAATGCTCACGCCCTGCCACTGCACCTCTCACCTCTCTATACCCCCTTTCCAAAAAAAACAATTTTCTTACATTATTCTGCAAGCTGTATAATAGTGTGTTTTTTCTTCTTATATTTATCTATTCAGTCAGACTTGTAGGGAATATGTACCTCACTTTTTTTGGCTTTACTATGTGTCACACATTCATGAATACAGTATTCACACTTGGATCTGCCCTGTGTAACAACATTTTGATTCTACTACTGGTTTCATATAAAAGTGATAATTTGGATCAAAGATGACTGAGTACAATTACCTGTGAGAGTGAACTGAGCATTTGTTTAATGGGAGAGCTGAAGAGTTGAACAGCATCATAAAGGCCGCGACCATTGACCTTATCATCCCAAATTCAAATTTCATAAACGTTTCTGACAACGGTTGG
The DNA here is from genome assembly GCF_914725855.1 of Thunnus albacares. Taxonomy (NCBI): domain Eukaryota; kingdom Metazoa; phylum Chordata; class Actinopteri; order Scombriformes; family Scombridae; genus Thunnus; species Thunnus albacares. The sequence goes on along the minus strand of NC_058114.1, from coordinate 21,396,932 downwards.
CTGCTCAAAAACTGTGTAGTATTTTTTTATATGTCCTCTACTGAATATCATTTTAAACTGGGGCTCAGGTTGAAGTAGGGGAACCATATGTGAGTAACATATACTTTATCTTTTGTGGTTGGTATTCCTGCTTTGCCTTGTAAACGCATGATTTCATGCTTGTTCACAAATACAGAAGAACAAAGAAACTTAACTCCAGTAACTGAGTGTGCATGACTCAGTTCCCAACTCCCTGACCGATGTAAAAACTGCCAGTTGGAAACAATGCCCCACTTGTAAACTTTATTAGGGAGCACGTAAATCCTGACATTCATCCTATTCTCCTACCTGCACAATCAGGCACAGAGTAACACCCCCATTACACACCTCTCCATAAAAGAGTACCTATTAGTTGAGGCAGAAAAAGCAGACAGGGGAGGAGGCAGAGAGACAGTGAGGCAAGAAGTGAAGTAGGAAGGCCAAGAGATTATAAAGACTGGGTGGTGAGGTGTAGAGGCAGGGATCGTTGGGAAAATGGACAGGCAGGAGGGGAGGCGGACTATCAGACAGGCAGGCAGCCAGGAAAGCAAGACAAGACAGCGAGCAGAGAGACAGGGAGGCAGGGAAGCAGGAGACAGGCTCCAGTACTATTAACAGGATGCGTTTGTACCAGTACACACAGTTTTGCGCGGATAGATTACTTCAGAGATAAGTGAGAGTACAAACACAGAACTTCACAGGTCAAACAGAGCCGAGTCACCAATTTGAAAAATGTCCAAATCTTCATCCTCCGATTACAGTTATTAGACACGCATGTCTATATTCCAGTCTAGTTCCTCCCCGAAGAATTTTCTTTAAAACAAATTTTAAACACCATTTATGGTCAGTGTGGATTAAAAGTCTTGGGGCCTGCTGTTCAAAAACGGATCCCAAACCATCAGCTGACCACCTAGATGGGCAAAAGTCCTCATGTTAATTCAACCTTAATCAAAATCCTTCAGTCTCTGCTGGTCAATGAATTTGTTTTACCCCGCTGTGCCCTCGATAGCTCAGGGGATTTCAGGCATTTGTGCATTCAGGCCTCTGTTTCACCTCTCAAATTAGAGTTCCCAGAACTTTCTCTGAGCCAGATTGACTGAGGGAGTCGGTTGCCCTCGTCTGTGCCCTCTAAATGACCCCATCCCTTTGGTTAAAGTAGCCCCAACCCCCCCACACTGCTATTGAACATGACTTTTTCAGACCCTTGTAAGGGCACAGGGCTGAGCCAATTAGTCTTTGTAAATTATTTTTAACAGGATAAGCGGATGAATGAATGCATGGATGGATGGAGATTTTCCTTGTTTTATTTTTTGCACTATAAAATGAGTTAACCATAGTTTTAAGTAAAGTTGCTGTTAATGTACAAATCATGCATGCACCCTTTGTGTCGTCCTGTTTGAGAATTCCCATCCATCTGGTATTTAAAGGGGGTAAAAAAAAAAAAAAAAGAAAGATAAAATTGGCTGCCCTGCTGTTGACGTGTGACCTGGTCAATCCTTACCACGAGAGAAAGGACCGAGGGGAAAAAAAAAGAAAAGAAAGAAAAAAGGGGATTATGAGAAAGAGAAGTGAAGGAACAGGGACAAGTAGGGAGAAGCAGAATAGCCCCAGTGCCACTAAGGCAAAAAGGGAAAGAGAGGAGAGGAAAAGAAAATTGTTCAATTTGGTGGTACTGGAGAGAGCAAAGACAACAATAACACAGGAAACCTTTCACTTTCTCCACTTGACAGTTTCCTTTGTGCCAAAATAAAAAAGACAACAGTAAAAAAAAAAAAAGGATGCTGCTGTGAAGTCTGTCTCTCCTCTTCTTCTTGGTTTTGAGGTTCTTTTTCCCTACTGCTCTCTCACATCACGGTCAATTTCACCTGTCATTCACCAGTGCAGTTTTTCCAACACAGTTCTTCTACCTTTCCCAAGGCATATGCTCTCTTGGCGTCCACTGGAACAGTTTAAATATAATATCAAACATATGGCAGAGTTTACGGAACGTAAATGAGATGAGAAATCAAATTTGCCTAGAGAGTCGTAGCGGGACTGTGGTCTCTGAGGGGTGCCGTTGTTTAGGGAGAGTCTAAATGATGGGCAGCCGTAATTACGCCCACGAACTGAGTGGGAGAGCTGCGGATAGAGGGGATGGGATAAGTGAGTGAGCCAGGAGGAGAGGGAGAATTGGGGAGAAGGCCCAGGGGGGAGAAAAAAGGGGTGGATTTGAAAAAGAGGTGCTCTCAGGGGGTGGCTTTTTTCTCTTTTTTTTTCTTTCTCTCACTCTCTCTTGTGGGTGTGCATCATGTGACGATGTGTAATTGGCCTGTGGTCACACCAGAGTTGTGCAAACAGATTAGCGGGGAAACATGTCAGCCTAAGGGGCTGCGGAGGTGAATGTGTGTGTTGTGTGAATCACAGATGTGGGATTGTGTGGGAAATGGTTTGATGGAGTAAAAGCTATATTAATGGTGAACAGGTGGGGCAGCTGACTTTGTCACAGACAAATTTGTTGTCATGGGCACACAGGGAGCTAATGTCTTTATGCACGGTTACACATGCATATTGAATACAGACACATTCATTTACACACAGACTTTTGATGCTTCATTTGCATTAACTAAATTAAATCATGTTTGCAATCCATATATTCCACAGGTTCAGTGTGGTTTGTAGACACTTGAGGATAAAAATCTTGGTTTCAGCAATGAAGTCTGGCTACACTGCACCACTGCATATACTGTATAGATGTTATGTGTGTGCGTGATCATCCTGGTATTTCTAAAACATCTAACAGCAAGTTTGTAGATAAAACACTGTTGATATTAAGGCAATAACAGTTTTTTAATAGTTCTAGTAATGCCTATGAGGCATTTTCAAGACATTCAGTAACAACTTGAACTATATTTTTTTTCATGAAAATAGTCAAATTTAATATTGACAACTGGCATAAAAAACAAGAAGTCACAAACTCAATGCAGTAATAACAGTCTTTGAAAACATGCAATAAAACGTCCCATTAAGATAAAGTTCAGGGCTGTTCTCAGCTAAAGTTGGCCCTGGCAACAGACAGATGCTGCGCAAGTGAACATTCCTGGAGCAGATCTGAGGAGACCGAGAATCAGTGTCAGGGAGAATACGAGCAAGAGAGAAATCTCATGAACATACTGTATGAGCCCATTCAGATATATGAGTTTGACTTGGCTGAAGAAAGTTGGTGTTTAAGCAGATGCGGTTATTGGTTTCTGATGCCCCTGTCAACTCTGTGCCAGACCACCTGTCTTTGGGTAGTAATATCATCCCATTATATACCACCCAATGTGGACGGCCACCATATTTTGTCCCGAAACACTCCAACTCCTCTATGTGTATATTCCCAGGCCTGTCTTTGTTTAAAATAAACGTTCGTTTCCAGAGGGTGTCTAGTTTGAGTCCGTGCACATTTGTGTTACATTCTAGCACATGATATGAATATTTAAAATAAATAACCCTTCAAAAGTGTTTTTATAGTTCTGGCAACACTTTTATCAAGACAACCGTTGTGTTTAAAGTTGTAATTAATGGCTTTGAGTCATAAGCCATTAACGAGCACATTTTTTAGGTTGCTAGGTTGCAAAAAATTCTGGCTGGTTTTTTCTTTTTTCTATTTTTACAGAAGCTCTTTAGTTCATCAAAAAGGTTCTTCCAATAGAACTGTTAAAACTGTAGATATATAGCTTATTGATATAATTAGAAAATTATAAATGCATAACCTTTATTAATGACTTATTAACTTATTTGTTATTATTATATTATTATATTTATTATATTATTATATTAACTTTTTAATGATTAAAAACTGAAGCTGTAAGTTATAACCATCTTAAGGGATTTTCCACAACCTGGCAACCCAAAAGCTGTTGTTATTAATGACTAATAACTGATCTATAGAACATTTATGGAACATTACTTTTATATATAACATTTATTAAAATTTGAAGTCTTTATTTACAACATACAACTTTTAATAAACATTTTCTGAAATGTAAGGGCCTCTTATTACAATTTTGACTCTTGCATTGCATTGATGCTGTAATTGTAATTTGGGCTCTTAGTATTTGCTTTTGCTGATGCTAAGCATGTTCCATTTTTGTATTTGTATGTTGCTGAATATAATAAATGTTATAATAAATCTGTACAGAATATGTTCCAAAACTCACAAAAAAGGCTGTAAATGATGACTGATGAAGTGGAGAAGACCTATTTTCTGAGGGGTTTCTGAAGGGTGTTCTTTGGTCAGCATTTATAAACTTGAGAGTATGTCTGTTAGAAAGTTGTTTTTTATTCTCATATCAAACATCTTTGGTACCGAATCGAATGGAGACGCAAATAGTTTTCTAAGAGGGCTCTTTTCCTCTGTTTTTTTCTGGCTGCATTCTCATAGTTCACAGTGGGATTTGGTTTTGCCATTCCCTGTTGTTCCAAAATTTATTATGATGGTGTGTCGGCCAGTGGTAAAGGGCTCCTCAGTGGTGTTTCCTTTAACGTATGTGGCTGTCATTGTCTTATGTCACGCTGCAACTTTACAGACTCTCATAATATGAAAAATATGGAACGGGCGCCGTGTGAGCCAAGCATGTTCTGGATCGGCATGAACAAATCCCATAGTTTTTCATAGATTTTTCAGCTGTTGATTCTCTCAGGTAATAGTGTCAACGCCTCGGGCAGCCCACAGAAGCCTGACAGACAGACGGTGCCAAAAACTAGATGGCAAAAGGTGCCAAAAGCTAAATCTTTGCGAAAAGCTCACAGAGAGCGAGTGAGTATTGGAATGGAAACACAAGTCTATTTTATCAGCTGCAAAGGGGAGAGTGCATGAGAGACGAAGAGAAAGAGAGACAGGGAGAGACAGAGAGTGAGGCCAGGCCCCCTCAAAGCCTCTGTAGTCAGCTCTGGTGACGGCCAACCCAAGCACTTGAGAGCAGTGTGAATGGCTTTTTAATGCCTGCTAACAGCCGGGGTATTTAGTGGGATGGGGGGATGGATGAAGGGATACGGTGAGGGATGGGAGGGATGGAGAAAAGATGAGAGTGATGACATGTTTGGACACGGGGTCCCAGCTGACCACTACTGCAACGCTGCTGCCCTCGCTACAGGACTCAAGCACAGTCTGGGTTTCATGCTACAGTGATCACATTTTTAAAGTTGTGGTCTTTTCTCTGACTCCAACCCCATTTGTCTTGGTCATATCTCAGTATTTTTCTTGAGGTCTTGTTATTTTGCCTGACACAAATGACATCTCAATTATGTGGAAATCACAGGGGTAATTGCTCTACTATCTATAGATGAATGTCCAGCTGGCTACTGATTATACACTCACTCAAGCTGGATTTATGTGCTGTTGAGAAATGCAGTCCAACACAAGTATAAGTCCAATATACTATCAATATAAAACTCTTGACAAATTTGCACCCTATTGTGGTGATGGCCAGAAGGAAGGCATTGGCGTGCTTTTGGCTTGACTCTTGTACTCGGTGCTTGTTTGGTCTTGGCCTTAAACAAAGTTGATCGTGACTGTAACGCTGATTTACATTTTCCTACAGCTGCCTCAAGACAAAAGCCGTGCAGCGCAATTACATTGTCTGAAACCTCATAAGGCTGTCAATGTGTCTGCAGGTTAAAGAAGGGCGTAGGGGTGAATTACTTCCACTTGGGTCTTCACTTGTTGACCCATTTCTGGAGAATTTAGAACAAGATAGGAAACAGTGTATTGTGAACATTGATGATATTAAAGACTGGTGGCAAAAGCTTTACTTGTGTGTGTTTGTGTGTGCATGTGCATAACACTATTTGTGCTTCTGAGTATATGAGGTTTGTGTCTCTCCGAAAAAAAAACATGCATTTATAAAAAGATACGACCTTTGACCTTGACTTACACTGTAGATTTCAAAAATAAAAATGGCGTGCTAGCTCTACAAATAGTGTAGTATGTAATTTGTGTGTTCTGTCACCAACCGCATTTAATGGATTAGTTTTGTGCTGTGTTGCCAAGGAAACAACTTATGCCAAAAAAAGAGGTCTATTGCTGCTGCTGAAGAAAGCAAACTTGCGTGTCCAAATGATTTCAATAAATGAATACTTTCTCTCTGACTGAACAACAAAGGATTTTGTAAATCATTTCATAGGCCTCAGTGTCATAAAACTCAGCGTAATGTAATAAATAGCTATGTACTGTATCAGCACAAATTTAAAAAACTACATATGAAAAACCACAGAGAGCCAGATTCCATTTTCATTGTGTTTATCAGAGGAGGACTACTAATGTAAGAAACTGGTCAGGTCATATAAACCACACAAACTTCACTATCTTACCTCAACCCGGCTGCTGTTTACACAAAACGGCCCCCGACTCAAACAAAGCTGGAAGGCTCCCTGGAAACCATGGGAAGAGAAGACGAGAACGATGAGGAGGGGAAAGAAAGAGGGGAAGAGACAGAAAAAAAAACATAACAGGGGGTGGTGAAAGAGTAGAAAGAAAACAAACAGAGAAATTAAAAAGTGCTCTTTCATTTTGATTTCTTTTTTTTTTGCTGGGAGAGTAAAACAAAGACTCACGCAGCTTCTCTCAACTGCCAACTGACATCGTCTCATCTGTAGCATTAGAAAGTACATGTCTAGCAGTTAGAAACTGCTGAAGTCTGTTTATGTGTAAAGTTACTTGTATGTGTATTTTTCAAAGTATTTTTTCCTACACTGGTGTTTAGTAGAGCAAGCATTCTGGGGGCTGATACCGACTTCACTGGAACCAGCTCCAAAGCTTGGCAAGATAATGATAATCCATCATGAAATGTTTGCTAGCACAACACCAAAACAGGTAATTCATTACTTTGTGGAATTTTGCATGGGCAGGCACTCTAAAAATTCAACAGAGCTAGCAACTCATATTCGAATAAAACATTTCAGTGCTCATTCCTTTCCTTCAAACTTCGAAGTGGTCCGCTGCCAGAACGGGGAGACCAAACCCTGAATCGCAAAACCCTCTAAGGCCCCCTGAACCGTTGAACCCTGTGGCACCGAATGTGCCGTTTAAGCTGCTCCTCCTCACACCTCACCTACACCCACAACCCAACCACACTCCCCTGGGACTGAGGGATTATTTGTCAAAACCATCAGCAGGTTCTATGAAGGAAAAAAAATAATTCAGAAAGTGTGAAGTCTGGTTTAAGTCTACAAGATGTTCCAGGAATTCCATCCATCTTCACTTGAGCTAACCTGGGATGGAGCGGACTGCGGAGATGGGAGTTTTTAGGTTGGGAGGGCGCCAAGTTTCGGAGAAATTTTCAGGGCATGTCTGTTGAAAAGGTGGACGTTCCCCTCCACTGAAGCAGTTTTCTTGCTTTTCTTTTTTTTGGCAATGCTTGTCTTGGATCGGTTGCTGTCGTCAGTGCACCATGATTGTGGTTGAAATCATTTTGAAGGATGTCTGGTATAGGCTCAGCTTTTCTGGGGCAGCACTGCCCACCCAGGAGGACCTGCTGATCTGGCTCTTGTAAAAAGCAACTCTATTCCATTTTCTCTCCCAGAGAAACACAAATAAATTCCTTTTAATCAGCCGTGGGTTCTTTGGGGGCTCATTTGGAAGGAATGTAATTGAAACTTAAGGTAACATTATTCATAAGGTAAATTTGCTTTGGTAAGCTTGATTTCTGTCTCCCACAGCTGGCCTTTGATATACCCGAGGGTGATCTCGGAGGGGTTTTTGATGAAGACACAATTATTCGAGGCGGCATGGAGGCTGGCTTTGAAACTGTTTAGGAATACCCTCTGCAAATTGTAAAAGTCATGAAGCATGGGAGACATTTCAACAAATGATTAAATACAAACTCTCCAATATCATGAGTTGTCCTTGGCTCTCACTTCCTGTCTGTCTTCTTTCCCTCTTGTTCGCTGCTTTCCTCTCCCTGTGTTGGCTTCTGTCGCTTTCTGGAAGTTGCTGAGGGGGAAAAGGTCCTGAGTTCAGCTCCTCTGAAAGGGGATCCAAACCGCGTGCTAACGAGAATGCCAAGCCTAACAGGGACTGACAGCTCATCGCACTGAGAGGTGCTGTGTGTGTGTGTGTGTGTGTGTGTGTGTGTGTGTGTGTGTGTTTAGAGGGTTGGGGGGGGGGGGGGGGGGGGGGGGGGGGTTGGTGTCAGAGCGTGCCAAGTATCTGTGTGCATTTATTATGAAAAGGCAAACATCCCTGGTGAAACTTAATAACTCTTTTTTTACATGCATGCAAGAATGCATCCACATAAACACACACGAAGATTGGTGTTAAATTGCACACAATCACGCGGACGCACTGTTCACACGCATCAATCAGTCGGCAATAATAATCTAAAGGAATTTGATAGGAAAACTAAAGGATAAGTGCCTCCCCCTCCCCACCGTCATGGCCGTATAACCACCAGCTTTCTCTGCCCGTCTCTCTGGGCTCAGATGAAAAGCACATGGGTCAGAGCATAGTGAAAGTAAGAAATGAAGAGGCAAGAAGAGGAATAAAACGGACGTGAGTCAGTTGGAGGTTAAGGGGTCAGAGTTAGTCAGGAGAGACGAGAAAGTGCTTATGAGAAATGGTCGAGAGAGAGAGAGCTAAAGAGAAAGTGAGAGAGAGAGAGAGAGAGAGAGAGAGAGAGAGAGAGAGAGAGAGAGAGAGAGATAAAGGCAACTGAGGGGTCAGGCTGGGAGCGAGGGAACAGTCAGCCATTTTCAGATGAAAGGAATCCAACCAATCCCCTCAATGATAAACATGTGTCTGTGTCACCCATCCCAGGACTCTGCTCTATTTATGTGTGTGTGTGTGTGTGTGTGTGTGTATGTGTGTCTGCGTTGTTCACTGTTACAGACACTGTGACTCCTGACACTGACAGTGCCGATGATGATATACACTCACACACACACTGACACCTTGTCCACCATTTTGGCAACAGCGGGGGGAAATGTACTGCGTGAGTGCTAACTGACACAAACCATCACACCCTCAACACAACAGCAGCCAGATAACAAAACATTGCCTCTGCTCTCCTGTCTCTCCCTCCTTTCTCCTCTCATCCTGTCCTCACCTGCCTTCCAACTCACTGTTCACTTACGCCATAAAGGAGTAGAAAAAACAACTTGAACTTCCTTGAACTAACTAAATCATAGTGGTGAACAGTGATAAAAAGGTGGGCTATATTACAGCATGTTCACTGACAGTCAGCAGGGTTTGTCAATCCCTTGAATATACAGCTCCATCTCCAAAAAATATGCTCATAAACAACTTATTTCCTACGTGTCTTCCGAATTAAACAATAAAATGTCATTTTTAAATGACCAAACAATACATTTTTCTGAGATGATGCCATGATTTTGGTGGGATGACATAATTTATCTGTGTTGTAATTGGACAACACCAAGGTTTGGTTGGGTTTATGCACATGAACGACATGGTTGAGGTTAGGGGAAAACCAGCATTGTCTGTCGGAAGGAAACGGGAAATGAACAGTGTGTCAAAGTTTGATGTTGTGATGTTGCTCTATAACAACGTCATGCTATTTTCTCCTTTACTCATACAAGCAGCTAGAGGGCTTTGTCACTTGTAAACACATGTTTTAATCACGACTAATGCTGTTTTTTTTTCTTAGGAGGACAGTCTTCTATTTTTCATTACCAAATATGTTTTTTCAAGAAACAACTGACTACTGAGATTACATTTTCTTTTACATTTTAGATTTTTATCAATCAAGCCAGGAAATATCCGCACTGAACATATCTGCAAATTTTTCATTGCCAACACAATAAACACAAACAATAGATGCATATTTTCTGTAAATATGCTGAATTTGTTTTCCCTACAAAACCTGCTCCTGTCTGCTTAAGCATGATTAACTTTTTGATGGTTACATTTAGGCAACTCAAAGCACTTGGTTAAAGTTTGGGAAAGATTGTGGTCTTAGTTAAATATTGAAAATGTCAGTCCTGACTTGAAGCCCATGATGAGATGTGCTCACACGTTCAATATTTGACCAAAAAACATGATTTTTCCCTAACCTTAACCAGCCTAACCACACTGGGGATGGATAATGAAAACTCAGGCCTCCGGTATCGACATCCCGTGCTTTCTGTCATGACTTTTAAGTGTCTTTTCCTTAACTTATGATGTTTTTTTTTGACAGATGATTTGGCCTCTATGGAGCTTTTTTAGTTGACTCACATTGTTTTAAAAACAAAGCATCACAAAACTTTTTTGTAGCTGACAAATGCAATTGTCTTTGAACCTGATATAAGACACCTTTGTAGGAGTGTTTGCAATTCAACCCAGTCTCATGGCAGTTTGTGAAATAGTCACGAAATTCAGTCTATAGATTCGTGTACATGGACGTGAATTTTCCATTTTTTTCACTACACTTAGCACGACTTTCAGACTAATTTATTTCAATTGGAAGTATGTTTCGTTCCTGCACCATGTTTGTTTTTCTATCAGTCGGGACTTGGGAGCACAGAAGCTATATTGTTTTTTCACATTTGTTGTTCTTTTTAAAAAAAATATGACCACTACATTACTCAACATTTAATCACAAGATTTTATCCTTGTTTTTATTTCTTTATTTTAATTTTATCAGTAGCCTACAGTCAGTGGTCCACTTTAGTTTGGTGGGCGGACCGGAGAACCCACTGTTATGTGTTAAGGTTTTCTTTTAATGATATCTTTGACATTTCTTGATAACTCAACAATACCACAAGTTAATGTTATGGCCATCAATATTTCTCCTTCGATTCTGAGAAATACAGTTTTTTTGTCAGGTTTTGATAGTGGTAGGCTACAGAAGAGCATTGTGTTTTAGGCGGATGTGGCACGTTCGACTACTGCTGTCTGCCATAGGTGGGCTTCATTCCATTTAAAATTGCTGCCGGTCCACCACGACCCGAATCCAAACGCTACTATCTCTGTTAAGAAAAGTTTTACTAGCCTGTGATAGTAAAATATGAAGTTGCTCATTTATTTTTGTATTTCCAAGAATATGTGGCTGTGGATATTTATGAAATCATCTTCCTTAAAACAGTCTTCCTCAATTAATATTGAGCCAGGTTGTCCAATAAAGCATTCCAATGTTCTGTATGTGTGTATGTGTATGTGTGTATGTGTGTGTGTGTGTGTGTGTGTATTTGTGTGTGTGCATCTAAATCTTGTAGCATGGCCATATAAATAGGTGAAGACAGAGTTGTCAAACTGGACTTTACATTTCACATCCTTCATTTAATCCCTGCACGTGTCACTTTCATATATTTTATCAACCCATAGCACATTCCATATTTCCTTTGTACAGTCAATATTTCATTTCAAGTTTTATTACTTTGTTTATGTCATTATTATTTATTACTACCATACTTTTGTCTATTTTTATTCTTCTGTGTTGAGTTTTTTTGGGAGCAAATGCCAAGACACATTCTTTGTATGCTTGCATTGGCTAATAAAGCAGATTCTGATTGAATGGGCTACCGTATGTCATGCTGATATAAAATCACAAAACTAAGAATCATAAAGATACAAAAAAATCTCCAGGGTTGTGTAAATAGTAGCCTACGCATGCGTTGGTTTTTGACGACCTGGGAATGAGAACGGGTTAGTCTTTTTTCAGCCCTAACCTTAACACCCAAAGTTCCGCAGTACCAGTGGCCCCTAACCTAACCCTAACCCTAACCCAAGCACTTCAGGCCTTCTTCCAAGCCTGTAGTAATGTACTAGATTGTCAGCATTATTGTAATCTCTGAAGGTGACTCATTTTGGTCACTATTTCCACTAAAAAAGAAAAAGCAAACAAACAAAAAGCCTCAATTTATATCTTGGTCCTTCAAAGTGCTCTCTGAAACCAGACCTGGGATGGCTTGTGTCCATGAAATGAGAAAATTAAAACTTTGTTGTGGAGCTAAACCAAATACATCATTGGAAAGGTCTTTGCCTAGGGATTAACATATGTCAGTACGAAGACTCTACATGGCTCCTACTTTGAAATACTGACCTTTAAACCTTGACTTAGATGCATGTTTGAAGGTTTATAATGTGCTAATAAAGTCTGTATCTATGGAGCTGTGTGAAAGTTAATCAGGGATTTTTTCTAAGAAAGGAACAAAGCCAGCTGATGCATCATGGCAGACAGGCACGAAATAAAGCTGCTAACATTAGCTAGCCCGATTCACCCAACACTCAACAGTTTATAAAAACTTCATAAAAACTCTGATTTTAATCCTACTGCTTTGGTTGTTAAACTGTTATTCATTCAGTCTGTCAGTCAAACTGTCGGGTTTTATCATGTTTTATGTGAGTGGCCCACTTTCAGAAAAGGACAGCAATATTAAAACTCAACATTTTTGAGTTCTGCACACAAGTCAGTGGATCCTTCAGTACGCCCACTGAACTGATGCGGACCATTGACTGTACTGATACAATTAAAATAAAGAAAAAAAAACAAGGATAAAATCTTGTGATTAAATGTTGAGTAATGTAGTGGTTATAGTTAAAAAAAATGAACTATAACCACTACACAGCGTCTGTGCTCCCGAGTCCCGACTGACAGAAAAAAAACATGGTGCAGGCAGGAAACATACTTCCAATTGAAATATATTAATTTGAATGTCCTGCTGAGTGTCATGAAATAAAAGGAAAATTTGTGTCCATGTACATGAATCTACAGATTAGATTTCATGACTATTTCATGACCTGCCGTGAGACTGGCTTGTGCAATTGAGATCAAGAAACTTCCAACTTTTTTTTTGAATTGAGTGTATCATTTTATCTGCTCTCTCCTCTCCTCTCCTCTCCTCTCCTCTCCTCTCCTCTCCTCTCAGGGTCACAGTAAACACCATTCAGTCATTCAGGGATCTCTGCAGTAAAAGTTGAGGTCCCCTCCCTCCACCCCTCTCTCTCCCCGAGACGGAGGTTGAGAGAAGGGCCTCTGTGGCTCTCTGTTGACTCACCCACCTTCTTGGAGGGTTGCCATGGCTACTGCCAGCCTGCCCTGAAATGAACCAGGTGGGGGTGTTGATGGGGTGGGGGTGTGGACAGAGAGAGCAGGGGGTCAGAAAAGGAGAGGAAATGAGAGAGAGAAAGGGATAGTGACCTGAAGAAAAGGGAAGAAAGAAGAGAAATACAGATTCTTAAGCTCGTTCCTGTTGTTCAAAAGGTGTCATCCCCACACTGCAAACATCAGTGTGTGTCCATGGGATTTACAGTAAAAAAAAACTCTTTTAGGTCCAGCATGTGTTTGTATGTGTATGCATATTTATACCAGTGTGGGTTTAATTGTGTGTTACTTCCTTCATGGTATTTTCACAACAATGGCTTTGGCAGACAGGGTATTTATTTGTGGGAGCTACAGAGTACAATCATTCCTTTCCATTCTTCTGCCTTAACCCTGAGGCATCTGTCAGTAAGCCCCTCAGTGTGTGTGTAGCCATTGAAACCATGGCTACTCACCCGTAACCACACTCTTGACGATTGGGTCACTGGCACACACTCATGCATGCAGGAGAACACATAAACACTCATAGACACTAAGACTGTGGCACCGGTTGATGTGGCTCCATTTCTACTCAAATGACTTTGACAGATATTGTTTTCGGTGACTCTCAAGTCGATAACATCATGTGTGTGTGTGTGTGTGTGTTTATGGCACATACCATTCTCATTTTAGGTAACACACTGGAGCCTCAGCCTCGACTTCAGCACTTAATTACTGTCAAAGCCGATGTGTAGCTGGTACTAAACTAACAGTGATCTAGTAAAACCCCAGTGTTAATTAAGATAGGCTTTGGCCCAGCAGGGAGTGTGGTGAGATGGAAACTGAGAGCTTGGTGTGGAAAAAGAAAAAGCTCTTGAATGTTGAGACAATTCAACCAGTGATACACATGTCCATGTAAATACACAGAGGCCCAGCAAAGCAGTTCTTGTTTCCCCAACGGTTAGATTCAGATCAAAAGTTTGGTGAAACACTGGTCTATTTTAAAGATCAGAGAGAGAGAGAGCAAATCATCTTTTACAATAAACACTAAATAAACAGCTCTGGAAACACACAGCAGTTTTGATGGGAAATTGTTTCCTCTGTGGTGAAACTTGGCCCATTAGGTGTGTGTGAGTGCACATGTCGTTGTAAGATTGAGAATGTGTTTGTGTTTGTTTGTGTGTCTGTGGCTCCAGAGCCAGTTCAGGCAGACAGTTGGCCCGCAGTCTCAGGCAGCGATCAGGAGAAAGATAACGCTAAGGTTAGGCCAGGGTCACTAAGAGGTAGTGTGTGTTTGAGTGTGTGTGCATTTGGGAGCTGTCCTCACAAAAAGTGTCTTGTAGCTGCACATGTTCAGTCATTTCCGTCCAAACAACTGTTCTGTGTCTGCACACCATAAAATTGGCCTCCGAGAGGAACATTTCCACTGCACCTTCAGTTTTTGATCAGTGTTTCCTGCAACACAATCCAAGCTTTAATTTCAAAACTAAGATTTGAAACTTCACTTGTCAACATGTAGAGTTCATTTGCAGTCCTACACTCTCAACAAAAGTTTGTCCAAAAGATTAATCATATAGGCTTTTTTTAAAAAAAACATTTTAAAAGTTTAAAAATTTGTTTAAAATTTTAAAAATACTTTAAAAGAGAAGAAAATGTCTCTAAATTACAAACAACTACATTACTCAACAAACTAAAATTTCCTAAAATGGAAAAGGGGAAAATGTGTGCATATTAGGGATGTGCATCTCCATCCCTGAGGCCAATGTGATACGCGTCTCGATGCATTGCCAACGATCCAATACATTAAAGATACATATGAAGCAAATACCAATGCAATACAATTTATCTCTATTGTGATGCAGCATGATTTGACACAATGCGATACAACGTGATACGATGCGATTTGACACAATGCCAAACAGTGATGCTATGCAATTCAATATGGTAGAGTTTGATTTTATTTCTTAAGCATACATCAAATCATAAATTAACTAAAAAAGTGCCATTTTTACTTTATGTATTTGTTTCTCTAGTACTGCAACTCAGTAAGCATCTCATTCATGCTGTTTCTTTTTGATCTTTAAAAAACACTAAAAAAACACCTTTAAGAAAAACACTTGGACTTTTCACAAACAGGCCTTCTCACAAATCCTTTGTAGTGTAGTGTTCTCTGTCTCTAGTTTACATGCCTATGCTCTGTGACCCAAACAATTACTGTCAAAATAGTTTAATAATTCACTTAATTACACTTAAGCAGAACAATGACTGAAGAGAGCGAGTTCCACCTGGAACATTTTGGCAGCGCACCACTTAGTTGTAGTATACTAGAGCACTTGAGAAACAGCTTAGAGAGGAGGAATCAATCTAAACATCAAATTGCTGGTCACATTTCTAAATAATAAATGCATAGGCTCTACTAATAATTATATATAAATAAATTGGATTTTAGCGATGCAAAGATGTTAGAAATGATGCATCACGATTTCATCCCAGATTGTATCCAGTGCACCCTTTTTTAATTGGGGCAATTGCATTGTGAACATTTATGCTAGCCCCATCCCTCGTGCATATCTATGTAGGAAACCACCATTTGCCATCCATCCATTTTCTTTACAGCTTATCCTCTTATCCTCTGGAGGGTTGTGGGGGCGCTAGAGCCAAAGTCAGCTGACATTTGCGAGAGGTGGGGTACACCCTGGACAAGTCACTAGTCAATCAGAGGCTAACATAGAGTACAGAGACAAGACAGACAACCATTCACACTCACATTCACACCTATGGGCAATTTAGAGTTTCATTCTGTGGGAGAAAACCAGAGTACCTGGAGAGAACCTACACAGAAATGGAGAGAACATGCAAACTCTTCACAGAAAGGCCCCAGCCAGCCAGTGGGTTTAAACTCAGAACCTTCTTGCTGTGAGGCAACAGTGTTAACAACCATGCCACCCTCATTTGCATGTCATAAAAAGTGTTTCAGCAGTGGAAAAATGTGATGTAATATGTCACTAGTAAGTTGTTTATTTTATTTCTATGAGAAAACACAAAAAAGGACAGACAATTAAGATTACACACTAACACACAGAAAATAATACACTACAAACTAGACTTTTTCCCCTGTACAGACGTCCTTGTACATTTCATGTAACACTTAACATTGTTCTGTTCTCTGCTACCTCTGCTTCTAGCTGTTTCTTCGTGTTTTATTCATGATTTGCCTTGCAGTGCAGACAAACTGCAGAAGTTGTAATCTTGTTTATCCAGTACTCCTCCCTTCTGCTTCGGCATTCCTCTCCATCGGTGTGTGGCCTCTTTGATGATTTGTGGCCCATTTAAAGCCACAATCCTGTGATCTGTTGGTCGGGGTGACCACAAACCCTCAGCATGGCTGACCAAGTCTGCCCTTGAGCCGCTGTGGGCTGCGCAGACACACACACACACACACACACACACACATACCACACAGGAACACACACACACACACACAGTCTCTCTCACACACACAAGATATAGAGAAAGACAGACATATGTAGACAGAGGTACGTGCCCACATGCAGTATATACAACTTACACCTACAGCACACACACACACACACACACACACACACTCAAACACTGAATTATGGGTCTTTCCCACAGCCTGATCCCCTCTGTCAGAAGGCTGTGCTGAGCTGTGGTCCAAACCCAATGTTTTCCTTAATAGAGGGTATGGGTGCTAAAACTATTAGAGGCAGCAATCATAGTCTTAATCATATTGGATTTCTTCATACCATGCACTTTCCCTGGGAGGCTACATAGCTCTCAGCTCTGGGTGGTTGGAGGTTAGATGAATATGGAACTGTATGCAAGTTTGTGTGTGTATGTCTGTGCATTGCAAGAAAGCAGGAATGAAAGGGTATATGTGTTGATAAAGTTGCTGTATATATTAACAAGTTTTTGCATGTGAGGTTGTCTAGAAAGCCAAAACAAACTATACATGCATTTATGAGTAATCTTCAGTATAATTCTCTTATTATGTATATGTATACTTCTGTGTGTGGGAGATAATGCTGTTTAGAAAACTATGGTTCAGTTGTGGGGAGCCAAACACTGAAAGGTTTCAGGTCAGACTTGACAAAAGTACAGAAACAGATAACAAAGACAATCTAGCGATAAAAGAAGAGCCAAGAATGTGACAGAGCAAAAATAAAACTGGCAACAGAAATATGTGTCACAGATTCATGAAGGAATAAATTCATGTGCACGCCAGACGTGGTGAAATTTAAATCCGTGCTGGCGCTGTGCTAGAATTATCACATTAACTCCTGTTGGATGGTGCACGCAGATGCATATGCATGCATGAACCACACAAACAAAAAGCAAACAGAGAATGAACTCAAAAACTTTCGGCCGTAGCTCTCTCCATCCGCTGACTTTCTCAACTTTTTTCTGTCTCAAACCCACCCGTACACACACACATACACACACACACACATGAAAATGAATCAAGGTTGTAAATAAATTAGGGGGATTGTAAAAACATTCTCTAAGCATTGGCGTAGGCTCAAATCAACAGAGCTGAGTGCCTAAACTGCAGATTTATGAAATAATGAGAGTCTTATGAGGGCAGTTAAATACCCTGTCTCTGATGTGACAGCCAGTGCCGCTCATACATTCAAGGCCAGCATGAGGAAGAGCTACTAATCTATGGCCAGCATTAACCCCTCCACCACATGCCGTCAAGACTCTGCCTTCCACCTCCAAACCGCCGGCAGCATTGAGGAGTTATTTCCCATATCCTATCGCTAGGCTCTCTCCCTTCACCGCCTCCCACTTGGTGCTTCTGTCTGTTTGTTTGTCTGCTTTGCTCTGTCTCCATGTTGGCTCTGCTAACTCCTTCTCTGCCCTCCCTCTTCCTCGCAGACAGACACACAAATGCTGTTTTCCTCTGTCTCGATTTTCTCTCATCTCTCACACAAGCAAACACACTTATGCACATACAGAAATCTTTTTTTATTTTCCCTCCCACTCTCTTTCCTCCAACATTGATTAGTTACTCTGATGATGCAGGCAGACTCATTTATGGCTTGCTCGTAAACTTGATTAATTCCTCCTCAGTCCAATTTTGAGCACAGGCCTGATGTCTGTTTTAGCTGTCAGTACGAGCAGGTTGTGTTAATTAATTGCAGTATGGCAAGGCTAAAACTTCTAAACCGCAGTAATTAAGAGTAGTACTTTGGAAGCCTCCCAGCTGACGTCCTAACTTCATAAATCTCTTTTTTAAAAAAAAAAGAAATAAATAAAAAACTGTAAAACATTCTCTGATCAAGAGAAGTCAGCGTTTGTAACACTTTTGTAGTAACACCAGAAACCCCTATTATATCACCTCTTTATACCTCATTTTCAGTTTTACACACTCACTTTCCTCCCTAACACCTCCTTTTCTCAGCTAACATGTTGTGTTTCTTTGTATTTTTCCTTCTTTGGTTTAAAACTTTCAATCCCCTTTGAAGGCATTTCAAGGCCTGTGTACAAATGGTGGAGTTTTGTGCAGGTGTGTGTATGTCTGTGCATTATCGCTCTTTATGATCAGTCCATGTGGAAGTGTATCAAGAAGTTCGCGTGTACAGAGATTTCCTGAGCCAGTCCAGCACTTGAAACCTGGACTGTTAATCCGCTATTCATGTGCTTTTCATTCACAGATAGAGTCTTCTAACAACTCCAAAACCATCCACACATCACATTTTCTGCATTTAACATATGCAGACATTGAAACCTTGAAATTGTTGTTTAATAAGCAGCTAGGCATTTACTGACCGCCACCAACAGTTAGCTTAGCATCTGTGACTGCATGCAGCACTCTAAATGTACAGTGCTTACAGTGAAGCTGAGGCTTCACACACCCTTTAACTCTAAACAAAACCAGGCGATTCCTGAGTGCAGGCGTACCAATGCTAGCCAATGCAGATAAGAACAAAATGTAACTTTGGAGTTACCAGAAGATGCATCCCTCCTGTTTCAGCAGAAGTTAAAGAACATATCTTGGACCAGTCTTTCAGCTTAACAGGGGTGGAGAATATTCAAATCATTTACTGTACCTAAAAGTACAGTTAAAAAAGTTAAAAGTACATTTTATTGTTGGATTTTCATTAATGATGCATTAATGTGTAAGAAGCATTTTAATTTGTCACTGGTGTAAGTTTTGTTGAGCAGTATAATCTGTAGCATATATTTTATAAGCTCAGCATATGTCTTGAATATAAAATTAAAGTTACCAGTAATTACAGCTTTCAGATAAATGTAGTGGAGTAAAAAGTACACTTTTCCAATTTCCTTCTGAAATGTAGTGCAGTAGAAGTATAAAGTAGCATAACATGGAAATATTCAAATAAAGTACAAGTACATCAAAATTGTACTTCAAGGATAGGGCAGGCGATTTTCTATATTTTTCTTATTTCAAAAAAATCTCATGTGCAGAGCCAAACCAACAATGAACTAGTCCTACTTACAAGTATTGTGTGCTCATCCAAAACCTGATACGTCATATTCTTCTGTGCCATAGAGCTCTATCGATGTTAAAAAACTATTAAAAGCATATCAATGAGCCACAGCGTTGCACTGGGTGACATGTACCATCGTCACAAAGGCAATGGTTACTGCAGTTTGTTTAGAAACGGCGCCAAAGTCTAATAACAGCAATCACATTTTCAGTCTCAGCTCAGAGGCACAGAGGAATCTGATATATCGGGCTTTGGATGAACACATAATACTTGTACGTAGGATCGGTCCATTGTTGGTTTGGCTTGGCACATGAGATTTGTTGACAATAAGGAAAATATAGAAAATCGCCGGACTTATCCCTCAAGTGCAGCACTTACATCCTACCACTGCAACTGCTGATAAATTTACACACATACACTAAAAATTGTGATGGACAGAATGTGGCATGGCAAGAGGTAAATCTTCCTCTGGTAATGTAAGAAACGATGAAACCCACAAATATTTTCTACCACTAAAAATATTTTTTTTTCTGTCTGTCAAACACATCAGAATCTCTCCGATGGTCCCACAATTGTTAGTTGCTGGCAAACCTTGGTAGGCAAGAGTTGGGAAGATTGTCCACGTTTGTATGTGTTTGTGTATTCCTCTCCACGCTCAAGACAGCTTGTTCTCATTGGGGAGATCATTTGGACTTCGCTTCCTGGTGGATGTGCTGACACAACATTTTGAAATGACAGAGTAGCCTTACCCTCAATCATAGTGTGATTTCACCTCCTCTAAACACACTTATCTAACACTCACTCACTCACACACATACAGCGCTTGTTCACAGTCTGCGTCTCTTTTAAGCCCGGAAGGTATACATTACAATCTTGCTCTGTCTCTCTCTGTTTTTCTGCAGGCTGAATACGCTTGCATGAAATTGAACATTTCTCCTGCTGATTTGCCGTGAAATGGTGTGCTTGTGTGGGATTATGCTGTGTTAGCTTCAGCATTGAGTCTAAGAGCCGTGACTGAGGGGAGCACGGAGAGGAGAGGAGAGGAGAGGTAGAGGAGAGGAGAGGAAGTTTGGTCCACTATTCCTGCTTCTGCTGCTCTGTGCAATTTGGACAAACTCTGTAGTGAAGACAGACACAAACACACAATATCCACATGCATGCACGTATGTGTACAAGCGTTGAGTTACCAGTGCATGCTCACACAGAGAGCCTGTGTACGAAATGGAGCACAGGAAGGAGGAAGGAGATGAAAAGCTAAATAAACAGAGATCAGTGACAGTGGTGGAAGGAAAGCCGCCATCAAATGAAAGAAAAGAAAGAAAGAGAGGGATGGGTGGGAGAGAGATGAAGGGCTGTTGCTGAACTGTATAATCCAGAGATTTGTCATTGAAAGCGCATAACCTGGGCGGGGAAAGGGAGGAAGGCCAGTGATTGAGGGTTTGAGGATTGATGGAAGTTGAGAAGACATGTTTTGTTTTTGGAGGGATGGGGACAGGTCGGAGGATGGAGGGGCTTTGGGAGGATGAAGAAGGGAGATGGTGGAGGACAGAGCTGCCCAGCTGTGCTCCAGACCTGTTAAACAGAGAGGAGGAGGAGGAGGAGGAGGAGGAGGAGGAGGAGGAGGAGGAGGTGAGGGCCAATAGGTCTGCTCCTTCCTCTCTTTTCTCTACCTCTCCTGGCTAACTGTAAACATCTGGCCTTTTGTCTTTCGGTC
Source organism: Thunnus albacares (assembly GCF_914725855.1). Taxonomy (NCBI): domain Eukaryota; kingdom Metazoa; phylum Chordata; class Actinopteri; order Scombriformes; family Scombridae; genus Thunnus; species Thunnus albacares. Next base: position 21,375,744 of record NC_058114.1, on the reverse strand, counting down.
TTGACTGAACGCACTCTTACGTATTTTTACATTATGTCCCCCTGCTGTGTCTCTTCCACTCTTTCTCTTTCTCCCTCTTCTCCTCTCATGCTGTCTCTCACTTTATCCCATCTTTCTCACTTAATTCTCTCTCATCTCCTCCTCCATTTACCTTCTACTCCCCTACTCAACTGAAACACACATGCACAACATGCAGACGTTAACTCATACATAAAAACCTCTCAATCATATCCCTTTGATATGGAAATGTGCTTTCTTTTATAGCCACAGTCTGCTGCATCACGCTCTATGGTACTTAAGTGTCCGCTACTCTGCAGGGGAAAACAGTTTGGTCGTGGATACTTGCTGAGGTGCACACACACACACGCACACGCACACACACACACACACACACACACACACACACACACACACACACACACACAAGCGCACACGCACATACACACACACCTTTGCTTAAGTAGTGATTTATTTCAGGAAAAATCTGCTTGACTCAACTTGGCATTACATCATTTGAATATCATCAGAATGATGTGTGATAATTGAGGGCTGAATGTGTGCACGCACTCGCAGACACACTAACCTCTCCAAGGATTCCTCTTTTTCAAAGAAATGAATTTAGTCAACTGGACCAACTCCTACTAACTGTTTGGACACTTGCTGTTTCTCAATCTGGATCCGGTTTTTCCTCCATTACACAATTTATGTTCATGCAGGAGATTATGTGTTGCTCTCGTGTTTCAGCCGGACCTCAGATGTGGACTTTGCCAATGACAAATAATTCTGTTGGAATTATTCTGTCTAAAGCCATTAGTCCAACCAAAGCAGACTTTGGGAGATAAGAGAGAGTGGTCGGGCCCTAGATTGGGGCCGGGGAGGCATGTTTTAAACATACACAGCTGTTTCTGACTGCTCCTTTCTCATGCCGCGGAGAAGACCCGGCTCATCTGGTTTGGATAGCATCACACATCATAATGGGAGCCGGATAAATCCGATGGAATTCAATGAGCGTTTTTCCCTATAGGAAAAAAAAAGCAGTCTGTGAAATGTGTTAGGATTAGTGATGTTAATGGTGGACTACAAGCTATGGGGGAGATAAAGTTAGAGTGATCTGATCTTGGGATCCTAGCAAGTCATTTAATCTTATTTTCTTTAAAACAACTGAAAAAATTTGATGGTGGGTGTGGGTCATTTCATTTCCATCAAGTGAAGTTCATTTAATACAACAGTTTCTTGAAATAAATCAGATCACGCCATGAAAAAATTAAAAAAATATATACATTGTGAAGCAAATTCATTTTTCACCTATCACATATTCACTTGTTTAAATAAAACTAGATTTTTAGACCTTTTCTTCTAGGCTTCATTAAAGGCGCTGCTGTCAACACCTTTTCCTCCAACACCCCATAAACACACACTAGCACAAGGTGTTTTTCTTCAGTTAGCAGTGAATCTGAAGGGGATACAACTGAGATAAATTTATAGACCCTAACAGCTAAAGTATACGCTGTGCTTTCAACACTTTATAAAAGTTGGAAAAACCATGGCATCTTTTGGAACACCAATGGTCTATGCACAAGGAGAGTAAGGTTTAATTTATTTTAATTTCATTTAATTTAAGCCTGCATTCATTGAAGTTGTATACATGGACACCTAAACATTCACTAAATATTGACATATTCTCACCTTATAAAATCGTTACGGTTTACTGTTAGCAAATAGTTGCCTATTTATACATCCGGCAGACATAGAGCAACATAGTATTCATTTAGAGTCATAGTTTGGCCACCTGACATTGGAAAGTCCAATTTTCAATGGACTTTAGACTTCTGATTTGACTTTTTGGTTTCACCAACACCTGGGTCTTAAGCTTTTATATGCTCCACTTTGCTCTCCAGTTATTGCTAACTTGGTTTGTCTGCTGTTTGGTGCTCGGCAGGTAGTTTATCTGAGCTTTTTTTGCTGAAAACAACTCTGCTTCACCTTGTAAAGAGGTAGTGGTGAGAGCAAACCAAAATATTAAGGCTGCAGGCCGTAAAACCAAAACAAAAAGCTAAAAGATGCTAAAACACTGCAGAGCTTGAGGGAAAAGCAGAGCTGGGTGATAGTTCTCTGAGGCTTTGTCTCCTTGAGTGACATCATTCATAAAGTCATTTGATCCATAGTTAATACAAAAATATTCCTTAGTGCAGCTTTAATTTACCCTTTTTTAAAAAAAAAAAAATAAAGTGTTGTGTTTTCACATGTATTCAATTTAGTCAGGAATCAGAAGGAAAGACTTTCTCCTTCACCACCTGTTACACTTTCCTACATTATTATAATGTTCAGCTGTGTTGTTCTGCTTTTATATTTACACTCACACTTATGCCTATCCAACAGGTTTGGGCTCTTGATGTTGAAAAAAAAATTAGCACAATTTCCCTCTGTAATTTTCTACCACTCTTTCACACACACATACACACACACACACACACCCTGCTGTGGGCATTCACGGTGAGGGACCAGCTGTGTGCTTTTTCACTCCGGATCAAGTGATACTTTATTATTTTCTCTGTTTTCTGGGGAGGCAGGAAAGCTGGGATGACTGGCGCAGTGGCAGCGCTGCCAAGTCAAACAGCAGGGTTTATTTGTGGACAAGTGTAGGGAGAGCTGGGGCGACACCCAGCACCCCCACTCACTGGAGACTCTTATTAAGAGGAGAGACAGGAGGCTCTGGGGACTGGAGGGGTATATACTGTATGTTTGTACTATGGTGGGATGGGGGTTAAAGTATGGGTGCCTATAGGTCTAGTTTTATTAGAGGAAAGAAGAAGAAGAAAAAGAAGAAATGAAAAGGAGCAAGAAGAAGGAGAATAGAAGTGGAAGTGGAGAGAATGACAGGAAGGGTAAGAAAAAGACAAGGAAGGGACGGATGTTGAGAGGATTTTTACCATTCCAAGCTAAGACATGGATATCTCCCATCATTAGACCCTTCACCCCCTGCCTCAGAACGGAAATAAGACAGGACGGAAGGAAGAAGGAGGGTGAAGAATGAAAGGCTTTCTGTGGAAGCTGGGAGCAGCAGGCCTCTGCTACTGGGATTGTCCCTCTGGTAATCCCTGGATTTCCTAGGCTGAGACAGGAGGTAGACCAGGCAGGGTGAGAGACTTAGTGAGACATAGAGAGAGAGAGGGAATGAGAGAAGAAAGAGAGGAAGCGGGAAGAGAAAGAGAGGCGAAGACAAAGGAGAAACAATACTCAAAACATTGGCACCGTCTTGAGTGGAAAAGATCTGACTTGTATTCTCTTTTATTTCCTGCAAAATGTGGTTTGTATACAGGTATTGCTCACAGAGGAACGTGTGTAATTATTAGAGCGTGCGGTTATGGGTGGATGCATGTGTTTGTGAGTGTGCATGCATGTGTGTGTGTGTGTGTGTCGTGGGTATTAAAAGGGATAAAGATTTGGAAGAAACAGAGGCTCTGGTTTGCTGCAGCTCCTGCCAGATGCGATGAGCTGAAAGTGTTGCTTACCTTCAAATAAGTAAACTATACGTGCAGAAAGGCGCCGAGAGGCTGTAAAACTACTTTGGCAATGCTCTGACATTGGAGGTCGCATTTGAGGCATTTTTATGCTCGAATGTTACTTTTAAAGCCCTTAAAAGGTTACACAATTCCCTTGGAGAGAGAGAGAAAAAAGGAACAAGTCATGAAGACCTTGTTGATAAAACTGTAGGAGACAACAGTGAAGCTATCATGTGAGACTTTCCAGGCAACTTTGATGTGGTCTTGTGTGACACCATCTCTTCCACCCTAATGTATTCAAGGTGCCTTCAGAGTAAGGGTGGACTGAGAGATCAGACAACAAGCATGCTTTTAAAATACCCCTACCACTGCTATATGCACACTCAGACATGAAGTCAAACTGAGATAGGACAGGTTAAAAGAAAATGGATGCAGTTTTTTTTTGTAATGAATTCTTTTATGGTTCTCTACTGTGGCCATGTAGGGAGAGTACGCTCACACAAATTGGTATCTACCCTTTTTTGGGGCTGCTCTGTGGGGAACAGGGATGAGATATCGCACTTCTCCTATTCTTGGGTTGCCCTGGATGTTATTTCAACTCCCTACCTCCTTCCCTTCAGTCACCCCAGGGTGCTGTGAACCCAATCCCCTCTTGTTGTCTGTAGCCAGAGCCCATGGGGGAAGCTGGCTCAGTCCGGAGGAACCCAGCGGTGCGTGTCTTGGGTCAGGGGTCTGGCTCTTCTCTTTCTCAAGCGATGAAACACAAGCGGCTCTCAGGGAGACGAGACCGGTCAAGGGGAACACACCACCCTGAAACTGTTTGCGCTGTTTTCTTCATCAGCACCTGATTAAATGACCAGAGATAAGGACTCTGAGAGAAAGAGATGAATTCTCATTTTTGTTTGGATTGTCTGAGTTTAAAGGTCCCACAAAGTAAATTAAAGACACCATGTTTAATGTGATTGATAACTTCATCCTTACTGTTTCTGTTATTTTTCTAACGTTATGATGTTGGATTTCTATGTAAAACATGGTCAAAGTTCCAAAATTTGAGGTGAATGTATTTAAAATACTCGCTGCAAGTCAAAAGCCTAGGCTTCAGCTGGCTCTGAATGCTTCGGTTGCAAAGTTACCTCTACTTCATCCTCATGATGACATCAGATCGCTTGCATATGCCCACAAATGGCCATCTGTTCCGTAGCCTTTGTTGCTAAGGTTGTTCAATGGATTGTTCGTGCTGTCCACTCACATATTTTGGATCGGATTTGGGCTCGAACATGTACGTATGTATTGGAGAAGTTTCCATTTTGAGTAAAGAATGAGAAAAATAAGTGAAATCCTACCAGTATAGTTTACTTACGTGGCCTCCAGAGCCACCAAAAGTCTGCAAGGGGCAGCTGGCCAATCAGAACACAGTGGGCTCATCGAGAGGGGGGCCTTAAAGAGACAGGAGCCTGTTTCAGACAGAGGCTAAACTGAGAGGCTGCATAATGGTCCAGCATAAGATAAATTAGGAGTTTTTTGAACTGTAAATCATGCAAAGATATTCCAGTAGAAGCCCAGAATATAAATATAGGCCTGGGAATGTGCATGATATGTCTTCTTTAAGACCACATTTCCCACAAACCTTGTTGCTCTGTCACAAAGATGATGTTGCAGCTTCTCCCTCTTCTGTTTACTCTGCTTGTGCTTTCTTTGAAGAGAAGAAATAAGGATAATGCCAAATAACAGTGCTTTACCTGCACAATACTTTAAGAACTTGTCATCTTAGCAGTGTAACAACCTGTTGTGTACAATAAGTTGGGGACTGGGATAGTAAAGAAGAAAAAACATTGTTCGGCTGCAGAAATTCAAGTCTGACTTTTCTCTAATCTTTGGCTTTTTTGTGAAATACTGCATAGTTTTACCTTTTTTGGTCACTAAAATCTGAGAATCGACAATCTGAGAGTAATAGAGAGGAAAAACACTTTTCAGTGGAACTTTAACAACTCGTTGAGGTTGCAAGTAGACACGACTATGTCACAAATGAAAAAAGGTTGGCAAATACTGCAGCAAAACATTCCAGATGATTACCTATAGTGGCATCCAAAATGATGATATAAAGGTGATGATTTGTTGATATTTTGATATGAGGGCAAAAAAGGAAAAGAAAAAGAGATGAAGGCTTGTTTGCCACAAGAAATATAACGGTAAACTTAAGTTCTAGTACTGAGATGTCTTTGCATTTGTTAGGACAAAAATGGAGAAAAATAAAAAGAGAAGATAAAGAGAAATACAGAAGTGTTGGGAGAAAGAAGGAAATGAGGGAAGAAACTCTGGCAGGCACCATCAGGATTTCATGCACCTGACCGCCTACCCAGTGCTAATGCCAGGCCTTACACATATACTTTGTATGCCCACTAACAAACTCTTTACTGCGAATCACCTCCATCTGTACAACACATGCTTCTATCATAGAGAACAAGCCTTTATTTGTCTTATGCCATTCTTTCACACTTTCAACCCTCTCTGGCTTTTGTTCTCTGTTCCCTGTCTTCTTTGTGTTATTACCCCTCCCTTCCTTTGTTACTTTTCTTCTTTCTCTGCTGGATTGCAGGAAAGTGGAATAGTGTCTCATTGTTTTACCACTGCAAGAGAAGAAGTGAGTAATGGATAAGGAAATTAAAAGGGTTGCTTGGAGAAAAGTGGACATTAGGGAGTGGAGGAGATTGAAGTAGACAGGATGGACATGTGACAGTGTGTTATTTTTCTTGACCTGTGTAAGTTTTGAATGATGTGTGCTTTTCATTTGCTTGAACAGACTCCTAGCTGTCAAGGATAAAGTTTTCCCCTGTTTGCCAGAGTTCCGTGTTTGGTCTCCACAGTTTGACACTTCCTTCTGTTGTATTGCAGCCCAAAGCCTTTACGCTCTATCCATCACTCACATTCTCCGATTCAGATTTTAAGGAGGTATAATGGGGGAGTGATGCAGTCGACAAGAGTGAGCTCTCTCGGTTCCAGCACCTTGTCATCAGCACCTACTCATTACATGCAACAGACTCGTAAAACCTTCAAACAAGCTAACGCTATTGCTAGCAAACAGCCAGGATTTAATGCACTTCAAGGTCAATTGCAGCAATGCACACACATGTTGATAATGACATTTTCTGAAACATAAAAGATCTTTCTGATTTCTTTTTTCTTTTTTTCCCCTTTTTTTCATGTAGCTCCCACTCCTGCCTGACCCCTCTTTCTGTTTTCTTTCCAATGCTCACTAATGAATTTTTGGAGTGCTGCTCTCAGATCAGAGGTTCCAAGACCATCCGTGTGTGCTCTGCTCCTTCCAGCTTTGTTCTTATAAAGCTTTTATTTAATTACAATGGGAGTTTCTCACGCATGTATTAGATGAGGCAAGAAAAAGGAGAGAAAAGAGAGACCTGCAGTAGTAACCTATGTGGTCAACAGAGTCAGTGTTAGTTACTTTGAAAAGGCTTGACTGTAAAAGAACCAGTCTGTCAGAGTGTCAGAGTGAGTGGACCACTTCAGCATGAGAACACCCACTCGGTCAGTCAACACATGCGTGCGTGCACATACACACATATTTACACGTATACCTATACATGCACACACACAATGTTTGCATTTTCCTCTCTCCCCCTTTGCCTCTACCGCAGTGATTGACGTGCTCTCTCATTCAGCCCAGCACAAACTCAGGCGCCATGGTTACAGCTGCAGAGATGTCCTTTCCCCGGGAGACGGACAATATTGAAATAACAACTCCCTTAAAAACACAACCAGCCACACATCCCCTCCCTTCTTCCAATGCACTCACCCTCCTGTCTGTTGTGTCTGGTGCAGTTTGCCATGTTAAGGGAAACTACTGGAGCTGGCAGCATTACAAACAGTCCGGCAGGTGTGCATGCTCTGCCAACTCCGTCCCCTGACTCTGCCCAGGGACTGCTGTTTCTCTTGGAAAAACCCTTGAGACATGGCACAGAGCCCTGTGGGTCAGAGGCTTGGGGCAGTGGCAACTCACTGGCACAGAGTCAGCATCTGCATTAGCTACTGTAGCCAATTAGCCACCAGGCAGATTTTGGGCTCTCTGTGTCTGGCCTCACACCATGGCATGACCTGGAGTAGTAAAAAGCAATAAGAGAATCTCATGCGAGATGGAAATAGAAAGTGAAGCGAGGTATACTGTCATTACTAAGCCGACAGGTGGGCTCCGAGATCTTGGAAGTCTGGTGTTGAGATATGAGCTGAGGAAAGCAGGGAAGACATATTTTTTTCAGGACTGAAATGGTCACAGGTTTGATCAAAACTCATTCCTCGATTAAGTGCCTCTGGCAAGGCGACAGCACGGCGCTGAGCATAGCAAAAAATATGCTTGATGAGACATGTCGAAAAGAGTAAATAAGACCAGACTCAGCTCTCTTGCCGTACAGCGGGAGGAAGGGCTGGAGATCCGGCGCTGGCAGAGAGATGAGAGGAGGATGGAGATTCTTTTTAAGAGTGAAAAAGTAAAGAATGAGCTGGGGAAGAGAAAAGTTAAGACAAGAGAGGGGAATAATGAGAGAGTGCTATATGCCATTAGCTCATCAGTTGTCTCTTTACATTATGAAAAAAACACATAGAGCCCACAAGACTGGTTAACAAACACAATGACCTCAGAGGGAGGGGGGTGGGGGGGGGTCACAAGGTTGAGTTTAGAACTTGGTTGTGATTATCCCAGCATAAAGGTTACCTGGAGTTGAAACATGCAATATGCACGATATGGGCATTTATGATTGCAAAAACATAACTTAATTGCGTGAATTACGACCCAGACTTTGACATCGGCTCAATCAGTTGTGCAGCTGTATCGGCCTTAAGCTGCTCCACAAATCATCTGGGCCTGGATGTTGACGTTCTCCCTGCAGTATTTTCCGAAGCACTAGTCAGGTTTCTTAGTGAGGGTAATTAGGATCATAGGCATGGATCAGACTGGTGTGGTTTGAAGATATGATGAGCTGAGTCACTTGGTCTAATCAAGTCAAACAACTGTACCACATAAGCTGTGAAGATGCAATGTAGAACTGTGTGAATCTGCTGTAGTTCCGCACGAGAGAAAAAAGTCTTTTCTTCTTCATGCACACCTCTGGTTCCTGTAAGAGAGCTTAACAGTGATTGACAACTCGGTCGAGGTTGCCAGGCCAGTCAGATGTGGCGTGGGATTGTAGAGGGCGGGAGCAAGGAGGTTAACCCCTGGTGTCTAGGACAGCTGTGGAGTCGTTGGGCTGGCTGGCGGCTGCACGCAATAAATTCTCTCTAAAGAGGGTTTACTTTTGATTTTAATGGGCGCTGTAAATTTACGGCACCCCGGCCCTGCTGGTGAAAGAGAGAAAGAGGGGTTATTTTAAAAGGTTCTCTCTCGTCAGCTCTCCACTCTCTCCCCCTGTTTTCTCCTTCCTTCAGAAGAAAGCCAGTGGAGTCTTGCCATACCTTTTGTGGTCTGTTTTACCTGTAGTCAGCCCGTATGGAAAGTGTATGAAAATATCCTGAAAGAAATGAAAACGCTGCAAAAGAGCATACATTTCTCCGACACTCAGCATAACGGCTTCATTGTATAATAGGGTCACGTTATATTTTTAAAGAGGAACACTGGCCATGCGTGCACAATTCTCCCCCTTCATGGCAAATTCCTCTTGAGCGCATAGCAGAGAAAACTCAGTTTGTGGATGCAGAAAGTAACAGCACCCTTCCTGTCTCTCTGTCTCTCTCTCTCCCCGCAGGTGCTGTTTGCTTTGAACCAGACACTCCTGCAGCATGAGGGTGTTCGAGCAGGCAGTCTGCAGGGCTCTTACACAACTGAGGACCTCATTACTCACTACAACTGTGGGGACCTCAGCTCCATCATCTTCAACCATGACACCTCACAGGTTTGTCCCAAACTTTAGATTACGTATCTTGCAGAAATTTGGACTAAAACACCAAAATAAAAATGTACTCATTGCCTATTCACCTTTTTGCCAGCTGAAACAGTGTGAACTTTATATGTCTGCAATCTGAGCAGCAAGTTAGCCTGTACAGCTTCATGCAACCTTCCTCAGCTGATGTTAAAGGGGACATTTCATACACATTTACAGGTCTATATTTCAATTCTGGGGTTCTACTGGTATATCCTTGCATGATTTACAGTTCAAAAACTCCTTAATTATCTCATACTGTCCCTTTATGCAGCCCCTGAGCTCAGCCTCTGTCTGATACCAGCTGTTTTAGCTCCTGTCTCTTTAAGGCCCCCTCCCGATGAGCCCACTCTCTTCTGACTGGTTAGTTTCCAGAAGCTGCCCCTCTGCAGAATTCCGGCGGCTCAGGAGGCTACATAAACAAACAGTAGTGTATATAATTTTTCTCATTCTTTAATCAAAATGTAAACTTCTCAAATATATCCGTACATGTTGAAGCCAAAATACAAAATATGCAAGTGGACAACTCAGACAATCCATCGAACAAACATAGCAACAAAGGTTATGGAATGGATGGCCATTTGTGGGCATGCTGATGTCAGTTTGATGATTGAACTGACATCAACAACAACTCTCCCAACGGAGCATTCAAAACATTGGATTATAGACATCCAACATTATAACAGTATGGTATATAGAGCATGGTATGTACCCTTTAATGTGAACTGCTTCAGTTCTAAAAATGAGTCTCAGCTCAGCGTAATTGAAAACTTTGACCAAAAGTACAAAATGATCCTTATTATCTCCTAAATTTTCGCACTTACATAGCTCTACGTGGTAACAGTCAGTCTGCTGGAAAGGTCTTGCTACCTTCATGCTCCTAACAATCTGTTTCTTCAGATTTAGTAGCTGGAAATAAGATTTGTCACATATTCAGTTTGTTTTAGTCAGAAACCACAGAATCTATGCATCTTAGGTATCATGTAAAATTATACTTTCACATTTTTATTCAACCAACCAAGTGCAGAGTTTGTCTGCCACAGTGTAAATGTTTTTTTTCTGAGGCTTTTTCTCTCTGCCAAGAATTCAATTTTGGGACTGAAAGTGAATCCTTGTAATTTTGCTTTGTTTTCTTGGACAAAAGGATGCTCAAGTTTCTGATACAGTAAAACTCCAAAAACATCTATAATCTGTCAGATCTTTGATTTGAGTTGGCAACCCACTCATATGTGCTTCTCTGCCTTTACTTACTAGCGTCACCATCAATTCCACAAAACTGCACATCACCATCTTAATCCTTCTTAACCTCAAGTTAGTTGATAGACTGACACTTTAATAGCTCTGGACTCGACCGTAAATACACCATCTGCCCTCTAACTTTATGATTCCTAACATAGCCTCTGCTCCTTCAGTGATGGCCTCCTCTTCATTCTTTGCACACAACCCTGCTAGCTGTCAAAAGGCCTTTTGATGTAGTACACACACACACACACAGACACCAAATGCAGAAGTTGTCACTCCATCTCCACCTTCAAATGCAGATTTACTCAAGCCCTCCTCATAAGTCAGTTGTGTGTCACCCTCCCTTGTTGATGCTTAAGTCCCATTAAACCTAACATACCATGTAACCTCAACTCCCCGCTCAGCTGCAAAGATTCCACACCATTTACACCAGAGACACACAAAATGAGAGAATGTATGCACAATTTAATGTTCAGACTTAAGCACTGATACACATATCTCCCTTTTCTCTTTCTGTCACTCTCACTGTCTGTATCTTTTTCTCTTTGGGGGCCATAAAGAGCTTGTTAGCCACAGTTTCACCTGCAGTTGCGGCTACAGTCGTCTCCCGCACAAGCGTTTTAAATCATACCAGTTCACCGCTGCTCCTCGTGTCATAATAACATGTATTAACATTCCCCAGCACATGCTAGAGCAATCAGACGCCTGACCTGACTGGTGCCTGCTTCTGTAGCCTGGTGATCTATAGCAGGTTTGTGTGTGTGTGTGTGTGTGTGAGAGAAACTTTCAAGGCCGTAAAAGAGCAGGTGTTTTTTGATAGATAGGACTTAATCCAGAGGCCTCCAACACCCCTGATACTGTCCCAGCTCAATCTTCATCATATTAGAAAGAGGCCGATGATGGGCCCCAGAACGCTGTACAGCAGAACAGTTCAGGACAGGGTAATGCATTTCAACACTCAACTGGTCCCACATCCATCAGGAAAGTCAAAGATAGAAAGAGAGGACAGAAAAGAAAAAACATGGAAAGAAAAAAAGTTGAGGTAAAAAAAATTTAGAAAAGAAACAAATTCAAAGGAAATTTAACTACAAACATTTTGGCATTGATAGATCTTGTTCTATGTCACAATGTCATACAGTGGGTTTATTTTGTGCTTTTTTGGTTTGATGTTGAGCAAAAGGAAAGGGAAGCATAAAAGAATAGAATAGAAGGACTTCAAAGAACCAAATCACATAGAGGAGAGTAGGTGGCTGTCAGGACAGACTGACTGAGCAAGTGAGTGCAGAGCAGGACCAGTAGTGAGGAAGGGAGAAAATATCTCGCTGTCACTCCACATTTCCTGTGCAGTTTGGGATAGAGAGGAGCTAATGGCCTTTCCTGTGATAACTTATCTGCATTTACCGCTACACTCCCACCTTGACCTCTCTCCGACCGAACACTTTCTGCTCTCGTCATGAAACACTCACGCTATCCTCACTCATCAGAGCAATGATGAAGCACTCCTTCTCCACCTCTCTCTCTCTCTTTGACTTATTTCCCCACGATAATCCAACTCTGCTTCATTTTACTTTTGAAGCATGAAGTCCTGTCACTCTGGATGACCCTGGGTCATACACCCTGAAAAAACACAGAGACTATACGAGGCTTCAGGCTACAGATAATTGTGTGAATGTGGTTTTCTTTGACCGCTTAGTTATGTACAAGCTAAGTGACTAAGATGTGTGAGTAATGCAATGTAGTGCACATGCCTTACAAACATTTGGATTTTATCAGCGCTTGAAATTAACGACCACCAAAAATGCCAAATGTGAGTAAAAATGAACTGTGGCAGGTAATATCCTTATTTTACTAGACAAATCAGAGTTCTTTCTGCCTCTCAGGTTTACTCAATGTGTTTGCACTGTAGTTCATGTATTCCACTGAAATGACATGCTAGAGATTTATTACATGTCTGGCCTTTATTTTTACTCATAAATATGATGAAATGGATGTAGTGACTCGTGCTCTGGTTTATTTCAATAAGAAGTATTTAGCTAATGGACATTCAGAATGGCTAATAATATTAAAGTTTAGAAGCTATTTTGGCTGGTTGTCCAAAAAATGTAGTCCAGATTATGATCATGTAATCAAAAAAGGAATTTGCGGACACTGCTTTATCTTTTTAGATTGAAGATCCATCCTAAAAGCAAAAAACCTCCACCTTAATGAAGCAGTGTGCCTTTACTATTTATGGGAAATATTCCTTTTCTTGTGAATATTATTCCACATGACCAAGTGTTTGTGTGGCAGCATAACAAAATACAGCCGGACAGTAATTGAAGCTGCATGCCCTGGCAAAATGTCACCTTCTTCCACACTGGCATTAACACTGACAAGTCAATTGTTTAAGGTACATCACTAAAGGAAATAAATATCCAATGTAGGTATGAATCAGAGCCTTTCAACTATTATGTGAAACAGACTGTAAGAACAAACTGTGGAAGGAGTGAGAGAAAATGTGTCCGATACATATTTTGGATGGATGCTGGAGAGTAACACCTTGTTCACATGTGGCTCAATAAATCCCCCCATGTATTCAGTATGTATTCAGACACACACACACACACGCACAGTGATTTATGCACAATTTGCAGCTGCTTTACTGATGTGTCAACTAGTAACTCAGTTTTAGACAGCTCTTGTATGTACTGTATGCATGTGTGTGTGTTCTTGTCACACTCAAATACAATAGCAGATTAAACACATCTGCATATGTGGCTCAAACACACACACACACACACACACACACACACACACACACAGAGACTCACACACGCATAACACATAACCCAATAACCCAATAACCCAAATGTCTTTCCTTCTCTAATCCCTTCTTCTGTTCATTCTTTCCAACTAAAGTAACTTGGGAAGAAAATCAGAAGAGGAAACTTGTACCATTGCACAGCCCTCAGTGGATCAATCCACCCTTACATTCTTTGTGCATAATGCTGAGCTGTCAGCATGCAACTATGTGGTTTTAGGAAAAGGAAACATGGACATAATGGAAGAGATATGCTCAACAATATGTGATGGTGTTATTGGTTTATGCAAACCATTATGTGTGTATGCCAGAAACTGATTTACAGAAGGCATAGTGGAAATAAATAGAATGATGCATTGATATATAAATATGGGGATAAAAGAATTTTGCTTGCATCTGCAACTATAACTTCTACTTTGAAGATGGTGAAAAGGTTGCTCCTCTCCCTTTTCACTAGGCCTTGGTTCCCAACATTACTAGTGTTTTTTTTGTGTGTTAAATCTGTAATGTCAGTTCAATGTTTGTTGTCTGTTAATGTATCATGTTACACAAATAACAGAATACAAGTTTCAGTTGAGTAGTTTGTGTTTCAGTTTTGTGTTATGTTTTGTTGAAGGGCTTCAGTCCTGCTGTGATGTTTCTTTTATGAGAGCATTTTGTAGTGTTAGGGTAGATTGTCTGCTTAATCAGTGACAGTGGCAACAGGTGTGCATCATTAGGTGCACTAAGCAGTGAGTCACTAGGCATGTCAAGTCGAGGCAGGATATACACTCACAGAGCACGTTATTAGGAACACCTGTGCAATCTAATGCGATCCAACACAACAGCTCTGCCATAAATTCTACTTTTACGAAGTTTATACAGTTTTTGTTGGCGTTGTCACAAATGTGATAATTCTACTTTATGTTTATTATTGAGGTCGTAGCGGTGTACTGGAGTGAATTATAATGAAAGTGTTCCTAATAGTTTGTCCACCTGATTAACATACATGAGGGGGGCTAAATATTAGGAAGTACAGAAATATTAAGTGTTTCTAATCAAGGGCTCAGTGAGTGTATAATTTAGTGCATTCATGACTGTGTGTATGTAACCGTGATGGTACGTTCCAGTTCAGTGAGGCTGAGGAGGCAAAAGGCACTGGTCTATTGTTGGGGAGCGAAGCTGTGAGGCTGCAAAGTCTGTTTCATCTTTTGTTGTTGTTGTTGAATTTTTGCTGTTTCATTAATATTTTTGTTAATAAACATCACCTTTTTGCACATACTCCTGCCTGCCAATCTGCTTCCTCAACATCCCTTTTAAAGTTTTCCAGTGCCAAACAAGAGAATACAATGTAATTTTTAATACAATTCATATTACAATATAAAGAGGAAGTGCAATAAAAGTGCAATGGACCAAAGTGTTGAGCTGTGCTAGATGAAAGATCTCAATTATTAGGAATATCCACTACAAATCTGTAGTAATCTGGCCATTATTTTTATTTTTTTTTTTTTCATGAATCATAGACAGATAAACTTCAATTTACACAAGACTGAAGTTCAAAATAGGAATGACAAAATGGGAAAAAAAACATTCTGTACCTCAACAGTACCAACAGTACCAAATTATGAAAAAATGTCATTATTACATTCAGCACACAGCATACCAAAGCACCAAGAAGAGGGAGCAGACCAGACAGATGTTCTCTAGTGTAATAGGATTTCACCTATCTCCATTAATTCGTAATTTATTACATATATATTATGAGAAAGAGCCAGAAAAAAATCAAATGTAATACCCTGAGAGGAAATGAAAGAGCTAAAGACAGAGAAAAAGGAGACAGTGTGTGTGTTAAGGTATGTTTCTGAGTTGGACAGCTCAGACCCCCTGATGCCAAACCCCCGCTACCCCACCGCAGACCCCGACTCATCCTCACAGATTAACAGCCTATTGAATTCACAGATGCAGCCAAGAGTGGAACAGAGCCAGCGTGGTCTGTCTCCGCCTGTCTGGCTCTTAATAAATCACACAGCAATTAAACACACATTCACACGCTCACACTTGTGAATATACAGTACATGTACGAGCAAACAAGCCATTGCCTTTGAGCAGTGCACACACACACATATATATAGCTTACTGTATAAACACATCAGTGTTCATCACAGACACACACAGTATTGACTCTTCTCCCTCTCTCTCATCCATTCATTTATGCTTTCTCATTTAGAAACCAGCCTGTAGAGCTGAGCCTTGGATTGGTCTTTTTCTGTCAAGCTGTCATGTTAGAAACTCCCCTGGTTGCCAGGTCTCACACTCACATGGGCACACACATGTGCCAGGTTGTCACCAACACCCCATCCAGCCCTCTCTTTTCTGTCCCTCTCAGTTTTCGTTAACTTCCTTTCTTTCCTTTTGTGTTTGATGTATGCATGGTTTAAAGCATTCATGATTTTTTTTTACTCTGCTGTGAATTTTTACCATAAAGATTTTCGACTTCTAATTTTCTCGAAATCTTTCTTTTTCTCTCAGCTGCCTCACTTCATCAACAGTTCTCTGCCAGCTCATGACCGCATGACGGCCCTGCAGATTGACAGCTACTTCCGCCAGGAGCTCATCTACAAACGCAATGAGCGAATGGCTCGTCGTGTGTCTGCCCTGCTGCAGAGAAATCCAAACCAGACGTACTTTTTTGCATTTGGTGCAGGTAAGGGGGTCTCAGATACTTCAACAGGGATGTTTAGGATGAAGTATAAGTTCAGTTTCTAGTCCAGGGACACTTTGAAAGGACACTTTGGCTGCAGGTCAAACAATGAGAGAATTGTCATATCAGCCAATGAAAATGAGATCTTTTCAAATACATCCTGATTGAAGCTGAGAGTGTGTGTTTGTGGTAATTGTGAAGTGAAAGAGAGATCAGGTTTGCTTTGGTCTGGAACAGCGGTTCTGTCAGCGCTAACGCGTGTTTATAGTGAACAATTTGCTCTCTTTTGTGTTTGAAAGCAAAACTGGAGAAAAAACAGGACAATAAGTGTACAATGGTTCCCAGATCTCTGGCATGAAAGACTGTGTGTCTATGCATACGTATGCACGCACACACACACACACACACACACACACACACACACAGAAGTCTCCCACCTCAGAAATGAAGAAACCATGTTTGTTTCAATTACCATTCCTGGCTAATGCTGCTAATGTTTCCTGAATGGTGTAGTGTGTCCTGAGGGACGTGTGTGTGTGTGTGTGTGTGTGTGTGTGTGTGTATGTGTGTGTGACATATACACACACATGCAAGTGTGTTTGCAAAA
This sequence comes from Thunnus albacares, assembly GCF_914725855.1. Taxonomy (NCBI): domain Eukaryota; kingdom Metazoa; phylum Chordata; class Actinopteri; order Scombriformes; family Scombridae; genus Thunnus; species Thunnus albacares. The sequence goes on along the minus strand of NC_058114.1, from coordinate 21,358,988 downwards.
ACAAGTGGTAGGTGGGTGTCTATGTGTCTGTTTATTGTACAACTGTGTGTCTGTGTTTATGCATCTGAAAATGGGTGGTACCGCCTCTAGGGTGTGTGTGTGTGTGTGTGTGTGTGTGTGTGTGTGTGTGTGTGTGTGTGTGTGCTTGCAAGTGTGTGTGCTATAGTGTATGATTAATGCTGAATGCCTTGCTCCTTACTCCAAGCATTTTTTCTCCCTGCGCTCTTTGTGCTGTTTGGATAAGGCCACTGTTGCACCATCTTGCTGCTATGTGTGGGTCTGTGCACATGTGTGTGTGTGTGTGTATGTGTGCGTGTGTGTGTTGGGGAGGGGGTGCATGTGTGTAAAATAGAAGCACTGTAAGTTTGCATATGTACTTTGACTGTGGTGGAAGGATGTATTTGTGCCATTATACATCAAAAACTGGTATAAGTGTTTGCAGTGGAAAAAATAAGGGCTGATAATACATCCTTCTCCTGTTACACACTGTGTTTATGAAACAATGAAAGTCATGTGAACTTCGGAAAGCCAACAAACCCAGTCCAACTCCTTAGGCTAAAGAAAAAAAGCATTGAGGGTTTGGCGCGGAGATTTGCAAGAAAGTGAAAAAACAGCCATGTTTCCTATTTCAAGTTGTTAGAAATGTTAGTGATAGTGACATTATTGTATGCAACGTGTTCAAAACCTAAACTGATTATCCCTCACTGCTACCTGGACTATCTTCTGAACTTCATGCATAAATATCTTTCATATATTCATTTGAAAAGGTTATGAAAATGTCGTCCTTAAATTAATTTGGGCAATTAAGGTGAACCATCAGGGGTTCTCTTGTTTAGGCTGATAAGACAGCTTCATTTTTTTAATAGACATTTGTTTTAATGCAGCTTCATATTTTCCAGGTTCTTTGCCCTTCAGTAAGGCAGCTGTGTATTAGCTTTCCTGTGTGTTCAACCAGGCCTGGACAGACTGGAGGTGAACATGTGTGTCGGGTCACCTACAGGCTGCAGTGTTGTGTGTGAGAGAACTGAAGTGTGAAGTGATGAGAACCATTACAGTTACCCTGCGCACACACATGAATACACTTGAATTCATACCTGAGCATGCATACAGTACCTGTGCACATATAATAATATTAAAAAAAAAAAAATATATATATATATATATATATTCACGCACACACACACATAATATAAACATAGAAGTCTCAGTATAGACCTCGGGAAGGCAAAGCATTTACATACATGAAAGTGCAGGGCAAATTCACTCTGCATGTTCACTCAATTTTGCGCTCACAATCTGCATGTAATTAGTGTCTGATTTGCTACAGCAGTGGCAGCTAATTATGCAACTAGTTACTGGGGCTGCCTTCTAGCTTCATTTAGAGAGAACTTTGAGGATAAAAAATGAAATCATGAGCTAGTGATACTAAAAAAAGAATTACAGTATGTTAAGGGTATTTCAAAACATTTACTAAGCATGCAATTAAACTATTGCTGAGATTATTATTAATTAAATAATGATGATTATGAAAGTAGTTTGTAAAACTAATGCAGTAAAGGTCAATAAACAAACTTCTAAGGAAAAAGACAATAATTGGAACTGACAACACAAAGAAAACAAACTTAAGTTACTTAATAAACTAATTCATTACAAATTTGTATATAATACAGGTTATTAACAACAACTTTCCCACCACAAACTTCTCCTAATATACCAGCAAGATGTGCAGATCGTCATCACAGTAACTGATACTAAATCCAGATGAATATTATTCTGTTACACATATCATGTCCAATACAATTTGTGTCTATCCTGCTTGAAATGCATAAAAAAGAGAGATGTGTATCACTGATAGAAAAACAAACTGGGCCTCCAGGATGTTGTGCCTGTTTGATAAATGACACACATGTCTGACATGTTTAAGCAAAAAATGTAATAAATTAAGGTTAACAGAGTCTCTCCCATGCATGAATCACAAAGCATCCTTTTCTCATCTTATTTCTGTCTTAAGGATTTTGACTCATGTCTTTACAGTCCTGTAACTGTCCCTGCTGGTCCCAGTTTCTCATTGGCTGTAACCAGCCATGAAATTTTATCATCCAATGATGCCAGGATGTATTAAGTGACGGCCTGGACTCCCAGAAATCTGACTGTGCTCACATTGCTCTGCAGTATTTTCAAAAGTAGCTCTGGAAGTGGTCTTACTTTGTGAGAGGAGCAATCTGACCACAAAACAAATTTTGAGTAATGAAGAAAAATAAAAAAGGGATGGGAGGTGTGAGGGTTAAGATTACCCAGACATATTTTAAAATAAAAACAGACTGGAGAGATGTATAATAGTCATTCTCAGGCCAAATGTGGACTTACAATAATGTGATCACATAAAATCCAATCTTTATGGTCAGATCTCAAAAATCACATTAACATGACGTGTGTAGGCAGTGGGTTCACAGTACGTGGCTTATTCTTGTGGATTATTAAATGGAATAATGAAAATGTGGGATTTCAAATGCTGGGGATCCTGGCACGAGATCCACAATCTCTCTCTCTTGTATATGCAGTACAACAGATAAATATTAATGGCCCCTCTCACTGCCTTTGCCTTGGACACTTTACTTCCAACCTGAACCATGTCCAGAGTACAAAAAGAAAACAGGACTGTCGGGAAGGAGCTGGGGCAGCACTTAGGTCAAGGCCCTCTAGAGTTACCACTGTTGTAGTCCGATCCAGGAGTTTTTTTCACAGGATAATTAAACTATACAACGTGTGTATAAAGTGGTTCAGGCAGGAAATCCATCTCTACTCAGTTCAGCACCTTACTTCCCAGCCTCCCCCTTTCCTCTCACTGTACACCTACACCTTCCTGTAGCATAAGTACTTTTATGTGCAAAATGCATGCTTTTGTATTTGCTAAAGCAGTGATTTTTCTCTCTGCTCTTTTTCCTCCATCCTGCACACATCTCCATACATTGTAACAGACATTTTTTATTTCCTTCACCAACAGGTTATTAATACAAATTATAGAGTAAAAAGAGCTCCAGCAGGCATAATTGAATTACCCCAGGCAGTATAAAAGAGACTGACTGAGCAGTATTACTCTCTCACTGGAGCTTGCTGTTGGGCCAAGATTTCATGATATCGATGGTCCACCATACAACACTTCAGTCAACTTGAGTTTCTCTCTAGCACATATTACAGTCATATTTCAGTCACTAATTGTTATGCAGTCGAGTTTACATTACGTTAAGCCACTAATCAGTATTTTACTGGCACTGTATGAGAGGGTCACGACTGAGCTGCAGTCATGAACCTTATCACTTAAGTCCACAGCTCCAAGCAGCATTTTTGCCTCATTTTCAGTAGCTCATTATTTTGGTTTATAGTGTTAAGGCCCACAAAGGTAATATATGGTCCAGTCTCACTGCTTGTATCCACACTCTCTTCCCTTACTCAAGCAGTAGCAAGCAGCTGTTTTCAGCAAAAAAGGAGCCCTGAATAGCCCCCTGTACACTACTAGCCTAGCACAAAAAAAAGAAAAGAAGAAAGACAAAGTCCGTGACTAGCTTGTGAAGAAGTTAGCAGCTAAAGACAGATATTTAAAGACAGGAGTTGGTGGAAGCTAACCAGAGCTAAAAGAAGACTGAAAATTGGGCTTTTGTTGACATTTGTTAGGTCACCAGCAACACAACTTTAGCTTTAGCTTTGGCATGCTAGCTACACAAACGTTATAACGTGATAATATGTTAGGGCTGTGTTTCTGTGAGCTTGTTTTTGTTTACACCCAAGGAGCCAAAAAAGGAAAAAGATTAAAGCAGTTAAAGGGAACATATCTTGCTTTTTGTGATTTTCTGTTATTTTTATACTGTTAACAGTGTTTCTCCTATAATAGTGCAGCAACGAGAACCCCCACCAGGCCAAAAAATATTTTTTTAAATGCCAAAAATAACTGCAAATATCCATTCATTTGGAAATCAATAGTGTTTGGGAGCCTCTGAACAGCGCTGTTTCGAAACGTGAGTTAACGTCTGTGTCATTGCCCGCGAAACTCCTGGTAGCGTAACTTCTTTTAAGGAATAAGGCAGTGCATAAGCGAGTGGTTAAGCAAGAGGGCGAGCATCAGATGGGGAATGCGAGTGCAGCAGAGGAAAAGGTTAGCAGTAAATTGTCAATCTGGCAGTAAATGTACAGTACAGACTACAGTGTGTCAGTTAATAAATGCTGCAGCTTGTCAAGACCAAGAAAAGTCATGTCAGTTGTTTCCCCAACTGCTGGAAAAGTGAAGGGGGTTAGCTCCGAAGTTAGAAACAATGGGTTAGCCTAACCTGACGACGCTAAACAGAGAAATAGAGTGAGAAATGTGTGGCTGCTAATCACCCCTGCCCCGCCAGGCCAAACCATTCAACATAGGGGAAACACTGTGTTAATGTATGTGAATGTATGTAAAGATGCTCCCTACAAGTCAAAACCCCAGGCTTCAACCTGCTCTAAACGTCTCGTTTGCAATGTTAATTCTACTTCCTCCTCGTGATGACGTCAGATTGTTCATGCATGCCCACAAATGGCTGTCTGTTCTGTAGCCTTTGTTGATGAAGTTGTAGGATGGTCGCATTGTCCATTTGCATATTTGGGATCAGATTCGGGCTTGAACATGTACAGATTTATTTAAGAAGTTTCCATTTCAAATAAAGATTGAGAAAAAGAAGTGGAATTGTGCCTGATAATGACCCCTTTAAATGAATAGTTAAACATTTTGGGAAATATATCTTAGCCTATTCACTTTCTTCCCGAGAGTTAGATAAGAAGAGATAACCACTCGTTATTTACGATAAGTATGAAGCTATGGCTAGGAGCCAGTTAGCTTAGGTTAGCATAAAGATTGGAAACATGCAAAATCTCAAACTATTTCTTTAACTTGAAGTGAGCAACACTGTTGAAAGAATAGTCATCAGAAATTTAAATTCAGCTTTTCTCTCTTCGCTCTCCATCTCCTCAGAGTCTCTCATCCTGTTCCTTTACGCCGCTGTGACCACTGCTGTTCACTATTACTATCAGTATTATGTAATGGAGACCAATCATAGGCACCCACTGTAGCATGACGTAGCGCTCTTTGTAAGGCCAAGTGAATGCATCACAGTTTCCCCTTGGACAGAATGACACAGCAACACCAGATGATAGCAGTAAAGGGAAAGCATACTCGTAGACTCGTCACATTGGACACTTGTTGCTATTTTAAACAGACACAAGTCTAAATACACTTTTTTTCTCTCACGCATTCAGCAAAATATGCAATCATACACAAACAAAAACAAAAACATACACTATAATTTTTACACATAACACAAGCACACACAGATTTATCATAAAGAGTTGTGCTGGGGTAGGCAGCGTCTCATTGGAGCTCTGTGGTGTGCCTCAGCAGGTTTTCATTTGCCAGCTCTCTGGCTGCCGCTGCCTTGCCTTATTGAAAACATCCCATGGAATTTCCTGACGCTGCCACGGCCTAGACACCACTTCACTCACATACACGTGTGTCTGTGTATGCTTGCGACACGAGTCATATGATCCACAGAGATATCCATCACCAAAAAGAGTTTACTGTCAAAAATACACATGTAGTATTGTTTTAAGTTTGAGTCACTTTGGATCTGTTTGCAGAAAGTCGATTTTTGTGCGTAAATTCTGCTGTGCAGGCCTATAGCACATTGTGCGGGCAGAGGGGGACCATGTGTTTTGTAGTCGCTTGTGGTGTTGTGGTGTTGAAGTGATGACTGAGGGAGAAAGCCTGTCTGGCGTGCATGTCATTTTGTCTGTGTGGCTCTTCCTCTCTGCATATCTGCTTTTTTCAGCCCTTTTCCTCTGCCTGTCTGTCTGTCTGTCTGTCTCTGCTGGCACTCCGGTCTGTCTTTAGCTCTAACTTCATATTTCTACCTGTCTTGCCTGCCACTCTGTCTTAAGCTGCTATCTTTCTGGCTCTTTCTATCTGTCCCCTCCATCTGCCACTGTCTCGCCTTTATTAAACTGACGCCATCCCTTGGTGATGTCTAGCTCTGTCTCTTCTGCCTCATGCTGTCTTCCCCTCCGCATAGTGCAGGAACATTTTATGAAGTGACGGAGACGCCATATATGTGCGTCATGTGTGCACTTTGTGATTCCTCAGCTCGGCAGAGAAGACACATGGAGGGAGATAGAGTGAGATATAGAGATCGAGAGATATTATTAGTGTTCCTACTGACAGCTTGGACTTAGCAGGCTTTTAAATGTATTTTTAACGGGAGTGTGGTTTGGACCAGAAGCCAATGTTGTTTAGTGCAGGGTGATAGTGCATGTGAGTCACTGTTAAGTGTGTAGTGCTTTGGTCCAATACATGGATACTTCTGTCCACTAGGGAGGAAATGTCCCTCCAAACAGTATTACACCCTCACTCACACACACATTGCTTTTACTCTTTATGATGCTAGCTGCTCACAATTCAAAACTAAACAAGCACAATTTTTCATTTAATCTTCCCATTGCTCAACTTTTAGCAGACAAGCACAAGTCCATCACTTTCCTAACATAACATAAACCTAATTATTTTCTAATTACCACTTATGTTCAAAAACCCAAGCTTTTTAGGAATTAACAGTTCCCAATTTGTGGACTGTTTATTGTAATCTGTGCATCCAGTTCAACATGGCTGTCACTGGTTCTAGTAGCCTGACAAAATACATAAAAGACAAAATGCGCACTTCATGACTGCTCTTATAGAAGGAATATTTAGTTTCATTAAATGACAAAAAAGAACATTCACTTTTACTGTGTATTTATTAGCTAATTTAACAAATTAAATGTTAAAAAAAGGCTTGCAAGGATATTTGTTACTAATTACAGTAAAATTATATTTAAATAAACCCAAATTGTTACTGCTCCATATTAGCAAAGTTGACTTGGGATGTTAACACATAACTTTTTTTCATAAACACACGGATGCTTTTTTGCACCCATGTAAGGTTACATCGTCTTGTCAATGTTCAGGAATGTGCGTTTGCGTGAAAACGTCTTATGGTAACTGTTAGCTACACTGGTTGAATTCTTAGCTCTGATTAAATCAGTACAGCTCATTAGCGTGTTCAAAGATTACACACTTCATTAGCAACTGAAAGAACATCTCATAGCCTATTTAGTGCCAATAAGCTTAATGCTACATTTCATAAACACATGGATGCTTCGGTGTAGCTTGCTTTGATCTTTTGAGCATGTAAATTGGCCTACATGCACACACCAGAAACTATGTAGATCTCAGAATACAAGAATACAATGGTTCACTTCTTGGGACTCATACTACTGCTGGTTTTCATACTAGGTAGTTAATTGCATTCACCTGGTGCCCCAGGTGTAAATCAAATCATGATTAGATGGGAAGAATGAAAACCAGCCAGCCTCGTCCTGAGAAAGAACTGCTGTAAGACATTGGTACGAGCCAAGGAAGCACACTCAATAAAACACACTTATACGTTTACATTTACACACAAACCTGCACATACAGGCTACATACATACTCACATACCAGCACACTTACTTGTATCTCTATGCTCATGCCTGCTGGGCAGCTGTGTAGTGTATGCCAACATCACACACACACACACACACACACACACACACACACTCCACACTGACAAATGCACAAAAATATGCACTCCTTTTAAAACACATGAATAAGATGACAGGCACATACTGTAAGCTTTTGTAATGAACGGAAATGTGTGAATGTTTTGTACCTGCTCACATGAAAAATAAATATGCTTCCCTCTTAACTGGAACTGCAAGTTTAACTGAAGGGTGGAGGAGAGGAAATGAACCAACGGTGCAAGAATGAGATGACAGAGATAAAGACCGCCATGAGACAGAGTTCTGTAAGGATATCATATCACATTCTATCATATATACGTATGTGTGTGTTTGTGTCCAGAAGAAAGAAGTCCCTCTACTAGTTGACCAGCTGCTCCCTTTACTCCTCATGTCCCAGCAGGGAGAGACACTAAAGACCACAGCTGACAGAGACAAAAACAAACAATTTCCACTAAATGTTGTTAGCTCCACTGTAGTCTCAGCTCATCTCTCATCCTCTCTTTTTCTTTCACTTTCTTTACTTTCTCTCTGCCCACTCAGAGAGTGTTAGACTGCAGCAGCAAGCTCACACAGTCTAAATATTTAAACATGGGGAATTACTTTAAAGCTTCTAACACTGAACGGCTGATCCCTCCCTCCAGCCTTTTCTGACATGGACTGGTGTCAGGCCCGCTGCATGCAGCGAGCGGCCTTTGGATGTGATCCCCGAACTCCCTTGATCTTTGTATTTGACCGGAACGTCAACCAGAACTTGGACGTGGACACCCCCAATCAACAGCTGTCACTCATAACACCTCAGCGTGGTGCGGAGAGACAGACAGACGTCGTGCTGCATGCATAGGAAGTGAAATCATTATGGAGATGAGGAATGAGTGAGAGAAGTTGGGGGAAGCCAGGGGAAAGACTCCAGATTCCCATTATTCCCCCTCTACAAACCCAGAGCTGAGCCGAGAGGTGGAATTTGCCATCCTGCCTCTTTAGATTTACACGTCAAGTGAAAGCTGCGCTCTGTTTTCAAGGCAGTGGTTCAACTATTTCTGAAGCGCCGTGGGTAGTTGTTGCTCCGGCTCCACTCTGTTAATCCAAAGGCTGCTGTGTGATTTATAGAGGGATCCCAGTACCGTAAAACTGTAAATGGAAATGCACAGCAAGGCGTGGGGATGCTGGGCTTATTAAAATCTTTGTTGCATTACTCATATGTTGTTCAAGAAAAAAGAAGGGCAGTGTTACGCAGGTTAAGTCCAAAGAGAGACTTGTGCTCCTGTGTCATAGATACACACACACACACACACACAGAGGTAGGCAAATACATATTAATGTGAGCTCACCGTTGCGAGCAGACAACAATCGCTGGCACACACTGAAGGGAAAACTTGAATAAATGTGTAGAGAAACATAACAAATGCAGATGCTTCCATAGAAAGCACAGAGGGCCCCTAAATGGTTTTTCAGTCACCGGTTTATGGGAGATTTTGGATTGATGTGTTAGGCAGCGCCCACATCATTAAAACTTCCCTCCGGTCTTCACTCGTGAAGATTTGTGATGCTGTTTTGATGGTTCAAGGTTGTCCAACACCTTACAGAGACATTTATGTTAGTTTTTCCTTTAATTTGTCATCCGCCTGACACCTACACACTTATTCACACACAAACAGATGCAAATGAGAGGAATTTTCCCCCATCATCACTGGAACACATTTCCAAACAAATCCAGAGAGGAACACACCCTTGTCAACTACAAAGTAGTGCGGGTAGTTTTTTAATCCCCCCCCCCTCCCCCCTCCCCCCCATTCATTGGGTTGCTCTCTCCACCGTATCCTCTCACTTTCTTTCTGCTTTCCCTCATCTCTTCACCTCCCTTTCATCTGTTGTTCAAATGGCTGGGAGGCAACAGCTTGTGTTTGTTTGGACCATAATGTAGCAACAGTACCCAGCATGCATTCTGGGAGGGTGGAGAGAGTGCGCAATCCATCTCGCCCTCATGTTCTACATCTTTTTCCTTTTTCTTCTTCTCTTTCTTCACATACATTTTCTCCCTCGGCCCACTCATCTATTTGCAACCTCCTCCTTCTTTACTTTCTCTTCCTATTTTACTGCTTGTGCTCTGATTGCAATTTTTATGTGAGGTGGTTTGCTTGCAAGCCATTTTTTTAAACCACTAGTGCATACCAGTTGATCCATTGTTTACACAGCATAATTGCAAACACATTTGTTTGCGCAAAAACTGAAAAATAACATAAATCTGATCATGTGTGTTCTCTTTATTTTTGGATCAATGTCCCATGCCTCACCGCTCACTGTTGCTCTCTATTTCTTTTTCTCGTCTCTCTTAACCGGCTCCTCTTTGTTGCTTTGAAGGTTTTCGAGAGGGATGTAGAAAGGAAAAGATGGAGAGATTGTGATGGAGCGAGGGAACAAGGACTGGGCAGATAGAAAGAGAAGTGGGTGTGAGAAAAGAGGTGCTGACATGGCTGGAGTCTGGAGAGACATGCTGCCACACCTCTCTCTCCCTCTCTTCAACACACACTCAAACTTGCATGGAGAGGAAAGGGCGGAAAAATTGACAGACAAAAAGACAAACAAACTGACAGCAGAGGAAAGAGCTGCAGTGACAGCAAGACAACCATAGATGCTTTAAGGAGACATGATTAAGTCTGGAAAGCCAGACAGATAAAGAGATAGGCCTGAGACAAGAGGTGGCTACAGTAAACACAGAGAGTGAAGTGGAGTACATTAAGTTGCTACTGTAAGTGGAAATTGGGATGGAAAGGTTATTAAACAGGGGAGTAACTGGGTCATTAACTCTGCTCTCAGGAGCCACAGGAGGGGGAACACCCTGTAAGGTAGTGACACACTGCAAAAAGTCCTGGTTGCTCAAAACTGAATGAACTTTTTTAAGCAAAGGAAATACTGAAGGCATATCTGCTTTATTAGAGTGATGACAGCAGACTGGCGAGACAAAAAAAACAGAGAGTAGGTGATATGTGAAAGTGGTTGTAAATGGTTTGAACCCACATTACCACAAGTTGCGTTTCTTCTGTACATAGCCTGAGCCACTCAACTTAACTTAATAGCCCTAAAGCGGTGCAGTTACAAGAGAATATGACACCTTACAGATTATTTTTGAGATCCAATGAGTGCAAAGAATCTTGTTAAGCAGTCATCACGGAGGTGTAATGCACTTCCCAAAAATCACTTGGCAAATTAAACACTGTGACGTAAATGATGATGAAGAGTCTGACAGTTGAGTCTGTGGCGTGTTCACACTGGAAAGATAAAGTATACTCAAAAAAAAGTCTGTATGTAAACATTTCTTTCAATTTAAACACTCATCACTTCCTGTGTGCCAGAGAACTTTGCTCAGGAAATACTCATGAAAGTGTTTCTGGAGAATCACAACACAGGCATTTATTTGTATACCTTTTACTATTGTAAGTAATTTGTAAGAATTTTACACATGGCCACAGCATTTTTTACAGTGTGCTACCGGTGCATTCAGCCTACGAGCTCTACGTGCAGCAGGGGAGCAATTAGGAGTCAGCTGACCTCTCATTACGTCTTGGCTAATGGAACTGTTGTTGGGCCAGCTCTCTGCTGCAGAAGCGCCACATTGTTTACTGTCTGGATACTCCACAAACAAACACACTAGCCCAGCCCCGACAACACAGTCATCTCTACGGAGAGAGCTATTATCTCTGTGTCTAGTCACTCACACACACACACACACACACACAGGGAAGAACCACAAACACACACAGAAACAAATGATACACATGCCACTGTTGTCAGATGAAAAGATTGTGAATAAACTTAAGAACCCAGAAAAACATTTTTGTTTGTTTGACAAATTGTGCCAGCTCATGGGGAACCTTGCAATCCCTCAATTTAAGTTCAAACATGGAAGTTAGCAACTTTTTAAGAACGTTTGTGTGTCTGTTTATGTGTGTGTGTGTGTGTGTGTGTGTGTGTGGGAGGGGCACATGTGCATAAGTGCATGTTTGTCTGTTTATTCGTGTCCATTCGTTTGGTCTTGTTTTGCAGACAAAAGTGTTTGTATCGTTTGTGTATACAGTAGGATGTTTAACAAGTGGGTGCATGTTTATTGGATGTTGTTTACAGGATCCTGAAAACAACAAACGAAGGAACAATTAGCAGAATGAACGTTTAAAGAATGTCAGATTTAGAACAGGTGTGTCTTAGACATGAAAACATGATGTCATCCGCCGGCTGTGAAGGGAAACAATCTCATCACACAAACAACCACACACACACACACACACACACACACACACACACATGCTGCCTTGTTTCTGTGTGCGTTATGGATAACAGCAGGGCAAAGGAAATCTAGTCAGCACATCAAACAGTCAGCTTAACCTCAAACCGGGCGGACACTCAGGAGGTGTTCTTCTTGTGCCCCTGGCCCTCAGAAATTAATGAAATAGCTTCTTGACACACATATTAGAGTGGTTGAATCTGTCAGCATGCAGTCATTGAACGAGCTGACTTCGGCCCCACTGTTTGGTGAGAAGAAAGGGATGAAAACTTAAGTATTATAAACTACTACTGACTGTATATGTTATATAAGTTACATAAATTAACTGTAGAGTACATATTTTGCAGTTTCTCCATAAGCATGGCATCATCCACTGGCCAAATATGGAGGCATTTTCAGTCATTGTCAGCAATATGCTGATGTTTAGCAGATATGTTTACTATGTTCAACATCTTAGTTTAGCATGTTAGCATGCTAACATTTGACAATTAGTGCTAAACACAAAGTAGGACACAGCTGAGGCTGATGAGAATGTCATTTTTGCAGATATTTGGTCATAAAGCCAAAATAATTGGATAAATTAAAAACCTGATGATGGCGTTAAATGAAAATTAAACTCACCCTGAGGGGAACATGAATGTCTGCTTTCATGGCAATCTATCCAACACTTTTTGAGATATTTTACCTAACTTAAGTTATGAGATCACCAACATCATTAGGGTTCATCCTCTGGGAATCATGAATGTATGTACAAAATTTGCAGTCCGTGCAATAGCTGTTGAAATATTTCAGTTTAAACCAAAGTGGTGGACTGACTGTCTACTGTTGTGCCATTTCTTCATTTATTAGTTATTTTCCTATTAAAGTGATCTAATCTGAACTCTGCTTTCTATAGGTACATTATTATTGCAATGTCAGGATCACCGTGTTTGGTTTCTTTTGTTTTCTAAAGTTTCAGTTTATGTACCTAAAAAAAATATCTTTAAAAAGTTCTTAAAGAAACAAGGATGAGAAATATGTCCTAACTTCTACCCTTGTGAGGATATTTAGTCTGCATAAGTGTAGCAAAACAAGAACACACACACAAATACATACACCCACCTTCACCCAGACAAAAGCTCACACTCTCCCCTCTGTGTAATCCCATCTGATCTCGCCGACACTCTGTTGTTAGAAGCCTCCACTCACTCCACAGCCTATCCCAGCGCTGCCTTTGAACTCGGCTGCCAAGAAAGTGTAACACCGCGTGCCTCTTTCTTTGACTTTCAGGAATGATCAGGAACATTATAATGATAAAATTGGCAGGGGGTGAGGAGCCGAGTGGGAGCAGAGGGCCCTGATAAAAAAGGCGAGTAAGAGGCTTGAATATTGTCAACGTGTTGTTAATAAGCCGCAGGAGAGAGCTGAGGTGTGTGAGTGTATGAATTCCTGTGTGTGCAAATTTTTGTATGCAGGTTTATGTGTGAACGCAAATATGAATTCTTCTGTTAGGGTGTGTGTGTGTGTGTGTGTAGTGGGGGTGATGTCAGGCTACTTTACAGCTTATTGCTGGGTTGAGTGACGCGCAGGATTATCGGCTGATGGGAGAAATAAAAAAAACACTCTTTCATCAGCGCAGGGCTGGGGCCCACATGTTTGATGTCAGACTGAAGGAATCATATACAAGGTGAAGGAAAGAGGGAGAGGAGTGGAGGGGAGGCAAGAGGTTGAGTGCTGACAATACAGGGTCATTAGGGAGCAACAAGTGCATAGGCCCAGAAGATGAAGAATGATCTTGCATTTGAATAGCCTCTGTTATCCTCCAAAATCCTGTCTCTTGCTTCTGCCTATAGCAGAACTGTTACTGCCACAATCTAACAAGGTATATCAACACCTCTTTGGTGGCGAGGCCCACTGACTGGGTACAACACTTAAAAATATTCTTTGAAGCTAGCCAAGTAAGAATAAGAATATGTATCATGTTGTGAACCCTATCACCAAACAAAAATGACACTTCCATCCCTACAGCTCCACCGTCAGCATTGCAACGAATAGTAGAGCTTTAATGCACTGAAAAACACTGGGGAGTATTAAGTTTCTGTTTATAGCATCAAAATATTTTCATGAAACACAATCCAGGTTGTTGTTTTAGAAAGACAAAAATGAACTCTCGTATCCTTTAAATCTGTCCTGACCTTTGTTATTGTGTCCACTGTTAGGTCACTTCCTGGGGAACCGCAGTGTGCTGGACATCCTCAGGCAGGAGGGCTACGAGATCGTCCACACTCCCTCTGATCACCAGGAGCCTGTCACAGAGTGAGTAAGCAGAGAGAGATGACAAAGAATTACAAAGAAACAAACACACAATCTGTTTCTGAAAAACAGACAAAAGTATGTGATTGCTTGGGTTACTAAAAAGAAATCTGATCTCTCATTTGACATTATGTAATCTGACAAGGTTGATGATGATGATGGTGGAACATACATATTATTTCATTTTGGAGGCAAAATAATTCTAATGCAATCAAATTATGGGCATTATATTGGTGAAAGATTACACTTTGAAAAACAAACTTGAGAGCCCTCTAACCTGACAAGATGACGAATGAAAAAAGACAAGGTACTAGCATTGCCCTGATGAAGTTATGGTAATATGAACTGTGAAACATAGCATTGGTGCACTAGTTTTTGGCAAGCATGCAGATACATGTGGATGTAGATCACAGAGCCCATCAAACAGAGAAAGAGAATATCTGTCTACCCCCCACAACTTAACGAGTCCACATCTGTCTTATTCTCTCTAGAGTCGAGGCATTTAACCTCAGTAGATTTACTGAAGTGCAACGCAGATACAGTCCAAATTGTGCTCTGTAACAAATAAAGCTCTGCTATACAGAAATCCTTTGATACCTCATCAACTCCCTCACCTTCCTCCCCTGCTCCCTCCGTTCCTTCCTCCGTCTCCTCCCTCTCCTCCCCTGCCTGCCAAAGGCGAGCTGCCAAAGGTGAGCGGTGGTTCTGCCTGTTCTCAACAGCCACTGGTACCACGGTCAAAACAAACACACACATACAGACTTGTATGCAGGGTGAGCGGAGTGATGCACTGTGCCAAGGAGCAGGGGGAGCAAGATTGTACTGTACACACACTCAAACTCACACACCTCACACAGAGGCTTGGCTTCTGTCCTGCAGCATTTCTTCACAAAAAAAACCTTCCACAATCCCTCTAAATATCTCAGTGTGTGTGTGTGTGTGTGCACGCCCCCACTCCCTGGCACAGAGCAGTTCCCCTCTCACCTAGGGGGTTGATCCATGGGCCCGTAAAATGGTAACAACAGCCACTTGAATCACGGTGAAAATGGAAAAACAAGGCACCAGGAATCTCTTTAAAAACAGTAAAAACATCCCCAACCATCCATCTAGTCGGGGCTTTTACAAACTTCTCACTGTAAATTACAGCTGTAAATGTAGCCTCCCTATCACCCTCCACCCTGTTTGCAGAGTTGTGGGCTTCAGCCAGTGGTTCTGGTTTAAAAGCTGACAAGTGGACTGACTTGCTGTGGTCACAAAACACTTGCGTGTGCCGCACACATTCACAACCACATGACCACACACTTGCAGGCGTGCATGCACGCAGACACCTCTAACTTTGTGACGCAAAGGTGACTTAACAGGCGAGGAAAAACACAGCAAGATGGCTGGGTGAGAGGAGTTTATGAAAGTTATTCGAAGCGATTGGCAAGAAGTCTTAAAGAGTGATTATATGACTGACAGACGGCGCAGACGAGAGCTGGGTTTGGCTCCACAGTTGCTTGACCGCAGGCCTGGAGCTATCATCACCCTGACCAAGCCTTCAAATCCTGGATGGGGATGGTTTCAAGCCTGTAAAAGTAGAAGTGCAGACCATCACATTTATTATGACCTGAGAGACAAAACTAATTATGAAGGAGCAGCTCTAGTGGAAATCCTGACATGATTTAGATCCTATGCCCTTGTGGATACAGTGCAAATATTAATATTACTCATCAGCATGTAATATAGCATCACAGTTCCCTGTTATTCCTGTTACTTTATTAATTTTTTACTTTCTAGTTGTTACAGTGTCGATGTATGCAGAAGGTTCCCTAAGGATCGTTTTGATGTACCACCTTGAAACACATACTCGCACGCAAGTCATATTGAAAGGAAAAGAACAAGGGTCGAGAAAGTATGAGTAATGGATGGAAGAAAGAGGAGCATGGCAAAAGTTTTCGAGGAGAGGCCGGTGATTCTGGGTGGTCCGCTTTGAGCAGATGTCAGTTTTGATGCAAAAGTGCGGCCACAAGAGTTACAACTTCCTGTAATGTTGCCTGTTGGGTATTTCTGCCACTCAGTACATCGTTTATAGGGCAAGGCATCCTTCATGGTGTTCATGTCCTTGAGTGAAATATGGTGTTAAGTGGAAAGAAATAGACTGGTCAGAAACCACAAACAATAACATTTACTTGTAGCCACTTTGAAATCTTAGAAAAGGGAAACAGGCCAACTTCAATTATGATCAGCTGAGAAACACTAAAATGCTGATTTTACATCTATAAGTCAAAGGTTTCACCATTACCTTTGAATATACCAAAGATGAGTATGAACTGACATCCTCTCTATCTCGCCTGTTCCGTGCTTCAGGAGTAAACCAGATGAAGAGCCTGCAGTACGATCCAGCGAGGAGAGCGATGACATGAGCACGGCATCTCCCACCAGCTGGCTGACCAGTCCAACAGAGATGGAGCTGGAAGACCCAGAAGACATCCCTGGCCTCGGAGAGGAGGTGTTGCCTCACATGCTGCTCCCCGACAGCCTGAGCCAGCTGGAGGAGTTTGGACGACACAAACGGCCTCGCAAAGTTCACCGGGGCCATGCGAGACCCCGCCTCTTCAGTGATCTGTGGGTTCGCATCGGAGATGGGTGAGATATCCATTATAATCAGTTAACTATAGTGATATTCAGCTCTATAAAGTAACTTGAGGTATAACTGGAGTGATATTCATGTCAATAAAGATGTTAATATAAATACCTGATGAAGAAAAAAAATCATCCTACAGGTCATCATGGGTCATTACAGAGTGACGCAAAGACCTTATTTTGATACTACTGCAGACTTTGTATTGACCTTTAGTAAACTGATGTTTACTGAAATACCTCTGCAGTGACACAGACAGTTTCATATGTCTGAAAATAGTTTAATACCCAACAGAGCCCAAGGTGGCATCTTGTCAGAAGACAAAGAAAACCAGCGAATATTCAGATTTTACAAGCTGGAGCTACTTAGTTTGGGTATTTTTGCTTAAAAATGATATAAACAATGAATTTCTTATAAAATTATTGCCATAGATTGTCAATTTTGTTGATCAACTGATCATAAAGTGTGTGTGAATCTCTGTAGTTGCGGGCTAAACCCTGATTTGTTGTGTCCCTCTTTCTCCAGCACCACCCCACCACCTAATGTGAGGATAATCAATGGTTATGTGACAGTGTCGCCTCCACTGACCAGCCAAAAGCAGCACAGAAGAATGGACATCCATGCCACGGAAAAACCCCTGAGTCCAACTTCCTCCACTCCATCTAATCCCAGCTCAGCCCAGCCAGCTTTAGTCCACAGCACACTCACACTGTCATGTATTTTAGCCTGGCTGTTATCACACATGCTGTTCACCTCCTGACCACAAGACAGCATTATCACACAGACAGACACTCAGACACTACAGCCTCCATGGTCCATACCAGAGCAGTGGAATGTACCCGATAAACAAGGAATGACCACCAGCACATGCAGACAAGAGACCGGAGGAATATTTTAGTCAGGACACGACGTCCTGAGTAACTGCTGGAAGACTCAGCTCCTGCTGAAATGCCAAGCCTTTCAAGTCTCAAGAAGTGTGGAATAAGCTCTCAGCCATGACACAAGCAATGAATGGACTGTGTTAGACTCCCAAAGGGTGGAGTCTTCAAACCTCATGAAAGTATTTCGACAGAATAACAGACATAATAGCACAATGAAGACCTGTAATTTTAAGGAGTTTGTGTGGTGGAGTCTTCAACCCAGTAAAAACTGTAATACTGTATAGAAAAATAAGGTTGACATTAATAATGAGAATAGAAAATACTAATAACATCTATAACATCTATAACTCTGCGATAAATGAGTATGAATGCATACAGTCAAACAGTACTGTGTAGGAGGTGGAGCACTCAGTTGCCCTTTTTGTAAATTGTGCATTTTGTTCATAAAGAAATATTGTATATTTATTATTTCTGGAAGAAAAGAGTATATTTTCTTGCTTTTGAAGAAAAATGAAAAAATAAACTTTGAAAACCTCGTGTGTACTAAGATTTTTTTCTTCCCAAAGGATATATCATTTGGACTGGAGCGTCAAGGCCAAATCATGGAAGCAAAATGGATTCAAATAAATCTGTAGCAGTCTCAGGAGAAAGACAGCAAATGGGAAAGACAGATGAGCCCTGCCTGTTTGTGAAATTAGAGATGTTTTTAGTTTAATATTGATAGCGTATGTAACATATTGAGAGATTACAGAGCATAAAAGTTTCCATGCTTTGCTTCTTAAAAGTATGCTAACATTTTTGTTAATGTTTAAAAAGCAAGAGCAAAATTGAATGTAAGCTAAATGTCTGTATACAGTATGTATCCAAATATACTGAAAACATGAAAAAATTGCACAACAGATGATCTCATTCTGCCATCTGCTGGCTAAATTTAAGAAAACAGTTTGGGTTAGAAATTGAAACCCCTCGACATGTGCCTTTAACTGTACTATTGTTGCATTAGAGAGATCCAAGAGAGGACTGTGAGTAACTCTGAAAATAAGCACAATGCACAAAATAGTAAAATCATCCAGACCTCAGGAGAAAAGGCTGAAGACAAAAGGTTGAAGATAAATAATATAAAAATAAAAAAGGATACCTGTGAGCTGGAATAATGTGACCAGGCTCAAGTCGAGAAATTTAGTCACAGGTGATTAAAGGTAGTGGAAATTGTTTAGTACAAATTTAGACCTAAATTAAGAATTTTTGGTGTTTTTTGGCGTTTTTGAGCAGGTTTGAATTCAACTCTGAACTATTTCAGTCAGAAGTTTGCCAGAAGGTCGCACCATTTACTTGAGAGGTAAGACAAGGGCACAGACACATGAAAAAGTCAAGATGTGGTGACAAAAATACACAGATGTTAAGAAAAGTATGCAATACTTACCATACAGAGCAATACAGAGCATTATGGCCTTTTTTCCCCTAACTAACATTCCCTTCTGACCAGGTACATGCACAAGTATTTTAACATGTTTGTAAAGGCTGAATGGAACATTCTGAAAATAGACACTGGTTCAGGCCATGGTGATTTTGGGTCTCAGTCTCAGTCTCAGTCATTAACCGTGAAATAAGTCAAAATGGCCAATTGCTTAATATTACCTTATTATGCTGCACTGTGGCTGGCCTTTCAAATTCCTCTTTGAAGTTGCTTTGTTACAATTCGCTGAGCATGGTGTAACTTCACTTAGATGCTTACTTAATAGCACAAAGATATGAGAGCTCAAGAACAATATTTTCACTTTCAGCTAAAAGCTAGTCATTCATCACTGAATCAAAGTGATGAAGTGCACTGAAACCAAACTGGGACCATTACTAACAAATACATTAACTATAACGCTACATTTTTTCCATTAGTCATGTAGAATAACGTTTAAGGCTGAGTCTGTAACTGGAATGAAAGTCAAAACCAGGTTGAACAACATGCTGAAGACATGAAAAATGGACACTGATCAAATTATATGAAAATAGGTAGAAGTGTGGTCTGCAGAGACATTATGAAGCTATTCTGCTGATGCATAGGCTGCTAAGTCTGATCAGCTTGGAGGGTCTACTCTCTGAAAATGAAAGCCATTACAATGGAGTGGCGTGATTTATAATGAAGTTTTCAAATTCTTTACATTTCTCAAGGTTGAAGGTTCAACATTTAACCATCCAGAATTCATTCAGCTCATTAAAACTTTATTTAAATTAAACTGAACTATACAGAAAAGTAACTTAAATGGAATAAGATTTTCTCATTTGGTCTTTTAAATTATTACAGTGAACATGTGTTTGATGCAGAAATATCCTCTTTTTCATGGACTATTAAATGTTTTTCTGCTTAAAGATTTTGAGCCCTGAATGGCAGAAAAATCACAATTCTGTCTACATTTAAATGAGACATCATTGTTACAAAGGAGGAAATGGATTCAATAAATTTGGCAGCTCAAATGTGACAAAAAAAAATGTGACAAATATAAAGTGACGACACAGCCTCCAGGTTGGAAAGCAGCTTGTGGAATGAAAAAAAAAAACTATTGTACAATATTACAATATCCTGTACAAGGAAAATGAAAGATGAATGCTCTCTCACAAGTATCATAATCTATCAGCTATCTATCCTTGTGCAAGACACTTGATCCCCACAGTTGAACTACTCAGTGGCCAAAAACAGAATATTCTAGTTGGACAGAATGAATCCAATTGTGTTGAACAATGTCAAATTATAGTGTTGCTCACTTCTCATTTCATCTAAGTATAAAACAACATGGAGACAGGATTATTCTAAAACCACAGTCGTCCTGAATGATTGTGTCGAACTGCTGTAGTTTGTTCTCCCACCACTGAGTGGCGCTACAGTCTAACAATAACTTCAGCAACAACACAAGCGGCATAAAGTTTGGCAGGAGAAACAGTGTCTAAAGGCCTCATTGTCAGAGCCTGAAGACATGCAGAGAGACAGGTAGGCACTGCCTTTTAGATACTATATCTGGACAAAGAATGTTTATATAGACACATTTTAACCAAATATTATACAATAAAGTGATCAAGCTATAATTGATCCAATAAATGATATTATGTTGTGCATTTTAGAAAAGCCCGAAAACTGGACCTACTGATCTGATCGGGGCTCAGTAGTCCACATAGTTCCAAAATAGAGTTCATATTGTTTTTTTATCACAAAGAAATTACCAGATATTAAAAATATTATATACTTTCAAAGTGTTAGTATAAAAAGAAAAAAGTAGATTTCTTTTTACCAATCACTTTTGCGTCACATTTTTTTGCAATATTCATCTCATTATTCTGTTCATGTTATTGTTGCAAACTATCCAGGAAATAAAAGCTTAATTCAATATTGTTTTAGGTTTTGGTTTCACAAGAAATTTTTAAAAAATATGGTGTTTTTATTTTATTCCATTTCAGTTCACATTTCTGAGCACTTTTAAAACAAGTAATGTTGTTTTATGTCTGATTGCATAATTCATCATACAATACAAGTAACATTGTGGCTTGTTTTACTCACTTTTATGATGTGGGATAAAGAACAGTTCTAATCATTTTTGTTTGCATAAGTCATTTCAATATATATTGATTCAGCACTGTCGGTTTAGAGTTAAGATTAAATAAAAGTGGATTTTTCTAAATGTAATGTGTCGCTTTGAAATATATGAAGTGAAATGTTTGATAAAATAAACAATTAAAAAATATTTAATGATGAAACAGAGCAAATTAAATTAATATAGTCAGCTCCTTAAAATAAACATATTACATAGACTGGCCTAACTGGTGGAAAGGGATTCTTATTTCGGCAAAAGTTGGACAACATCCATGTTAGGTTACACAAATATCTAGCTGGTGTTTCTGGGAAGATACGGGCCAGTATATAACCCTAATTCAATTGGACACTTAACATGTGATAAAATCAATCAACACAAATAAATAGAACATGAAATAAACCAAATACATGGACTTACTGTGTGTTAAGAATGATGTCTTGAATTTTGATAATACCCTTTTTAATAAAAAACATGAAACAGTTAATGCAAAACCTCTTTAGATAATATAATTAAATGCTTCAAATCAATATTAATAAGATAATATTAATAACCACAGAGCAAATTTTGTTTCAATTTTTCAAGAGAGCCTTCCACCCTTAAACAGTCTCTTGACTATCATCTTGATTGGTGGAAAAAAAAGAAAAGAAAAGTGAAGAGCAAGTTTTTTAGAACAAACAGCTTTTTCGCCCCTTAAGCCAAGACAGGACAATATTTGCCTTAGCTAGAATACCATTTTCCCTGGGCTTTGGGGTGTTGTTTGAGGGAGTGGGGGCCTTGACAGGGTGCTCTGAGGGCTGACCCTCACTCTGCCGGGGCCACGCTGCCAGCCGCATATAAATAAAAGATTACAGTGGAAAATCAATTTCTGAGCAAACTCATTAAAAATGCCCCTCACCTTAAATGATTCCTATTTCCTTCCATTCAACCTGTTAACGCCTAGCTGTCCCTGAGACCACCCTACCCCCCCATTTCCCCACCACCACCGGTGCCTCATCCCACCCTTCCCTCCCACCTCTCTTCCCTCCATCCTTCCTTTGCCCTGTTGCTCTCCCCCGGTGGTAATTACTTGCACAAGTCGTTTTTTGCCCTTTGATTTGCACCGTTTCACAAATGAAGGTTAAGTTTGTTTAACCGTGGTGGATTTGCCAGTCATGTTAAAGCATATAATGTGGCAGGCTCTTGGTTTTTTCTGCACACCTCCAACACCCCCTGGCCTGCCTCCCCCCCCTCGTTCTCCTTCCCTGTTGGCCTGGGCCTCTTTTGGGGGGGTGCCGGGGGGTGTCCAAGGTTAAGGCTTACTGGGCCTGGGGAGGCCTGTATTGGATCAGGCTTCAGACCCATTGACTTGACTGAAAGGGGGCCAGGAAGTTGTTAAAAGAAGGATTAAGAATCAAACTGCCAACACTAAAATGATGTGAAGGAAGAATTAGCAGTGAGATAAGGGATTATTTGTTTACTTCTCTCCAAGGTCTTGGACCTGGCAGCTACTTCCATTGACAAATACAGCATATACTCCTTTACAAAACAGCCTATATGACACATGTGGCACAGTGGACAATAGTGAAAGAAATATGAGTCCTGCAGTGTTTTCACATTTCATCGCTGTAGCCTCATCTTTGATCAATACCTCACAGAGAGTGACAGGCACTGGAGCCAAGGTGAACATCGATCTCAGGCAGCTGGAGCTGTTAAGAGCATTTCAAGTGCATGTTGCTTTGATTGTTAAGCTGAGGCTCGAACACTGATCACAGCAATAACACACAGAGGAGTTATCAAACAGCCAAACAACAGCTGACTTCCACATTCACAGCAATGGATTGTTGTCTTTCAGCTAATCACATCTATGTAGCACACATGTATGCAACGAACAAGGAGTGGCAATTCTCTCTGGTTGTTGCTAACGGATGTTTACAATATGTCATTTTTAA
Organism: Thunnus albacares; assembly: GCF_914725855.1. Classification (NCBI taxonomy): domain Eukaryota; kingdom Metazoa; phylum Chordata; class Actinopteri; order Scombriformes; family Scombridae; genus Thunnus; species Thunnus albacares. The sequence goes on along the minus strand of NC_058114.1, from coordinate 21,335,802 downwards.
AACTCTGAATCTGTAATTATGAGGTACAGGGAACGTCTGTCTACCCTAACCATGTCTTGTGTGGTGAATGTTACTCCATATTTCACAGAGAGAGCCCAGGGCAGCCATAAAGCTTTGGGAAAACAAAAGTGTGTTTAAGTGTGTTTTGTCCTTCTCTCTCTAGATAATCCCGCTGATAGCAAAGGCAAAGCCGTGCTGTTTAGTGAGCTCTAACTGACAAGCTCATCTGTGTTTGTGCTGGTTGAGACATTATTCTCAACCATTGTCCGAATCCCCTTGAAGATGTGTGGCTTGGAGCAATAGGATTGAGCCCTGTGGCCTTGTAGTGCCTTAACACGGTTCAGGTGCAAGTCTCCAAGGCAAAACAGCGTCTGGTGAAGCATATATCAAAGCACTGTTCATAGTAAAGAGGTCAAATTATACTATGTAGTCTATGTAGTGTAATTTACTACATTCACTTTGTAAATGAACCTCTTCTTGATAGTTGAACTAAATCAAAAATGACAACAAGGGAAAATAATTAATGTTGGTGTTATTTCATCTTTTTGTTGTTCATTCTATCAGCAAATCCCCAAGGCATCAAAAACAACAAATTTGATCTACTAACTAACAAGTACTGTCTGGGTAGCCACAGTTGATATAGCTTGTAACTCCCTGCCATTGAACTCCAGTTCTATCTAGAAACTATCAAAACACATAAAACAGGCCATACTGGTGCATTGGGTGACTTTTCCTTTAATTACAATGACCAGCATTTGCAGTCTCTGGGATACATGGCTCTATGTTTGCACTGCTGTATTAGTTTGATTAGTGGAAAACAATTAACAACAACGTGTTTATTTTTAATGAAGGGAATACATCACCCATTTCAAAAGTGTTTTTTTTTTTTTTATGGACAACAGCGGCGTTCTATGGCACAAGCTCTATCGGTCTATGCATTTTTTCATGGGATTTGTTGGTAAGAAAAATATGAAAATAATCCATATTTTTTAGGTTTTTTTATTAAGTATATAAATGCTATATAGTGTGTTTTGGCGAACAAATATTGCATGCATATTAGAAATAAATTACAAGGCTTTTAAATGCAGATATAGTATACACTACTGGTTCTGTATTGCAACATACAGTAAAGCAAAATAGTTTGTTTTTGAGTGCAGAGGTAGAAGGAGTGAATGTGTACCAAGAAGATTAATGTAGGTACAAAGGAGAGAGGAATGCCATGCGTGTGTATACATGTGTGTCCATGTGTATATGTGCGTGTGTGTCCTTGTGTGTGCATTGAAGGATGGTGGTGAGAGTGTTGTGTTTCACAGTTTTTTGCCATGATGCACTGCTTTATTATTCTGCACAAGGGGCACTTCACATGCGGAATGGGTTCTCTTTGATATCGACAGCAGCTTGAGGGAGAGAGTGCACTCAAAAACAGGCGCAGGCGAATTTATTCTGGGAAAAAAACAGATAGTTGTGTACTTCCCTGGCAGTGGTTGTCGCACATGCGAAGAGCCAACCGCTTTGATGCTCCAGCGGTGACACTCCACACGCTAATGAAATATGGTAATTACAGCCACATGAAAGCCCTCCTAGACAGAGCTGGAGAAAGGGTATAAAAAACAAATATGACTTTATCCAAAGATACCCACTGTGATTAATTCTCCTTTTCATAAACATATATTTTATGCCGTTCACTTGCTACAAAGCAGTGTGGGCCATCAGTTGACCCAGGAACTGGCGAGGGGGAAAGGTCCACTGATTAAGAACCCTATTGTTTCCTTTCAATAGAAGACCCTGTCTGCTGCAGAACACAGGATGGAGGAGTGTGGAGAAAAAAAGACCTCAGAAGAGAGTCCTCTCTGTGCTGTGCTCTGCTCCTCTAACTTAGGCCCTTTTCTTTAGAGCAGCAGAGATTTTTTTTTTTTCCTGTTTTGAAATTCACCCAATCTGGACGGCAGAACTAACTCCACAGCACCAGCACTTGGCTCTATCAAACACCTCAGAAGTCCCATTGGTGGAAAAACTGGTAACTCGATTGTGGGAGGTAAGAGATTTAAAGCAAAGTATTATGTTTAAAGTTTACACAATGGAAATTTGAGCAATGAGCCTGCGTTTTCCAGTCCCGTTCCAACAGGCCTGTATTACCAAAAAACAAATCAAAGTTCATACAGCCAATATTTGATATAATGTCAATTACTTTTTTGATAACTGTGTGATTGTGCTATAAACTGGATGAATGGTAAATTTGGCAGTTGGTCTGTTCGAGATGAATGGGGGACAATTTGGAGTCCTAGTGGTCTCCATGTGAATAAAGACAATCCAAGTCAGACAAAGTCCTCCCATGAGAGCTAACCTGGCGAGATACAGTAGAGAGGAATGGGGAGCAGGAGAATGGGGCGACCAAGACTGTTCATTCCTCCTAAATTTCAGTTGTTATAATAACTCTTTTTTGAAAAACATGAATAATGAATAACAACTCAAGAATATTATAAAACTAAGGTTGCCAAGCTTGGCCAGACATTGTGAAATCTGATAATTTGGACTCCATAATACAACGCTTCAACAAAACTCCTTTTGTAATTTTCAGTATTTTTTTAGGCTTTATCAGAAAAGCGTTAAGCAATGCGATTCCCATGTATATTTTTCATTTACGTTTAAATAGTACATCTTGCTGGTTTATTTGACACATAAGTGAAGTAACACAATACACTCCGTGTCACTAAAGAGGGGTGAGGAGGACAGGGAGAGAGAGTGAGAATAGAAGGGGTGGAGGAGGCTGTGTGTTTGACCATCAGTGTTTGCTCACAGTCAGACGGCAGAGCAGCCCCCCATCCTGTCACACCCACACACACACACACACTTTTGCCTGGCTGACCGGCTCTCCCAAGGGATGGAGGTCAGAGAGAAGGTGGAGGTCAAATGGGCTCTGATAAGTCCTGCTAATAGTGTGTGTATGTGTGTGTGCGCGTGTGTCTGAAAAAGGGTTGTGGGGGTCTTACCAGCTAACTGAGGCTAAATGCTACCCGAACAAACACACGGCAATGCACTGTGCTGATCCACATGAGCACAAAATACACACACACACACACACAGAGACACACACACAAAAAGTCATGCACGATGTATGCATGCATGCACACTCTTTAAGGTCAGAGAATGGGGTGAGAATGTTAAATGGCCAAGCTGGGGACATCAAATATTTTCCTACCCATCACTATCAGCAAACCTCCTGCCTGAATCTTGAACTGTGTGCACATGTGCGTGTGTGTGTTTGTGTGCATTGAGGAGAGGTTGGCTAAGCAACATTGTCTATGCTGATGAAACTAGACAACTTGGCTTTATTGAAGCACACAGTCAGACAGACAGACAGAGGCAGCGTGTGTGTGGGCGCCAGCAGTCATGGCACAGCAGACAGACAGATGGAGTTCTTCGGACAGACTGTGGCTGCTCAGATAGGAGCTCATTCCCACTTTGCGTTTCTAATACCCCCAGCTCCTTTTATCGCTCTCCTCCAGGTGTATCCAGGTAACTCCAAGGCCAGTCTGCTCTTAAAACCACGACAGTCAAGGTAACAGGTAATTGCGGAATGGTTTCTCGTAAAACAGCCTGTTTGCCTACAGCTGAACTCCGCCCTGCTTGTTTTAGACGCCAAACTTGGGAGAGACAGGAAACAAAAGCTTATAGGACGAGGCGACATGGCGTGGTATTGCTCCATCTCTTGCTTGTTTTCCTACTTTATCCCACCCCCACCTGTTTTTCTTGCTTAAATTATATTCGGTCTTCATACCAGTCCTCTTCTTCTATCCGAGGTTGTATCTCTTCTTCACCTTCCCCTCTTTGCCTTCACTTTGCAGTCTTGGATTTGAGTTATTCGATTTTTTTTAAAATTCCCTTTTATTTTTCTCACTGTCTTTATCTATCTGTCTCCCCCTTCTGTGCCCATATTTCTCTGACTTTATGAGTAACTCTGGCTCCCTCCCTCTTTTAATGTTTGATTCCAGGTGATAAGAGAAGACCGAGAGATGAGTCTATCTCCACCAGTTAATGTGGTCAAAGGGCAGAGGCTGTGCTGGGGAGTGAGGGGCCGGGCTGCAGTCAGTCAGTCCAAGCTGAGACTGGACCGCTCTCAGCTTTGGAGCGTGAATTGTGGATGGTGGCCCTTAGCCAAGCTGTCTGCACACAAGCCAGGAAAACATACATATTGAAGCAATTGTCCATATCTGCCTGAAGAGTCATTATCTGACAACCTATCAAGATATTGATCAAGAGTTTGTATATGTCTACTGTCACATGTACTTACCCTCTGAACAGTGATAAGATTACTAGTTCTCTTTGCAAACAGGCCAATAAACACAGTCAGTGTAAGTGCACACCCCTGTACATACACACAAATGCATGCATGTGAGCTGCTGCACGTATTTCTACTGTATGTATATTTGTACACAGATTGTATACAGATAAGCGTGTGCACATGAATGGATGTAACCTCACACACACACACACACACACACACATATATATACTGTACATATATACTGTACAGTTTACTGTCAAACACAGTCACAGTCCATCTCCTCGCATTCAACAATCACTTGTTTGTTTCAGACCAAACAAACAAACAACACACTCCCCCACATAGTGGTCATTGACACAGACAGCAACTGAACTCTCCTCTGGCTCCTCACGTCACCCTCTCTTTATTCTCCATCTTTCTCTTGTCCTCCCCACCCTCTTTGTCCCTCTCTCTTTCTCTCTCTCTCTCTCTCTCTCTCTCTCTCTCTCTCTCTCAGTTTTCATCTGATTTCATTCCTCGCCCTGCTCCGGCCATTATAAATTCATTGTATGCTGTCGTGGCTGATTGAAGTGATGGGCTGATTCCTCAGAGCTTCCTGCTTGATGGAGGGTGCTATAGCAAATAGCCCAATGGGTCTGTTTAGATAACACTGACCTCTCGCAAACCACTGCCACATCTGCTGTGAGTGAGCTTGGGACTCACTGTCATCCCTGAGTGGAGGGATGAACAAAAAAGGGAAATGAAAAAGGTTAAATGGATCATTCAAAAACAGAGAGAGATTGAGTTAAATAAAGAGAATATGTTAGAAAGATGAAAAGAAGAGAAAGAAAGATATGGATGGGGGGGGTGATAGAGGGAGAGTAAAGGGGAGATCTCGGGTGGGCTATGATTTGAAGCGTATTGTAACTCCCACCTGCCCTCTCCATGAACAAAAGTGTTAGTCATCATCAGGGTGAATTGTGAGGGGAGACAAGGGGCCGCTTCGTTGGTCCCCCTGATCTGCATTCTGCCCATGGGGTTACCAGGGTAACGAGTACAGTACACCGAGGGGCGAGGAGGGTGAGGGGGGCATGGAGAGGGCACTCACCCTTTTCCTTGGAAATGGATATTCATGCCTTTGTTCTGCAGGGGTTACGATCGTGTTGATTAGGGAAAAAAAAAATCTTGTTTAAACGACCCGCCCTCTGTGCTGGCCTCAGACATTATGTGGCCGAACAAGCTTCACCTGGCCAACAAATCAGGATTCAAACACCGGAGTTGATTAAAAACAGGTAGGTGATGGAAAACAAATTAATGGCAGGTGAATGGAAAACACACATTTATACTGGTGACACAATACTGAGAATCAGGGAAGGCTCAATTTCTTTTTTTTTATTCCACACAGCCTATTGTCTGTTTGTCTGTCTGTCCTTATGTCTGTCCAGCAGATACTCTCTATTACTCTAAAATGCCCCAAATATTTCTTCAATCTGGTTAATCTCGCTCTCTTTTCTTTATATAAGTCATTAATTGGTGTTTCTGTGCATATGTGTGTTGTTAGTCATCCTGTAAGTGTGTTCAGGCGTATGTGTGCAGCATGTATCTATGTCCGCAGCCTTGTGTTTAAGTACCCACTTTATGAGCCACATCAGAACACACATACTTTGTCTTTAAGGGTGCATTTGAAAATAATGGTCTTTGGCGTTATGCAACTCTTTGCACACACTGAGTCTGTTTTAAAAGTTACAGGGGGCAATATTATGGCTCATCTTTGAAAGCTGGGGGCTGTAAAACATCATTGTAACTCCCTTATGTGACAAGATGTTTTACAATCACGCCATTAAAAGCTATTGAGAGAGAGAGCATGGGCCATACAGGCAGGAGAAGAGTAAGCAGCAGCAAACATGGGCATGCTCTCTTTCTCTCCTGACACAGCACTGAACACAGGGCATTCCTCACTGCCAGGAGTGCAGCTGCCCTAAGATAATGTTGTTCTTTAATTAAACTATCTCTGCCGTGCAGTGTTAAGGAGCGGGGGAGACGGCACAGAGATATGGTAACCTTGGGCAAATGGCTGGACATGAATACATGCAAACGGTGCATTGTGAGGAGTATTGTGAGGTTTTTTGAGTGGTAGCAGTGGTGTGTGTGTGTGTGTACATTTGGAAAAAACTAGAAGTGCATGCATTGATGCTGTGTGTGTGTGTGAGTGTGTGTGTGTGTACACTTTCCAGACTGATCGCCAATTAAAACAACCCTCCGCTCAAGTCAAAACATGAAACTGACTCTTGCAATCACAGTTATGAATCAACCATCAGAGCTCATTAGAGGAATCAGGTGAACAGCCTCTGAAGCAGCTTCAACTTACAAAGATTAAACCTGGAGCAGAATATTGTCCCGATTAAACATTGTGCATATCCCACATGTACAGGCAGCGAGGTGTACGCGCATTATTATGTTGAACTATACGCTACAGACATCCAAGATAAGCCGCAATACTTAAACAAATACACTTGTGATTTTTAGATATTTCAAATAATATTTTTCCATCATATTGTGTGGACATAAGCTATCTACTGTATGTAAATGTAGATATTTGAGAGATGAAACCACAAACAATCCAAATAATAATTACTCTACAATGGTTCCTCAGCACTTTTATTTTCTTTCAATGATACTGTTGCCTGTATTGATTACTAATAATTGGTATATTGTTGTTGAGCCTACATGTGTCTGCACGTTTGCAGAAACTAAATATAAATATGAATGATGGCTTATCTTGTAGTGTCACTTAGTCTTTAATTCCAGTACCTGAAATATCGCAGTGGCGAAAAAGTCAAAGTTGTAAATCTAATTAACGACGGTTCATTTTATAGCGAAATTCATTACGACTTTTAGTGAGAGTTTGTGTCGGGATGATCGCATGATACACTGCGGTAACTCGAGCCGGCAGCTTCTGCAGTCTGTAATTTCTCTCAGCTCAAGTAGCGGTAGGTCAGATCGACTACTGCTGAGATTTGAGAGGAATAATTCCGCTATCTCCGTGTTGATCCGTGTCCTGCGGTTTCGTCCACCCGGCCTCAGGCATCTGCTGTCTGACAGAAAGTTGGCGCACAGACGCACAGTCCGGTTTTACACTGCAGGAAGAAAAAAAAAGGGGGCTTTAAAGCACCGCCAGTGAAGTGAGGCTTTCTGTCAGTGCTCAAACACCTACTTGTCAAGTGGCCTATATAGTCAAACATTGCCTGTTGAAAGTAGAATGTGGCTAAAACATCTCTGAGAATTGTGCTACTAGGCTGTTCACTGAAACAGGGTCGAGCTGCTGTTGCTGATGCAGTTCAGCTGATGGGCTCTCGTTTAGGAGGCTTGTACTTCATCCTGCAGTCACTAGGAGGAGGTAGCCCATAAATGAAGACTGGAAACTGAGCACTGCAAAACTCAGCTTCAGTTGAATCATTGAAGGGTGTACAATGAGCCAAAAGTGAAAAAATCTAAAAAAAAAATTGCACCATAAATAAAAAAGTGAGTAAAAAAACAAAAAGGGGTAAGAAAAAAAAAGTAATACTATGTTTGATTGATTTTCTTTTATTTTCATGTCATGCACACTAAGTGTCCAACCCTCATGGATTTACAAGACACCATAAGTACTGTTGCAGTGGTCAAACATTTCATTTCATTACAAAATCACAGATTATTTTACAGCTGGGTCTTAAACAAAATATTCTTCCTTCTCTCTCAAGCTTGACAAATAAAATCTGCTACAAAAAAGGTTCCTTTCCTGAGGCACAACTCAGGGTTTTCATCCAGCCCAAATAAATCAACACAGGACATTTTCATAAAAGTGCATCCCTTACGTCCTCATAGACAGGACAGTAAAACAAAAGAATGAACCTCATTCTCACTGAGCTCACGCAGCAAACAAAGTCTGTCCTCTTCTGGAGTGGCGTTAAACCTGCCGGTCTTTAGGGCTAATTATGTTCCTGAATGTAACTGTGCACATAGGGATCTTTGTCTTTTGTTTAAATTATACTTCACATTAGGTTCTACACTGTAGCTATTCTTTATGAGACAATTAGTTAGTCATTTTTGTTTATACCATATATCAACAGACCATTTTTCTTTCTACAGGAGAAACATTTTACTCCTCGTCTCCTAAATATCACAAAGTAACCTGTTCTGGAAAATGAATGACAGATTGTTCAAATAAAATAAGGATTTCAACTCATTAGCTCAGGGATGACCATGCAAAATGTCCCAATTAAATATCTTTTTAGTGAGTCTCTGATCAGACATCTTCACAAGTCCATTCCAAAGCCAAAGCATTTGACATTTATGTCTGATGTTTGGAGGTTCCCATCCCATATCTCCACTAATGGCCAAAACTGAACTATTATGTGTTACATATATACTGCTCAGAAAACTCAGCACAGAAAATAATATGGAGAGTGTATTTTAGAAAGAGGGCTGAGGGAAAATGTCATTTAGGATTCAAGATTTCCATTTGGCCGCCTGAAAGAGACTTAACGCCAATTGTCCTGCTGGTCATCTCACTCGATAGAATGCAAATGTGGAGGTCTATAGGGTCTGGTGCGGGAAAGCCATTGATTTGAGATGAATACAGTGGCTACTCTCAGGCTCTTCACAGTTATTAGGACTAATAGAGAAACATAAAATAGTGAGAGAGAGAGGCACAGATCCGCACAAATGCTCTAAATAGCTGGCTACTCCACAGGCCTCTCGGAGAGTTTGGCTTGCAATTTGCATTCCTTTGTGTGACAACTTGTAATCCTCCCCTCAGCATGCCAAGAAACACACAACAGATTTATTGTCCCAGTCAACAAATCGTTTAGGTCATCCCAAACCTATTAGCCTACTGCCTAATGCAGTGGGAGCCCCCCAGCCCCATGCACCGCCTCATCTCAACCACCGGAGGCTTGCAAACACAGACCCTGCGCGGCCGGGGCCCCACGGCTACACCGCTTTGTTGGCCCCCGGGTCTATTCAGACTGGATGCACTTCTGGAGCTTTTTTGAGCAGCTTGGGAGGTTGAGAGGGACCGAAACCATGGCTGGGGCTGAGGCAGTTTAGCGTCGGGACAGCAGAGCTAAACGGACATGAGGTTTTCCCCGCTGCAGGCCCACACAAGCTGTGCTGAGATTCCACACATGCATTTAAAGTTTGTGGAAAATGCACATTTATTGCTTTAGCATAACTTCAAATCAGCGACTGTGGCCCACAGCCAAGCCATACCCTCACACTATTCAATTCAAAAAACACATTTAAAGTTCAGGATAAATAAACACCAAAACATTATCCAATCCATGTGGTGATTTTCTGTTTTTATATATATAACATCTGTGGGACATAATAAAACAAAAAAATGCTGTGATGTCAGACTCTGTGATTTTAAGTCTAATTCTTTATTGTTGTTTATTTTACTGCTTGTTCTTTTATTGCTTTTATTTTCCATTTTCAAACATGGGTAGCATCTTCTGTAAATCATTACGCTTCATATTGTTTTAGGACCAGATGACCTAAGCATGGCAGTTGTTTGGTCCTGTTATTATATTTGATGGAGCGCAACCACATCCTCACGTGTCTGCAGGAAAACCATAACAACACTGTATTTTTATTTCTCTGGGACATGCAGGCGTGGACTGACTGACTGATCTGATGTTTGCTGGTGGAGAGACAGAGAAATGTGCTCTTTGTTCTAGATAGATAGATAGATAGATAGATAGATAGATAGATAGATAGATAGATAGACCATAATTTAAGGCAGCCATGCAAAGACTACTCAAGAGAACTGAACTGCATTGAGTTATTGAGTTGGATTAAGCTTAACTGAATTCATAGGAATTGAACTGTGAGTAACAGACAGATAATGAAAGAGTGAGAGCAGCGACAGAAAAGAGAGACTGCAGCCCATCTGTGTGTGTCGGCCTCGCACCGCAGGACTCAAACGCGGGGTCAGCTCAGAGAGAAAGAGAGAAGGGGGATGATCTCTCCCCCCACCAGTCATCTTCCCACAAACACAACGGGCCTTTTGATTCGTTTGTTTGGACACACACATTCATGTCTAATTGTTGTTTTTCTTTTTTAGTGTACCCCACAAGGCGCACATGCATCATGCAGGACAGGCGGCGCATATGGCAATGAAACCACACTAAACAGCTCTGCACAGGGCCAGCGTTCCCCGTTGCATGCAGCGCAGCAGGCTTGTGGCCCAACAAGCGTCATTCTCTCTCTATAGAGATCAACACGGCCATAATTATAACGGAAGTCAATGTCCGTTTTAGCATCAATGAAGAGGAACACTGAGAATATATTTTGCATCCTGACAAGTCGCACGCATTAGTTCTCAAACTCGTGTTTTTTGTGAACACTTAAATTATGGTAAAAAAAAAAAAAAAAAAGTAGCTAATTTCGTTTAATCAAATGCTAATCGGTTTGTTTCCATTTGTTTTGTGTGGAGTTATGGTAATTTTCTTGACACTAATGAGGCGATCTGCCAAATGTCTGTTTTAGTAGCGATAAGCTGTTCAAAAAAAGTCCAATTTAACTAAATGTTCACCCAAGAAAACTCTAAGGCCTAATATGGGGCCGAATGACTTGTTTAAAAGGGCAAAGTCTGCCTGAGCCAGTCTGTGTAATGTGCAGCGCAATGATACAGTCATTACTCTGCAACACTAATGGCATGTGAGGAACTGTAAGGTAAATTACAGCTATCAGGCTGCCTTTAATTGTCCGTTTGCTGCCATGCAGGCTGCACACACCAGTGGCCCCCACTCATCTGTCATAACTTCACTCTCGCATTCAGGATTTCTCCTGCCAACAAAGGCTGACCTGCCTACATTTATTAACACCCATTTTCAAGGTCCAGCAGAGGCCGGATTTCATTCTTTTTTTTTTTTTTTTTTTAAACCTCTGCCCTAATCCGTCTTCATCCTTATTTAAACGTCACTCATTGTAACAGAGAAAAACGACATTATGCAGGTGAATGAAGGGGTTAATAAAACAATTCTCCATCATTGTTAAGCGCACAACGGCGTGAAGCTGCATCATGCAGGCAAAGCTGAAACACATGTTCTCCATTTCCAAACAGTCAGTGTTGCTGTGATTCATAACTCCTGGGCCACCAAATAACATCATCCATTACATAATTCTTAATGCACATTTAAAACATCTTAATTTGATCAGCATATTTTGCCTGAGATATTTGATTGGAACAATTAAATTAATTCTAAATGGTCGTTTAACTGATATTGAAATACCTTATTTATTTTTTTTATTTAGTTGTTTATGAATTTGACTACAAATACAATTAAATTGAAATTCAACTAATTAAAATTGTGCCAAAAACCCGAAAATAAAGTAACCTATAAAGCAGGACTAATGTGTAAAAACAACATTAATAATAATAATAATAATAATAATAATAATAATAATAATAATAATAATTATTATTATTATTATTATTATTATTATTATTATTATTATTATTACTGTATGGAATAATGTAGTAGACTACCCCTAAATCAAAAAGAAAAAAGCGCCCACAGCCATTTTACAAATGTTTTACATCTAAGACAGACTGGTATTAATTTATTGTGTCAAATTGAATTTTCTCTCGGGTGCGTCAAGACCAATGAAGCCTGGCTTTAGAGGGATGTTTGTAGTTTTGCTTGACAGAGAAAAGTTGGCGTGTTTTCAAGATTGCGCGACCTCGTGTTTCAAAGACTACTTTCATGAGTTTATTTCTTGTTGAAATATAATTTCTCTGCTCCTGAGCTTGGAAGAATGTCCACAATGTAGCAGAACTTGCTAAAAATGCCCCAAATCTCTACAGGCCAATAGTTATTACAATGAAATATTCAAATTCACACCGGTTTTGGACAGATTTATTAGCAAAAATATGAATTGAATTTTAATATTGTTATGTTTAACATTTTTGAGAAATAACGTTAAATTTATCATGAGAGCAAAACATTTAAAAACTAATTTTAAACACAAATCACTCCTATACTCCTCCACTAAATATGATCTGAAAACCCAGAATAGCTAAATGAAGTCTACCAAAAGGTCGCAGCCAAAGCGTAGAGGAACTGAGAGTCTAAATTAAATACATTTCCCTCAAGGCAAATGTGAAGCCAGAATGACCTAAGCGACATGAATTTCGTCTGAATACATTTGTCTGGCCACACGGCTCCTTGCACACATGCCCTTGGTTAGGTCGTCTCTTTTTGCAAGACTTCCCACAGATTCCCCGCGTAACTCAATCTGTCGACAATCAATATGCTGCCCTGAGCCTATTGAATAAATACATTATTCAATTATTTGGAAAACTGTGCAGCGTGCAGTGCACACCCCGCTTTTTTTTCATCTCACCAGAAGAGGAAATCTAATGCAGAAATGGAGTCAGATTAGGCATCATCTAAGTCATCCAGTGATACAAAAGGGAATTAATTCAGAAAGAAAATTCACTTTTATCAGATCTATTTTACAACACTTTCCCCCCACAAACACTACAAGTTACAACATTACAATACTTTGACAAGAGTATTCCAGACCGAGTATGAAGGTAGCAGGTGTTTGTTCTTGGTTGTTGAGGGGTCCCACCATTGGCTTACAGACACCATCATCCCCGGGTCCCCCATTCTGCAGCTCTGCTTCACCTCTTCTCTCTCCTGGACAGCCTGCTGCTCTCCCTCCCTCCTCCTCTTCTTGGGCCTTTGATCAAAGCTGGCCTCTCTGCCACAGCTGCCCATCAGGGGGCTCCTCACCCTCACCTACAACAACACTGCCTGCTGGGAGTCCCTCTCTGATGCACACACACGGGTGCAAACACACGGGCAAACGCAGGAAGCCACACACAGTTTCACACAAAAAAAAATTCCCATCTTTACCCCCCCCCCCCCCAAAAAAAAAAAAATCCAACTAAATCATTAATCTCTAAGAAAACAACCCGGATCCGGATGAGACTCCTGTTGCAAAGTAGAGATTTAAATTCAAGAAACTGTGAATTATTTTTCCATGTGTGAAAGAATTAGAGGCAACAATCTGTGTTGTGCGTGTGTTTGTGTGTCAGTGTACTGAGGTTAGCACATGGGTTCACAAATTCACACAGGTTCATATGTGTTTTTGCCAAGTGAAGGAGACAGGGAATGTTATCCAGAGTACATGCTATGCTTTGACTGCGCAAACACATTATGTGTTGGGAGCTGCATTTTCCACATACAAACAGACACCAGAACAAACAAGCATCACAGCTTGCTTACATATGTAAGACTGTACTTAGTCGCACCTGTAAGCTTTTATCTGAAGGTCTGGTGCCCAAGTTACTTCCTCTTCTGTACTTGACCTCAAAACTCCTCTCATTTGGCATGTGTACCCCCAATTATAGACCCAAGAAACACTTTGGTCTGCCTTCCAGAGGCACTGAGCATTCCAGTACAGCATTTTTTATAAACCCTTATGTTTTACTCATCGTGGTGGGAAATGTTTGTTGACTTCTCTTCTTTGTCTTTCTTGATGGGGAGTTGTTGGTTTCTCTTTGAAAATCCAATGTTCGTCCCCAGAACTGGAAGTAATCCTGTTGAAACATCTGGTGATGACTCAGGCTGCATATCAGATACACATCACATGTGATTCATTATCCTGAGGTTGGCCTGTCCCGGGCAAATTGGACTTTGTATATTTTAAGACAGTCCCATACATATACATGGGACCCGGCTGTGATGACACATCGGCCCGATGAAAGTGTTTCCAGTGTTTGTGTCTCAGTTCAAAGGGGCTGATGGGTACCTCCACTGGTGATGTGACACAGGAAGCACCTTGGGCCAATCCTCTCCACCCTCACCTGCACCCCAAAGCCCCGTCACCCTTTTTACCCCCCTTCCCAACAACGCTGGGGACAATTAACTAATTAAGTGCCAATTAAAGCATTAACTGCTTCCCGGAGGTTGTGAGGTAGCACTGGGGTTTGACATGGAGCAAGTGGCCACGGGGCTGAACCAGAACAAGTTCAAAAGGGTTTTATTTCCTACAACACAATGACAAAGAAAAGGGTTGGCCACTGCGGGGAAAGTGGATGACTTCAGCGTATTTAACATGCTGTCATTGCGTGCTTAAATACAACTCAGAAAATAAAACACAGATTTCTTTCCAACCATTAAATGGTACTTTGTGTTAGAATAAATAGCTACATGACATGAGCTAATTGAGACTCAAAATTCCTATGTTCAATCTATAAATAAATTAGATATCATTGCAATTTTGTTACAAGATTTTATTATAACTCATTACACAATATGACCACAGTATTATAATTTTTCAGCCAGTATTTTTCTATCCACCTAAACACTGCATGGTGTTCATATATCTGTCTACATAAATATATTGTTTAATCCTGCAGGTGCTGGGTGGGTAGAAGTTACCGTGTAAGGCAGTGCCAAAAAGTTTAGACAAACATACTACAGTCAATTAAGTCTACTTATCTTCCTCATACCATCTGACTGGGTAAACCCAACCCACCTGGCACTTCACGCAGGTCGAAAGATGCAATGCGAATTATTTCTGAACGCTATTTGAGCCAAGTCTGGCTAAGATATCCCTCGCATAGACGCAACTGTTAACACCTCTAGCTCTGTGCTGAACACAGTGTTTTCTCTGTGTGAGAATTTTTTTTCTCCCATGAACCCCTGCTGCTGCTGCCTTCAACGGTCAGAGTTGAAGGGGGAACAGAGAGTCAACGAGGTAAAAGCAAGAAGGGCGATATCCATACCTCTTCAGTGGGATGAATGTACAGGACAAAGGGCGGACACATAAGTAGCGGTGCAGCCATGCCTGCGATCATGTACAGCTTAAATGTCTCCCTTGTGGTGTTGAGGTCAATTTATTTGCAGTTTAACATGTAATTTAATACTGCAATTCATTAGATGAGAACATACACCTGATCCTCAATCACTCCCTTATAGGTTATAACAGTAATTTAAGTTTCATCTTATATTTTCAAAAAAACTACTTGGTAGGTTGACTTAAAAGTGAATTGAACTTTGCTGCCTTGCAAAGAGGATACTGCTCCCTGGAAATTTTTGTCCTACTAGCAAGACCCAGGTCCAAATTCTGTCTGATACCTATACGTCCCTTTAGAGCAGCTGTGATCCAACTTCGCTGCTATGTCTGCTCCCACTGAGCATGTGTAAGGGTTAGCCTTGGCCCTGCTTGCTCCCCACAGGCCCGATTATTGGACATTTCTCTTCCACATTTAGGACCAACAGGCTGTGTCCCTGGCTCCCCCCGCACTCTGTGTTTACCCAGGCCGGACGCCACCTCCCTTTCAGCAGGTTCACAAGAAGTTCTGGAGTTTCAACTGGCCAAGTGACGCCTGTGTCAAGAAATCACATCATCATGACACGGCAGAGAGGGTAGCAAAAAGCAACATCACTGTTGTCGTAAAAGAGCCAGGGAGCAAAATGCAGACCATTCTGAACTTTCCATTCAGTGGGCAGCTTCACAGGAGACGAGTGGGAGGAATGCAGGGAAGGAGGCAGCCAGCGAGAAGAGGACAGATAAAACAGATCAGACTAAAAATATTGTCTGAGATTGGGGTAACTAAATGATGCAATTCTTGCTGAGTGAGTAGGTTAAGCTTTAAGATGTTATCTATCTCACCTTTTAGGCATTTTAGAGAGACAGAGGATAATTAATGTGAAGCAAAAGTTTTCATAAGCTCTGTGGCTTCCAAAGCATTCATACAAGTGTTATGTGAGACAAGAGGAGAGGGAAAAAGACACCATGGGAGTGAAGACTGTGAGGAGGAGTGACACAGAAAGGAGGGAGACAAGGAATCTGGTGGAATGTCCAAGAAAACACGAGACAACAACCCAACACAACTGACTGCAACTGTTGCACATTATCATCCTTTTGCATGGTCAGAAATTCCTGCAATGCACATAAGCATGCACAGGCACATATATGCACAGATATACACACACAAATGGACAATCCAAGGAATCCTGACAGCAACTGCTTCCTATGTGCTTTCAGTGTTGAGAGGGAATCTAAGGAATGGTACCGTGAGGAATTTCAGATATCTAAAGCAATCTTTCACTTTCCTCCTAGTGAAGGGGTTTGAGCTCTTACTGTTTTCTGAAAGCACTGAACATCTGAGACTCATTCATCAACGAACACTGCTTGTGTGCACCACACTCTCCTGATACAATGCTTCGACTAAACTAAAAACAAGCACAAATGTCTCTGCTCTATATGCAGGAATAGAGCAGGTCACAGGTTAACACTTAAATCAGCAGATTTTTATAAAATATTACCCTCCTATCTCCTACTCCATTCTCTCTCTGTCTCTCTTTATCTCTCATTTCTCCTTCGACGAATGTTTCTTCTGGCACTCGGCTCCCCTGTCTGTGTGCATCAACAAACACAAGAGGAGGAACCAGCAACTGTATTAACAGATGGCCAGAGTCAATAAAACACACACAAATCAAGTGTTGGACACATCTGTTGTACATAGAGTCTGACTAATCTTTCTGTGTGGCTCGACGGGAGTGATGGAATCACAGCAGCCCGGCCAGATGAGGGGACAGGGCAGATCACCCAGGGGACAGCAGGCAGCTTTGTAATGGATCGTAGCATGGAGATAAAGCCAGATAAAGGCCAGAGGGGACATGTTTTTAGTCAGATTAAGTCAGTAGCACAGAGAAGAGCTAGAAATAAATGTCATATCATTTGTCATGTGATATTAACTTATTGTTAGCAAACATTTTTTTTTAAAAATGTTTATTAAAAGGTGCAGTGTGTAGAATTTAGTGGCATCTAGAAGAACGGACTTGGCAGAAATGGAATATAATATTCCAATAAGTATGTTTTAATTAGTATATCATCACCTGAAAATAAGAATCCTTGTGTTTTTGTTACCTTAGAATGAGCCTTTTATATCTACATAGGGAGCGGGTCCTCTTCCACAGAGTCCACCATGTTGCACCGCCATGTTTCTACAGTAGCCCAGAGAGGACAAACCAAACACTGGCTCCAGAGAGGGCCTTTCATGTTTTTCGCAGGTTTCATGGCCACCAGCCAGGTTCTCCTACATGCTTGGAAGGTTGGTTGCAATTTGCAACCTCACCGCTAGATGCCCAAAAAATCCTACCCACTGCACCTTTAAGACATTAAGACATCTTGGATCACATAATACAAAAAGAAGCAGCTAGTTTGGTGCTAAAATTACTTTCTAAGGATTTGAGATTTTTTTTAGTGTGGGAATGTTGTGGTCTATCAACTCAAAAAAACATCAAGTGATACAGCAGTAAGGCTCATTCTGTCTTAATAGCTGTGTAAAATTTGTACTATGTGGGACCACCAACTCAGTAATGATAGTGAGTGACAGAGTTAAGTATACTAGCTGCTGTTGTAGATACTCAAATATACAGAAGAAAACAAAAGAAGAAGAAAAATAAAAAATGAGGGAAGGGTGGAGACAGGGAGGAGAGTGAAATAGAGAGTTACACCAAGAGAAAATTATTATAATTATAGGACAATAACAAAATCCTGACATCAAGCATTACTGATAGATCCTCAGCAGTCATTATGAGTCACCAATTCTTTGTATTTTGTAATATTCCAAAGGGTAGGGATTAGATAAATTAATAATTAATCAATATTTTATTAACTTTAGTTATTGATTTTTGCCTTTTACATAGTATTAACATCCTTGGCGTCTCGATTGTTTTGTGAGGAAGAAGAAGATGTAATCAGTTAATGTGTCCTCTTAATGTTGGGCGCAACCATGGCAGCCATTGTTGCTGACATGTCCACTTGAGTCGGCTCTTGCATCACTGGAAAGTCAAACATTCCCATTGAGATTTAATTGGGAATAAGCCATTATGGAAAGGCCAGCATTACTGCGACTGGAGAGATGTGACAGTGCATGGAGGGCCTGCTGCTGCTGCCAGTGATTAGAGGAAAGGTTAATGCTGTGCAGTGTTAATCCTCCATTTGTCTGAAAACATATCAAACAAAAATGTACAGCAAAAACTGAATACCGGCTGAGCCCACTGAAAAATAATGAATGCTGAAAAAAAGCACCAAACATCAAACAGATGTAATCAGATGGGGTCGATAAGCATTCGGGCTCGGTTAATTCCCAACAAATTATCTAATCCAGATGTTGCACTCTTAGTGTAAACACAGTGCCCTGCAGAATCATAAAACAAATAAGCATGAAAAAGGTTTCAAGTTTCAAACAGAGCCTAACCCCGGACGGAGACCTTCCCACTGAAAAAAAAAAAAAAAGACAAGAAAAATCCACACCACACACTCCCCCTTTGCTGCCTTCTTGAAACAGGAAAATGTAAATATGGTAATATTTAGCACGTGTTTTAAAACAGATCAGTTTTCTCAAGCAGGGAGAAGGAGAGAGAGAGAGAAAGAGAGAGAGAGGCAGACAGGGAGGAAAAGAAATGAAAAAAAAAAAAACGGCCCACACACGATAGAAAGGCCTCCCCAGATTTGTGTGTGTGTTCCCGTCTGTGCGATGTGGACAGGCTGTGGCTTCCTCTGTTTGCACACAGCTCCACCAAGAGCTCTGGCCCGGTGCTGATGGCCTCGACGCACTCCAAAACACCAAACTGGTTCTGTCACACTGTGAGTCTAGAGAGTCAACAACAACTTAACAATAGGAAAACACCACTCCAACGGGTCATATCACCCATCTGTACACTGCAGCCATTTTTCATGGAGGGAAAATAGGAGGTGGAAGATAAAGGAGGGGGGAGAGAGAGCGGAGGGAGGAGCAGAAATGGAAACATGCTGGACATATGGATGTGTTTAAGGACCACCAGGGAAGGGAAACTTGTGCATTTTCGCATAAACCCCGATAAACTCCAAATATGTAATTACACGGGGTTTAGGGCTTGTCTGTTGCTGATTCATTCAGGAATTTCTGGTTACATCTCTCTGAGAGTTCGGGTGTAACAGGGCTCTTTATCGTTCTCAAGTGGCGGATCTGCTCAGCTTTAGTGCGGCCAAGCCTTCCACACACACTCAGCCCCGGACCTGCCCAGTGTGAGAGTGCCATTGTCCCCCTACCTATTTAACAAGGCAGTGTGTGAAAGAAGAGAGCAGTCAAAAGAAATACCTCCAACTTCATAAAAAAGGAAAGGAGTGGAACCCTTGTAAAATACCTGCAGCACATTTAAAGATTTCATCACGTCGCAATATTTATAGTTCTTCGATTCCTTGTCAGTGTTTGTAGCCAATTTGTTGTGCTCCAATAAATAGACCGGCCTATTTATCAGCAGACCACATGGCAGCCATTTATGGTGCTTAACAAGAGGCAGATGTGTTTTGTATATGTTTTCACATGCATGTTTGACGAGCTGACAGGCCGAGACAGATAGCTGAGATGTACAACCTCTGTCCTGACTGCAGTATCAGCTGTAAACATCAGCTCTGATTAGACCGTGGAAAACACAAACACGCCTCTCTGGCCATCCCTGAGCCTTATTTGTCTTCCCATGACAATGGTCTTTGATTCATGCACAGGCTGCATCACTCTGACTGCAAGCAAGACATGCACCGAGGGAGTGTGCACCTTTTCTGCTGCCTGTGAGGCCTGCACATGGTGTGTGTGTTTGTGAGAGAGCATGTGTGTCTATGTGTATGTGATGTCTATCCCTGACTGTAAACACAAACTGTGCCTTATGTGTGTACTTTTAAAAGTGTCTATTTCTTTGTACTTCCCTGTGTTGTGCGTGTTATGCGTGTGTGTGTGTGTGTGTGTGTCTGCGTGTTGCCAATTACCCCAGCTATAAATACAAGATCCCCATCCGTCACTGAGTTTCTGGGTGGCTGCAGCGCAGCCATAATTGGTTTCAGATGGTCACCCAGATCTTTCTCTTTCTGCTGCAGCGCCATCACACTGCCTGTGTGAGAGAAAGCCGCAGGGGAGAGTGAGGTGGAGAGAGGAGAAAAAAAGATGAGTGACAAGAGTGAATAAATACAGAGCGAGCAGAGGAATAAACAAGCAGACACTAAATGTTTCTTTTGTCCTGAAATTCTCCTCAGCCTGCGAGTGGGAAACGTAGAGGGGAAAGGAGCATTTAACTTGTTAACTCAATAAGTGTTCATGGTTTTGTGTGTTTCCATTTTGATGTAATCTATCAAAATCAGATGAGGTTTGGGAGGCAGGACAGATGTGATATAAATGTTGATATGTTTGTTATCTGTTATGAATGCATGTGGAAATATAAAATCAAATATTTTCTTCTTATGCCAGCATAACATTAACACAAGAAATGTAAAAAAAAAACAAAAACAATCATTATGAAATATATATTTTTTAGTATATGTAAAAATACTGACTGTTTAAAATTGTATTAAATTACCAATAACTGTTAAATAATTAGAGGATAAGATTTTGCTCTAATATATTTGATTAATGAGGCTTTAATTCATCCATTCAATTATTTACATCTTAATGATTTGCCTCACCATGGCAATTTTACTTTATGATGTGATGTCACACAAGGATTTAGTTGAACACTAGGCTTAAGTGCTGTTTCTCTATCTGGTCCCAGAGGACAACTGATCAATGGACATATTAACAATAAATTAGCAGACTAGGCCTATTGATCAACAAAGCAGAGGACACTATGACTCAGTGACAGCTGGTAAGTAACCCTGTATGAAAAGGTTGGATCAGAGAGGAATTCCAGGCAGTCAAAGCCACAAACTGTGCTGCTTAATCTATAATAAAAAAGGCAAGTGTGGCCTTCAGTGAGAAATGAAACATTCACCAACACAATAAAAATGTAGCCTATTTTATTAAAAGCTTGATATCTAAAGTGTGTTTAATTTTCCATAAGGCCTTGGCTTTATCTATTTCTTTCTTTATTTACTATAAGTGTCCATGTAGAACATAAAGACACTCACTAATCATGTAGTATAATCAGTTATAATATGCACTTATATATATGCAACCCATGTCTTTTCCAGCAAATATCATATGTGAACTTCCTATTTACTAGCCACGCACCTGCCTACTGGCACAGACGGCTAATGAAGACTCTGGTTAACAAGATGTTTGTGCTGCCACCATTGTCTGTCATTGCCGACATGTCCACTTTATACTGTAACAAACCTCACTTTATGATACAGAACCTGAAAAACCAACGTCCCGAAAGAAACGTGGGAAAATTACCTTCGTTGTGAAATTTCACGTCTTCAAATTTTCACACACCAATTTTCACGTAACTCCTACAGTCCTGCCCTGCCTGCTCATGCAGCATCTGTGTTGGCCTGGGCTACCTGTTTTCATCATGGCCGTGGGAAAGCAGTGGAGAGGAGAGTTTTTTTCTCTCTTTCTCTCTGTTTGGTTCGTGTTAATGTGGAGGCGGCTCACCAATTATTACAGACGTTTCTAGTCGGCGAAGCCAAGAGCCTGCGGACACACAGGAATCCTCCACCGCTATAAATCCATTAAATCCCTCTCATTAGAGCGCGAGCCTCGTTCCTGCGAGGTGGGACACAGAGCAGGGGCGCGTGCTGTTTCTCACGCCGGGTGTCGCCCTGGCCTCGTGCGCTCCCTCCGCACCGCAGTCATTACTGGCATGCTGCTGCTCTAATTGCCTCACTTTGTTGACAACAACAACAACAACAACAGCAACAAGACGTCAGCACATTAACACCCGTGACGCTCATTTCAACACCATTGTGAGTCAAAGAGAGGTCGTCACAGACAGATGTGGGGGAAAAAAATCTAATCCTCTACTAAAGTAAAATTAGCAACACCACACAGTAAGACACAAATAAAAGCTCTGCAATCATTAGTGAAGTTAATGTTAGTTAAGTTAAAATATAATTATTATTGGCAAATGTAGGGGAGATCGGGGTTGGTTGTCACGTTCATTAGACGTCGCTCCCTAGAGGGCGCTGTTAAAAATGTTGGTGCTGAAATTTTCAGAATTGGGTTTAGAGGTCACCGACAAGGTCATCTCAGGAGTAAGACACTCGACATTGAGGTGAGAGGACTTGTAGTGTTTTTCATGTCAAAATGTAAATATCTAGCTCTTTGGTGTTTCTCTGCTAGGTTTTTACACAATGGGTTTATAATAAAACAATTATTACCATTAAAAAATTCTTTCTCTCTCAACCCAACTGGTCAAGGCAGATGGCTGCCCACCTAGAATCCGGTTCTGCTTGAGGTGTCTTTTTGTTAAAGGGAAGTTTTTCCTTGCCGCTGTTGCCAAGCGCTTGCTCGTGGGGGAATGTTTGGTTGTAAATTAAAGAGTATGGTCTAAACCTGCTCTATGTGAAAAGTGCCCTGACATAACTTCTGTTATGATTTGGTGCTATATAAATAAAAATTGAATTGAAAAAAAAGTACGAGGAAAGAGCTATAGTTCAGTTTTTTCTTAGCTACACTACAACATGTGGTTGTTAGCCTTGCCGGTAGCAAAAAATCCCAGTTGGGGATGCTTATCACATTCTCTTCTCTTAAATTAATTTTTAAAATTGCCTCCATTTTTTTTTCTCCATTAAATTAACATAGGGACCACCAACTCCATAGTGTGACTACCAACCTCATGATGCGGATGGTTGTCACAAGTGCACAAAACATATTTGACAGTCAACATCTTTTGAACAGGATAAACTTAAGGAAAGTAACGTTCCTCCATTCCTACCTGACACTTTAGGCTTCCACTACACACTGAAAGGGAATCTATTAAGGATACGGTTTTTGAGGGATTCAAATGAAAGTAAAAAGTGTGACTACCAACCCTATTCTCCCCTACTGATAATATATTATCACTGATGTTCTCTTGTGTAGATAGACTTTTATGGAGTACGCCTATTTGTTCAAAGTGGAACTCATTTTTAATATTATGTTACACACTGTTCAGTAGCTTAAACTGTAACAATTCATCATATATTTTCTATGTAAAATTTTAATTTGTAAAGTCACTAGTAATATCTGTCAAATAAACATAATCAAGTAAAAAAAATGTATATTTTCCTCTGAAATGTAGTGCAGTAGAAGTATAAAGCGGCATGAAATGTCACATAAAGTAAAGTACAAGTAACTCAAATGTGTCCATAGGTACGGTAGCCTACTTAAATATATTTAGTTACATCCACCACTGGTCATAGAAACAGAATTACTGTTAAATAAAAAACATTGGCTAAACTTTGACCCCCACACTGGCACTGTCAAACATTGATCCATCCATTTCTATACCAGTATATCCCAGAATGCATGACTTAGAATTAGTGACCAGTCTATTACAGGGCTAACATCTATAGATAAAAACAAAAATGATTTTATTTCAGGATAAACACAGCATTCGAGTAGTTATTATTATTAATTGAATAAATACTGCACCTACCCAACTGTGGGTTAACTGCTAACTGTGGATGCATTCAGGGGACCTATAACTGAAGGTATTTCTTTACAAGCAGCAATCTTAGTAAGGTCCAATTTGGTGGAAAGCTATTTTACAATATTATTCTATTTCCTATAATATAGTATGACACACTCTAATGTTTTATTGTTAAACTGGAAAGCAAGTGAAAGAGGAAGCTAAAATAACAAACCCAATAATTTTGCCAGAGCAAATTTATAGCAATCCAAAATATCCAACAGGATCAGTGCTCTACTTTGAATGGGAAAAGTAAGTCGTTTCTATAATACAGCACAGCCCCAAACTTGATTTACACATAGGTCCATAAATCATTGTGACATTTTCAACTGTGTCAGCTGAATCCTGTTTTTCACGGTGTATTCTACACTGTCTGTCAACAAGTGATATGTCTGTGTCAGAAGGGATTAAGACATCGGAGCCATGCAAGTTGGTCTTGAGAAAGAATATTTGGATTTTTGCATTTAGCAACTGGTGGAGATGGAGGAAGAGTGCATGCAAGAGACAGTGGGAGTTCAAGTGGAGGAGAAATACTGAGAGAGAAAGACACTACCGGAAGATGGAGAGGTGGTGAGGAAAGTGAAAGAAGGAAGAAGGGGAGGTGAAGGAGAGGACAGCAGGCAATCATCAGGAGGACAGCCGAGAGGGGAGTGGAGGCCACATCGTGGAGAGCGGGCCCTTGTGTAAATGGAGATGTACTAAACCTTTGCTAACCTGGATCGCCCAAGATAAAATATTTATATATGCTATTGTGTGACGGAGCGCTGCGCTGAGTAGAGCCTTAATTTGTTTTTCTCCAGGGTAAATTAATTCCCTCCCCATCATCAGCGGAGTGAACCCATAGTGATTACTGCCGAATCTCTCTCTAGCCCCTCCTGCAACTA
The DNA here is from genome assembly GCF_914725855.1 of Thunnus albacares. Taxonomy (NCBI): domain Eukaryota; kingdom Metazoa; phylum Chordata; class Actinopteri; order Scombriformes; family Scombridae; genus Thunnus; species Thunnus albacares. Next base: position 21,311,221 of record NC_058114.1, on the reverse strand, counting down.
GCACTTGAGAGATTTTAATGGTCAAAGTCCACCTTACAATTATACTTCATCTGCTCCATACATTTCCATAGATTAAAGGTGAAGCAGAAACACTTGAGGGAGATGAATGCTGATCCCTCACTGCCTTGTCTCTTCTCCTTTCTCTTCTCTATCACCTCCTCCCCCATCAGTCTTTTCTTTCCTAACCCTTCATCTTATTCTCATCTTTGGTGTCAATCATGAAAACAATTCAAAACCACATACTCACCAATGAAAAATAACTGATGTAAAAAGTGCAGACAGTCAATTGTTTACCCTTTAGATGTAGGCTGTAATATTGTGCCAAGTAGGTATTTATATGGAAAAGTGTATATCATTATATGTACACACTGTACAGCGCATCTTCTTTTACATTGAATAGATGTCTAAACAAGATCAGCAGTGCACAGTACATCTGTGTATGTTAACCATATGTTAAACACATAGTCAAAGGGCACACAGTGAATAATATTTGGAGCCCAGCACAGATTGACACTGATTGTCATGCTATTACAGGCAAATAGCAACACTTGGTCAGCAGTCGACAAGGCATAATCATGTGTGACTAACAGTGATGGAGAGAGCGCTACAAAGGGAAGGCGAGATGGTGGAGGTACAGGCTCTTTGTCTCCCTTGCCATCTACCTTATCTCTGAGTAGCCTGGAGGAGTGAACAGAAGGGAGATGATAAAAAGATAGAAGCCACTCAAAGTTCAAGGCAGAGATGCCCTTTCATCTATTTCAAGACAATCATGTTGGGTTCCACGTGTACATTACTGCAAACTACCAATCTTCACTTCCTACTCTTGTTACTTTGGTGGTTTTGGCTGTGGAAAAAGAAATCAGACAGCCCATTGTTGTTGTGCCTCTATATCAGCACATCTGAAGACAGAGGGTAAATCAACCTTGAAAAAGAAAGCTCATGAAAGAACCACACTTTTCAATATAAGTGATTTTAATTTTAAGACATAACAATACTTGTTTTGAATAATAATTTATTATGTAATGTAACTTCTGGATGCAAGATGTCTCCTACTTTACTGAAAAGTCCATTCTCAGTGTTCGTGCACTGGAGGTTTCGAGTTTCCACATCACAATTGTCTAAGTTGCATAATGGACCGCAAATGGCTTCGAAACTATTTATGATGTCACAAATCCTGCCCGTAAGGACACGCCTTCAACTCAGATTTTTGGTGAGGGCAGAGAAACTTTCCCCCTTCAGCAGATGAATGTGAAAACAGCCTTTTAGGGTCAAATTCTACACAAACATCATCCTGCACACAGTGAAGCTCAAACATCCAACTGAGAAGAGAAGAAAACACATTTTTGAGTGGAGGATTTTTGAGAATTTTATTGAAGAATTATTAACCATCTAAATTTGATTTGTAAAAGTGATTTTTCTAGTTTGGCTTGACAACTTGGAGCAATGTCTACAGACTTGTATAATTAAACCAAAAAAAAAGGACATGATATTGCAGGCTTCAGGGCCTACAGTTTTCACACAGTCTGTATATTTTAGCCACAAGTGTCATATAAAGTACCTCCAGCTGCACTTATGAATCTTACATAGCCCCACGCAGTGGAAAATAATCCTGACTCTTACACCCTCGTACCTCACAAGTAAAGAGGAAAGAGACACTGGTGATTCAGCTACATGGATTAGTCAGACTGCCCACCAGTCAGCAGAGTCAGTCAGGGAGCCAGTCAGTCCACCACAGACAACGTAGTGAGTAGTGTCTGTCTTGTCCCTCAGCATTTCCTATGTACTTCCTCAGCAGTGGTGGGCCACCGCAGCAAGAAAATTACCAGCGCTAAGCCCAATTTCCTCTCATAAGGCAAGTAAGTATAGGGCCAATGTTAAGATCTGTTTTGATGCTGCTACATGCACCAGAACCAAAATTGGAACTGATGGACAATTAACCTTAACTGTAATTAACCCCAGCCAGCACTGCTGCCGAACTGTCATTGGAGAAGTATTGTTGTCCTGAGTTACTCATTTGTTCTGATGAAGGTCCTTCAGAGGCTATTTTTGATCTTGAAAGAAATAACAAATTCAATTTTTGCTCATGCCCTGTCTTTTGATCTTTTAGTCAGCCAGCTGGCTCATCAGATAATCAGTCAAGATTCAAGTCGACCAGCGAGAAAGAGTCAGCCAGTGGACCAGGCCGGCAGTCAGGCAGTACAAAACTGTTCCTGCCACGCAGTCTGATAACGTGTGCATTACAGCCTTACAGTGGAGCAGCAGCCCATGGTTTAATGAACGTAACCCAAGCTCCCTGTTAAACAAACAGGCCGAACCTGTGAAGAAAACCTCCACATCACCCTTTCTTCATCTCTCATTAAAATCGCTTGGACCTACGGTGCGAGCCAGATTCGATGGCCGCCTTCCATTTCTTTAATCTTTCAATTATAGTTACTGTTTCTTTTTTGCATATTTTCATAAGGAAACTTTAGAAGTTGCTGCTGATGCGTTTTTCCCTTTGTGAGAATGTGGATGAATGACCTAATTGATTCGTCCTGACACCGATACGGAAGGAAAAGACTCTGATATAAAGATTACAGATAAATGATATGCATTGTTTTATTTACGCTTGTCTGCCTCGCTACCCTTTAACTTTTCTTCTTTTTTCTACCCCTGCCTCTTTCTGCTAGGCCACTAGAGAAAGTTCAGCCTGTTTTCCAGTAGCATTTTTGGGCCTACTGTAACGTAGTTTCACTAGCTTTTCCTGGCTACACTTGCTGCCTTTAAACTATATTGTTAAACATTTGAATTACAGCTTAAGTATCACAGCTAAAACTGTTTTGCTGCTCAAGTCTTCACACAACTAAATAGAGAATAGTTGCTTGCTTTTTCCCAGTCAAGCTGAGAATCATCTACAAAATATTATATCTTCACCTTCCTAATAGACCCTACAGTTGACTTTACTTGTTGCCATAAAAAAGGGGTAAAGTGTTTATATAGAGGGAAAGAAAAAGACAGACAATTTTAAAAGAGGAGTGACTGTCTGGATATGTGGCCTATAATGGGAAAAAGCAGGACTCACCCTATCCTTTTCGCCCGCCCCTGTACTGTGTGCTTTGCCCCAGCTGCCTATCAAAAACTAATATCCTCAAATTTGACGCTGGTGTTGTCCTTTGAAATTAGAAAGAATCTGTGTCTAATGCAATAAGCCAAACCTGGCTGCTGTGAACTCTAACCTCCTTCCCCTGATCCCCATCTCCCCCCTCCTCGTTTTTCTTTATCCTCCATCCTCCCTGCTCCACAGAAATTCCCTGTCCAGTCTGCGCTGTTGAGACCAAGAGGGACACCCAGGATTTAGAGACCTACAAACCCCTTCTCCTCCCCTCCCCTTCTCACTACACAAATCCCCTTTACCCAGCTTCCATCTCTCTCTCTTTGTCCCCCCCACCCCCACCCCTTCCACCATTCATCCCCCCCCCCCCCCCCCCCCCACTTGCTCTTGCCCCCCCTCCCACTTCGATCTCCAGTCATTTTTAAATACAGTAACACAATCTTAAGGAAAGCTGATATAATCTTTTCTAAACTATAAAAGTCAGTCACCCAGAGAAACATCTGCACGGTCAAATTTAAAACAAACTGTCAGGGAGTCCGGTGTCCCCATAAAGAGGGAGCAGAGCAGGAGGAGAGGTGGGGAGAGAGGATAGAGGGGTGAACGGTGGAAAATAGAGGTGGAGGGTGAGAGAGAGAGAGAATGATTTTTTTTTAGGAGGGAGTTTTAGTGCTTTCCACTTGGCCTTAACTTAACACAAACCTCCCTCAGGCCATCCGGATGCTTGCAGGGTAAAGCTAACTCACCAGTAACAAAGCTAGTCTTCTTTTATAGCTGTTTGTATTACAAAGTGATTGTCACTGTTTTACTGTTTGCTGACACCTGAAACAGCCAAATATGCGAAAGTCTTCATAGCTGAAATCTTAACAGGCTGACATCAGTGAAAAATACATGTTTAGATTTGGCTGTGTAGTTGTCATGAAAGAAGTATTTAAACTCAATACCTAGTGTCAATACAGCATTAAAATTACAAGTAAAATTGATGGATTTAAACTTTCACTTTAGTAGAAGTCCAGCTAATTGCTAGCTAACTTGAACTACTTTAAAAACTGTTGGCATTCAATGAAGCATTAAATTGAATTAGCTCATCATTATTTGAAGTCATAATCTGCAAAGTAGTGATAGTTGCCAAATAAATGCAGTGGAGTCAAAAGTTCAATTGTTCTCTCTAAAATGTTTCGGAGAAGAAGTATTAAGCAGTATTAGATGGAACTTGTGTAAAGTACAAGCAACTAAAAACTGTACTTTAAGGAATTTTTTGATGTTTTAGGAAACATTCTCATTCGCTTTCTTGCTGAAACATGAAAAGTTTGATATCACTCTCATGTCTGTATGTGAAGCTAGGACCACCAGACAGCTAGCCAAGCTCTGTTCAAAGGTAATAAAATCTGCCTACCAGCCGCTCTAAGGCTCACTAATTAACACGGTAGATCTAATTTGTATAAACTGTACAAAATAACGTGTAAAGAAATTTTGGTTGTACAGAGGGCAGGGGGTTATGTGACAGACATGCAACTTCTTTGCGTTTCCAATTTTGTCTTTTTTAGGTAGATTTTTTTTTTACCTTTTGGCTTGGCTCGCTGAGTGTATTTACCAAAATGTTGAACTATTCCTTTAAGTACGCTACGTGACTGTGTACTTAGTTACTTTATACAACTAGAGGTAGCGGCTCAAAGCAGGGAATGAATGTGAAAATGATAATGAGTTTATATTATAGGTAGGTGCTACTGTGAATCCTCAAAAACAAAGGCTCCAAATCATCAGCAGGACTCCACAGCCCTCCTGTTGCCAGTTTGCAAGCTGAGGAAGAGGTTCTGCCCGAAATGTCCTTATATGAGCAAATTATTTAATTGGTGTGCCGTCCTACTGAGGATTTTCACAGAATAAATGTGTGCATGCTCAAGTGTTTTCCCTTATTTGCCTTTCTTGCCGCTTCATTGCCTTGTTACTACTTTTTCACCTTTGCTAAAACTCTATCCATTTCCCTTATAAAGTGTCAGTCAGTATTTTCATGAAAAAAATCGACAATCCGAAGATGCGTGCATTCGTATATGCACTAGACTCATAGTCATGGACAATATGAGACTTGGGCAGTATATATTACATCATTCATGCTTCAAATAATCTGAATTGACCATACAACTGTAAAAAAAAAAAGAAAAAATAGAAATCAGAATGGACATATTGTTATTCATCTCAAGGCCTCGAATGTAAACGGACCTCTACAGAAGGCATTATCCTGGAGTGAGTATAGCTAAACAATCCAACGCACTTCAGTCCAATTCCCATGGGTTTTAGGTTAGAATGCCACTGAAGTACATGTTGAACAGAGGGGCACAGTGCCTGCTCTACTCTGCCCTGTCTGTTTTGAGCTGAGTGTTGGATTGGTTTAATTGATTTAATGGGAGAGCATGGAGTCACGGTGGGAGATTGGGAACACTGGATGCTTTAGGGAAGTCAAGTGTGTTGCACTACCTCAACTCGATCTTAGACAGCCCGTGTCAGCTGGCAGAAACAGACGATAGTGATGATACATGAAGGCAAACACATCCAAGTACACAGGCATGTGAATTTCTCTCACACATATGAACACACACAAATTCACACACACTTGTTCCCTCCCTGGAACAACATGCTCCCTGCTAATGGTTTGAATAACACCCAGAGTGGCGTGATAAAGCCTTAGCGAGATGTGTTCGTTTGTGTGTATATCCGCACACAGTGCGAGCGACACAGTGGCAGCAGTCCGTGCTAATGCCACTGTGAATGGTGTGTCTAATTACTTGGCCTAGAGATAGCTTTTAGCTAAATCACCCCGCCTTCTGAAGAGCCTGTATCAACAGTGACAAGGGCCTGGACAATTACATTAGCCCTCTCCCCATCCACCGGGTCCAGCACTAACAATCAGTGTGATTTGCAGCCGCTTCATTGTTGTCATCCTTCTCTCCATGACAATGATGTTTTCCCTGCCTGAGAGACAGACAGAGAAGGATGGAGAGTCAGAGAGAGGAGACAAAGAACAAGGGAGAGAGTGCAAAAGAGAAAAAGGCAAAGAGAGAATGTGGAAAAGAGGACAATATGAGAAGAGAGAGAAATAGAGAGGGAGAGAGTTGTCAGTAGAGGGCTTACTTATGTTAATGTTTTCCCTGCTAGTGTGTTGGCTGCGGCAGAGAGCTGGGTAAACCTGGGTGACAGCAGCAAGTGGAGTGAGCTGGTGACTTTAATTGATACTGGAGAGGGGTCTTCTGGCAGGATTGCTCAACAGCCCACAGTGCCAAACACACACACACACTTAAAACCAGTAGCCACCCACAGAACACACATACAAGCCAAAGCTCCAAATCACATTAGAGCCAGTGCACAAATTTCATTCAGCTCTACTTAGGGGCACTTACATTTGCCAACTATAATGTAAGTAAATGCAGAGTAAGGCTCCCAAAGTGGCCCTCAGATTGCTGTGCATTCCTCCTTTTCATTTCCCGTTTTTCTCACTGCCTGTCTTTCTCACTTTTCGCATGACTTGGGGGGCGCACACAAACACACAAAATAAAGTGAACGTAGTAGTCACCGGGGAGTAACTTCACAGTGTCAGAAAAGGAGGTCTGATGGAGCACAGGAAGACACAAACTTAGAGGATCCAGGGTCACAAGATGACCTTTAAACTCACAGCCATGACAAAAATACCAGGGGCTGTGAAGAGAGAGTTGTGGGGGAATGCCGCAATCCCTCTGAGAGACACTAAACATCGTCTGGAAGTTTAGAGAAATGAAAAGAGAAGCGGGAGTTACTGTTACTGGAACAGAAGGTGAAAGACTTTTAATGAAGATAAAACGAAGATATCTCTGAACACAGGTGCTCAATTAAAATATAATGATAGCTAGAATTTTGAACCAATACAACCTTGAACTCCTTGTTTTCTACCAAGTCATATTGACATTATAGATAATAGCATACAATAATTATTTTGCAAAAGTAAAGTTTATTATTGTGGTCAGTAATCCATACCTCCTTGTGAGAGATGTCATAATGATCTCATTTCAATAAAACATCTTGAATAAAATTGAAAACGAATCGTAAAGGAGCACCAGAGGAACGAGAAGAACCCTGAGTGGGATATGGACACTATGGGGAGCAGAGTGGTGCCAAGTGGGGTTGGATCACTCGACAGCAGCCTGTCCCACCCTATTACCCTCCGAGCTCCCCCACCTCTACCCTCTCCAAACCCCCCCACCACCTTCACCACCACCACCACCACCGTGTCCCCCTGCTCTGGTGGGGTCACACCACCAGTCGCACTACAATGACACCAACACTGGCTCTTACTGGGTGAATGGAGAGAGAGACAGAGAGAGAGGGGATATTGGGGTGCTCTTCACATGGAGGGCTTTGCAATCACTGCGCATATTTTATGGATGCCCAGTGTCATTGTGGCAGACTTCTGTGGCTGTCTAACGCTAATGGGTGCATGCTTTAATTGAAAAAAAATCGACCTACAACACAAATAAAAGATGTTTATTAGATGTTGTATTGCATGTCTTGAATTGCATCTACTTTTTTTCTTTTCAGAAGACAATTGGCCAACTGTAGGCAATGTAACAGTTCCAGCACAGGCAAAGTTGAATTTGTTGTAGGAAAATTGTTGGAAATAGCATCTTTAGCAGACTTAGTACCAAAATTCAACACTCATACAGGGACAAAACCATTGTAGAGGAGGCATAAATACCAGTTTTACTGCCTGTAATAACCTCAATAGACCAGAATACAACACACAATCCTCCTGTAACCCCTTTTATTGAGAGCAACATGTAGGAAATCATCAATTAAAGTAAAGGTAAAGAGAAAGACTGATGCAGAGTCGGGACAAAATTCCAAGTCAAAAACAGCAAAATATCACTGGATAACTCCTGGGAAGCAATGGAAACGGCAAGTCATCAATATGGCCTGGAATCAGTGTGGGGTCAGAGTGCGGGCATGGTTGGGGGAGGCTAAGAGGAGAGGAGAGAAGAGTGAAAAGTGGAGCGCTTTTGGAAGCACCTCGGATCTCCTGATGTTAAGGAGGTGCTCCCAGAGGTCTGAGACAATAGTACCAGTCAACAACGGGAGCTTGCCTGCCTCTTTTTCATCTCTCTCTCTCTCTCTCTCTCTCTCTCTCTCTCTCTCACTCCTGGTCTCAGTGCCTCTTCTCTGCACCACACAAAGGCTTGTTGGGGGGATAGCAGGGTAGACAGGTCGAGAGAGCTGCATGGCATTTTAATGGTGGTGGAGAGAGCGAGAGAGGAGAGGAGGTGGTGGGGTTGGATGGGGGTAGAAGCAGAGAGGACCTCCCACCCACCCACCCCCCCCTTTTTTTCTCACCCACAGACATATGTAGACACACACAAACAGGTACGTACACAAACACAGCAGCATCATTGTAGGGGGCTTTTTATCTGAATGATTGCCCTCAATTAGATCCCTGATCAGAGTAGGTGAGAACAGACAGCTATCTGGAGAGGGGACGGATGGGGGGAAACCAGCAGAAGGAAAGAAGGGAGGGATGGGAAGTCGGATGAGGGGAGACAGTGTGAGGGAAAAGAGAACAACAGGAGCACAAGAGAGGAGAGATCTATTATGTTAATGTTTCAAGATATAGACAATGTAAAAAAAAATTTTTTAAAAACCCACACAAATTCTAATAATCCACAACCAAACTGTCCATTTTAAAAGAAAACTGAGAAAGAAATAAACTGAGCAGAGAGAAGAAAGAAAAAGGGTGTGATGTGAGAAAGTATTTCTTGTGAGTTTGAAAATCTTCACTGTTCAAACTGCTCACTGCCAATGCAAAAAGTTCCTACAGAACATATCTACAAAAGGTTAACTGTCATCATATTTCATTTGTTTTCACTACAATATCTGGCAACTACCAAGTATGATTAATGTTTCTATGGTTACATATAGGCAATGTTACTGGGATATGGTCAAAAAAAGATAATTGTCTTAGTTAAATATTTTCGAAATGTTATACTAGCTTTTCCCATCTGTAACCAAAACCACGATCATTCTCCAATATTATTTCATTATTATTATTATTGTTAGGTGTTTTAGTAGGCTAAACAATCCTAAGGATGCAATATGCAGATGCTGGTCACCTGATTACTGATTTGTGGTCTTCAATATATTTTCTATTTTGTGATCTTTACTTTAGGCTGTACTGACTTCTCCAAAACACCCTCGTCTTCTGCTTCAATAAGCAAATATCTGAATGAAATTTGAATTATCCAGAATAATTTGGACATTGATAAATATTGCAGACATGGCTTTCTCAACTGATCTCAGGACCTCTGCAGTTAAATTCTGAATAGTCAGTTGAAAAATATTTTTCGCTCTTTTCCAGTTTTAGTGAACTGATCCTTGAATTCTAAGTGACTGGACATTTACTGTAAATGTTAAATGGCCTACATGCATTGAAACATAGTAATTTGTAGATGTGAATTTATAATGTCTGGCCAGTTAATAGCAGAAATAAGAATAATGTACTAGTTTTGACAGTATTAAAATATTTTAGGGTGGTCTATTCCTTTTAAATCATTGGAAAACTCAATTTAACTATGTGCTTTTTACATTATCATCTGCCAATAGACTTTGAGATTTAATAGTAAATCTGAAAATATGTTAAAATAATAACCGGTTTAAAGACCCATGACAGTTGGCAGCTTCAGTAGGTGAGTTGGCTGCCTGTGTAAGGGCTGTTTTCATCACAGTCAGGCCGACAATAGAAGCACATTATCACACACACACACGCACACGCACACACACACACACACGCACACACACAGGATACAGATCACCCAGCCGTTCCCACTGCTGCCCACCGAAGCCCAATGTTTACTCTGTTTTGTTTTTAATCACAGCAAGCCTAAACTCTAGATGTAATTTTCCACTCTGCATACACCTAAACACAAACACAGACACATAGAAAGATACACATACACTCACACACACACATACACACTCACACATACAGTACGGTACACTCAGCTCTACAATTACCCCTCAATTAGAGATAATAACATGACCACTTCCTGACCAATCACCTGCAGCCTTGCTGTGACTCACACAGTGTCGCTCCACTCTCACATGCACACACACACACACACACACACACACACACACACACACACACACGGGGTCAGATGGTTTATAAAGTTAGTGGTGGCTGCAGAAATCGTTGGTTATTTTGTCTGACCGCCGTGCTTTGTTATTTTCTCTGTATCAGGCAGGTGGAGCAAAACCTTTCCCTCATTTTATGGAGATAAATGTTAGCTTTCTGTGGTTTCCTGTATGAGCTGACTGCTGTCAAGACACTCACGTACACACACATGCAGGCATATATACAATACAGACACATTTCCTGGCAAAACTGAAATAACCTTTTCTGTCTCCCTGTCTCTCTCATGGATGAGTGAGAAAATACAGTCTTTTCCCAGTTGCTACATACACTTAAGTTCTTCCTTTTCCTCCTGTTTGCCTTCTCCTGCGTTCTTCATGGCAGCTGAGATGGGATTTATTTTCCCCGTAGACAGACATCAGAAATTCTACAGTAAGCTCAAAATACCTCAAACCACTGAATGTAGAGGCTGCTACCTGGCGGACAGGGATTGATATTTAATAATTGACCATATTCCCACTGCAGCCATTTTCAACTTAAATCACACTTAGGCTGGGAAACCTGATGCAGTAAAAACCAGCATTACAGCTGAAAATTTTACATAGATTATCTCTGTTATTAAATTATCTAGCAGTGCTGGATGCAATAAAGCATTTGTTTCTACGGTAATAATTTAATATTTTCAGTGGAGAAAATATTGAATGTTTTGAATGATTCAGGTTACTATATTTAACATTCATGTCAAAATCGCACAATACGAATGCAGTATTATGCTGAAAATTTGAATTTTGTGGGAATAAAGTCTGTAGAGGCTTTTTGTATTCTAAGAATTATACATCGATATTAGATGACTCTGCACCTCATGATTTACATCCAATACCAACGTTCAGTGATCTATATTGTTTAAGTAAGGCAAAGGTCAGGATGGTGGATGTGCATATAGCACATTTTACTTTCATGAAGGAGACTAGAGTTGGCCCTACATCACAGAGCTGCAATTAACACTTGTGTTTATATTAATCATAACTGCAATGTTTCCCTAGCCTTAACCATACTGTAGTTGCCATGCACAGATTTTGCAGAAAAGGAGAATTTTGGCACTGGACATGAACAATATTGTCATTGAACATAATCCAGGGTTTCACAGAATTGTCCTATTTTGAGGGGGGTTTTTTTATCTGGCAATAGGGATGTATTTTTAGAGCCATCTTTTACTTGAATAGGACATGTGGTGCAATGAAACAAAGAAACTAAATTGCATTGTACAGTATTTTATATGATTTTATTCTATTAAAAGTTACAAACCAGGGGATTTTTTAACATCAGTAAAAGGTAAAATCTAGGCCACAGTGACCTGGAATTCAAACAATAACAGTACATGAGCCATTTCCCTCGGCTAATGCCTGATACAGCACAGGTATGAAATCACATGATGTGGTGAAACTTAATTTTATGGTAGTGCAGTGAAAAATGCTACATGGTCGTAGAAATATGTTGTAACTGTCAGCAGCACCTAGTTTTGGTGTCTCTATTGGAACTCCTACTACAGTGAATAGCAAAGAGTTTCTGATATTATATAGGAGAGAAGTGTGTAAGCGACCCAGTAAGGATAAAAGATGAACGCACCCTTTTACCTCCCTAGGCAGTTATTTCTGCCTTCCAACCACACTGTGGTCTACCACTGTTGTACCCCGAGTACAGACCACCGCAGCAACCAGCAAGCACAGAAGGTATTCCAATACATTCAGATAACTATCTCTATATTCTACATGTACCACACATCAAAATTGCAAACCAACAGCATTACATCCAAGATAATAATGCACACACAATACACCAGAAACTAAACACATGTAAATGCCTGCTGTGTGACACAATATTGAAACAAATCCTCAAAGAGCTCGCCCTCTTGTGCTCTTGGGATCATATAGTGCCCTCATACAAAACATTAGCGGATTGACGCTATCACACCGGCTATCCAGCAGAGCCCCTTTCACACATAATTACAGGCTCTCGTTTCCCCCGCCAAGGGAACAGGTGCAGGGGGAGAGGGAGAATAGTTCAGGCCCACTGTCTGCTTGGGCTTAGGTCCTTTTCCTGGCTCTGAGAGGCCTGTATTGACAGAGACAGAGGGGGGACGCCAACGCCAATAAATCACTGCGAACGTGTAAATGCCACTGCACTGCATTCCGCTGAAGAACAGGAGGCCAAACGGCTACAAGTTCCTTTCTCTTTCTGTTTCTGTTGTTTTAAGGCCTGCACCCTCCTCCTACCCCCCCACACACTATCCACGCCAGTTTTTTTCCCTCTGCCTCCATCTCTCTCTCTCTCTCTCTCTCTCTCTTTCCTTCTGTCTCCGCTATTCTGTCTCTCTCTGCTCCCCCAAGCAGCTAATAGCATAATTTGAGGAAGAATGTTCCCGGAGTTTCCTGAGAATTCTACCATTAGTCATCCGAATGACCTCTCTGTTCCTCCCCTTTCCCTTCCGTGTCACTAACACAACGCTGCTTTGGAGCAATGGCTGCCTGGGGAGGAGGGAGGTAAATAGGAACCAGAGGTGAACTGAGTGTGTGTGTGTGTGTGTTTGTGTGTGTGTGTGTGTATGTGTGTGTATGTATGTTAGAAAGCCTGTCTATATACAGTATGTATGTGGATTTTGTGTTTTCTATTTTGGTCTGAATGTGTTTATTACTGCACGTCTGCATACATGCGTATATGATTGAGCTTATGCATATGAGCATTTGAGTGTAAATGTATGTGTGTGTATGTGTATGTATACGTGTCTGTGTGTGAGGTGGAAGCTCTTCCACTCAGTGGGGTGCAGAGGTAGGGCCCCAGTACTTACCCCCTGACACTGAGCTGTTAACAGGGAAAAGTAGAAGAGGAGATGTGCAGGGTGAAGTGGGTGGATTGTGTGTGTGTGTGTGTGTGTGGACCAGGTATTCCTCATGTTGTGAGGACGTAAATCTGTTTACACTCACCTCCCTTATGGAGACAAAAAGCAAGTCCCCTTAATGTAAATCATTAATTTTAGGGTGAAGACTTGGTTTAAAGTTAAGGTAAGTTTAGGGTTATGTTAAGGTTACAGTAATGGTTAGGGTTAGGCATATGGTGGTTATAGTTAGGGTTAGGATAAGTCTCCAGGAAATGAATGTAAGTCAATGTAATGTCCTCTGAAGTGATAGAAATATGACTGTGTGTGTGTGTGTGTGTCATGGTGGGTGTGGGAGTAGAGATGTGCGGAGAAGGGGGGGTGAAGGGGGGCAACCAAGCGAGCAAAAGAAAGTTTGTGTCACCACCGCCATGATAGCTGAAATTACTTGTTTATGTTCCTTTCAGCAGTAATAACCAAAGCAATTATTTGCTCTCACAGTGCAGTTACTACTTTGGCTGCGTGTCCAACATAAGATTTATTTGGATTGATTAGACAACAAGACAGAGAGAAAGGGGCCGTTATGCTGCGCAGTTACGACAATTACATATACATAAACATCATTGTCTGGGATAAGTTGGCCTTCGCTGTGGGGAGTGTGCAATTAGCTTTGGGGGAGTGAAAGCGAGGACAAAAAGCAAAAAGCAAACAGACGTCGACAAATTTAACTCCAGATGATGCAACATTTGCTGGATCTGGAAATAGATTTGGGGAATCTGAAACCAATTATTTACAAAGGAGATTCAGAGAGATTGAGCGTTAGCTTCATAGCAGATGTTTTTGTAACTCATGATTGACTCTGGATAGGATTATTATTAGCAGCTCCACTCAGTTTTTTCCAGCATAATCCTCTGCGGAACAGGTAATTGGCAGACCTTGTTCCATTACTCCAAAACATTTATGTTAAAATCATCGGTTCATTGGTTTCACCGCGTACTAGACTGTAAAGATGTATAAACCATGTTTATATGGATCTATTATGGGGGAGTAAACTGATATAAATGAAGCCGCCACATACATTTTAGACATGTATAGCAATGACTCACATCTCAACTGTAGCAACTATATATTGTACACCAGAACCAGCGGGCCCCTCAGTGGCCCTAAACCGGGTCTTTACCTATCCATACACTCCTCCCGTCCTCCATCCCAACACCCTGAGCCTCTGCACCTCCACCCCCACCCCACCCCCCCCACCCCCCCCACATCAAAGGCCATCAATCTCCCACAGTACAGGGGGAAAGGCAAATATTTAGAGAAGGACTGAGCCCCCATAAATCTGTAGTAGGAGAGAGAGAGAGAACATGATACCCACCCTACTCCTCCAAACCTCCACCCCCACCAGCATCGCCCCAGTCCCTCAGCAGTCCTATGTCTTGACAGCTAGAGGAAGCCCTGGGAGGCCACAGGAACCAGAGAGGAAGAGAGAATGAGGTCTGTGGCAACACCAGCGAGGAAGAGGACCGACCGGTGTGGAGATTAAGAAACAAAAAAGAGAGAGATGGAGCACCCTCCCACACTCAGTGGAGACGTGTACACTTGGTCAGTCAAACAAAAACACACTCTTATGCACAAATGGAAAGCTCACACATACACACACAGCATGGACACAGTGGTGGGACTCCTCTTCTTGGCCTTTGATTTACTACAACTCTGTGTTCCACTTGAGTGAGACTCTAGAATATTAGTGAGTATTTATGTCCTTTTTCATTTGAAAACAATATGGCTTTCAGTAATAAAGAAAGGAACGCTGCACTGACAGGTCAGGGTTGGAAGGTCACCGGGAGAGTAAATTGGGGGCAGATGAGATCCTGAACAAAGCGAGGCTAGCCCCTACAAAAACTGCCCAGGAGAGAATGGAGGCTGTTGCTTGTGAACAGCTTGAAGGGAGGCTATGCATACACAGAAACAAAGCTATTTAGTCTTCTGTCTGAGGAATGAGATTTTCATATAGAAATCCAGGGCAAAGCTGAATGTTTCTACTAGAGAATCAAATTACAGCAAACAAAGTCAAGCATTTGAAGCACTTATCTCTTTTCTAAACGTCTTTGGTGCTATGGTTGGTCATAATCCTGGTCTGAAAACCAATTTATGTTGTAAAATTGTAAAGAAATCTAATATAGGAATACAGAAGCGCAGGGTAAACAGGTGCACACCAATCAATCGACCAATACACTAAAAAATACACATGCATACACAGGCATGTTAAAATATGCACTCACACACACACCCAATATGCTGTTTTCACTCACATAAACGAGGACAAGGCAGGAGAAATAGGAAGACAGTTACACCGCACCTAATTTGTTTTGCTTCATCAAAAGTGCAAAAGGACACCTGCACGCACACACACACACACATATACACATGCAAACACACACTGAAACACACACACACACACAAAGAACTGTCCCCTGCAGTCAGCTGTCAGAGCAGTACGAGGGATTTAAGGAGATTTGCAGGGCTCTGGATGCCCCCACTGACTAAGCAAGAGTCCCAGGGGTGAATGGCATTGATCCCTGGGCAGCGAGTGTGTCCCGCTCCCCTGACAGACTAGATGATTGACTTTTCAGCCCCAGTGGGAGCCAGCACAGGCAGATAGAGACACACAAATGCCTTGACATCAGTGCGCCTGATATACATGCATGTGCGATAAAGCAGATGTGTGAGGACGTGCATAAATACAACCACATACAAACACGTGCGAGACACAGTATATGCATGCACCACACACACCCGCTAACACCTTTACCACCACCGCTGCCATATTCATGAGTGTGATCTGCACTGAGCTGCATTATCATGGCCCAGATCTTGCCTTTGTTCTGCCCTTTGTTGGCTTTCCTGCCTGCCTCTGCCTCCTTCAAATGTCATGTCTCTGCAGACTCTGTATTTTGAGCATCAATGTCAATAATTAGACATACAACATTTATGGAAGCCTCTCACTCCCTTTGCACAAGGCACTTTTTTTGTCTGTGGTTTTGTGCTTTGTTTCTCCTTCTCCTTAGCACGTCCCTAAACACAACTTTACATACAAATCGTTGTGGGTTTTTTTTTTTTCATCGCTGCTCATATTTGTTATTTAAAAGCTTTTTTTTCCCCCATTTTCTTCCCTCTTCTCCTTCTCCTCCTCAGATCACCAGCTCTTCCTTTCTCCGTTACTTGTCCCTCTTCTGTCTCTTCACTGGCTGTGATGAAACGTGTTTAGACTTTCACAACAAATGTGAACTGCTGTCTCTGAGGCCAGTTCTGTTTCAAAATTACCTAAGTCATGATATTGTCACGTTTTTTACAAAAACAAAACAAAGTCTTACATGTGACAAAGAGACAAAAATATTGATTTGAAATCCAAAAAACTGTTTTACATATGAACATAAATCATCTCAAAACTGAAGCATTTATTTGACATTTAATTCATTTTAAAGAGATCAAGTCTGGTCAAGTCATCTGTCTATTCATGATTCCCCAGTCTGCTCTGGTGGCCGAGCCTGCTCATGGCTGTACTCTGTCATCGCCTTTCGCTTTTCTTTCCTATTTGTCCTTCAACACACACACACACACACACACTAGATGTGCCTGGGGGAGGATAAGGGTTTGGGATGTGCTGGGAATGGGCACCTAATTGCTTCTTACTGATCCAAATAGCACATCAGAGGCAACGGCACTTCAGTGGACCTCCGAAGAGATCCGCTGGTTTGGGCCTGTTCATTACCCTGCTGACCCCCCAGATCGACCCCTCATACACACACATATTACGCACACACCCCCACCCCTTCACCTACCCCAGCTTATTGTCTCTGGGGTTTAATTGGAGCGATGTTCTCCATTGTGAGCAGGCTCAATGGCAGTGGAGGACTCCATTGTGGGGCTGAATGAGGGCAGGAGTGTTCATTAGGTGAGTCTCTGAATAAGGCCTTCTGGAGGTACGGTACTGAGAGCCGGGGGCTGCCGGGGACCTCCGGGGTGGGTGAAACTGCATGCTCTTCTCTTCTCTTCTCTTCTCTTCTCTTCTCTTCTCTTCTCTTCTCTTCTCTTCTCTTCTCTTCTCTTCCCTGCTCTTCTCTTCTCTTCTCTTCTCTTCTCTTCTCTTCTCCTCTCTTCTCTTCTCCTCTCTTCTCCTCTCTTCTCTTCTCACTTCCTCTCTGCTTCCCTGCTCCTCTCATCTTGTCTTCTTTTCCACAACAGCCTGACGCTTGGCCCTGAATGGCAGCGGCTGCGTTTGTTGGAAGGATAGGCTTTGTCTGTGCCAGGAGGATGAATCGTAGGAAAGAAGAGAGAAGGGGATCAAAGAGAGAATACAGAAAAAGCAAGGACCACCTCCTCTGATGGAGGGAGAAAGGGAAACCGATGAGCCTTGAGTGAAGTTTCATCATTTCTCAGTCTGCATTTGGACTCTGGCCCTCACTGGTGGTCCATACCAAAATACTTAATGAAACACTACTGTAAAAGTGATACTTCATTGATCCCTGTTGGGAATATTCTTTACAGTTGCTCTCACTCAGAGAGGCCAGGGCACTGGTTCAACTGCAGAGCAACACCTCGGGGGCCGATATGGGTTCTTCCTCCTGGACACTTTGCCAAGGCCAGTGCTTACCAACACACTGTGAGCCCTGACCGCTAGGCCACCCTGCAAATACTGCAAATGCTATATAAACAGGCGGCTTGTGCAGAAGCTAAGCTCCTGAAAAAAAAAAACTTGGCAGTGAAGAGAAAAGATGACTGTCTGTGCCATGATTTAAATGACTAGTGGTAGAAAAGGGAACATTTTTATTTCCAAAAATTGATTTGCGTGCAAAATGAGGACTCATCACAGGCATTAATAAATATAAAAAATGAAGGAAAGGAAACAGGTGGGCATTTCCACATGTCTCACTGCTGGAATTGGTAACTTCCACACTAGCCTGGCACACAGCCAGATAGGTTGCTGATCCAGAGACAGCAGTGCATTGCAGATTACAGGGATTTACCACTCAACTAAAAAAAAACATATATCTGTTTTTCTTTTTTTTTTTTTCTTTTGGGAGTACTAGTGTTTTAAATTAAATTACAGTAAACTCATTTGAAATCTACTTAAAATAGAAAACTCTAATCAATTACATTTCAATTGACCTTAAAATGTTCAATTTACCGTGGCCTAGAAAAGTACACACCATTTACTTTCAGCATGGCCATGAAGTTGAGAGGAAAACCTTTTAATGTAGAAATCCAATGCCAACATTCACTGTGACTGTTACTTTTCTCATTCCAGGCTCCAGCACTGAAACATTTAAGCTGCCACAGAGCTGACAGCGTCTGGCAGACCACCGTCAGCCAGTCCTCAAGCCTCTGCCAGCAGCTGAGTGCTCTGATGTGAGCGTGGCGTGCAGTCAGACGACGTCTGTGTGACAGACTTGACTTCACACTGACCAGAGCCCCTTCACCCACTCCCTGCCCAGCCGCTGATGTCATCATCTCCCTCACCACACATGCGTACACACAAACACACTCATGGAACGTCTCTGCTCCTCCACTCTCCCTTAGCCACTACCTTCCGCTGTTTACTCTTACTGCCCAAAAAACAATACCAGACATCTTGTTCGCCACATTGAATACACACACACGTATAAACACAGGCCCAACCTCACGCTTAATGCTAATCTGACATCATCAGAGAGGTGTGTAGGGTTACAGAGGCTTATGTGTACACACAGAGCCAAGTCTTGGAACTATGTTATTGCTGCCACACACAAACACATATTACTGCTCCTTAACAAGGGTGCGTTCAGGTTTCTGAAACAGGATGATTCATCTGTCTCTCAGCTCCACTCTGCAGCTCCCTGACTTCAAACAGACTCACTTTCCTCTACTCTCCTTCTCTGACAGTATTTATTTTTCTGTCTGAGCAGCTCACATAAAGCCCTGCATGGACAGTGTAGCGTCTGCCTTCTGCCTAGGTTGTCACGAGTATTTCTACACTCCAGTCCCAAAAACATAAACGCAGATCCAAACGCGCACACACTGCAGGTGTGAATGCAAATTCATTCACAGCAGCGTACTGACGTACACATTTGCCACCCACAGTGCTTTGGCCTATATGTGGTCACTTGTAGGCGTTTGGGCTACGGTAATGTTTGTGATATTCTTTGAAACGAGAAATGGCAAACTTGATCCACACTGAGAGGGCCTGTGGAAGTGGGTTTGCATTCTGAGTCCCCAGTGACGGTCTCCTGTCCCTTCCTGTTTAGCCTGGGCGTCTGCCGCACATAAACACTCTGGGGCCTCCTCTGGTCCAGGATATGTGGATGTAAGGGGTGAGGGGCAAGAGCATGGTTTCAATCCCCCTGAAAACGTCAGAGAAGGCCAGTATACAGACAGCAAGGGGCATTGTGTAGGGATGCTCCTTAACCTAAACTCACCCCAAAACAAAATGTACCTTTTCCTCTGCACTTTAAGACACCCTATTGAATTTCTTTGTAAACAAACACAGTTACAGTGTGTTTACATTCGGTGTTTCTCATCAAAGTGTATTGTGTGTATCCACGAGGCTTAATAAACACATTGAATAGATTTCTCTCCCAATAAATAATTTGTGAAACCAATTTTAACTGGAAGGCCTGTTATCAGGTGATCAAAGTTCTTTATTTATGTTATGCAGTTGAAAGCTCCATAAAAAGCTAGTTAATGGACCTTTAAGGGAAGATTAATTAAAAGTTCTTGCACCCAGTAAAATCATACAGGTACATAAAATTAAAAAAAAACAATAAATATATTGAAAACTGCATTTTTTACATCCACATTTGCATGAGGTTGTTAACTACTTCTTCCCTGCTTTTTGTTGGCGCATTGCTGGGTTTCTTGCCACATTACTACCACCAACTGTCAATCAGTGGGATAGCATGAAACCAATGGGCCTAATATACATATGTCCCCTTTCATTTGATAGAATTTTGCTTTGACTGATGCTTCAGTTTCCAACTGACATTGTGCACCTCTGCATCTTGTTCCAGCTGTTTGTATTCTTCCTCTTCGGGCCTTATGATTTGCATGCACATTGTCTTTTTAGACCAAACCACATTAGTGGACACATTGACAAATTTTATGCACTTTTGAAGATTAGACACTGGTTGATGCACCGGTTGTCCCACTTGTTTTAAGGTTTTGTTTGATTGCAGAATTTATAAATCAATAGATGGTTTCAAAGTTGTTGAAGTCATTGTAAGTTATTCTTTTAATAGCAACGCTTAGATGTTTAAATAAATTATGATTAGAATGGTAATCAGGGGCAACACTAGTGGAGGAAAAAGTGCAAAAATTGGGAGAACTTCCCTCACAAATGCCAGGTGACACCAACTTAGTCAGGGCATGTGCGTGTGTGTGTATGTGGTGTGTGTGTGAGGGCGCAGGGGGGCACCACAGATTGTAGGTTTAAAAAGATGAACAGGAAGGAAGACTTCCATGTCCTGATTCCTGCTCTGATCACAGGGACGGATTTGGTCAGAGATAATGAATTCAAGAGTACAAACCCAGTGTCGCCGCACCCAAATCTCTCTCATCTCTGACATGGAGGGGAACCGCTATGACACCATCTGCAGGGGCCACAGAGGGACCACACAGCAGGACAGCAGGAGACCAACCATTCATCAGTGTGAACATCTAGTTATGGTCTGAGAATTATAAGATATTATGGTAAACTGCTGTCTCTCCCCAGTTGATTACGATAAAAGTCCCACGCTTGCTACATGTACAGCTGCAAAAATGGAAGTGTTTCATAAATTTATTGTTTGCCATCCTGTCAGGGATTTTATCCAGCCACGAAAACATTATATCCCAGTCGTCACTGTTTCGCTCTTTCTGAACAACCAAATATTTACTGTCAAAAAGAATCTGAAAAACCCCAAAAAGGCTGCCATGGATACTTTGGTGCCACCACAGCGATTAAATGATGCATGACAATAAACTGCTATCATTGATCTCTGTGTATGGTAGCCGTGCTGCAAGGAAGAGAGGTTGTGGTATGTGTGCGTATGTGTGTGAAATTCATGCACATATGCTTTCATGTCAGCATGCTTCCATGTGTACGTGCTTGAATTACAGCTGAGGGGACTTGGCAACACTTGTCCCCCATAGTGCTGTGAGAATGTTTCGCAGGCTGTTGCGTAAAATTCTCCAGTTTGTTTGTTTGCTCTGCCTTGGTACCATAAAAACTCAGGGACAGGCCATTGGCACCGCCCTGTTTACATGCCGAGGCTGCGACTCCAGAGAGATGAAGCAGAGTAGGCCTGGGGAACAAATGTTTCCCCACGCTACCTCACCGCAGAGGGGCACTGATTAGGGCAGCCGTAGGGAGTCTGACGTGTGAACGGCTGGCTGTGGTGGGACTGGGGCTGGCTGGGGAGGGGTCATAAAGAGCCCAGGGATCCCAGGCATTGGAGAGGGTCTACTGTATGACAAGACAGCTTCATCTCTCCTCTCCTCATCCCTCCTCCTCCTCCTCCTCCTCCTCCTCCTCTCCTCCCTCCTCTTCAGCCACATCACACAGCCACCATACAGGAAGTGGCAAAAGAAGAAGAAGTGAGAAAGACAGTGAGAGGAATAAAAAAGTCTGAGTGGGCGAGGGCAAGGAAGAGGAAAACAAAAAAGGAAAGGATACTAAACACATCCCCCAGCAGTGAATATCCTGCCTGAAGGAGTGCCATCTGTGGTTGAAAGGGAGAGAGGAGAACAGAGGGAGGAGAGGAGAGCTGGGGTCCGTAAGGTGGGAGTCCAGCTGGGTCCCATTAGGGCCGGACCACATGTGCCTGTAGAGGAGTGGGGGGGGGGGGGCAGGAGGGAGCAGAGAGGGCAGCGGAGAGGAAGTGCTGAGAGCGATGGGCCTAGACCCTGTGGAGCTTTATTAGGCCTGTCGTCTGCTCTTCTCAACGGGGCCGCTCCGCTCACACCCCCCTGCAACACCCACCGCCTTACCTTACAGCCCCCCCCACCCCCCGCACCCCCCGTCTCCCAACCCTCTCCTGCCCTCGGGCACCGCCAGGGCAGAACAGTATAAAACTATTAGAAAGAGGGAGACGGGGATAGACCACCCAGACACACATGCACACACACATACACACACACACAAACACACCCATAATGGCTACCAGGAGGAGGCCCCGGCATGAGAGCTGCAGCTGGAAAGGGAGAGGGACATTCACACTCATACACACACACACACACACACACACACTGGAGGGACACAGACTACACACTGAAGTGGGGCACATGTGCAAGCAAAGTGTAACAGGGACCACTGAGTCTTTCATTCAAATGTCTCATGCATGTGTGGCAGTTCATTCCTTTAATTTGAGTTTTAATAATAATTGAATAATAGTTTGGTATGAACTCTGAGGGATATAACTGAGTACATTTGCATTTGTATTAATGTTTGTGAGAAAAGGTGTATGTGTGTGTGTGTGTGTGTATCTGTCATAACCACCTGTGGGTCTCTCTCCTCTTGTGATAGAGATAGGTGCAGACATCCGAGGCTGTCTCAGACAGACAGATATTGTTTGCATGCAAACTCTGTGCATGCCTTTATTTGTGTGTATGCTTCCATTTCACAGTCCTGGCATATCTGACATGCCTGCAGGCTCATCTGCCTCCTGCCTTCCTACCACCCATCCCTCCATCCATCCCTCCATCTCTCCACCCCTCCACTGCCCGACCCCCAGGGGACTCGTGAGAAAAGCCCGACTGGAATCTGAGCCCTTCCTGAAATGCTGACCAGCACCGTCAATGGATGTGTCGGCTTTGTTGGGAGTAATGATGGTGATCATCCTACAGGGTAGCAGACGGATAATGAGCCTTATGACGGAGAGCTGTCGGTCTGGTATGTCAACATTAGCATACTGAGTTCAAAGTGCCCGACTGCTGGAGAAAATCTCAGGTTTGACTGTGGGGATCAGAGAAACTCACGGTGCCCCACAGTGGCTGCGCTTCAAAGCTCCTCTTACGTTAGCTTTGCTAGACAGTATGTAAAGAGGATAATTAATCACTGATGATATAGAAAGTTAGAATATATAGAATGTGTTTTTTAAAAATATGATTATTGGTCTTAGTAAATGTTAAAGTGTAGAAATAAATCTAAAGAAAAACACTAAAAGCTGTCAGGAAAATGCAAGATCTGTAGAATGTTGAATTTTTATATTAGCCTGCATAAAAAGCAAAATAAAAAAGGTCAAAAGGTCTGTGAAAGCCGAAAAGAAAATAAATAGCAGAACTTCTCTCAAATGAATATAGTTTGTTGTGTTTAAAAGGATTGAAGAGTTTTCATTCAGAACTAATTATTAACTGCAATATCCACTCCAATATAAAGATTTACTGAGGCAGGTACTCTGCCAAGGTAACTGTAAGGTGTGTATGTGTCACTATATTTGCTTGTGTGTGTGTGTGTGTGTGTGTGTGTGTGTGTGTGTGTGTGTGGGTAACTAGATTATACCCTGGTTCAGGACGCTGTCCCACAGCTCTGAGAGGACTCTCCTCTTTTCCCTCACCTCCCCCCCTCCATCCAGGTCAGGACC
Source organism: Thunnus albacares (assembly GCF_914725855.1). Taxonomy (NCBI): domain Eukaryota; kingdom Metazoa; phylum Chordata; class Actinopteri; order Scombriformes; family Scombridae; genus Thunnus; species Thunnus albacares. Next base: position 21,287,519 of record NC_058114.1, on the reverse strand, counting down.
CCACAGCCTAAGTTACAAGCTTTAATACTTCAGCCATTCAATCATTAAGGCTTTTTATGCAGCCTGTCCCTGGACTTCTCTCGCTCGTAAAAAAAATAATATTTGTCTTTCCAACTGCACCGTGGACCACAAAGTCCTCATGTTTTATTTTAGTCAGAGCAGTAAAACCCTGTCCTTCCCCCTGCCAACCTACTTCCACCATAAGCTGTTGTTCTTGTTCTGTAACTGTACGTGGGTGTGTGTGTGTGCGTGCGTGTGTGTGTATTTCATGAGAATACATTGGTGTGTGGAGCCACAAGGGGAAGCACAAAAATCCAAGGTGGAGGTCAAGGCTGCTTGAGATTTTGAGAGTGGGTTTTTATGTTTTTTTATTTCCTAAAAACTCTGAGGCAGAAGAGGGAGAGTGGAGAGATCACACATCAATCACAATACCTAATTTTTCAGTTACAAAAAAAAAAATTATGTGTTCTTTTTCATTCTTATACAACATTTCTGTTGTTTTTAACCGTATATGGCAAAATCCTCACCAATCTGGAAGGGAAACTTCAGTGTAGAGCTTGATGGTCTTGTTGTGGGACAATGGGATTCGCAATAATAGAAGTAGAAATATTCTGATAGCTCTGGGTTCATGCTCTTTTGCTAAATCATCTCTATGCCTGGAATACTCCCATAATGCTTCTCTTGTTTTTTTTTCCAGTCTCTGCTACTGTATGAGTACTTTCCTGTGCAGGCTGAATTCACAGTGTTTTTGTTGATCAAAGTGTAGAAAAACTGGTCCTGTCCATTTTTCAAAGGCTTTGAAAAGAGAACAAAATGTTCTTATGGCCTCCTTTTATGTTGACCAGCTTTCTTTGCAACAGTGCTCTTACAAGTTAAACCACATTGGCATACTTACTTTGTACTTCACATGTCACAAACAATAAGAAGGTAGAAAAAGGTGGCCTGGTCATGTAAAATATGTTTGAATTGTGTAACCTGAAATCACAGACTTTGACAAGAGTGAAGATGTCAACAGCTAATAAAAGCCCATTTACAGTAAGGTACTACAATATATGTTTTAATAATACTGAATTTCTGTCCTACAGTTAATGTAAGTTACAAGACCTGTCCTGAGTTTATGAACTTTTTATCCCACCAGGTCTGCTCAGCCACTCTTTTTATTTGTTTTTTCCTTATTTTATATTATTTTATTATTATATTATTAATGTTCATGAAACCTTATTCTCACTGGATTTTGTGTAGTTTCTCACAACATTACAGGTCTTGACATTTCAGGAGTCAGCAAGGTAATCTGTCAGTGTGATGCCTACACTAACAACACTAACAATTTACACTACCTTCTTCGATCCTAACGATCCACTGGTGATACTGTCTTTTAAAACTCAGTGCAGCAGTGCAGCCAGACATTGTTCAAATCTAGAGATTTTCAGTGAAGATCTCAAAGTTTCCAAAGATACAAAATACATCTGTAAAATATTTCCTTTTGATGGAAAGTGCAGCCATACAAAACATCTTGAGGTTGAATATTTCACTAACTGAACATCATATAATGTCAGTGAAAAGCTGGAACAAGCTGATACAGAATATATGATACTGTCAAGTGTGGGATTAGGGGAATTTTACAACCTTAAAGTTAGGGGGAAAGAAAGGGGGAAAAACTCGATTTTAAAGGGTTGAAGACAAAACATCTGTGTCATCCTCCAGTTTGTATTTTGATGAATCCATTTTAAAATTCATACTGTGTCTTGCAATTTGTCTGATACCGCTCTGGGCTTTATTCTTTTAAGCTTTAGAGAAGGATGCAGCTGAACTGAACAGTTTATGATATGATACTGTATGTGTTTAGTGTTACTTGGGGAGTTAGAGTAGGCCAATAGGGAAAGTGTCAATGAACCAGCAGTGAATGGAGACTCCTGTAGCACAGAGAGCTTGACCTGCTCTTAGCTGAACCCATCGCTAAGATTAACACTGTGATAGAGAGAAAGGGGCCTCCTCTCACAGATAATCATCACTTTGAGCAAGACGCCGCTGTGCTGAATGACCTCACTGCTAAGGCTTTGTTATTTCTTTGTCATTCACACCTGACTGTGTAAATACAGTGTGTATTTTCATTCCAGTGCCATGACAAACTGGTTACAAGTGGCACAATAAAAGTTAATCACTGTTAAGAGTTGTAACAACTTAAATGTTTTTAAAATTTACAATATCCTATTAAATTAGAGGGTTGTTTTTTTTATTATTAATTTTCATTCACAAACATATAATAACGCCAAATGCCAAATCAATGTTGTTTGCTTTTTTATGAGATTTCTTAACATACCAGATAATCACTAAATAAACAGAATTTCCACACACCCAAAAGACTAACTAGCTTTTCCTCAGCTGCCAGGAGCATTGCCTCTCTGAGCATTTATGCATGACACTGAATCATTAGCCACAAGTGCATGTGTAACACTGCCTCATTAGCTAATCAAACCAGAGACTCAGACACATGAGGAGAGACGTCCCATTAAGCAAGGAGAGGAGATGATAAGATGGCAGAAGAGCCATCTCGGGGATTATCTTAAACTGTTGTGCAGTTACGTCTTTCTGTCTGCGCCACAACATAAACTCTGGCTTGATGAGCGATCAGGAACCTCATCTGTAAAAGTCTCTCATGCTCAAATTTGCTCAAGGTCAAAGTTCGGATTTAGAAGTGATTTACAGAAGCACTAATGTCTAAATCAGTGATTTGCATCCATTTCTTTCCTACACTTACATACAGAAAGCTGTTGACCCTTGTTTGAACTGATTTTCTATAAAGCAGCTCAAAATCATGTGGAAATAGCACTGCTACATTACATTATTTGTGTGTGCTTTATTATGTTGAATACAGCTTATGTTTATAGAGTTCTAGGGAAATGGAAAAGCAGGGACAGGTTGATGGAGTATGTCAGGGGTCGGCTTTGTTATGGGTATGGATTGGAGAGGGCTGGTGCACATTAATGACCAATATTATATATATATATATTTATAATTTTATCCACTCGTGCACTAAAGCATGAAAGTACAGTCACATAATGGAGGGGCTCAAGTGTTTGTGTCAGGTTTTTAGATATTACATGAGTCATAACAGTTTTTTTGTAAACTGTACATACAGGGTTATTTTGGGGAGCAACTAAAGGTATTGATTATATCATCATTTAGACCTGCAGAGCAGAGTTGCGGCTCATTGTGAGAAAAGTAAATGTTATGCAGGATGTGTGTGGTAGTTTCATCATCTCTGGGTGCTATAATCATGAGGAAATATATAAGAAGCAGCAGGTCTCTGGCTATTTTCTATTAAACATTAACTCATGTCCCCTGCTCTTTGCTTTTACCACCCAGCTTTAAAAGCACTAAATTCCTTTTGTCCCTCTCTCTGTCATTCGCCCCACTTCGTCCTCCTTATTTATACACACATCCTCCCTCCTTCTGACCTCCTCTTGCTATCCTTCTTTCTTTCTTTCGCTGTCCTCATTTATTTCTCCTTTCTCATACCATTCTCCCGCTTTCATTTCTATGTCCACCTCACTCTTTACATCGACTCATGAAATATGGTCAAGCGCACATGCAGAAAAACACAAACACGTGAGGTGTTATATTTCACACCTTATCAGATTGCAATCTGCAGCTACTGCAGTATAAGATGCCAAGCCTGGCTGCCCCTTATCAGCTTTTTACAGTGCCAGTAAACATAATTCCCTCTGAACATTTCTACCTTCAAAGCCGTCATCAGCCTCACCATCCTCATTATCAGGCATCAGAGCCCCTGGCTTTATCCAACAGCGTGCAGGTGTCAAACAGGGTGGTTCAAACTGAGCGTCGGTGACAGAACAGCGCCCACTGCAGCTGGTTCTAAAGCACTGTCTTCTTTCCATTTGGAGGATTCAATCTTGGCTCCCTGCTCCACCCTGCTACCCTTTAACTCCACTCTAAAGTTGTATGCTCACTTCAAGGATCTCTGTGGCTGTCATATCCATGTGCCCACCTGTCTCTTTCCCCTCTGACGGACAATAATTCTGTGTGGACAGGAATGAGGAGCATCTGAAGTGTCATGGGGTCATCTTTCCCTTTTCAGTCACACTGGAATCTCAAATCCATCTGCCTGCCTGTCTTTCTATCTACAGTATCTAGCCAATATAATGACCTAGACCTACTTCTGTAGCTGTCTGCATGCTAAGCAAACAGAGGGCCAAATGGGCACAACATTTTGCCCAACCCCAGTAGCACTTTCCTTCCAAGTGAAAATATTATGCTATGAGTTTTTATGAATCTGTGGTTCAAGGTTACACAGCATTTGTGCAGTTTTATGACGGTGTAAACTGCTGAGTGAAGCAGAATGACAACAGACAGCTACAGACACAGAGTGAGGAAGAGGTGATGACTGTAGAAGTAAACGTATGAGACAGAAAGATGAGTAATCAGAAAAAAAGAAGCGATTTCTTGCCAAATTGTCAATTCCGCTCTTTTACACTTGAAGAATGTTACCCCTTATTCCAGTTGCACACATTATCTATAAAAAACTGTTAAGCTGGAAACCAGATTTGAGAGGCAGGGACAAACAAAAAGAAATCACCTGAGAGATTAAAAAAGATATGCAGAGAAATAGTGAGAGACAGAGGGAAAGACAGACAGCTCCAGAGGGGGTTGATGTTTGTGAAGGGGAACGTGAAGTGGCAGTCTGAGTATTCAGTGTCAGGGTTGGGTTAGGTTTCCAGCTTCAGCGTTGTCAACACTTTCGCTCCTTCACCTGGCTCTGCGTCGCTCTGCGGCCCACCATGCATTGGGCAGGATGGGGTTCACCCTCAGAACAGGAGCTGGCGTCGCCCCCTGTGCCAAAACCACTCTGACTTTACAACACATGGAACCTGCGAACATGACACCAGTGCTCAGTGGAAAACAGCATGCAGGACCAATTCTGTCACGCCCGGGCCATCTGAAATGAATGTTCTCGCCCCACATCGCTTGATCTTGTTGATCCATCCCCTCACTCGCGCCAGGTTTGGGTTTCTCTCCTCACAAACACATTTTGTCACAGATGAACCCTCTGGATCAAAGCCTAATAAATTTACCATGCTTCACTTTTTTGACTGTTTAGCTTACAGATAGGCCCACTAACCATGTGTGCATTTGACAGAGATATCCGCTTTGAGAGACAGCACGAAAGGTGAAGGAATCAGAAGATCAAAGAGGGGTGTGGACAGCATGAGAGAAAGAGCTGGGTGGGAAGATATAAAAAAATATATATGTCTGAGAGTAGGTACTGAAGGAGCGAGAACATGTGCGCTTGTTTAATGTTGGTGTGGGAAGTCGATAGGAGTGTAGTAACAGGGTAAGAGGGAATAGGGTCTGTGGCTGCTAGTGTTTAGGTTTAGCAGCGTATGATGACAGCTAGCTGCTCTTGTATGTGGCTACAAAGCTGCCCACACTGCTGCTACAGTCTGAATAGGAATCACAAGAATGCAGGAAAATCAACTCTGTATGTTACAGCATGATTGACTGGGTGAATGTACAAAGAAATGAATGAGTGAATTAAGTGAGTCAGAGTGTCAATAAGTCAATCAATCAGCTTTGAATATGGGACACATCATAGCTTAATGATTCTCTTCACTTAAAAATAGTTGGTCCTCTTGGAAAATATGCTTATTGGCTTTTTTTTTTGCTGAATAAGAGTTAGATGTGAAGATTGATACCATTCTCATATCTGTCAGCTAATGCTGTGTTCCAGACAACTCAGAACTCGAAAACGCCCGACTTCCTAATTGAGAAATTATGATGGAACAGCTCTCGAAGTCGACACTCCGACTGGTAAACTTGGGCCAATTTCATGCACCCCGACTTCACTGAGAAGCAGATGCTCTGACGCCACTCAGTCCAAGAGAAGCAGGTTTCAAATGGTGTTGAATGAATAAAATTCTCAAAATGAAGACTGTTTACTTAAACTGCTACTTGGTAGGCTATTGTGTGTACTATTCTGATTCAATTGATGTAAAATATTTTGTGACAGCCTCTTACCTTGTCCTCCTCTGGTTCATTGAGGTATACAACTAAGCTCTCCATATGCTGCCTACCATAAGAAGACGAGTTTCCTGCAGTCAGCCTTTGTTTACATTTTGTGTTATGAGTCCTCTTTGAATGGAGCGAAGCATATGAAACTACGAGTCAGTTAGCTTAGCCTAGCATAAAGACTGGAAACTGTGTCGTTTTTACACTTTTGTTTTTGTACAGATTAAACAAATGAGCTTTAGAGGTGCTGGTAGGCTATATGTTTTCCTTTGGACAGAGCAAGGCTAGCTGTTTCCAGGCTTCAAGCTAAACTAAGCTAATCTTCTTCAGGCTGTAGCCACATATTTATAGTTCGGAGTGCCATTGATCTAACTCTCAGCATGAACCTATTGCTTTATCATCATCATCATCACGCCACATCCCTGAACTGAATATAGCTCTCTGCTTGCTGTGTTTTTCTTAGCAAGAGCCTGTATGAAGTTAGCCACTTTAGCTTTCATTGCTTGATGCCTTTTTTATTAAGCCTGGATATTTTATGGTCAAGAGGAATGAGTTATATTGGCTAAATGCAGTCTGTTGTTTTAGGACCCGTGCGGCTACTCGATTAGTCATTTTGGTCTACACCTCATTCTGCAGCCCATAAAGCGCAAAACCTCAGAGAATGTGCATGTGTAAGCTCTGTGTGGAATAACAATGACACAAGAATAGCAGCAGTAGTCTGAGGGAAAGAATACTGATTGAAAAACAAGAATAGAAGAAGGATCAAACGGCCGTAAGGGAAATATGAGATGCTTTTGATTACTCCCACGCTTGGATACTTAGCATATGGGACTCCTTTCTCTTTCTTTCTTAACATGCACATGCACACACAGCCATTAACACACACATAAACACACACACACATAGGTCGCCGATCATGCTGACCACCCAGCCAGTGCCCTCTAGCCCCCACCTCTCACCTCGCTCAGGGGCGCTATAGCTGAGAAAAACTACACCACTCACTTCCTTTCCCTCCCTCCCTACCTAGTCCCTCCCTCCCTCTCTCAGTGCTCCCATTCATGTTGTAACAACTCGTAAAGGAAGGAGACTTTGACCCCCTCAGTAAAAAGTTCCCAATCTCCTTCGATCATCTGCTGTGTGTAGGAGGGTTAGGCAAATTCAGACTGACTCTTCTGGAAACGATGGCTGTGTAGGCTACTGACTTCCTGTTCAAAGTTCCATTGTAAATTTCCAAGCTACTAAAAATGGTTTTGGTTAAATAAACTACTGACTTGCATCAAAACCAAATGCAAAATGCAAATGCTCAGGACTTTTCTGAACGCCATGAGTCAACCTTTTAAAACAAAAGAAGCAAACAGAAAATACTGATTTTTTTTTAATCACAGAATAAGAAAGGAGGGACATCAACACCTCACTTTGGCATAAAATACTTGTCAAAGCAGTGCAACTATCTTAATGTGACCTATGCATCGAGTAAGTCTTGGTGATCCAAATGGATTACATTTTAACCATATCACTCTCAGTGGCATTTATCAAGATGCTTATTGTGTAAACTCTTACTTGCAAAATATCAAAGCAAACTGTTGAATCTTTCAAACATCAGTGTTTCAGATTCTACTAATCTGGTATTAATGCTAAAAGATTTGGTAGCAGGTGATTTTTGAGATTCAGTGAGTCAATTCACAAATTTAGTGCAACTTATAATGCTATCAACATGATGGATACTGCATCATACGTTGCTCTCAAGGCAAAATATCCCTGCTTTGTTCAAAAGGGATGTTTTTCAATTGAGGTATTAAGGCAGTGTGTGTTTTCAGTTTACATCGCTGCGGTGTGCTGAAGGGATGAGATTTCATTCTTCAACCTACAGTGAACAAAGTGCCAAACCCCAAAGTCCCTGCCGTCAGCTGCACATGAACTGAGATTTGATGAAGTTGTATGAAAATTCTCCCTTTGTACAATGTCTAACAGTAAACCTTGGAAGTTATGTGTTGTCGTTCATATAAATCTATGCAATCACAATGGATTTAATGTACTTGTGATGCTGCAGGTTTTTGTTTGTGTCATGTTCCAGCTTTATCATTCTTTTACTGAGTTGTGTCACCTTTAATGTGAGTGGCAGATAAACTTGTTTTGGACACAATAAAGTCTGCCTTGACCTCTTTGTCTTATCTTTCCTGCCACTGGAGCACAAGCTGAGCTGTTTTTACTATAAATGAACTTTGCTAAATATATATCTCACTGACAAAAACATTGTTTAGTTAAACTGTTATTTAACTATAACTATAATATCCAAGTAACAGTATCCATGTAACAAGCAACATCCAAGTAACATATCCAAGTAAACTGTTATTCAAATATCCAAGTATCCAACACATTGCTGTGAAATATGTATAAGTATGTGTGCTTTAAAAGTTCAAGGCCAGCTTTTTTCACATATACTGTATCTTGTGCAATTTATTGTTTTTATATTTTTATAATGTTGTTTAAACAATGCACCAAATAGATGTTTTATATGCAGGATCTGCAGTTTGAATGACCAATTTAATCAAAAAAACTCAAAATTAGTTCATGAAAATTACAACACTTTAAAAGCCATTTATTATTATTTAAAGTCAATAATCTTTGACCTATACTGCAAATATTCCAACAAACTGGCTGTTAATTTAATTATTATAATAATTTTAAGGCAAGTAAACAGGCTGACAGACAGACACACTCGTTCACAGCCAAGCAGGAAAACAGACAGACACGTCAGGTTCAGTCAGTAAGACACGCAGGCAGAGAGACAGAGATAAACAAAAAGCATGCATGAAAAGAGTCAAGCAGACAGGACAAGACAGGCAGTCATTTAGAAAAGGCAGCAAGAGCCATATGTGGGAGCAGTAGCAGGGAAACCAAACAGGGGTCAGAGGTCAGGTGGGATTTGGGTTTCCGGCTTCTAGACCCCAGTGGAGCTCAAACATGTCTCCCTCGCCTCAGAAAACCATCATCCCAGTCTGGATCTCTTCTGCTCTGCATCCTCTACTACTAACACACCTGTGTTTCTCTGTTTTTATTTAAATATCACCTAGAGCAGCACCTGGAAGACATTTACAGTTATTTATTTGAGCAACACTGCTGTGTCTTAAGTCATTGAACGCGCCGTGCAACAATATTATGTGTAATGAGAATTAGAATGAGAATACTTATCTTCTGCTGGGGTCGACATTGTTCCTGTTTCCTTTTTAGGTTGTTTGGGATTTTTTTTGTATGTTTGTTGGTTTGTTTATTTCCTTTTCATTTTCATCTTTCTTTGCCTGCTTGGTGATCATGTTCCAGGGTAGATTTCACAAAACTGAAACAGTAGTCACATTACCTTGCTCTCTCCACTGCTGCCCTGCTCAACACAAGCAAAGATGTATGAGAAGTATGTAAAAAAGGAGCATTTTGTAGTGTGTGTGTGTGTGTGTGTGTGTTTTAAGACTCGACTGTGTGTTCCTCCTACACATTCACACATATGTGTAGTTTTTCGTGCATACTGTTGCTTGTATTACTCATGTCTGGAAGCGCGTGTGTGTTTTTGTGTATCCTATGCACTGTAAATGTGTGTGTGTGTTTATGTAGGGGCAGCTCCCACTGCAGCACTCTTTATAAACACATCAGTTGGCCTGACAGTGCACAGCGGGAGGCAGAGAGAGCCTTGAGACAGCCTGGGACAGAGGCCTCATAAAAAATCACTTCTAATTTATTTCCCTCCAAATTGGAAAGTGCACGCTCACACCTGACTAAATCATCACGCGTCAACTGGAGACGGCCCCCCACTGCACGCTGACGAAACCCGATCCCAGTTTTGCCGCGCAGGCCCAAGCCAGGCCTGGTAGAGAAAACACGGCGTCACGCCGCATACACACTCCATAATGGCTTCTGCAGATGTGCTGCTCCCGATAGCCCCTCCAAAGCCCCATCCCCACCCCTTCCTCCCTCCCGATCTGGCCCCCGCTAGCCAACTGGGCTTTATCAAATTTTTCATTTCACCCTGTTTTTTGTGGTTCGCGTGGCCTCCATATGCCCTTTTGCGCCTTCCCACCACCTCACCCTCCCCTTTCCGCCTCTTTGCTCTTCTTTCGTAATCATTTCCAATCCACTTCTTGATCTGTTTTTCCCTCCCTTGTCTCATCTGTCACTCCACTACGAGGCCTGAGCTCAGCATACCTTTGGAAAATGTCCTTTCTTCCCTCCTCCTTTTCTTCTGTCTCTCTGTCCATTTCTCATTATATACTCCCGTTATCTCTCTCCTGTTCTCCAACGTGAATCCCCCTTGTTCTAATGTGAAACACACATGTTATTGCAGTGCATTAGACATGGCAATCATAAACTTGACAAACACTAGACAGCAAGGGTGGCCAGTTGGACTGGTAGAGGCCATCAAAAGGCCAGTGTGTGTGACATAAGATGTCTTCATGCATGATGTGAGTTTACTGATGTCATTCCAACAAAACAGTGAGGCATGGGAGGGCTTAAGAGTAAAGAAAAGCCCATTGACACTAACATTCATACAAACCCATAGACACAAGGTACCATCAAACAATTTTATGTGGTAAAAAACTAGAATGATCTTTATTCACTTTTGATCAGTCAAATCTATCAGGCACAAAGCAGTACTAACAATCATGATATCAGACATACATATTTGTCACAGCACAGGTAGTACCAGTAAAATTAATCGCTTCAGGTCTAGGGGGCTTTACACTATCACTCCACTTGTTCCCCACAGTGAGGCCTACCTGGACTACATGGTGAGGCCAGCCTGCTGTGGTCAGTCCTCTATTCATCTCAACAAGCATGCACAGAGATTGGCTTTGGTTTCAGTTTATTTAGGTTAATAAATTCACACAGACAAAAGCTAAACCAAAAAGGGATGAGGGTTCTGTGGAGAAGGAAGGTGGTAAGAGGCAGACTCAGAGACTGGCTTAAACCTGTGTAACCACAAAACAAGTGTCTCCAAAAAATGAAAATCAAACAAATCAAACTTAACTGGCTCAACTCAGGATGACTCGACAAAACAAACTTAGGCGTGCACACAGCTACACAGACATCCTCTTTGCTTTCAACTTTCTCTCCTCAATCCAGCAACTCTCCCCATAAATAGGCCCTCTAATCTGTATAGGCAGAAACATATTTCTCTCAGGGGTTTTTCAGTCTTCCACACCTATAACAGGTAAACAATGTAACTTTTATCAATACACATTGCCCATATAAACAATACTTTCCATATTCCTCATGATAAGCCAAAATAAGTACAAATCACATAGACACTAAACCAAACATTTAACTAAATACAATAAATCCCCCCATTCCTTGGTTTAACCTATGACATCACCAGTGATGACAGTGAGAGCTTAAAAACAGGAAGTGGTTGGGTGACTCCCCTTTTAATCTCCTGGGAAGCATGGTGAGTATGGTAAGTAACAAAGAAAGCTTATATATAACTCAAGAAACTCAGGACTTAAAATCACTAATAAATAACTGAACTTAAACAACACTTGTCTGTCTTGATTAAACCAGAAATGCAGATGTAAATGTAACAAAACATTGCTAAACACAAACAAACCCAAGATAGTAGCCAATGCAATGAAATATATAGAGTTGTTATACTGGCTAACAAACAAATGACACGTATGGAAATAAATTCAACAAAGTGTAATGGGGACAAATGGTGTGGTCTCACACACTTTGTCACAGGTTCACTTTCATTCTCTCTCTGGTGTCAGCCCTGAAGCCAACTTATATAGACATATCCTTTTGAATTTTGGCAACCAATGACAAATGACAATCTCACACTGCCTCTCTACTAGTGCAAACACTATCTTTGCAATGAAATGGCACAATGTATCAGAATTATTGATGCTTGATTTAGTATGAAATCTTGTCATGTCCTCTTGAATATGTTCTCATAGACTCTTCTGATATTAACACATTAATCAAAATTTCACACATTCACTGTGCATCAATTTAACAAAAATATAATTACAGATTTTCAGACAGTTTAAATCAAAACATACCGACATAACTTTAACAAAAAAAACAGAAAGAAAAACAGAAAACATCTAACTAGCTTCTCCTCCAGAAAACACACGGCAGTAATTGCTGACTCATCAGTCTAGATGGCTCGACATGGCTGACCGACCAGTCATGTGTGTGTATATTCCAAACACTGGCGTGACCTTAACCTTTCCACTGCAAATACTTTTCCCCTCTTCATTATCTAATGAAGACTGCAGCTAAGGAGTTACAAAACAAACACAACAACAAATCCCAGCATGCCATGTAAAAACACAACGTGAGTAGAGAGCGAGACAGAAAAGGTCACTGAACCATGTCTTGTACACTCCCACAAAACTTCGCAAGTAAATATGAGAGCCGACTTGCTTATGTGCACCCCCACATGCACATTAAGACATGTACACATGTGATACAAAGACAAACACACCGATCTTCCCGCAACATAAATTCAACATAAAAATGTAGAAGTACAAACATAGGCAGACAAACGAACAGCGTGATAACATACTTTGTGTTTTGGAAAAGGTTTTTCTCTCTGCTGAACTGAACGCTGTGAGGCCGGCCTGTTGGGTTGCTCCTGAGTGCGACTGTCTGTGTTTTATTGCAGGTAGAGGACAGGGTGGTCAGATGTTGAGGTCACTAGGAAACAGTTTATAAAGTCACCCCAAGGCCACAGGGTCAGGAAGAGAGGGCAGGAAGAGGCTAGGAGGACAGGACAGGGACACACTTTTGTTTTTACAACTTCTTCTTATTGTCCTTCTATTCTCTATTTCCTTACTTTCTCTCTCACTGCTGCTTTTTTGGTCTCTTTTAGACTAATAGTTTAGCTAGATTTGACAGTGCGATAAGAATTAAATCACATTATACAAAATATTATACAGTATGTCACAAAAAATAATTCTTTTATGTGTTTCTGTTGGCAATGTATTGAGTAAATCATTGTTTTTTTTATATTATGTCAGCTGTTGGCCATTTCATCCTCACCTCCAAAGACAAAAAAAGACTTGGTTTAGGTGCACAAAATGTCAAGGGTAAACAATACGTGGTGCTCTTATTACCTCAAAGTCATAAATCCCACCAGTATTACTGATAGAACCACTGCGGTTGGCGTATTGTGTTTAAACATAAAATCAAAAATGATTAGGCATAACACTTGAGATAGTTAAGATTAGTTCAAAATATGTATGTTTAGGTTAAGAGGTGGAAGTTAATGTGTGGTGTTATTAAGGATAGGTTAAAAATCCTCTACTTCTCCCTGTTAGAGTGAGTGCGTATCTTGTTTCAGGAAGTAATTTTACAAAACAAACCTAGAGCAACTGACATTTTAGCTTATTAATTGCATATGGCGAACATTATGGCCAACGCTCCAGCAGACAGAAGTTCACGAGCTTCCTTTTTCTCACCCGTTGTCACATGTAAGTCAAATAGCCACTGGAGTAGAATAACTTATACAGTAAATGTCTGACTCTTTGGCTTCCTGGATGTTTGACTTTCGTTATTAGACACACATTTATATCACCTGTCATTTTGTGCTGCACAGGTCAAATCTGATTATGTGATTTTTGTGAGCTGGGAGTGTCTGCAGGGTTTGAATGGACTGGTTTTATTTTGGTTTGCTGGGTCAGAAAAGTTTGGTGAAAGGAGCTGAATACTGTCTTAAGTGACAAACTGGTGTTGATTCTCAGTGGAATTGGCAGTACAAGCGGTACTAGGCCTTTGCCATCTTTTAGACATGCCATAATTTGTAAAAAAGAAAATCTGTATTTGTCTACTCATATCTGTCTCTTGTATGCTCCTCTCTTGCTGTCAGGGATGAGTAACTCTATCTCTGCTGTCTTTGTGACCAGATGTTCAACTCTGTATAACCCATGACTGGATAATCCAGGCAGATAGCAGCTTGAATCTCTCGGCTCTCTCCCAGCTGACACTGTCACCTCCGCATTCAGGTAAGATCAATACACTTTTAACTAATACACCAAGTTCAAAACTTTCGTCCAAAACGGGATGTGTGGTGAAGGGCCCACACTGGTGTTAACAGTAATAATTTATGTTTATAAGAAATTTATGCCTGCTATTTCAAATCTCACCCATAGGGGGAGACATTATAATGTCAATAATTGGTCAGTTGCAATTAATGGTAGGAGGAGAGAAACACTGACAGTTGCAAATAAGCCTTTTCCAGAAGACATTTTGACATGTCACATTAGGCAAAGCATGTGTGTAAATTATAAATCATACATGAATGATGGCTGATTTCCATTTAACTGCTTAAGTTTCAGGGTCCCGGTATTGTGCCTGCTGTCACACTGTCAGAGTTTACTGGGATACTTGAATAGAACAGATCCATCCTATATGTTAACATCGTTAATATGAACCTGTGGTTTTCCTACTATGAGAAAGACTAAGCCAAAATAAGAGCAGTAATTGAAATGTTTTTATTGTGTGGACTAGACAGTTTGCTTAAATTGTGGCTGTGGCTCATCATATCAAGTGTGGGCCTTAAGAACACAATTAATTTGACTGAACCCTCCTATTGCAACAGGATAAGGTATAAATTAAGTGAGAATTGTTTGTGGTAGTATATTGGTGGAATTGACTCTAGGTCTAATGAGCAAGGCACTAGACCCCGATCAATCTGGCAGCTATAGCAGACGGCAGGAGACAGTTTTAACATACAGCATACAGGATTTGACTGTTGGCCTATCCAGCACAGCTGTATTTAATAAAGCCAAAAGTCTCAGATCTGAGGGCTTACCAGTACACTTTTATTCACAGCAGACATTTTGACTTGTTATAGCATGTAAAGCACAGGTGTAACTAATAACTTTAATGATATCTAGAGCTGTTCAATTGAGGTGTGCCATTAATACATGCCAGAAAGCCAGTATGTACAATATGGTGGCCTGTCTGTATATTACTTTATCCAAAAATGTTTTAGGCTCTTTCAGAAACAGTATAGGCAAATAGATTGTTGGCAAAACCATTCCATAATTACCAGTAATTATCTGATGAACTGAAAATATCTCAAGAAGCAAGTGAGGAAAATTTTATACATCAAATTGATTCTGTATCTTTATACTGTACACAAAGACAACCCTGCCCCACCTCCTCCCCAACTGGTAGTGATGTAGATCCCTCGAGAGGTGACCGAGCGACCTACGGGCCAATTCCCTGTCGTCTCATATTCTGGTGTGTGCACACAGGGCCGCTGACCAGGCCAGGGCAGGTGAAGCCCTGAACTCCATTACATAATGACAGAGGAAGCCATCCGTCAGTGTAGTGAAGTGGGATGGCACTCAACTATGTCCCCCCCTTTTTTTTCTCTCTCTAAGGGAGCTGCAGCTTCCAGCGTGTGAGGGTGACAGCGCAGTGAAGTGTTTGTGTAAGCCTAAATCAGTTTGAGAGAGGTGGAAACAATCCAGGGGAGCTCAAAGAGTGTGTGTATGTGTGTGTGTCCTTCGCTAATGATTTATTGTGACAAATGATCAGCCATAAACAAACAAGAAGCAAGCCACCCGTCTGCCCACACAAACAAACTAACAAACAAACAAACAGAGGCGACAGACAAACCGGCCGACAGGCAGAGTGACGGCTGAGTTTAAGATGATCAATCACAGTTAGAAAGGAAGAGATCAGTGCAGGCTTATTTAGTTGTGATCAAGGGTGCATTGTTGTGCATGTCTGTAGATACTTGTGTTTGCAAATGTATCAGTGCTCAAAGTATTTTTGGGTGTAATTTTTTTTTTTTTTGGGTGTGTATGTGTACGTGGTTGCCAGTGTGCCTGTCGTGTGTGTGTTTGAGCAAGAAAGTATGTGTATGTGTGTGGGATGTAACCTAAGCCGGAGCGGCACAACACAGCAGCCTGTTCAAAGGCCTGTTTGTATTATTACAGCTTGTCCAGCTGCTCAGGACAGACAAACAAGACTTAGTGCTCCAAGCTGCAAAAAACATAGACCTCCCACCCCATTGCAGAAACCCCTGTGGCCCGGCCCAGCCCAGCATTGTGGCTCAGAAATGGACAAACAAACGCCTACAAATAGACAAACTGCCAGGCATGAGGCTAAGTTTCATCCAAAAAGGATGATGGATGACTACAAATTCAAATCATCATCAAACGGAGCATGTCTCCTTGTTCTTTTATTCTTCCACTGACTGCTATAAAAATTTGCCATCTGGGATGTTTCTACTGTATTTCTACCAAATTCTGCCCTCTTCCAACAATCAACCCCCTTTACTCATAATTCATGTGTTTTAGCTGAATGAAAAAGGGAATTTCCATGATGCAAAGCTTTGTTTCCAAGTTGATAATGCTCATTTATTTAAAATAGATATGGTAGTCTACACTTATGTCAACATTTGTATAGTGAGCAGCAGTAGCCCCTTCTCTGCCCCATTCTCTCCCTATGAACAGTATGGAAAGTGCCTATACATGTCTAC
This sequence comes from Thunnus albacares, assembly GCF_914725855.1. Taxonomy (NCBI): domain Eukaryota; kingdom Metazoa; phylum Chordata; class Actinopteri; order Scombriformes; family Scombridae; genus Thunnus; species Thunnus albacares. The sequence goes on along the minus strand of NC_058114.1, from coordinate 21,271,009 downwards.
ACCACACTGTAATGAGTAACGTTACCTCCTGTCAAAATATTGAGTCTCCATTCCACATTTGCTTTTCAAATCTCACATACTACATTGAGTAATGATCCTGAAAACAAAATATTGCATTATATACACAGTGATACTCAGAAAGCTGATGAAAATTAATGCTTGTGTTTTTAGTGCTGACTTTTTGTGGGCAATATTTCTTTTGGTGTGTACTCAGTGTGCTCCCTGTTGCCCTCTGAACAGCTCTCTCCTCTGGAGATCTCCCTTAAATGGATCTGATCGTGGTGATTAAGATCAGAGTAAGCTAACACTCGCTCCCTCACACCTCTTACTCGGCCACCTCCTCTACTCCTCTATTTGCTCCTTTTCACCTCAATTTGTGCTGTTCTTCCTCCCTTTCACCCACCAGTCGCTCGTCCTCCATCCTCCTCACTCCTTCATTCCTCATCTCTCCTCCTCCTCCCTCCTTTCTCCCTGTGCTGCTGCTCCCTCTCCCTCTCTGACTCAGAGTCCCTGTGTGCCTGTATGTAACATCAGTAAAGCTGTCAGGCAGCCAGGCCAAGGTAAACAGCCCAGCGCTGGGTTCAGGGGTGATGGGGGCCGAGATGTTTTTCCTCAGGAACCCAGGGACCCCCGGAGGCTTCTGGCTGGGGCCGGGGAGGGGCTGAGGAGGGAAGATGATCCCCTCAGTTGCCCCCCACAAGAACACACACCGGCCGGTCTCCCCTTTTGTCTCTTTCCTCCTCATCACTCTCTCCGTGGTTCTGTTTTATTCTCCCTCTTTCTGCATCTGTGTACACAAAGCTCTTCAACAGCATCTCTTTCACACATATACGATCATTCATCAGCACATTCACACACTCCTACACTCACATTTTCTTACTTAAATTGTTAGTGTGTTGGCGCACAAGAGATATACACAGGTATTAGCCTTTAGATGTGTCTTATACAGTAAACAGGATATGGGAGATGCTGAAACTGTAAATATTCTTTTATTTCCAAATACATGCCTCTCATAGTCAAATGACATTTTAAGGGATTTGGCCTGATGTGCTTCTGGAGATGTTCTGCAAATCAATTATGTCACTTGAAGAGTAAAGGAGGCAGAGTAAGAGACAGAGAGAGAGAGAGAGAGATGAGAGAGTGAGTTAAAGGGTGAATAAGGAAGGGATAGAGGGAGATAGGGGGAAGTGATATCCCTAACCCAGGCGTGACCCTTCTTAGCCCCAGTGAGCTGCTCCCTCTGAGGGAGGCAGACGGCCTGGAGAAGGGGAGCAAGATGGGGAACATCCAGAGGTTGCAAATCAGAGGCAGCACTAAAAACAGAGCAACTGGGAGCAAGGGAGACAGAAAGAAGGGAGAGAAAGAGACAGACAATGCTGGGAGTAGAAGAAGAGCTGGAGAAGAGACTAAAAATGAGTGTTTAAAAAAAAAGAGTGAAGAAGGATTTAATGGTGAAAAGCAAGGAAGTGAGAGAAGAAACGAAGGAGGCAGAGAGAAAAATTGCTGAATGAAGACAGGAGCAGGTCAAGCCAAGAAAAGCATGTAGAATTGAATTAGGGGAGGGAGAGCCACCAAGCAAACCAAAAGGAGGGGAAAGCAGGGGTGCAAGGAGGAAGAGGAGGACCATTACCCTTCATACATCAGCCGTTACATCCCTTGGCGACTGTTGAGGGGGGAAAAAAAGAGAGGAAACAACACAGTGTGGAGTGAATGGAAGGATTAGGATAATTGGAGAGGAGTAAGAAAGGGAGAGCAGATTCAGTGTAAAGAGAGGTTAAGACCAGACTTTATTTGCAAATACTCTTTGTTTTAAACATCTTGGAGTAGCAGGTGGGCGGTGTCTGGGGCGCTGCTAGATGGATAAGGAGACTGTGAGTGATTTTATGTGGACCAGAGCCAGAATGAGTACTTGAAACGTGTCAGGCATTCTAGATATTCATAGATATTCAGCTCATATGGTGCCCAAATTTTTTAACTGGCTCCGCATGAGTAGTGTTTGTCATAATAAATGTCAGAACATTTAGAAAATAACTAAAATGTTCCCTTTCTGTAAAATAATAATTCACATGACATAATCACAATTGTGATGATGTGGACTAAATATTTAAGAAATAGTATAATTTATTTGCTCCTTGATTCTTTTTTTTAAACACAGTTTGGCCCTGGACTGATTGTGTTCTAGCCCGGTATTTTTCTTGGGCAGACCAGACGGGAAGTAACTACTCTTCCTCTACACATGTTAAATGGGAGTTTGACTTTGAAAGACACTGACTGGAATGTCCCGATAACACATAAAGCAAAAGATGAGGGAGTGGGAGAGAGCTTCAGTATGAGAGCATAGTAATTGTATCACTTTATCAATGTCCAGCAGACACTGATATCTAACAAAGTGGTTGACATGAATTTCTTTCATTTCCCTGAGTATTTTTAGTTATCTGGCTCACCCACCTCATCAACAATCTGTCACTTACTCTTATTTTACCTCCCATCTCTACCTGCAACTAGAGTTTTCTCCTCCTCTTCCTCTTCTCATCTTCTTTTCTTCCTGTTCCTGTTTCCCAACAGCCCTTACTCTTCCTGTTGCTGTTCCTCATCAATCGCGCTTTGCCACAATGGTCTACGACAGCTCACTGACAGGCCTGGGACAGGCCTGCCACCCGGACGGCCTGTCCCAGTCAGCCAGCCCACAATAATGGAGAAGACAAACAGACATGAACAACTGACTTCCCTCCTCCCCAAACCCTGCCGGCGCCCTACTATGTAGCCCAGCTCTCTCCACTCATGCAGACTTTCTTTTCCTGACCACCATGAGGTTGATGTTTTTGTTTTTTAGTGAAATGTCTTGACAACTATTAGATACATTGCAGCCCATTTTCCTCTAGCACCATCAGAAGGTCAAAAACTTTATTTTGTCGAACACTTTTATGGCAAAACACTTGCAAAATTGATGACCTACCACCCATCATGTTAGCTTCAGCTTGGTATAGTGGTAAATAGCTAATTTTAGCATGCTAACATGCTAAACTAACATGGTGAACATAACTAACATTATACCTGCATCAGCATGTTTGCTTTGTCACTGTGAGAATATTAGCTTGCTAACACTGAAGGGGACATGTTATGCTTTTTGTGATTTTCTGTTGTTTTTTTTACTATTATGTCAGATATCTATGCTAAAAAATGTTAACCTCAAGTTCCAAAACTTGAGGTTAACATATGTGAAAAAAGGAAGTCAAAAGAAATTTGTGAAATCCTACCACTATAGCCTATTGTATATTGTTGCATGGTTTGTTGACTCAGCTTCTGGAGCCAGTGGATGTCTCCCAGGCAGCTTCTGAGAACTGGCCAATCAGAACAGAGTGGGCTCTTCAGGAGGGGGGCTTTAAAGAGACAGGAGCTAAAACGGCCTCTTTCAGACAGAGGCTGAACTGAGGGGCTGTGGAAAGGGTCTGTATGAGTTAAATAAGAAGTTTTTTGAACTGTAAATCATACAAAGATATTCCATTAGAGCCCCAGATTAAAAATATAGACCTGGAAATGTGCATAATATGTCCCCTTTAACATTTAGCTCAAGTCTCATGCAACTGCATGTTTTTGTTTCAGGTTCCCATTTTGGTGTTGCCTTTCCTAATATTGCATTGTTTCAACAATTTGTGTTAGCTAGTTGGCAAGTGCCTATTGAAGTTGTTTTCTCAAAATTTTGCCAAATGAGAACAATATGTTAAAATGCAAATACACAGTCTGTACACGAAAAAGAATCAAAGAAGAAAGACTCCATCAGATGCAGCAGTAGTCTGAAAAAATAAAGCAGTACAAATTGTTGTGGTAGTGGATGGATGTCTGTTAACCTTCAACTACAATAGCTTTATTTTACTAGTCATGCCAAGAGGCTTTCTACTGTTAAGTTTTAATTTTTAGTGAAGGTTTGTGAGTTTATGGTTTCTCTCTAAAGTTGAATTTTCACATTAGAAAATGATATAATGACATTCAAAACAGGGGTGTTTGTATTGGAAGAACATTATATTCCCATTCTTTGTGTTCCCTTTATATGTAATCTTCATTTTTGGGCATTTTCTCATAGGACTTTTATGAGGCTTTGCTGACAAGTTAGATTGAATTTATCAAAAATAAACAGAATAAAAATTCAGAGTATTGGCCTCAGACTTAACCATCAACCCTAACTATCTAAACATGATTAGTGACTTTGATTCTTTGATTTATGATTACAATCAACTTCTCTTGCATTTTGCTGTTACCAGATGTAGTAATATATATTATCAAAAAAAATACACTAATACATAAACCAGAATGTGCAGACTGGCTTTTTATAGGTGGAGATGGCCAATGAATGTGAAAGGTTGGCAGACAGGCTTGCAGACACTGATCGCTCACCCTCACTATAAGAAATGAATGGACTTGTAGTGAACTGTCAGTCTTGTTGCTCACTGAAGATACACCATTAGAGGGAGTGTGGAACGAGAGAGCAGCACCAACATCAAACTCTAATGTCAAATATATTGGTATAAAAATCTGAAATCTGTCTCAAATACAATATTCCAGACTACAATTATGTCTTGGTGGCACTCTCTGAAATATAGCGTATGTATACATGTCTATCTAGCTCTGCTTTTGCTCTCTCTTTCACACACACACACACACTCCCCCCACTCTTGATCTACTTAGATCTGCAACATCTAACTGCCACTTAACCTCACTTTCTCTACTTACCCATCTGCTCGCCCCTTCAGCTTCCAATCCATCATCCAGCTGCGCCTCTAGCCCTGTCAAATGACTCTACTAGTCATGAACAACATTAACCCCCCTCCCTCCCCATCCAAATGCATACACACACACACACACACACACACACACACACACACACACATACACACATGTGATCAGATGCCCCTTTACCTCTACTCAGAGTGCAATCTCAGGCTACTTCACCCCTGCATCTTCCTCTCACCGTGGAGGCTGTTGTTTCTCTGTTCTGCTGACTTTCTTTATGTGTGACATTTCTGAGCCCCAGAGTGGTCTTATCATCTTTGGCTTTTTTATTTGCCTTGGCTTTGAACCTGGGTCTTCTGTGAGCTCTCTTGCACTCACATGAATGCACTCACTTATGTGCTCACAGATGTAAAAATACGCTCCATTTATGATACATCAGTACTAATTGAATACCAACCTAAGTATACACATAGTCTTACAATGAAACACAATGATGAAGCTTTCTTACAAATGCATTTTTGCTCTTTTCTCTCTTTATGTACAGTTCTGTAGAAATATAAAGAAAGACAATACTTTCATTCTTTAGATAGCCAGTTTGTAAAATCAGGAATTGATGTCTGCGCGTGTTTTAGTTAAGTCGTGTGTGTGTGGTATTTGAAGAGAAGCCCTTTGTAGAGGCGATATGTGCAAGCTGCCATTCATAAGACTTATATTATGTTTTGTCTACCTGCATGCATGCATGCATGGTTACACTTAGCCACATAAAAGCTGTGCGAGTCAAACATGAGCTGATATGAAGTGGGTTTATAAATTTAAACCTCCTGACACACATTGACTTTGATACATCATCCAAGTTATATGAGAAAGCATAGCTGTGTGTGTGTGTGTGTGTATGTGTGTGTGTCTATTTTTTTTTTACAATAAGACCAGTGTACATGGCACCTCTGCTCTCTACTTTCCTTGCAAATGAAGAAAATAGTGTCCACAGGAGAAAAAAATACAACTACATAAAATCATAAATATAATATCAGAATAGTATAACTTGTTTGTGTTTTTCCTTATTCTTGATCCCTTTTCATTCATCACACTCTGCTTTTCCGTCTGTCCTTTGACTCTTCCTGTACACTCTGCCTCTCCAGTGAAGTGGCTGCTTGCAGGCTGTGCCACTGCCGACTCTATAACTGTTGTTGTGGCTCCTCAGGGCTCTCATGTGCTGAAGAATCATATGGGCATATATTGTGTGCAATTGCACAGGCACTTTAGATTGATAACTTACACAGAAAAAGGTGTCTATCTTTGGAGATTTTTATACTCCAGCACTAAACAAATTTGAGCAGGAGAACCATCATCATGCAATATCGAGCCAAATAATTGTTTTTATTTCAAAAAGCGCCTTGTGTTTTTGAGTGAACCAGAGACAATAAGAGAAGCATGACAACTGAGAGAATATTAGTCTTAAAGGATGTCAGTTTCAAAACATGTTGAAATAGAACCACATAAATAATAGGTGTAAATTCACTCATTGTACTAATCTTGTATAGAAAATGTATTTTCTACAGACAACAATATTGTTATAGTTATACTATCCTTACTAATCTCACCCATAAAGAAACAAAGTGCCCCATGTGATTAGCACTGTCACTTCACAGAAGGTCCTGGCATGTGCTTTCCTGTGTATATACATGGTGCTTTCCTTTGGGCACACTGTGCGCACAGTGCGCATGCTCGTGGTCTGCAGGGCTGCCCCTGCTGCAGTCTTGTCCAGTCTGCGCCTCAGATCAACGTTGGTGGCGGGGTGTGAGCGGCCCAGAGGAGAAAGTAAGGTGTTGGGGGACCCTAGTGCGGGGGTGGGACGGTGAGCGGGTTGGAGACTAGAGATCAGAGATGGTAAGATAGAAATGGACGGCACGGACACAATGTCTAATGGCAGTTCCAGCTGACAAAACAAAAATACCCAAGGAACACTAAAACCTGAGGGGTGAAAAATATGCGGGTCTGGCGAGAGGTCAGATTCCCCACCGTATCTAATTCAATTTTACAAACTGTAAGAAAACACGCTGCTGCTCTCCGAGCACCAGTGTAAAATGTGTTGCAAATATTTCAATTTTTACACTTTATAATCAAGCTGTTCTCTTCTTTAAAACAGCCAAAAATGAGAGAGAGTGAGAGTGAGAATATATATTTCTAATGCAATTTCGCTTATTTGGCTATAAGTGTAAATATTTCAAGAGCCTCAAAAAGCCAATTAAAGAATATTATTTTGTATTCATATTAAGAAAAATGATCAGCTTATACAGTACGACTCCATGCTGAAGATGAGGGTATATTTCAGTGGCAGGCGCTTTGATTGGAGTTCAAATGTTTGATCTTGCAGTTTTTATCAAGGAGCACAGAGATCAAGCAGAATTACCAGAAAGACTATAGAAGCAATACAAATCCTATAATAAATCCCTTTTGGTGTATGCAAAATAATCAGGTGACTCGGGACTTTACAAAGACCAAAATAGCATTGATGTTTTATTATAAAGGCAGCTTTTATTCAGGGGGAGGACAAGCTTTGTACTATGCACTTGTTAATGGTCGCCCTGGTTTTAATGTTGGGTTAGCAGGACGCACTGTGCAGCGTTGCTCGGTGTGTTGCACTGGATGTTTGAAAAAAAAGGCCACAACAGGCTGCAGAGAGCCGCATGCAGTCTTGCTGGTGGTCTGGTCAGGCCTGGTAAAGACATTAGTGCAGCATTCTGGGAGAACGGGGAGTCCCATAGACAGCGCTCACTTCTCTAAATAAACATTAGTCTTAAAAAGTTTGGCCCCACGACCTCAGCGTGATCGCATTTCACTCTGGATAGTAAACTTCAATTTTATCGCGAGGTTTTCCTCCACTTTTCGAAAACACACTTTCACGCTGAAAAAGATTGGATGTCAACTTAAACAAAGTTTCATTTTCACCTCGCTTAAGGGACACAGGAGGTTGCAGTGTCCTTAGTATTTCTTATAGCCATATCACACCCAGGCCTGACTTTTGTTTAACTTCACTGATTTACATCCACGTTTGAAGTATAATCATTACACTCTTACAAAACCATTAGTCAGACACAAATACCTATGATGGTTTAAAAAAGCAGACAAATTGAAATACAGATATCGCACCATACAGTGATTCAACTGTGTGTAACATCTCTGTTGTGATACAAAGGCGATATTTTTCCTCCACTGATAGCCTACTAATTAGACTAATTAGACTCAAATATCTTAATTAGAAGAACAAGCACGGCCTACAGCGTTTTGCTATTTTTAAAAGCTCTAAAGTTTAAAATGCTTCTGTTCATGGTCCAGACAGCTAAAAGCAAAATGTGTAGTTTGAGGGGGAAAAAAAGCAAGACTGACCTGAAAGGTTTATTGTAGATCCTCTGTTTAAATATCTCACAGCCTCATAGACTAATTGAATTTCATCTTTTACGGTTTCATCTTTTTAGTTTTGGTTAATGGGGAGAAAATTACATTTATTTTCTGCACAATGCATGTGGGAGACCATCAAGAGGAAACGTTTAAATCCTAAATTAATAATTATGAGCTAATAAATGGGTCGGGCCGCTGCCATCAATCGCAGTGGATCCTATAGCTGTGAGTCTAATGCCTCGATATCAAAGGTCAAATAGAAGAAGCCAGTAAAAGCGCCCCGCATGACACTGCAGATGATGTGTGAGAGCGACCAACAGCAGCTGCGCCTCTCTATCAAAGCCATAGAGAAAAGTGCAGCATACTCGCCTTTCCTTTAGTGCGCCCCGGCCAAAGACACACCGATGAGAGGAGCTGATAGAATAGACTCGTATACCAATGGTGACCAATGTGAGGTCCGAGGACCACCGGGGGGCGTTGAAAGGCATCCAGTAGGTCCCCGTTGAAAAAATAAAACGTTTAATTTCATGATATAATTGCGCAGTAAGTGACGTTTCTGGATTACATGTTTTCAATAGGCATATGTTGACTTTACCTCACAGTGTTGGAATTAAGGGGAACCAGACGGCACCTCAGCTCCCCCATACGAGACCACCTGCGCTCCCATGAATGTAGCCTCATATAATTCAAGCGCAGAAGCTGCTAATTAAACATTCATTTTTTTGCATAATTTATTCTCCTGCAATGTATCATCATATAAGAGATGAAAATTTAAACCTAACCCCGTCTTCAAAACACGGGAGTCGCTGATCTAAATTGGTCAAGCAAGCTATTCCAGTGCCTTCTGATATTTTCCATGTCTTGCATCGTGTCAGGACAGCATGTCAAAACACACTTCCAAGAAGCTTACAGTTATTTGACTGATGCCAATCTGGCAGGCGATAAAATTGACAGACAACCGAGATGAAGTCTTCAAAAATAAAGGATGTATTTCGTCAGTAAGTGTGGTCTGTGTTATTGGAGAGGCTTTAAAATGTTTACCATTGCTCAGAATAGTCACATTGTTAAGCCTTTGTTGTTGTCTTAGAATGTCAATGCGCAGTTCTGTCTGTAGGCTATACTTAAGACTTTTATATCCTGGCAAATACAACAAATCTGTTTATTGAGCAAGACATATCTGATGAGTTTTACGCGTCTTATATTATTTCAGGTGCTTTTGTTGCCTGTTATTGTTTTATTTGTGCGCTTGTGCGTAAAAATGATTTGGTGTCATCTTGGCTAATCTGTGATCATCTCGTGAGGCTGCTGCGAAGTTATCGGACAGGATGTGCATGTGAATGTGAATGCGTGCTGTCCATCATTGTCATGCAAGTAGCGGGTTTAACTCTGCGTGGTTGTGCGTCTGAAAGAAAAGCAGGGAATTATTATATATTGCAGAATCATTCGTGTCAGTAAAAAAACAGCGTACCAAGTTTGGGCACCACTCCACAGGTGGATCACCAGACACCAGAATGTGCTTTGAACGCTGCCCCACCCCCCAAAAGTTTTATAATCCATTTAATCTAATGGAGAAAAGAATGCTTTAGAGACAAAATCTGATCAAATGTTTGAAATAACAAATGGGAAACCCAAATCTAGTCAGGAAGCTTGATTGGAGGGGGGAAAAATCCAGAAAACCCACACCCACTAGACTTTACAGTAAACACACATCCTCTCTTTTCTAAAACAGGTCTGAATGACGGGTAGCCTATAATATCACCTGCTATCATATTTTGGTGATCTCTGCAAGCTCATATCTGCAGTCATTAATACCCCTGATACTGTGTGTGTGTGTGTGTGTGTGTGTGTGTGTGTGTGTGTGTGTGTGTGTGTGTGTGTGTGTGTGTGTGTATGTGTGTGTATGTGTGTGTCTCATCTCCTTTTCTCTGCAGCAGGTGTTCGTTTTGTGTGTCAGAGTCGACGAGGCGAAGATCTTCCAAAGTTAATATTGTGTTTCCAGAGATGATGGGGAGTTCACTGTCCTCGCTTTATTTACACATTCTAAATTAATTAAGCGAAGGATTCCTCTGTCTGTTGCAAAAACACGGAGGCTGGAGGGGAGACCGAGAGCAGCGAGGGGAGGCTGTGATTTATAGCGGCGGTGCAGCTAGGGCCGCGGCTCGCCTCTCCTCCAGGCCGGGGAGCCGCGGACCGGGCCAACATTCCTCTGTGGGGGCGAGGAGGCTCGTCTGCCGTGCGCACACACAGACACACAGGAGAGGAGACAGTTATAAGATATAGTCCTGTTTGTTTTCTTGTACACTTTTCTTGAAAAAGCACGCTTATGGGCTCTAAAACTGCTGGTTTATGAGGGGAGAGCCTCGAAGTCGGGACTGTGTGTGTGTGTGTGTGTGTGTGTGTGTGTGTGTGTGTGTGTGTGTGTGTGTGTGTGTGTGTGTGTGTGTGTGTGTGTGTGGCTGGGGTTGGGATCCAAGATGTCCCCAAAAAGTAAAATGAGAGCGCTTGTTTTCATTAGCACACTCCCTATAGGCCCAAATGTACAGTGGCAGTCAGTCAGGGGCCTTCAGCTTATATGTAACACAGTCTGGGAGGATCTGGTTTAATGTTCAGATGAAACCAGTCGAGTCTCAAAATCTAAAACCAGCTTTTATCTCAGCAGACCAGCAAAAATATAACTACAAGCTACAATTAAAATAGTATTTACTGGACTTAAAATAGTTAGAAGCCAACTTTCCATGCGTCTTGCTTGTCGCAATCTATTTAAATCTTCTTTTTTTAGACGAATCAGTCCGTTAAAAGGCAGAATTAATTATTTAAGGAGGTTAAAGTTAATTTCAGGGGGACTAAAGCACCAAATTGATCTCCCAATAGGTGTGTAAACGTCCCCACTACATGTTGAAGCTGCTGACCTTAAGTTCATTATGAGCCCTTATAAATTAATCGGCCATTATATTATATTATATTATATTATATTATATTATATTATATTATATTATATTATATTATATTATATTATATTATATTAGTGAACAATGGCTTTAGACTCGTAATAGTTTGAAGAGTGTGACCTTGAAGACTAGTAGCTTGACATCTTTATTCCCCTGCACGCACCTACGTGCACATCATGCATGCACGCACACACTCGTGGCGTCAGCACACCTTCTGTCCTCGTGTCCTTCAAGACTCACACAAGATGCATCGATCAGGGGCGTAATGTTATTGACAAGGCAGTTAAAGATTGGAGCTAAACGATTTCAGTTAATCCCCCTGCTGTCGCGCGCTGTTTAGGATGCAACTCTAATTATATTTTAATACTTACAAATTATGATTCCGGTCTCACTACTCTTTTTATGTTATCCCGAGGGCTTTCCCCGGGAATCCTAAACGGAAAAAATGTCCAGAGTGGAAAATAAGAGATAAACGTAAATTCATGTTGACATTCGTCTATAAATAAATTAAAGCGGCATAAAATGCTGGTTTAAGGCTGCTTACGCCCAAAAAAACAGAGCATATGGAAGCAGTTAGAAAGAGATGGGAATTGCCTTGAATTTTATAAATGTGTTTATGTGACTGTTGAGTCATTTGGCTGTCACCTCACATATCACTCACTTCTTATTTCGTGTGAGAAAACGTCACGAAAAATGACGAATGTCGTGGGTGCCTAAATAAAGGCACGCTCCCCGGGGCTGAAAGTGTGGGTGGTCTTGAAGTGACAACCGTGCGGAAACCAGGGTCTCTATGAGGCATTAACGTGTCAATGTAACCGGTGAGGACTTGCAGGAATAAAAAATTAAAGGGCGTTAGGAAGATGCGCCCCGGGTGTCTAATGTGTTCAAGTGTTTGTGGTGATTTTTGAGGAAGAGCGAGTTCCAGGTCTATTCTAGTCACAATAACTAAGCCTGTAATCTTACAGCAGAGATGAACCGTGTTGGTGTGTGTTTGAGCTAAAAAATCCATCTCAAATTGTCCATTTTCAAAGAAGGCGCCTTTTGCTGAATCTCCCCATGCAGATCAAGTGTGTGAGTGTGTGTGTGTGTGTGTCTGTGTGTGCGTGCGTGTGGGAGCGCGCGTTATGCTTTGTGTCTCATGATTTTTATTGGCTTAGTTTTCTTTCCTGCAGTTGTTTAAATGGTTTTTAACCACCTCTGCAAACGCTTCATGTGGATTTTAATGGACTGATGCGGTGCGTAATGACTCCCTGTCAGGGCGGGTGTGCAGAGAAAACTTCAATAGCCTGCTAATGTTTTTCTCCACCTCATTTACTGCGCAAATTATATATGCTGGATATCAATTCACATCACTGAGAGGAGTGGATCAAATCAAAACGATTTCCCAAAACCGTATATCAATTGTCCAAATTTGCACTTACAAGGAGAGAGGCAGAGAAAAAAGAAATAAAAGCTGGGTCTGGATAAAGAATAGTGTTGGTTTTCGTTTCAAAGACTTTCAGTGAGCTGTGCATGAGGGAAAACAGAGGAGTCAGCCCTCCCACCCTTCATCCTTAATAATCATCTGTCAAAACACCCACAAACTAATTTAACCATTTGCACACAGTTCTGGTAAATAAAAGAGGCTTTACACCCCCTTCTGTCTGGAAACATGTGCTCCAACAACTCTGAAAAAGACCAATAGGCCTGTTTTCTGTAGCCGGACGAGTCCCACTGCTTCTTTTATATGTATCCCGAGACAACACAGATGACATGAAAGCGGACCAAACCGAGGGCCTTTTGAGAAGATTGCTTTTCAGGGTCTAAAATGTGTGTGGCTGGTCTCACAGGGGACCGCTCGCTGTGCGCACATTCACTCCCCTGGGCCAGGGGTCCACACTGACAACATCAACAAACGGCCAAAAAGCCGCATTATGGTGGATTAGGAGCCTGATGAAAAATGCTGCTACAAATTAGCAACGAAAGCCCAAAAGACCGTGGGTATATCCTTGTTCACTTTCAATTACAGACCGCCGAGGCCTGGTAACGTCCCCATTCATTTAGGGCCTTTGTAACTTGCTAGAAAATGGTCCTTTACAAGCGAGCAAGAGCCACACAAGAGGAATACTTGCCCACTGTTGCGTGATATTCATGACTGTTATATGCGTCAAGTCGTGTTTGAAATATTTGAACCGAATGTTGTGCGTTTCTCACACCTAAAAAGAGTCTTGATTCACTGCACGCTTAAGAGACTAACCTCGTTGTAATTAGTCACACCTGAATTAATTATATTTAGGAGCTGCATGATTGGAACAAACATGCATATTTAAAAAAAAAATATTGGCCTTAAAGTTCGAATAAAAGGAAAATGTTCTTTCCCCAAATGCAACATTAAGAATAAAACGAAATTAAAATGAAAGCCTAACATGACTCCTTTCAAAACAATTATTTGTTGGAAGAAGTAGGAATTGTTACAAATACAGCATAAAGCCTGATTTAATTTAATTCTTTTAACATATATGCTGCAGTTTAGTCTATATCAGCTGCAAGTCTGACGCATCAACTCTGCAATAAATAAAAAAAAATTAACGATTTTGGGCTTGTTTGTTTTTTTCAAATTCACCAACATTTATTATTCTTGTCATTACAACAAAAAATGACCTATGAACATTTAGGTGTCTCTCTCTATTGGCAACACATGACATACTGTATGTCTCACAGATTCCATTGTGAAATAGATAGGAACGAACAACAATTAAAAGGTTGAGAGAGGTAATGCGACCTTTTGTACCAAAAAAACCACATAGCCTACATGTCCACCGACAACATGAAATGATACTGTCACAAATTCACCATGTAGAGGAGATTTGGGGGGGGGGAGTGATGGTGGGGAAATGGTTAATTTTGTATGTGTGTGTGTGTGTGTGTGTGTGTGTGTGTGTGTGTGTGTGTGTGTGTGTGTGTGTGTTTATGTCTGTGTGTGTCAGAAACCCCCTTTTGTCTCCATGTGCTTTCTAAGTAAAACCTGAGTTTGCCGTCTGTCAGAACTATATGTCAACAACAACAGTGCCATTTTTCTCACGACGCACAAAATAAAAACAATATAAATCATAATATAATTCTCAATTATATTTTTTAAAAAATTGGAAATCATCCCCGCAGTCATGGGTGACACCTTTAACTTATGTTAAAATAACAAGATCTTTTTCTTTTCCCCCCATCGACCATTGAAGGCCACGTGCCAGATTTGCAGGCCAGTATTGTTTAAAAAGATCCCTCTCAGAGTTTCTCTTGCTTTTGTCTCTCAATATTATACACATATTTACAAACCATAAATAAACCTTTCTCTCCTCTTACATTGGGATGAACCGTGGAGAGCCAAAACACTCTTATTTCACCAAGAATGCTCAGCCTACCTTCACATAGGACGACGCCACAATTGGCTTTTTAATAAAAGATTTTCAGCGGGCATTCTTGTTTTTTTTTAGTTTTTTTTTTTTTTTAGAAAGGACAACTGTTCATAGTCGGGGTTTTGCTGGAAAAAGTCTGACTCTGTGGCCCGGGTTGTAATATGCTGTCCTGTGATAGGCTCAAATGGTTGGAAGCAGAGGCCAGTGCTGGGGTCAACATGGCCAGGATTTGAGCCTGGCTGCCCGGCTGCGCGCTGTAGGAAGAGGCGGTGGAGTTGGCCGCACCGATGATATTGTCAATGGAGAATGAAGGCCGGCTCGGGGTGCTGGAGTCTGTCTTGAGAGGCGGCAGAGACGGGCTAAGCTGAGGGTAAAAAGGCTTTCTTAAATCGGCCCCTAAAAGGGAAGGCAGTGGATGCGGCGCAGGGAATATGGATGAGGGCAAGGTGCAGGGTGCGTTAGGGAACGGGAATGAACCACCTGTGTGGTGTGGGTGATACGGGTTGTGGGCTGCGTGAAAGTTCTGCAGCTGGAGTCCATAGTTGTATCCATACGGGCCGTATCCAAACCCGGGAAGAAAGCCACCAGAGTCCCTAAGGATTTCATTACTTTGGTGCCTCTTGAAGCGCTTCCTCCTGCGCAAAAAGCTCCCGTTGTCGAACATGTCTGCGGAATCCGGGTCGAGGGTCCAGTAGTTGCCCTTTCCGGGGTTGCCAGGTTCCCGTGGGATTTTTACGAAGCAGTCGTTTAGGGAAAGATTGTGGCGTATCGAGTTTTGCCAAGCTGGGAATTTCTCCCGGTAGTAGGGGAATCTGTTGCTGATGAACTCGCAGATCTCACTGAGTGTGAGGCGCTTCTTGGGGCTCTGCAGGATGGCCATGGTGATCAGGGCGATGTAAGAGTAGGGTGGCTTTACAAGTGCATTTTTTCTCGATTTGTCCCCAATCACGGTCCCGGCCTCTGCGTTGGAGCCCATCTGGTCTGACGGGCAGTCGGAGCTGCTGAGCCCGGGAGAGGAAGCCCTCTCAGCCGCGTTCTGGGAGTAATTATCGTCCGAGTCATTGTCCAAGTTGAACTCGTGGTGAATGTACTTTCCGTCCTTTCCAACGGATATATCGCCCCCAACCACGTCGATGTCCACATCTTCGGACAATGCAGAGCTGTCGGACATATCCGTCCCTAAAGTCATCCTTGAAGACGCCGCTTCTTTTACCCCTCTTTCCCAGATTTCCTCCTCCTCTGGTCCGATGAAGTTTACTGAGCGAGAGCGCGCACACACTCTGCCTCTCCCCCTACAACCACACCAGACTTTTGCTGCAGCTTTATCTCCAACTACTGAATGCACACATGGCTAGAATCTATTTAAAAGATAAATAACTCTTTGACCTGTGGATTTGGCGAGTCCTGGCCGTCCGAGGCTGGTCAAGCAGGGCCGTGCGAGGTTCTCATCGAGCAGAAAACTTCTGATTTTCAGGCGTAAAAAGACAAGTCAAAAATCATCGATCTTGCTCCGATATGGACTTGTGTTGTCTTCAAATGCGATGGTTCCCGTCTGTTATCAGTTTATGCTGTTGGCCATTTAAAGGGCCACTTTTGGATATCCAAGTACCTTTCCAAAATATCTTTTACGCACAGGATTGGGTAGGTATCCAGCCAGACTGTCACACTATCCTCTTTAGCTCTCAAAAGGTATTTATAGGACCACGCTGATCACGTGGTCTTTGAGTCACTGTTACCAGGAACTGGACGAAATCACCGTGCAAAAATTAATATTTCAACCTGCCCTTGAATCTTAAAACCATATTCGTTTTTTAAAAAGATTTATTAAACTAAAATCACGAAAAAAATCTCGGCTCTGGGAGACAATCTCTGTTGTTTCCATGGATACAGATTTGTTTCAAGAGTTTCAAGTTTTCATTCACTTTGTACATGTTGTTGGAGATCTTTCTTATTCTGTGTCCCATCAATATATGGAGAATTTATTGAGACAAACTTTTGGATAAACTGGATAAAAATGCACCAAAAGGAAATAAAATTGTCTCAATTTACAATGATGATTTTTTATTTTTTAAATTCGCACGGATTTAAAATGCGATTTTAAAGCAGCGAGAGGCAGCGAGACTTATTTAAGTGGACATTTGTTCCTTTTTTTCTTTTCTCTCTTTCTTTCTTTCTTTGCAGTGTAAGGTGAGAGAAGTATATTTTGTATGTGTTGTATTAGCTACTGGATGCCTAAATTTCCCTTGGGATCAATAAAGTTTCTATCTATCTATCTATCTATCTATCTATCTATCTATCTATCTATCTATCTATCTATCTATCTATCTATCTATCTATAAGGTGCACATTGATGACGGTGATTGATCATTATGGAAACAACCTGCAAACAAGCATATACTGAAGACTGTTATTCATTTTATAATGTGATTTCAAAAATATCAGAAAAATATGTGCATCTTAAGCGCAGGTAATGACACAGGTCAAAAGGCATTTATTATTATTATTATTATTATTATTATTATTATTATTATTATTATTATTATTATTATTATTATTATTATTATTATTATCTTTCAGTTCCCTTTATCAATTTGTGGAATTCAGAAATTAAATTCATTTAATTCGTTATGAAATAATAATGAAGCTTATAATAAATAACACGATGTTGTCAAATCCACTAAAATAGGTCTATAACCATAAACATATGAACATATTTTGTACGTTTTTAAATTACTATAAATGTGTCGTTCTGTTGTCTAATAAAAAAGGCTGATTTAAGCGTATTGAATTCCACCTCAAAGGTTTTGGCCAGCGGCCTAATTCCCTGATCACTTCCCACGGGTTTTGTGTTTTCCTTGTCAAGAAGTCACAACATTATCCATCTGCATTTTCTGAATAATTCACAGGGGTCCGCAGTCAGCTGCAACCTGCTCCAATTCGTCTCCGTCAGGAGTGAAAGGCCAGCAGATGACAATATGTAATGTGTGTGTAATGTGTGCGGGCTTATTTAGAGCAGGCGGACATTCCAGTTCATTACGCTGCAGAAACACTGAGTTATTGTAATGCTTTGACGTCATCACCCCATTCATCTTACAGGTCAAACAACATACAGCCTGTCAGATTTTTTTTTTTTAATTTTATTTTATTTTATTTGGTTCGTCAGGGAACAACATGGTTTCATTTAATCGCAGCAACAATATTTAGTTCTGTGTTTGTTTGCTTTCGTTTTAAGTTTGCATTGTGTGCTTTTTCTTCTTTAAAGGGAAACGACTGTTCCACTGAGGAAACAAGTTCAAGTCAAGCATGCAGCATCTTAAATATCCCACATAAGCTCTGACTGAGCCTCGTGTCCTCTTCTCTGACCTGTCTGTCACTTTTCAAGACTTTTAAAAATCAAAAATCTGAAATAGACTCGCTGAGACCCGCGTGACAGCTGTCTGACAGAAGTGACACAATTTAAGCTTCTTTTTTAAAAAAAAATTCACTTTATCATTAGATTCCTCTGAATGTTGTCATGTATCCCACGTTGTGCATAGATTCACATGACAAAACACAACATTTGGCCAGACAACAAAACAAACACATCAGACATTATTAATATTCAGCTGCAGTGCAACCAGTTCTGCTTTCACATCCATTACACCACACAGGCCTTGCGAGAAAAAAGGCTCATCAGCTGGATCCAAAACCAAACCCAAACTCTGATTTAACATTTTGACAGACTGAGGAACAAAAGATTCTGTAATGTGTTCAGTCTAACCCTGTTTGATGAAGCCTGCATTTATAAAACTTGATTCTAATTTCCAGGTTTTCCAGAGGATCTGGCGCCATGGGGAGACCACACTTCCCACAAGCGATTGATTTATCTGTCTTCTCACACTGTTTTCCACAACCTGGACCACAGAGGTAATGAGACACGTGACTAATTTACTAATTAAAACCTCACATTCTCTATGCCATAACTGTCAATTAAGGAGCGTATTGATTTATACTGAAGTGGAATAACAATTGATCTATATCTTATATTGTATTTAATAATTAGTAAATTAAAGATAGACTCCCTTATCCAATTAAAATGATGTTTTGTGTATAATATTAAATTCCAAATGATAAAGCTGCTTTCAGTTAAAACTATTTTTTCTAATATTAAGCATCAACAGTGCACCGGCACAGAAATCTATATAAATGTCATTTGGTTGTGACACATGGCTCAAAAGACAGATATTGGCCACATTTTATTCTTTTTTCCAATTACTCATATTTCCTCTCGAGTAACCTACAAAACGGACGCTGTGGGATATTTCAGCTTCTTCAAGTTTCCAAAGGTTCAAGAGGTTTTTGGCTCATGAGTTGAGATTTGCGGGGAAAGCATTCTTATTTTTGCAGTTTGTGGTGTTGAGCGCCCTCTGCTGTCGCTAAAGTACCGAAAATGAAATCTTTCCCAAACACTAAGACTGTCAAAGTGTTGGGTTACACTTGTGCTTTTTCTCACATAAACACAGTGGAAATAATAAAACTGAAACGTTTCTACTGAACTGAAAAAATGAAATGCTGAGACGGTGTTTGTTAAAATGCAGTAGCCTCATGATAATGTGTCCCAGTAGGAAATCTAACTGGAAATGTTGACTTCTTTGAAAATATTGAAGCACAGGTGAAGGGAAATAGTATATAAAGTATAGTATATAGTGTAGTATGTGCAGTATTTATGTATGTATGACAGAATTAGATTCAGGTGAGATCAGCATTATGCAGCGTGTTGCATAGGACGGTTAAATGAAGCAAACTGTCCAACATAGAGTCTAAATGAGGAGTCTGACTGCACTGTGATTAACATCATCTGAATCCTCAAGAAATTAACACAAGTGGTAACTACAGTATCCAAATCTCTCACTATATATGAAACCAAGAATTGGTAAAATTACACAGGAACACCTGAATATTCTATATTATATATTATTATTATATATATTATATGTGTTTCCCATTTATCCAGGCTAATCAACAAATATACTCACTTTTAAAACATGCAGTTATGGATGCATTCTGTTGTTTTATGCTGATGTATTTTTCTTAGTCCATCACATTATTGGCCAGATCATATGACATCACACCGAGATATTTCCAATATAAGTATGAATTTTCAGCTATTAGAAATTCTTGAAGTAACCATCAAGTTCTGATGCCAGATTCACTGAAGCTTCAGTCTTGAGTCCCAAGTGTATAAATGTCTTTTCATTACAAAAAGATTGAATTTAGCACAAGAAACAAGAAATGATAGAGCGAAGCTTTCATCAGCTTCTTCATGATATTTAATGTAAAATATCATGAAGAAGTTTATGATGATGAATTCTGTCTAAACTGCCTCTTTGCACCGACATTCAAGAGTCATAAAGCTATAGCAGTTTTGGAAGAGTATCGTTTTTGCTTGTCTTGTTGTCTTTCTCCATCTGTATCACTATTGTCTCTTTTGAAGTTACACCAAAGCTTAGTACAAAATAAACTGACTCCTATTCCCTGACGATTAACAAAATTATGAACTAACCAAGTATGAGCAAATAAGGTTGACACAATAACAACTGTGAAGTCTTTTAAGTCAAATTCATTTAATTCAGCAAAACAACAATACAAAATCCAGGTCAGGCCTGATTATAGGGTTGCTTGTTTCTCAGGTTCAACCACCATGGTTGTAGATTCAAAATGAGTTTGGAGCACAGAAAATGATTATCTGCTTATTGTAGTTGTGGTTTTGCTGCTTACTGTTGTCCCTAATCGGTGTAATTAATCATAATCACAACACACTCACAAACTGAAAAAGAAAATCATAGTAAAAGAGTGAAAATCATCCCACAAGCTGAGCATCTTGCTTTTGCTTCCATCTAGTGGTTGAAAATTTGAACCTGCTGCAACTGTATATATGATTCCTTCAGCACTTCAGTGTCGAATTCACCTTCATTCATACTGAACAAACAGCTCTTTAAACAGAAGTAATGATGTTTAGCTAATGAGCAGACCTACACTTTGAACTTGACCTTTCTGACTAACAGATTGATATATCTTGATTCAAGCTAATGAAATATCTGACTGTCAGAAACAACTGGACTTGCTGTTTGGTCTTTAAGATGTTGTCCCATCCGTCCAAGATTACCTTCAAATCAAACATCCAGTCCAACTCTGACTTTGACTCTTCAACCCAGTTTATGATCATGTGCATAACCTGATAGACCCACCAGGTGGCAAAACTCTGTTCTAGGCCTACTGTACCACAACAGGAGGTGCTGCAGCTGAGACTCCTATGAAAGACTGGAGTTTAATCTCCTTCATTTAAACAGTATATTATACATCCCTTCCATAGGTAGCAGCTCGAGTTAAATAGTTGCAATGGCTAAAGGCCCCTGTGCAACAATGTTGGACTGTGAACTATTTTAATATTATGATCTCACATTATCAGAACCAGGATGTGTCTGAATGTCCCCTGATTGATCTTTTGAGATGTAGTAAGGACTGCCACCAGCAATATCTTTCTGACAAGTTGACAACACACATAGAAAATGGAAACTTGCTGAGCACATTCATAACCTGAGCAAAATCAAAGTCGGAGATTTTTATAATCAAATAATAATAGGTTTGTATTTTTCTATATTTTTGTATCTCTCTCTCTCCCTATTTTTTATATGGGATAGAATTGTATTTGTACTTTTAAATTACTTTTAATTAAGAACATAAAAGTACCTCTTCATGAGAGAAAAGTGTCCCAGTTGAACTTGACAAAGATCTTATTAGCACTTTTCTTCACTGACACCAACTAGATTTCAGCAAATGACAAGGGAAGTAATCTCCATGAATTGTATTTAAACTGTCACTGTTTCTTTTTTATTGATTATGCTTTTCCAGGCTTCACAAATTAATATATCTTTGACAACTAGTACCTGGAGCATAAATTCCTTCGGTCAGAATAGCTACTAGTTGTTGATAAAGTTGCTAATAGTTAAATAGTGAACCATGAATGGATTTGTTCATTTTGTTAATATGATTCAATCAAAAAAAAAAGATGAATATAAAATTGGAGGATTAAAATCTTTTTTATTAGTAAGAATGAAACATTTTTAAATAAAGCATCCAGGAAAAATAGGAAAGACAAGCTGAATACAAATTAATGGACATTTTAAAGTGGAACTCTGGAAAAATAAAGCATTGCTATGAGGAAAAACAAATGAGGACTAAACTTTAATAAAGATGATGATGTCTATAGAGATGTTAAGGTTGTAAAAGAGACTCACACCAGAAATATATGAATAAATATAAGTTTATTCAGCATTCTTCACTTGCCTTTGTGTTGCTGGTAGTTTCTCAGTTCTGACAGTAAGATGTAACCTAATGCAGGTTTTGAACGCAGTTAGAACCAGAACGTGAACCAGTTTGCATTTGTGCTACATTTGATTGATTATGGCTAGTTCAGTCAATATGTTCAGTTGATAATTGCTAACGTGGATTTTCTGTGATTTCTATTTAATGTAGTTTTTGTTAACTAAATTCATGTGTGATCACGATGAATGTTGAGTTTATTTTTTGCGTCTAATTTGCAGAGTTATTCTACTCGATTAGAATAAAGGGGGGGATATTTATACTTTTAAAATTCAAAAAGGTTGAATGGTAGCAATATAATTAAATCTAAAATTATGACCCTACATGATCATAAAATAAACCAAAATTAATCAATGGCCTATAACGTGCTCATCGTCTATAATGAAGATTGCTGTTTAGCCTGCTGGTAGTAATATGATACCTGATGACCCTAAAAAAAAAAAAGAAAAAAAAACAGAATTACAGTTTTTTAATTGGTCTCGACAACCAAGAAAGGGATCACTTTCATGAAAAAAAGATTTCAATTGTCAAAAATAAAGACCACTTTTATTTTAAAAAATGAATTTATTTAAACGATCTGTCGTCAGCAATGATAACACTCTTCTTTTAATAAAGATTTTACACCAAAAAGAAACTATTTACATCAAAAAAACAGCAGACTTGAATGATAACAAACACATGTAAACTTGAAAAAAAAAAAAAAAAAAAACAACTAAACACCAGAAATATGAACGAAATGTGGCACAATAAAAATACATTAACGCTCTCTGAGATACAGTCATGGAATGTGTCAAACGGATCTAAATGGCTTTACACCTTTCAAATAGGAATGTCTTATCATGAGGCTCGGTCATTGTCATGTTTCATGTCGTTTCTGATCTTGGCTAAAAGAAAAAAAAATCACCTTTTTTTATTTTTTTTATTATTTTTTTTTACAGTGACTTATGAATCTGTCCTAATGAGTCCATTGTGACAATTTAGGGCATAATAGGCTGCTGTAATACAAATCCCAATAATATTCTGATAGGAATTTGTTATGCAATTATGTGTCATATTTCTTGAATAAGGGACCTTGCGGCAGCCTAACTTTTTTATGATTAATTATGATCTTTTTTCTTAAGGGATGTCTCACATATAGCGCTCTAATCCTGACGCAAAGTTGGCTTGTCTCATGTAGGAGTTGTTGTAGGAGTTCATGGGGCTGGAGAGGCCCAGCAGCTGCTCCGTGTGCTCGGCGCAGGAGCCCGGGCGCAGGGTGGGCAGGGACAGCCGGTTCCCGGAGCAGTACACTTGAGAGCTCCCCGGTGAGAAACCGGACTGGGTCATGGTGGGCAGGTTTGGGGGAGAGGCCGAAGAGGAGTACGGGTACCCGGCGGCCAGGTTGGAGGGGATGTTCCCGCTGTTTCTGCTCAGCATGTTCGCTGAGGGGTTGACAGTCTGGGTCTGGAAGCACGCAGACGGGTCGGTGCCGGTGACCGAGCAGCTGGAGGTCATGGTGCCCAGGTCACCTCCGCCCAGCCCCAGCGCCTGGGTGTTGAGCTCTCCCCCGGGGCCGCTCTGCACCGCTGTCTGCTGGCTGATGATGTTGTCGATGCTGAACATGCGCGGCTGTCCTTGGCCGACCCCGGCAGACGTCTGGTAGTGATGCAGCATGGCCGGATGCGGTGATGTGGCTGTCAGCTGTGAGCCATAACCAGAGCCTATCCCGGCGTACAGGGTGTTAGGGTACGAGGGCCTTCCCATCGGAGTTGGGGTGAACGCGCTGGAGCTTTGCATGTACCCTGGGTAGGTGCTCACATCTGTGCGCTTGAACCGTTTCCTTCTCCTCAAAAAGCTCCCGTTGTCAAACATGTCCTCAGCTGCGGGGTCTAAAGTCCAGTAGTTGCCTTTACCTGGTCTGCCGGGCTCCCGGGGGATCTTGACAAAACAGTCGTTGAGGGTGAGGTTGTGGCGGATGGAGTTTTGCCACTTCTTTGAGTTCTCCCTGTAGAAAGGAAAGCGCTCCATGATGAACTTATAAATACCCCCAAGGGTGAGCTTTCTCTCGGGGGAGTTGGCAATGGCCATAGCGATGAGAGCGATGTAGCTGTAGGGAGGTTTCCCCCTCTGGACGGGCCTCTTCCTGCGGCGGCTCCCGGTGGGCAGGTGCTCCTCAGTCTGGCCCAGAGCGGCTCCATCCTCAGTGTTTGGGCTGTTTCCCCTGGGCTCAGACTTGATCAAAATATTGTCCTTTGACCGGGCCTGCAGCATCAGAGGCGGCGGTGGCAGCGGCGAGTCCAGGCTGACATTTGGAGACATGACAACAGGACTGGCCTCGGCGGGCGAGTGCTGCGTCTCTGCGGTCATGTTGCACATGCCAGAGAAGTAAGAATAATTTGCCAGATTCATAAAAGAAAAATGTAATGGTCTTCTTTTTTTGTCGAAATGGATCAGCCGGAGGAACGTGTCCGTATTTTACCAGTGAGTTATTCCTTTGCTCTGGCCAAAAATAGCCTCTGTCCTGCCCTGGTGTTTGGGGTGGTGTGTGTGTGTGTGTGTATGTGTGTGTGTGTCAGTCCAGGTGAGAGAGAGAGGCGTTGACAGTTTTATAAGGCAGGGCAGGAATGACGCCACTGGCTCTCTGATGACGATGGAGGCAGCTGGACAAAACTCTAGAGAAAATTTCAATATTCCTCCAATAGACAGATAGGGACCTGTGGTGTAGCTAATAACTCATATTTAAGCAGTTATGGTGTTTTTTGTATGGTGAGGTTTCTTGTGATGTTGTAAAGTTTCACCTAGCTGTCAGTCTTTCAAAATGCATAATAGGATTAGATTTATTTTTTTTAAAAAAATGTTAATTTTAAAAGGACAATTGCAGCCCAGGCTAAGTGTTGACTGTAAAAGACGGGCTCTTCATTACCCATAAAGTCTGACATGGTGATGTGCTAAACGTCTTGCTTGGCACATCATCGAGACACTCACAGAGATTTACTGATGACCCTTTCTATCTCTCTCTGTCCATCTCTCAGGGCTTTCACCAACAGCTGTGTGTATATCCAGGGCAGAAACAACACTCGCAGAGCTGCTCTGTGCTACTCCAAACCCAACAGCCAATCCACCAATTGAAAAATAATAACAAGCCACTGAAAGCAAGCAATTGAGCTATCAAAGCTTTTGGGGAAGAAAAGTAAATATCCCTTCATTTCATTTTCATTTTTGGAGAGTGATAATCAAACAGTCCCTTGGCTGAAGAAGAGAGGTGTTATCTTATGGATTTTGAAGTCAAAACACAGTTCTGCACACAACTGCTACGCAGACAACACCCTTTAAACACAACCATGTGATAGTGGCTCTAATTGATTATTTAGGCAAAGAGAGGGCTGAAGTTAATTACAAAAGGTAAGATACACAGGGAGATGACCTGCTGCCATCACTTTTAACAACATGGAGATGAGAGGTGTTGTGGACTGCTGTGAATACTACAATGCTATCAGTCGATACCATCAGCATGGTGCATGCACATTCAAATCTAAGTGACAAGGAAGAATATGAATAAATGACAAATGCATATGTTTACATACAGGGCACCATGGGTCACTGAGTGGTTTGATCACTAAGAAAATGAATCCAATGGCCTTACTGGTATTACCAGTCACCACATATCAACCGGAATGAACATTTTTGGGAAATTTTGGACCAAATTGCATGATCAAAATACCAAATGAGGGTATATATCTTTGAAGAATGGTGAAAGATGTATGCCAAATTTCACTAAATCTGTTCAGACTGCTAATGTAGGCCAAACATCTTACTAAGAAACATTATGTTTTTTATTTCTTTAATTTGTCTATGATTATGCATACATGTACATGGAAAAAGGGCCAGATTGCCTAAATAGAAAGAAACTGAAAGATAAAGAAAGAAAGAAAGAAAGAAAAAAGAGAGATTATGTCCACAATGTTTATGACAACATAGCTAATCTAATATAAAAAAAATAATGTGGTGCCAATAATGACACCAAAGTCATTAATCATAACCGCCCACTGCTCTACTAGATGCCTGTTTCCCGTCACCCTCAGTCCGCCAACACAAAATAGGTGGCACCCCCCACAGATGACTGGACCCCTCCCGACCCAGCCGCAGCTCAGACAACACTAAGCCCAGCTAGCTACTCACAGCCAGTGGCTAACAGCTTCAGACAGGCGTGGGAGCGGGGCTGTATCCAAGCAGGATCTGCCCCCAGAGCTGCCAGGTCAGGCAGGACAAACAGGGGCTCAGGCCAGGAAACGGGCCCTCTGCCTCGGGGCCTGCGGCCTCTTGCTAATCCCCTCCCCTCCCCAAACCACCCCGCCACCCCACCAGAGCCTCCCTATACCTCTCTGCACCTCTACATTCCCTGTACACTCATCCTGTTCTGTGGTCATTTTATCCATTGACGATCACGTTCACATACAGGCTCGACACTGTACTTTACACATCCATGTACCAACATGCATGTGCATTTCTGTGTGCAGTGCAAACTTGCTTCAGTTTGACCTCGTGTTACAACGATTACAAAATGGCTGACACTGTCCCCATGGCCAATGAGTAGAACATGTAGAACATTCTTGGATGGTCCAGCATCCCAGAGTGCAACTGCCGAAAAAGAGCCTGATATAGCACTTATAGTGAAACTCGTGCAGTAAAGACATCCAGTGTTTCCGAAATACGTACTTAACTCTGCTGTAAAGTTAGAAAAAATAGCTAGTTTCTCTACTAAGAATGACACTATAGGTAAGTTTTGACTTTTTTATTAGATATAACCTTACACAACTGGATGCCAACAGGAAAACTAGCCACCTTGCAAGGATACAAAAACACAGCCAAACACACACATATACACACACAGTACATCGCATGGCTCATTACATGTAATTAAAGAAAAGAGGCAATAAAATAATTAGGAAAAAATGCATCATATTATTGGAAACCCTTTAGCTACACTGTGCACAAATAGCTGTGGTTACCCGCAGAAAGATGGATTCACTCAAGTTAAAGAGCTGAGACGGCTGTTTGAGTTTCATGTTGATTATGAGAAATGTAAGAAAGAGGATTATGGGTACACCTTTCTGTAAAATACCCCATAACTCAAAGTATTTTCTTCTCTAATCATAGCTTGCATAGGACCTCTATACACAATTAAAGAGAAATTATTACGAGTGAAATATTTGTTGATTTTTTCACGCTGTGCACACCCAAATGTGAAATTTACATGGAGAGAGATTCTCATAAAATGCGGTTGATGAAAACAAAAATAGCTGAAACTAATGATTAATATTGATTTAGCAAACCAAGGACTGATATGTTTCAGCTCAGCAATAAGAAATAGTTTTAATAAAAGTTTAAAGAAAAAAAAACAAAAAAAAAAAACACTTACATTACATACAATACAAAAGCACAAGCTTCATTTCTATTTCTATGAGAGAGTGAAGCACAGTAATGCATTTCTGTAAAAGCAGTTTGGTTTGTTTTCAAAATATCCCTGAATGCATTAAAGAGAGACTCATTCAAGTGTTTGTGACAGACGCCCATCACAAGATGTGTTTCCTTAAATCTCGACTATGCTTCCAAAAATGGATTTGAAATCACAGTTTCATGGAAAAGCATAGTATCCCTCAACATGCACTTCTCTCCATTGTTAGATTTTCATCCGTGGTCTCTGATGGTAGCCGGTCTGCAGCTTCTCTTCCTCTTTTTGATGAAATCCTGAGAAATACAGAGGATGAGCGGGGACAGACGGAGTTGCTGAGTAAACACTTGGAATCCATTCATTCGCAAAGTGGCTCCAGGGGACGGGGAAGAGGGGGGGGGCATGAGAAAAAGAGGGGGAATAAAAGAGTGAGAGACAGAAAGAGAAAAAGAGGGAGACAGAGAGAGAGAGAAACACACGAGAGAGCGCAACCTTTTTCTTGCTCAAGCTCATCAAGTACGGGCCAGGGCTCCTGAAAACGCAGGGATTACCAGGGTACTGGGGCTGTGCTGGCCTGGGCCGCCTCTGCTCACTCCTGCACTGCACGCTACACTGCCCTGCTAAAGCACCGCACATGGTTCTCACACACACACACACATACACAACCAGTCATGCTTGCTTATATGGTGCTCATCTCTCATTCGCAAAAATTCACATAGATACAAAAAGACAGATAATCACACTCACACACGGTCCTCTCATCACTGAGTAAATTAGTTAAAAGTATAGTGCGCTCATCTCCAAATGCACCTAATTTATATACCGTAGATATCTAAGCAACACATACAACTATCTCTAACTTTAAGTGTAATTTATGCCTCAGTTTAGCATTAGCCATGGAGAAATACTGTAGACTCCACTTGGTACACAACATTTTCTCCTGCAATTGTATATTCATTGAGGAACATTGAGGAATGTTCTGCCTGAATAAACATCCCTCTGCCCCCAGAGACACCTTAGGAAATCCCCCAGACTCCTGCACTGCAGCCGGGGATGCTACCAGATCATCATCCACAAGAGCGAACGCCAAATTGAGGTCACATCCTGCTAAGATAAGCACTGCAATTAAAATATTAAGAAATGAGCGGCACATGCACGAGGTGGAAAACAAGGCTCCAGGCCATCGGAGTCTTTGGTGATGCGTTGAAGCTGCTGATCAAGAGCTGAGGTTCTTGATAATGCTGAGGCAGTTTGTTAGAACAAAACTGTAGGTTCTTAAGGAGGAAAAAGGCAACTGTATTAGCTTTAGGCCACCTTCAAAAACTTCTTTTTTGTGACATCTGAGCTAAAGGTCAACAAAATGATGACTGACAACATAATTAAAATTATATTCTTTCCAGTGTTCATAAGAGTGGATTTTCAATTACATTTTTTTCCCATTTATAAAGTTTCTGTGGCTATCATTATTACACTTTTGCATATTTTTACACTTTTCTTTGTATGTACACTCTATATAATATAATAGATATAATAGAAATTGCACTCCAACTTAAAAGATTTCTAAGATAAATGACCGATACAACCAATGTTTGGATTTGGACATTTCAAAAGGATAAAATGACCAGGAGAGCCGCCAAGATAGTGTGAAGGGAATAAGTAAACACTGTGATAATACTCCACTGCTTACTACAGTGAGCCAACAGAGAGAAGCTTAATGACTTAGTGCTGGGAGCTGTTGTAGCTTGTTGGTTAGGCCCTGCTGCTGTCCTCTATAGCAAGGGCCACCAAGACAAGAGCAAACAGAGGAAATCATACACCCGTTTGTTCTGGAGAGCTAAGGTGGCCCTCAACAAAGGTGCACTGCTGTCCCAAAATGGACAGGACATGTCTGCTGAATCAGAGGAAATATACCCTCTGCTCAACAATGATTTTGGTAAATATATTAGCAATAACTCATTCAGTAAAAAGTTAAAAAAAAAAAAAAAAAAATTAGATATCAACTTGAATGCTGAATAAATGAATGCATATGCACATGAATAAATAAACTGACCAGACAGCTTATACTTGACTACATACCATAATAAAATTTTGAGTGGTTTGATTTAGTTCTGAATGCTGCAAATGCTGCCTGTTGGCCTTACTGTATAAGGCACTGTGTATTTGAAGCATTCCTGGAAGGCTATGTGGACCAGACTGGCAGACTGGGTAGTGATGAGTAACAGCTTACCACAAAGGGAAGAGGGACAGGGGTGTGGGCTGCATGGCTCGGTTGTGTGTATGTGTGTGTGTTTAATGATGTGCACATACATGTGTACGTGTACATGAGCTGAAAACAATTGTCCTGTCACTTCATTCAGAACACAAGTCGTTTCATCTTGCATTTTTATCACCCTAAAAAAGTGGCACAGCTGAGTATCAGTGAGGTCACAGTGACATAGACGGATCCTTCATTAGACGTCAGAGTTTCGGAGCAGAGAGAAAGAGGCAAGAAAGGTGGGCTCAAAACAGAGACAAGGACTTTCATTCAGTGACTCCATGTCTCCTCACACCGCTGTCTTTCAACGTGCACTTCACCTTCTTTCACTTCAGCTCCTCAGCCTCAGACTGGATCTTTTACTCCATAGAAAAAGTAAAAGGAAACCAGCTATCCAGTAAAACATTTATATTAATTAGTCAAAAGTATTACTGATTGAACCCACAAGAGTCCATATTGCTGATATCACATTCATCAACGACACTTGTTGTGCACCTCAAAGGACCTACTGGTGCTGGCATTGCTTGGTGGTGAGAGATGGACAGCCGGCATGCAGACACACTGCAGCCAGCCTCGAGGCTTTATTACACTGAGAGAGAGAGAGAGAGACAGAGAGAGAGAGAGAGGAGAGCAATGATAAGACCCGGCCTTTACACACCGATAAAGTAGAACACGCACACAGATATACACATACATCCCAAGCTTGTCACACACAATCACACATCACATACCGTACACACACATACACACACACACATAAATACAGGCATGTATTTGTGTGAAAGATTGATTTTAGTGCCAAGCCCAAATGTTCAACCTTTATCATGAAAATTCATTAAAGCAGAAAGGTCAGAATAAATCAAGTTTCAAAGACTGGATGTTATCCAGCAGACACACTTTATAAAAATCTAATTCAACTAGTGTTTTAAAAAATCTATTTAAAATACCACACTGGGACACTATGTAGGATATAGAGTAAAATTCCCCAGAAAAAATTTAATATAAAGCCAAGATTAAATTTCCATGATGAATCCTTAGTGGATACCGTATCATTAGGACATCTTTGTCATATTTGTGGATAATTTTAGATTCATCTTAATGTAAATTCTTCAATGTTAATAATGGCTCTCTCCTATTTTTTTTAAGTTTTGAAAAGCCACTTACAACCACCAATATTCTCCTACTCTCTAGTTTATCCATTCATGTCTGTGGAAGTGACTGTTTACCATCCAGTCCCACACCCGCTCTCCTCCTATTGTCCTACTGTCATCCAAGACCAGCTCAGATGGGTAGGATCAGCACCCATTATGTTCTTTAAGACTTGTGCGCACAAACAGTCAGTACATGCAGGTAGGAGAACTTTTTAAGCAGATATCCACACACATGGGATGAAGACACACACAAATAGGTTCATGCACACGAGTTCTATGTTTACAACACCAAAAAGAAGACTTGAGTTTGCATGTTCTTTCAATGTCTGTGGGTTACTTTGGGTGCTATGGGTGCAACAGATATGCAATTTAGGTGGACTGGATATGAACAATCTTGCCCGCAGGTATAAGTGAATAAGTTATAGTCTTGTCACTTCATCTCTTTGTGATGGCTTGGTTACCTGTTCAATGTTAGCAAAGCCCTTCAACCATTCATCCTCCATCCACCCCTCAATCCTGAGGAAGGAGAGGTGTAATAATTATATATAAATGCAAGTTGTTTTTTTTCCATTAACATAAAGCAGAAAGATATAGTCTTTAATGTAATTTAAGTTTGCAGTCTGGAATTGTATTTAACTTGAAGAGATTGCCCCCAATCATGTATTTTACCCTGATAGTGAATGCAGACCCTTACACCCATCTAGTGGTTACCAGATCAACTGTAGTTTTTTATGTCCTCTAAGGTCCATGAGCAGATGTTGCATTCTTTCTCTAACATATAACTTTCACTAGTTCTCCACAGAGTGTAGACACAATAATATGAACATCTGTACAATTTAATGTAATAGCCCATCATATATCAATCAGCACCTCTCTGTCACAGTCTCAACAAAAAAACAGAATAAGCCTATTCAATAAGACTGAAGATTGCATTTACTTTATTGTATAAGTGTTATTGCGCCCACATTATGTCCGCTACCTGTATGAGAAAGAAAGCAACACTGCGGAAGAAGAGAGACAACACCCATACAATGAACAGTTTAAAGAGTTATTAAAAGTCAGAATTGGGGCTCAAGTATGGGTAGATTTCATGGGTCATTGACACAAAGTTAGAAGAAAAATCAAAATAGAGCTTATCTAATAAGTTTGGGTGGTAAGCAAGTATCGCAATATAAAAACAGCCATCTGCCTAAACCTGATATCAGTAAATCTTGACAAAGTCAGCATCTTCCTTTTTTGAATTTGAAAATTGACAATGAATTAGTCAGTGGCTCTATGAGATTACTTTAGGTTCAAGGTAGGCTATTACATGTAGGACTTCAAGCAGTGAACTATAGTAAAATCATCATAGGTGCTGTCATTTCTTCGTTTTTTGTTCGGTTTTTTTTTCCTTCTGTCTCTCTGGTGCTCACCATTATGAGAGAAATGTAGTTAATATATAAAAAACTGAGATATAAGAAAAATATCTTTGGTTTTCCTGTTCCTGACTGTAGTGCAAGTGAGTATGTGTGTAGACATCACTGTTATGAATATGACAAGTTGCAGCATAATTATTAATTGCCAGGTCCATGGACTGAACAATTAAAACAGGTCAAGAATCATAGGCAGGAATGGACCTTCAGAGGGCTGCTGTATCAAAAAAAAACCTGTTGTGGTGCCATTTGGAGACAAGATTCATATTTATTTATTGTTACAACCCCTCTCTGTCTGTCTGCAGTGGTTCAGTTGGCCACTTCCTGCAGGAGCTGGCAATTGGGGAGGATGTAGATTTTATTTACAATAAAACATTCAATTAGCACTTTAACCTGACTTGTCTGTCACATGAACTGAGTTAGTTTGTGACATTATTTATAAACACAATCCAGTTGATTTTGTGCCATCACTCAACTACAGTAGATGTCAGCATACACTTTCAATGTTCACATACGCTCTACCACAAATGTACGAAGAAGAAGAATGGCACAAATCATCATAGACATGTAGACCCTATTGTTTCTACCATAGTGAGCCTACATGTTCTGTAAAGATGGGAGAAACACCACTGGCAGTTTGGCAAGCAAAATTGCCAATGAAGTACATAGTTAAACTAAGGGGTCATCAAGGAGAGCATAACAGTAGTGTTGAATAATTCTTGGGATCAGGGAGCAGGGAAAAGGAAGAAAGAGTGTTTCATTTTCAATATGAGAAAAGAGGGATTGGGTAAAAGCTGGGATTGGGAGAGGTGGGAGTGGCCCCTCAAATACACTGGTTAGTTATACCACCATGGATTTTACCCACACCAGGAATAGACTTCAGTATGTAAGAAAGCATAAGAACACATGATAGTACTGCATATCTGGGCATGGTAAAGAAAAGGCTAAAAAAAAAACTGGGAACATTATCTCCAGATTTATACAGATGGGGCCCAAGATCCCAAAAATGGAAAATCAGGCTCTGCCTTTTACATCCCAGACCTTGAAATCGTAAAGCTTAAATGGCTGTCTGAGGGGGTTTTGGTATATACAACAGAGCTAATAGCTATAATGTGGGCACTGCAGTGGGTAGAGGAGGTCAGGCTAAGGAGACTCAGCCTCAGTCCTAATGACAGAAAGAAAACAAGTTAGGGGCCCAGCCAGACCTTGTGGTGGAGCTGTTGGTTCTGCTGTATAAAATTGAACAGGCCTGAGGTTCGATGGGTTTTCATCGGGTGCCAGCCCATGTTGGGATAGAAGGGAATGAGGCAGCAGACATGGCACTAAAGAGAGACATTGATCTGAGTGTAGCTATGCATCAGGATATCTTAAATGTCGATCTATCATCAAGGAAAACAGCTGTGTGGCAGCAACAGTGAGAAAATGAAAAGAAGGACCGTCATTACTTCTCGACAAAAGAGTGTAAAGAGAGAGCGTTGCTATCTAGGCAATGAGAGAAGGCACACTGTCAATATGACCAGACTAAGACTAGGACACTGTAGATTAGCATGGAATCTAGTAAAAATGGGCAAGTATGAGGATGGACTGTGTGGAACCTGCAGAAAACAAAAAACTATTAAACATCAATAAACAATAAACTATTAAACATCTACTGGTTTGAATCCTACTTAAAGGACAGGGACTACTTTGTGTCTATACATTATTACACATATGAGCAGTCAAAAATGACATGCAGAGTTCCCCAAGGCTCCATTCTGGGGCCTTTTCTGTTCAACATCTACATGCTCCCACTGGCTCAGATTATGTAAAACAACAAAATATGTTACCACAGTTATGCAGATAACACTCAAATTTACATAACCATATCACCAGGGGACTATGGTCCAACACAGGCACTGAGTAAGTTCATTAAACAAATCAACGATTGGATGTGCCAGAATTTTCTTCAATTCAACAAAGATAAAACTGAAGTAATTGTTTTTGGAGCCAAGGATGAACAATTAATAGTCAGCGCTCAGCTTCAATTGATAATGTTGAAAACCACAAACCAAGCCAGAAATCTGGGTGTAGTCATGGACTCAGACCTGAATTTCAACAGCCACATTAAGGCAGTTACAAAATCAGCCTACTATCACCTAAAGAATATATCAAGAATTAAAGGACTTATGTCTCAGCAGGATTTGGAAAAAGTTGTCCATGCATTTATCTTCAATAGACTTGACTACTGTAATGGTGGAATTCGATCAGACAGCTGCAGCTGATTCAGCTCAAGTCCTCACTAAGACTAAGAAAATGGATCATATCACTCCAGTTCTCAGATCTTTACACTGGCTTCCTGTCTGTCAAAGAATTGATTTCAAAATACTGCTGTTGGTTTATAAAGCACTGAATGGTTTAGGGCCGAAGTACATTCTGATCTGCTGGGACGTTATGAACCAAACAGACCTCTCAGGTCGTCTGAGACAGGCCTGCTTTCTGTCCCCAGAGTAAAAAACTGAACATGGAGAAGCAATGTTCAGCTGTAACTTTTATTCTCCTGTTTTATCTGTTTTATTCTATTTTAGCCTCTTTTTTATTTCAAAATGTAACACTTTTTAATTGTACTTAAATGTGTCTTTACATTGCCTTATGTTGCTTTTTTTTTCTGTCTTGATGCCTTTTATGCTCTATGTAAAGCACTTTGAATTGCCTTGTTGAAATGTGCTATACAAATAAACTTGCTTTGCCTTGCTTTATTGAATGCAGCCTATATGAAGAGGACAGAGCACAGTTATACACCACAT
This sequence comes from Thunnus albacares, assembly GCF_914725855.1. Taxonomy (NCBI): domain Eukaryota; kingdom Metazoa; phylum Chordata; class Actinopteri; order Scombriformes; family Scombridae; genus Thunnus; species Thunnus albacares. The sequence continues at coordinate 21,236,152 of NC_058114.1, read as the reverse complement.
GATCACGTATGGGAATACAGACAGTCACAATGAGGAGCCTCCTTAATCCCACTGAGAACCAGTCAAAGACTGTGAAAACAGGATTACTATTTCCCCCGAACTGCAACCTAATCCTGACCTGCGAGAGGCAGCAATGTGCCGTAAAGCGTCTAGCCTGCCGGAAACGTGCGAGAGGAAGAAGAAGGAACATATTCCGTTTGCAGGCGGGCTACTTCAAAACATTATGGCGTCGAGAAGAAGAACGACGGCAGTGCCAAGTACTTTTAAAAATGCCTCAACCGAGGCAAAAAGGTAACGTTAGTCCTCGTCGTGTTGTTTATTCCTTACGCGAGTGTCTTGTATTTCGCAGATGTGCGGCCAATTTAATTTCAGCAGCTTATATCGTTAATTTATAGCTTAGCTCACTAATATTTCGGGTTTAGCTCGTTTTTTCAACAAAGTAAAGCTTATCAATTGTAATTTGTGTTCTCATTTCTACATTATTGGCTTAACTATTCTGCTTCTCCATTTGTTTTCAGCACTAAAAGTGGAAACGCCACTAATAAAGCCAACAACAGTGGAACTGGAAAGAAAAGTGTTAAATGTAAGTATTCACATAAGTTCACAATGCCAACTCTGTGGACCAAGTTATTTGTTAGTTTTAGTTGTGCCATATATTTCATCTAAGTTAGCTCACAATTCCCATGAAGTCCCCCCCCCCCCCTTCCACCCACCTTTTTTTGTTTAAAACAAACAAACAAACAAAAAAACTTTGTTTCCAAAGATTCTCAACAAGGATGCCCTTGTATTGACACACCAACCTAAGCTTGTATTGTGTCAATCATAACATCCCAGTTTGAGAAGTCATAGTATTTAAATCAGTATTTAAGTGTAACTCGAATAGAAACGTCTTAAGCCATTTCTGTAACATAATGCACTTCTTTTCTGTCCATCCATGTTCTTAATATGTTTCAAAGACTAGTGTTGTTGCCTAATACAGCTAAATACACTGTTCTGTCTTTGTCATTATCGTTAACTTAAAATGTCTCCATCAATATTTAGCAAGTGGGACTGTTGTCAAGTCCCGGTATATGCAGTCTGCTGAGAAGACATCTCTTTCAAAGGTAATGAAATATTTAAATGATCCGTTAAATATTTACTCCTCTGCCTCCCTCTTAGATGCAGTTCAGGTGTTCGGTATATTATCACAGTTGCAATGTCACACATTTTTATTTCATTAGACTCTTGTAACAATTTACAGAGTAACTCACGGAACAATGAATCTGTCGCTCTGCCCTCCTCGCCTAAAACCAGTGGTGTCAAACCAAAGGTGGGCAATCAACCAAGACACACAATGACCCCGCAGGCTCTTGGAACGTGTAAGTGTGTCTATGATTATTAGTGTGAATGTGTAATTGTGCATTATGTTATGTTAGTGAATAGATTATAATGGGAATACTTCAACAGGCTTTAAGCATGTTTTCTTTTGTTGTGTAAACCAACAGCGATGATGTTAACTTACAAAAACTACTGTAAATAAGGTGTCCAGGATGTTGTGGTGGCTTAGTGCTGAAAACTGTGATTATTTGTTCTTCCCTTTGTTTCTCCCGTTATTCACTGTTACTTCTACTGTACACCTTTGAAGGCAAAATGCCCCAAACTACTTTAAAATAAATGTCTTGGACTTAAGTATATTGTTTATACTTGTGAATTTACAGGATTGTGTATGATTCTACCATAGGCTGCATCAATTGTTGATATCTTGAGTTGAAACCCCACTGTGCGATGACTGAGAACTATGAATAACCTTTGCATATGTTCAATGTTATGTTCCTTACAGCAATTATGTCACGTGAAACTGAACCATCACTGCTGGGAAAAAGTGTACTTCAGTCCACTTTCTCAGATGGACACTGTTTTCGCCCAGAATTTGATATTTCAGTCATTAAAGGTAAACTGATTTAAACTCCTAAAATGTCAGGATTTATTTACAAATTGGTCTTTCCTGTAACAATTTTCTTATCTGTCTCTCTAAGATAAAACAGTGATAGAAAATGCAGTGGAACCTGAGAGAAACCCAGAGATTGAAAAGAGGAACATAGAGATGCAAACATTCCTACTGGCCTACCTCACAGCTAAGGTGAGCCAGTCTTACAGATAAGTGTATCTGAGAGGCTGAACCCTGTCGCTTTCAGTGTACAATAAGATGTTAACTGAAACATTATCATCAAAGTAGTTTTTAGTGAGTCCACTGTGTTTTGTGGTGAATTAAACATCTCATTATATTTCAATGTCTTTGAATGACCTGGTTTCTATCTCTTGAATGTTTGACTTTAAGATGGAGAGCAATACTGCAAAGCTTAAGGCCGAGGCAGAGGCAAGGATACTGCAGGTGATGGAGGAAGAAGAAGCTCTGCGTAGTGAAGCCCATGAGAAGAAGCGTCAGTACCTCCTTATGGAGAACAACAGGACAGTGAATGAGTTGCTGGATTTGCAGGTCAGGAAGTGTTCTTTTTCTTTTGACCTTCTTTTTTTTTTTAAGTGTGTGTGTGCAGTTTTGAATGACACTGCAGTTATTTGAGCCTGCTGCATAATTAAGAGACATGTTGAAATTGTTAGGTGAAAACATTTATTTCCTGGGTTTTTCATCAGTCTAGTTGCTCAAGATTGTAATGAAAGACATAATGTAAATGTCCCCTCCTTTCCAAGCATTAGCTGAACATTGAACCCAGCATGGAAATGCCTTATAGCTAAAATCATTGTTTCTTAGATTATATTTATTTAATATGTGCATCTGTATGGTGGCGTATCATAACTCACAATAACTCAGACATTTATTGAGCTATTGAGATTATTTATTTACACTTCTCATACCTTTGCATACACATACTCTGTACTGAGGCTTGCTGATTTGCATCTGTGCTGATTGATAATAATGTCTGTTCAAACAACCTGGCCAATAGTTGGTTTAATAGTTGTTTAAATAGCTTTTAAAATGTAAAAAAATGTATGTACTGTGTGCTTGTGTGTAAGGCAGTGTGAGTACATGATTCTAATCCTACTAATATTATCATTTTCCTTTAGATTTCTGCACTGACTCCTGTGGCAGAAGTTGCCAAGCATTTCACAAAGGAATACAAATCTTTCGCCACAGCTATTGATACCACCCGACATGAGCTGCCTGTCAAGAATTTCTACATTGACGGAGACAGACGGGAATTTCTAGGTGAATAATGTTTTTTAAAGTTACCAAAAAAGAAACTGTAGTCATGAATTAATGACTTAAACACTCAAACTCCTAATTTGCTTCATCAGGACTGTTTGCATATGGTTTTGTCAGACTTGATAACTTTTAATGATAATCATCTACTCGTTTTTGTCCATTTTAGATAAAGCTGAGGCTTGCCTGAAGGAGAGTGAGACGTTGCTGGTAGAGTGCACAGAGGGAGATCATAAGGACAACAGCACCTCTCTAGATTGCCTTAGGGAGATGAAAATTACTTCAAAGGACATCAGTCAGCAGCTATCAGGGTGGGCGCATATCTATAGAGACGCTGAAAATACATTGTCTGCTCTTGATTTATTTTTCTCTTGTCATAATGCTCTTTCTCAGAGGATATCAATGTATATTATGGCTGCTTGGTAAATAACTGTTTTTGTCACAATGGTGAAAAAAGACAGAAATTTAATTTTAAAGACTTGAATGCTGGCAAGTATTCAGCAACACTTAAAAAAAAAAATGCTGCCTGACTTTCACCAGGTTGCACTTGTACTCAAAAGTTTGTTTTCCGTTTTTCAAGTGCATTTTCCGAGCTGCTGGAGCTGTCATCATTGGTCTGCCGCCACACAATCCACGTCCAGCAGGCTGCAGAGGAAGAGCAGCTCGGCATTGCAAGAGCCCAGGAGCTCTACTGCCCGAAACAGTGAAGAATACCACACAGCATGGGATACACAGTACATGCACTTTGGATAACCCCACTACCCTAAATTTCTCTGGTTTGGGTTTATTTGTACCATTTGTGTCTGTTTTTATTTGTACTGTCTGAATTTTGTCGCAGAGAAATTTTAAATGTAGCATAATAACTGGTATACTGTTGTATAGCTGCAACTTTTTATTAATAAACAGAAAAAAAACAAAATGAAACAGTTGACACTGGCACTTCAATGAAATGAATATGCAAAAATAGTGATTTCCACTTCCATGTTGTGTTAAATGGCAAAATAATATCTGAAGCTGAATGCAGTCTTACCTCTGTAAAAACAAATATATGAGAGATTTTAGGCTTTAAATGCACGTCAGATGTATGCTTGATAGATAATGGAAATGAATCATAAACTTACTGATCATTTTAAAGCAGTGTTTTCAAGATTCAAGATGTTATTGTCACATGCACAGCAACACGGGAGATGGCAACATTGAAGCCTTTGGCTTCCTCTAGCTCCAGCTCCAATTAGAGTATATAATAAAATGAGAGAAAAGAGAAACGTAAGAGAGAATTTATACAAATGTTTTAATTCGTGTGAAGTCCGATTTAAAAGAAAAAAAGTAGCTTTTTCTCACGCTTGAAGAGTTCTCTTTATACATCATGGTTTGAAGGGTGTAAAAATAAAAATAGAAAAAAGATGCATAATTTCCTTCAAAAGTTTCTGCTTTCAACTGTAAACAAACCATCGCGTCATATTCCGGATATGACGGAACATTTAAACAAAGACGACTCATTTCTGTTGGCTGATCCCGGAACGTGACCGACAGTGACGAGCTGCATTCTCAGAAGAGCCAATGAACCGCAGGAGAGCACCTCGTCGCATGTGAGTGCAAACAGGATTTTATTTCACATGAATTAAGCATTTCGCAGAAATGGCATTGAAAGCCAAATCTTATATTGTATTGTTGACTTTTTGCTTTGTGTAACTTATGTATTGTTTGGTAGTTGAAACGCCATTCGCGCGTTATGTTGTTGGAAACTAGCTAACTGTCGTTTGTAGCTAATAGCTAACGGCTAGTAATGAACTTGGTAGTGTAGCAATCACTACAATATGTTGCTGTTGTGTCCTTTGTTGTTGTAGTTTAGAGAGTTCAGCGAAGAAAAATCAACAAATCAAAAATAATGTTAACAAACGAGGTTAACGTTACTAAAACATTGTGCTTATTACCTTCGGCTTTTATTCAATGGCGATTAAACTAGCATTAATTTAACGTTGCGTTTGCGAGAACAAGATGCAAATAAATAATTGATAGGAAGTGATACATAAGAAGTGTAATGTTATAAATGTAGGACAGTGCATCTTGATTTGTACAAAAACGAAAGAACAGGAGATTAAAAGCAAGTTAGAAACAGATAAAAATCTATTTGGTGTTACACAATATCCAAAGCATTTCAAGGTACCTGTACACAGACAAAGCAGGACTCAGTGTACTGGAGCCGTGTGTATGACAGTGGATATACTGTAGGTTGTCAGGTATTGGTTAAGGGTCGATGCACAAAGGAATTGTGTTTATATGATTCATACTAAACCGCATACTTGGCTATTAACCAACATGTCTCCCACAAGCAGCTCCCACTCCCAGAGGAGGGGTGCACCAGCAGGAGGAGAGTGGAGACAGAGGAACCAAGAGCAATGGCGAGGCCAAGAGAAACCACAAGTGAGAGAAGTCGAGGAGGAGGTAAGACCTGGGCAGCAGGGGAAGGAAAATGTGCCCAAGGGGATCTGCTGGTCTATGTGCCCTGCTCGTGAGCAGCAGGCGCGGGAGTCACAGAACCGCCTGCACCGCTTTGAGATGTTAGCAGGCACAGCAAGAGATCGACGGCCCAGAGTTGACCCCCTGCGTGCTGTCAAGGAGTATTCCAGACCAGCAGCGGGGAAAGACGCAACAAACCCCACTGACCTCCGTCCCCCTGATGTGTTGCTGAAAACTGTGAGCTACCTTATTGATGACATTGCTGCCTCCCCTCGTCTGCATCCTTGGACTGAGGTTAGTAGTATTTACTAATCTATTTCCCATTCTCTCAGTTTTTGAATTAGAGTTAAAGTAGAGAGAAACTTTTGGCATTTTCTAAATGTTTGAAACATCATTGAAGTTTTTATTTTATTATAACACACAGTTAGCTGGCACAGCTTGAAGCATGAAAGCCTCCTCCAAAATAACATAAGTGTCCAGGAGCCTATTCTTAGAGACCTATCCTCTCAGAGTACGAAGAAGGCCCAAAGTGACCATATAGTAATTAATTATTTGACTTTTGAACACGCAGTGCTATCGTTCAGCTTCAGAAAGCTTCTGTATTTGAATATGTAGCACAAGCAGTACGTGGTACCATACAAACATCACCTGTATAGCAACTGAGGCTGACTAGGAAATGGCAACAACTTTCTGTGACTAATGGCCATAGAATGTACTTGTATATCTTTTGCAGAAAGACTGAAGTGAGTCATAGATGCATAAAAATAAAACTCTCTGCAACTGAAATTATGCCTATCTTCCAGGTATACAGCTTTGTTTTTGATCGGCTGCGTAGTGTGAAGCAGGACATGATCATCCAGAGGGTGAGTGGGTCAGACTGTGTCGCCATTTTGGAGCGGACAGTACGTTTCCTCATCTATGCCTCTTATCGTCTTTGTGGTGAGCCCCTGCGGCTCTACGACCCACGCATCAATGACACACACCTCCAGGAGAACCTGAGCTGGCTGTTGGACTGCTATGCATCTGAAACAAGACCACATCCCAACCAGGAGGAGTTCCAGGCTCTTGGTCTGCTCTACAACTTAGGTTGGTAAATTTGTTTAATAATTTAATACTTGAGAGAGTTTTTGTATTGACATATTTACATGTACGTTAAAGCATCATGAAATACACAGAAATATGCAAAAGTCTAGTCTAGCTTTTGGTGCAGAAAACTGATGAAAAAGTCAATGGTTTTCACACAGAAATAAGGATTTTGAATTCTTGTGCATAGTCTTATTTTTATGTTGCTCTCTCTGTTCTCAGCGGATTCAAAACTCTTGGTTTTGAAAAATATTTTAAAGGTTGGTCACCTGAAAGGTGTTCTTGCAACATGATTAGGATAACTTCTTTATGCTTGCTTTCTTTTTTCTCATCTCCCCCAGGTTCAACTCGTGCCATGCAGCACGTCATGGAGCTCCCTGAGCGGCTTCGCAGCAGTCCTGCCATCACGCTTGCTATGTCCATCAACCGAGCTTTTCTAGAGCGAAACCCTGTACGACTGCTCCGATTTGCCAAAAGGTTGAACTTCCTGCAGAGCTGTGCTCTGCACCGACACCTGGTGTCATGTCGTAGAGATTTGCTGCTAATATACAGCCATGGATACAGCAGCCGAAACTGTCGCTTTCCCCTGGACAAGCTGTCTCAGCTCTTGGCCTTGGATACATCGCTCACAGCTCAACTCTGTCAAGCGTATGGAGTGGAGGTTAATCAACAAAACCAAGTGGTCTTCTCCAAAACTGCTTTCACTGAGCCTGAACAAGGGAAACTGCACTGTACACTATATCACAATATAGTGGCAGAGAAACAAAGAGACCTCACTATTGGGAGCATCATTCACGGTTGTGCTTGAGACAAAAACGTTGTGAATAAATGATAAAATAACAAGCTGTCTATTTGCTCCCATTCCTCCACAGTAGGCCACAGCTTTTACACAGCCTGTTCAAAACAGGAGTGGTGCGCTGTTACTCCGCCTCTCCATTCTGTATAAAAGGTACAGACATGGAATGGCGGGGAGGGCATTGTTGTTCTACCATTAAGCCAGCAGCAGAAGTAGTCACATTGCCGAATTGATGTCTTTGTAAAAGGGACAGCTGGCATGGTGGAACTACACACGCTAGATGCTGACAATGTTACATGTTACACCTCTGATTCTGGAACGTGCATGCTATCTAAAATCACACAAAGGGGCGGCATTATGCCGGCTTTGTTTGGTTCAGTGTAAAAAGAAAGCAAAGCCGGCATAATGATGGGTCTTCTTTATGGCAATATTGCAGGATTTCTGTATAAAAGGGGCTAGTGAAACTGGCAGAGATTTAAAGTCTTGTTCAAAGATCTCTGTTCAGCAGGGCAGCTGTTGTGCTATGTGGTTTCTTCTTTCTACTCTCTTCAATACAATATTGCTTCAAAGCACCGGAAGTTTAAGGTTCTTCTTTTCCCTGAGTTGGGCAGGGCACTCTTCTTGGCTGTCCATTCTGAATGTTTTACTGATGAAATGTTTTATGTTCTTGTGTGTTTTTTAAGGTCAGTGTTAGGGCCATTGTCGGGCTATGCTGCCTGAGAGAGGCTCATCTCAGGAAAGAAATGTCCCGTCTTGGTTCTGTATGTTCTCATTCATCCATACACTCATGTGTGGCCATGTACCTGGTGCCTAAAATACTTTAAAGATGTGAATTCCTTTTATATTGATACTGTTTAAGTGTTATGTTAGTGATATACTATGTTTTTGTTTTTCAGTACTTCAGAATACATGTAAAATAAACTGTGCAGCAGTGTTCATTTCATCTAATAAATGCAGTACCTCAGAAACCCATTTCAATAAATTTTGTTACTTAAATGAGAGATGTGTTGGCCTTTCATTTGAACTCGAGAGACCTCACTGCATCTGAGCCCGTACACCACTAGAGGGCAGCAGAGATCCTCACAGGGCATCATCGCACTCCAACAAGTAGGAAAATCAGTGACTACATTTTAGACAATTCTGCTTTTGTTTGTGTTTGTATTGTGTTGTCTTTTTTTAGGTTGTGTTTTTCAGCGTGGCAGTCTTGTGATGCTTCCCAAAGCAAAACGAAGTACTCCTAGCCGGTATATCTTTTGAAATGTCAACTGAGTCAAAGGTATGTGAGCTGTGCAGGTAATTTATAGTGATTTAAACTGCAGGGTCCGTGCTGTTCCTCACACTGGGGTTAGTCATGCTCTCGCAGTAGAGAAGTGAGAGGAGGTATTGAAGTGAATGAAGCGCAGCCTGACGCCGATCGCCTCCTGACTCGCTGCTGTAGGAGCGGAAAAAGATCGAGCAACTTCCAAGAGATCACCAGGAACAATCGGGGAAGCGAGAGTTGCACGGATTTTACATGTCAAACATTACTTTACAGTGACATTTCTGCGCGCTGAAGTGGGAGGACGCTTACAATTTGTAATGCTGAAATATGAGAGAACGGAACCGGGGCGGGTGAAGGCACATGGGAGAGGACTGTCCGTGTACTCTGGGCTCTAAAAGGGGAAAAAAAACCCTACGATTTGCTTGGAACTGGATTTTGCGAAGTGGGATGATTACAAAAAGTTGATCTTTGGTTTTGAACGAAACTCTGCACACCTACCACGAAAAACCAGCCTCCATGGATAGACTGAGAGGGCTGTAGACACAGACTGTTAAAATTTCATTTAACTTTTGATCAGAGTTAGAAGATCCAGCCTCCTCCAGAGGGGAGAGCCGATATCCAGGAGTATCTCGGTTACTGAGGCCAAAATGTTGCGGTTGTCTTTGACAGCCTTTAGTCTTTCATGGACTTTGTTCATCTGCAACGTGAGCAGAGGTTATGCACAAGAACGATTGTAAGTAGCTTATGTTGCATGTGTTGTCTTTGAAGTGTAGTGCAGTGCTTTATACTCACCAGATCAATTTCCGATAGCCACAGTCAGGGAATTTACAAAACATTTAATGCAGCCACACTGTTTCAAATGTGCAGGAAATATGCACTCATTACCCAGTTTATGTGACCTGTGGTCATAGCACACATAGCCTTTTCATTAAGTCATGTGCAGCAAGAAACTTGACCATTAATTCCTAATATTTACTGCATTACTCTGTCCGATTACCATAACGTGTGAAAATGAAGGGATTTATTGTCATTTCAGACAATGACATTGTATTATGATCTCAACACCTTGCCATTCATGTTTTTTTCAGACATTCACTGTTATGTTACTGGACCTGTAAGCAGGTAGCCTACATAAATTGGTATATCGAAAGGGAGCTTGCAATGCTGTTTATTGCCCATGAATTACACAGCTTCTTGAGAGGTTTCCCCGTGCTCTTTAAGATAATGACAATATTATAGATACATTCTTGATTTTGGCAATAGATGCCTGTTTTATTCAGCTTATACCTCCAGACCGAGATGCAAAAGAGGTAAAATTGACTTCTTAGATTCCATCAGTCAGGCTGACAGTTGCTTGAGGGCTTAATCCTGACCTTGAGAGCTGTGTTAATAGTAAAGAGTTGTAAACATTTCTTCCAGTGTCCAGGGGGGAGGGAGGGAGGGAGAATAGAGCAGCCCAATGTAGAGCATAAACAAAAACTACTGACGAATGCAGTCTTGATTTACAAGAGAGAGCTTAAATCATTCTCAAAGTATTACAACTCATTTAAGGGTGAATTTTAGGCGAAAATCAAAAGGTTAAGAAGAAAAAAAAAAAGAAAAAAACGAGGTTGAACTAAAAACCTACAAAAGAGAACACAAATCTTTCTCAGGCACTGAACAGCTCCCAGCTTGGGACAAAAGTTGGGCAAAAACAATGAGAACTTGAGTACATCAAGCCATGTGACCGAAATAAGCACGGTCTCCACCGCCTGATCCAGGCTCATCCAAGAGCTGGTTAAACTCACTGTAGATCAAACGCACAGAGTCAATTTCCTCGTATTATCTTCCTTTTCCCCAAGCCTTATTTTCCAGGGGATTTTCTCATGACTTTCTCTCTCAGGAACTGCACTTGCCTCTGGCTGTAATGCTGTAGTGCTGTAATGCCAACCACCTGATCCTTCTCTCAGGCATGCAATTGGGATATGTGCTGGGGGCTTTGCTCACTCCTAATTTGTGTGATCTTCAGTTAAGGGAGTGAGAAGGCCTATTTGCCTTAAGAATTAAAGCTGGAATGGCTGGATCTGGACTAAAATGGTCAAACAAGAACATATTTTGCCCCACAAGTATCTTATTAGCTGCCACATGTGGGTGGTTTAACTGATTTGTGGACTGGGATTGGGTCAAACACAATACATCTTTTGGTAGACACACATACACAGTGTTAGGGTTGCATTTTGCCAGGTGACCCCAGTGGGAGACTCACCCCTAACAGACCACACTCTAACACTTTTAGCTAACAAGAGCACCTCTTATTCTCCCTTTGTTACCTGAGAAAGATAGCTTTCTGCGCGAGATGTCATCTATTCTTTCATCCAAATAAAACTTGAATCAGTCTTTTTTTTTTTTTTTTTTTTCCTAGACCGTTCATAAGCATCAAAGAATGACCTTTGCTCCGTGACCTCAGTGACAGGCTCCTTCCCTCAATTAAATGTCAGAGTGACTGTGTGGAATCTCAGTCGTTATTTTTCAAAAACAGACGCCAGGGTTCTGTCAGAGGTGCCAGACCACCCAAAGAAAAACACTAGCAGCAGAAAGCTGATTGGCCGACAGGTACCGTGTCCCTGGTAACCGCGCAATTAAACCTGATCTCGCTGCACAAATCCATGTGGAATGTCGCTGTTTGTGCGCATGTTTTGTCATTTATACGTGCATGTGTGTGTTCGTAAGGGTCAGGGAGGAAGTGAGAAACAGAGAAATGTGAGTTTACACTTAAGTTACCTGTATGATTTGTTGCAAAGCATATTGCCACAATGAATTAAAGTCAGAAATAGTAAGCGATATTAGTCGTAGGATGCAACCTAAAACTGAACAATACATGTGTGCTCATTTGCAGCTTATATTTATTCCTTTCCTCTTCTGTCACTCTTCCTTGTCTGACCTCTGACCTCTTCTTTTATCCCCTCTGTCTTCTTTTTGTTCTGTGTCTTCTTTCCCCTCCACATCCCTCCATCCCCATTACTCTTCCTCCTCTCTTTCTGTCTCTCTCCATCCCCCTTTCTCCGCATCATCTCCTGCTCTCCTCTCAGGGGTTATTTGGTCGCTGCGCCCTCCGTCTTTCGAGCAGGAGTAGAGGAGAGCGTGAGCGTTACCATCTTCAACGCAAAAGCAGAAACACGCGTCCAGGTGCAGCTGTCGGTGAAGGGACAGGCAGTCGCCCACAGCCATGGCTCAGTGCTCGGTGAGAACACATTCTGAAGCTAAGGTTACACTGGCACAATGCGCACTACTTTTGCTGAGAAAACTTGCACTAACAGGTCGCACCATGAGATACCCCCTTTGTGTGATTCATTCAAAGGATGTTCAGATCACACAGGAAGGCAGGCAGGCATGCAGGCACGCTCACAGACAGAACACACACAGCGTGAGCCTGGTTGACCTCTGCCCTGACTGTGTGCTCCTGACCAGCTATGGTTTTCATAGACATTATCTTTGATTGGAGGCATCAGTTCAGCCCATCCCACCAGCCACACAGTGTATACAGTGTGTGATTTGTTTGACAGCACCATTAATAGATGGTGCTAGCTCTGCCTCAGAGTGGCATGGAGACCGGTTGCAGCTGGATTTCCTGCTAACCCAGGGTGAAAACCTCCAGGCGAACGTAGTCACAGTCTACTAGCACTCATATCTACTGCATATTCATAGTATTTTTACAGGTGATACAGATTTGTTTGAGCTGAGATAACACACACAATAAATATCTCATTGTTTCTATTTTAGACAAAGGCACCATCAAACTGAAGGTGAGTCTGACGGCACGTGTTTGCATTTGTTTCCTCAGCAGTGTCCCACATGCATGCTGCTTTCCAGAGATGTTTAAAATGCATGGCGCTGTTTAGCGGTGACAGCTGCACAGTAGTGAGAGCCCCCTTGTCCGTTTGTGCACATTCCTCAGGCAACATGCAAATCAACACTAACATTATTTGTAATGCAACATCTGTCTCTGCTCATTCATTGGGAATAAGGTAACAGCCCCGATATAATATGCAACAGCTGTTGACGTGCATGTATGGTCCGCCGCCCCCGAAGGCTGGAATAGATCAATCTAGTATGCACGACTCGATTCTTCCCCTCTGTCTCTCTCTCTCTCTCTCTCTCTCTCTCTCTCTCTCTCTCTCTCTCTCTCTCTCTCTCTCTCCCCCGCTTGCTCTCCCCTCTCTGTAACCTCCACCCTCATTCTCGTGAAATACAGTCATGTGTAGTGTGCTGTGTTATAGCTTGGCATCCCGCTCTGGTGTTTAAATGTAGTTCTTTTGTTATGCCGTAGCTTTTGTTCCCTAAAAACGATTTGAAATGTGGAATCTAGGGGAGTAATTTCTGATTGTGTGTCACAACAGCAGTCTAGAGTTAACAGTTCAATCCTTCCCCCATTGACCTAATTTACTTAGAGCCCTGATCCTTCTTGTGTTTGTGTGCGTTTATGTGTGTGTGTGTGTGTGTGTGTGTGTGTGTATGTATGCCACCAGGTTCCCTCTGGGCTGAGAGGCCAGGCTCATCTGAAGGTGTGGGGGAACCGTCACCTCACAGAGGGAGGCTACATCTTCCACAACTACACCACCGTCACCGTGGAGAGCAAGGGCACAGCTGTCTTCATCCAGACTGACAAGCCCGTCTACAAACCCAAACATAAAGGTTCCCTCATAGTGCACCTGGTAGTTAATCAGATAATCACTGCACAGAAATGCAGAGAATTGAGGCTTATTTTAAGGGTTTTGTAGTTAGAGTAGTATAGAAATATGTTAAAAGATGCTGTCATTTTGATGCTGGCTTTGAACTGAAGGACCAAGATAGAAATAAGTAATGTGATTATGTGATATTGATTAGTTATATGCTGCATATTGAGTGGGATATAGCATTTTAATCCATCAAATTAATTCAGACAGGTAAATAAATCAGTTGATCAAACCATATTTGGTCCCTGATGTGGATTTTTTTTATCGTAACAGAACCACTAGATATTGCTCAAATGGATGAAGGTTTTCATGTTGAAAGGATATAAACCTGATGCATTTTACAACATTGTGTTTCCTTTTCTGTCTTCAGTGCTCATCAATGTCTACACAGTCACACCCGACCTGAGGCCAGTTAATGACAAGGTAATGTGAATTTTGATGTGAATTCCTTCAACACATGCACCTAAAATAATGCAAACGTTACACAATAACACTAGCAAAGTTAAAATGAATATGATTTTTCAGGGAAATAGGAAATTTGTAATGCTGCCTTTATCTCAGTATTGCAAAAAGTGCAAATTCTAATTTCCTCAGCGCTGATAAATATCCACAAATGTTTCTGTTTCTTTTACTTCGTCAATATAACGACATGCATAACATTTAATACGAACATACTTTTGCATCCCTAATTGGTTGGAGTTAAGAGGAGAAACCTAGTCTGCCTGAGTGCAGAGAAATGTACAGTTACCTGTTTACAGAAGCCGAGCTAGAGTCATTTCTCTTGGAATGTTAGCAATGGCTCCAAATATACTGTGCAACTGTGCAGACAGGCGGTTTATTGATGTTTGCAGCTATAAAGATCTGCTGCTAGTAAAGGGCAGTACTCACTTTCACAGATGGATGATTGTTGGATAAGGATGGAGTGGGGTGAAACGCTGGGAAGAGGCACAGGATCCTCTGTAGTTACAGTTTTTACATCTTGTACTTCATCTTTCTCTTTTTTTCAATTATTTTGCAGATTGAAGCGTATGTTTTGGTGAGTGGAGCCTGGTGGGACCACCCAGGGTTGGCAGAGCCACATCCGGGAGGGGACAGTGGCAATTTTAGTTCCCAGCCTGGTTGGAGATTACAGAGCTGAAGTCAGGGAAGCTCACCTAGATAACAGGGTGCTCTGTGGAACAGTGCAGGGATAAACAACATGAAAGGAGCTTCTTCTCTTCTCTTCTCTTCTCTTCTCTTCTCTTCTCTTCTCTTCTCTTCTCTTCTCTTCTCTTCTCTTCTCTTCTCTTCTCTTCTCTTCTCTTCTCTTCTCTTCTCTTCTTTTCTCTTCTCTTCTCTTCTCTTCTCTTCTCTTCTCTTCTCTTCTCTTCTCTCTTCTCCTTCTTCTCTTCCCCCCATCCACCCACCCACACACAGTGTATCTCCCTTTCCCATAACTTGCTGACCTTGCTCCTTTACTGTCTCTCTCCCCAGATCCTGAGACGTTTGTAGGGCAAATAACATGCTTCATAAGCAGCTCTGGGAAGCCCATGCATGACTTATAGCTAATGACAAGTGCATAGATGTTTCTTTTACTGCTCTCTTACCTGCAGCCAATGTATCACCTGAGGAAAAGTTGTAAAAGTATTTTGACAGTGGTCTGAGACATGAGCCAGGTCTCTGGGTCAAGTTCAGTTCAAGGACTGTTAAACTCAACCCAACAATTACAATATATAACATAAACATTATCTCCTGACAATAAGCAATTTAGTGATATAACAATTTCTGATGTCTTGATTTTATCTTTCAGGATCCAAGAGGATCCAGGATGGTCCAGTGGAAGAGTCTAAAATCTATCTGCTGTGGTGAGCCATATTCTCTACAGCATAGAAGCCTGTGAATGTGCATTTCATTGCAGTGATTCTCTAGATAATAGTTTTTACTGAAGTGGAAGGTTTTCCTCCATTTTTGACGTATGATTCAAAGAATGCCCATTTAATTCACTATTGAACATTTTTAGAGGTTGCAAAATAGGTGGTACACTTAACAGAAGTCAGTGCTGCACTGTAATTGTCATATCAGGCGTCTATATGGTTAATAACTGTCAAGTACACAGGCATTGAATGTGTTAACCAGATTTCTCTCTCTCTCTCTTACAGGGGTTGTAAACATGAGTTTCCCTCTGTCTGACCAGCCTGTGTTTGGAGAGTGGTTTATCTTTGTGGAGGTGCAGGGCCACACCTATAACAAGTCGTTTGAAGTGCAGAAATACGGTGAGGACCTGCACATACAAGAGATTTTCTTTGCACAATGGTTAACGGCATTGTTTATTAAGACTATACTACTACTTTTCTTACTCTGTTTTACATTTTAGGCCCTTAAAATTGTCCTGTAGTTCTTCCAGGTGTTTTTTTATTGCTTGAAGTGATATTTCATTGTGCCAAGTTTAGTGTTTATGTTCTTGTATGTTTACTTTGTAGAGCAAACTTTGATAGACTCCATGTAATGTTTCAGAAATAAATTTCACTTCTATTCTAAAAGTCATTTTCAGGGACAAGCAGAGGAGCTAGACAGTAGTCTCTTGTATTATCTTTTAGAAGATACTCTTTAGTATAATATTTTATGCATGTATTTTATGCAAGGAGCATACAAGGTAATGCAGGAGAGCAAACAACCTGCACCAAAGAAGTAGAATTTGTAACTGAAGTAATATTCTGTGGCCTTCCTCACAGTGATGCCCAAATTTGAGTTGGTTATTGATCCACCACGCTACATCCGTGACCTAAACTCATGCGAGCAGGCCACCGTCAGGGCCAGGTAAGTCATGTCAAATTCAGCATTGTAACATAATAGAACTCCTTTGGCAAGGAGTATTTTGGCTCACTATCTTTCGAAACGTAGTACATTCACAGGGAAGCTCTGTTTTATTACAGTCATCATGATTTGTAATTGTTTCTTGATGCTCTGACTTTGGTTGCCATGTAAATGTAGAGCTCTATATTTACACGGAGAATGTAGGAATCTAATAGGTGTTATCTACAATGTATTTTCCATGGCAATCTCTCACACATTTTCAGCACTGAGTTTATTAAAGACACAATGTTTCAGTCATGGACCTTCGTCAGGCATCCAATCCAAGTGGTTCATGACTGAGATTTTTTATAAACTCAGTGCTGATGGGATGCAGAAATTCAATCTTTTCTTTCACACAATTTCCCACACATCTCTTTATCAGATTTGCATTATATGACACTTAGTTTTACTTCCCATGTTAATCTCTGAAATGTTGGACAGGTACACCTTTGGGAAACCAGTGACAGGGAAGTTGACAGTGAATATGACAGTGAACGGAGTGGGCTACTACCGTCATGAGATGGGTCATCCTGTGATTAAAACCATGGAGGTCAGTATATTTGCTTATATTTTATTGTTTGTTAATGCTCCTGTTTATGAACTTAGTAGAGATTTGAAGGCTGGTATTGAAACAAGATTGTTTATTGATTGTTTCTGAATTGTTTGTCGGGACTGAAATTATTTTGCCAGGCCCCAAATTACAATTAGCATCATACATACATTATAAATAACTATTATTATGAGTGATCCCAACTCTGCATTAGAATTATGTTCTACATGTTCACGATACCAGATCATTCCTCTGCTGTTCTCAGATCAAAGGCTCTGCAAACTTCAGCCTGTGTGTTAAGGACATGATGCCCGTGGACGTGGCTGATCACTTCAGGGGCACAGTGAACATTTGGGCGTCAGTGACCAGCATAGATGGAAGCAGGCAAACCACATTTGACGATTCAACACCCGTCCATAAACAGCTCATTGACATAAAGTACTCCAAGGACACACGCAAACAGTTCAAGCCTGGTCTGCCTTACAAAGGGAAGGTAAGACAGCAAAAAGTTTCTTTTGACATTGTAGAGAAAGGAATACTATTACATATTAAAGAGAACATAACCAGCTTTAATGTTAATGAACTGATTGCTAAATATGTCGTAAATTAGGCCATTATTGATTTACATAAACATTATTGACCCTGTTGTTCTATTTGTCTTTACCCCACCTCTCTTTGTTAACACTCTCCTTAGATTGAAGTGACCTACCCTGATGGGAGCCTAGCTGATGGGGTGAGGGTGCGCGTTAAGGCAGAGTTGACCCCCAAGGACAATGTCTACACCAGTGAACTGATTTCCAAGGATGGCCAGGCTACCTTTGAGATCCCCTCCATCCCAACTGCTGCCCAGTATGTCTGGCTAGAGGTCAGTGCCTGTACTGCCAGTAGTTCCTAGTGTTATGTGACATAAGCAGGGAGAAAAATATCAAACTTGATGTGATGGGTAAGAGATTTGAATCATGTGTTTGAGTTTGGATTTTAAATAAGTCTTACGAAGACTTTGAATGTTTTGTTTTGCCTGGCATAGACCAAGGTCACATCCATTGAAGGAAAGACAGTAAGAGACCAGTACCTGCCCAGCTACCTGTCTATCAGTAGCTGGTACTCTCCCAGCAGGTGTCACATCCAGATCCAGAGCCCCAGCGCCCCACTCAAGGTTTGTGTCGCCTTCTTATCAGGCTTAATTTCTTGGGAAAGCACTCTGGAGTCGCTGATGTTTTGTTTAGCTGTTTTGTTGCCTCAGGTTCAAATCCAATTTTGAGCCATGTAAAAAAAAGTTTTAATACATCACAGTGCTACAGTATCATTCTTAATAGGATCATGACAGTGTATTTATATATTTCTGTGTGCATAGGTTGGCCAAGAGGCGGAAGTGGCCCTCAAATCCACCTGTCCTTGTAACTTCACATTGCACTATGAGGTGGCATCCAGGGGAAACATCATGCTCTCAGGCCAACAGCCAGCCAACCTGACGGCCTCACACCGAGGAAAAAGGGCCACAGTCACCTTTGACAAGAATGTTCATACCACCCACCTGCCTCCCTCTGCCTCTGGTAAGTACATGGATCAATTTCCTGTCATAACAGTTCCAACGACATCTTTATCCGGTGGATTTTAATAGGATAACAATGTTAAGAAAACAAATCCTTGGATAAACATATTCTTTGGTTCTTCTAAGGTGCCTGTTAATGTGTTTTTGCTCTCAGCACCATGTGCTAGAGTTTAAAATATTTGAACATCATGTTTTAAGAGGTTTTCCGTAGTTAAATCTTCATGGAGATAATGTCACCTCCCTTTGCCCTCACGTCATGCTCCATGTGTTGCAGGCTCCTCCCCCCAGGCCGAGATGGACAGCTGTGTGTCTTATCTACGTTTCCCTGTTAGCCACAGCATGGCACCCCTCAGCCGTCTGCTCGTCTACTATGTGAGGGAGAACGGCGAGGGCGTCACCGACAGTCTGCAAATCCCTATCCAGCCCGACTTTGAGAACCAGGTTTGCATTATCTTGAAACATGAGGAAAGCTTCACTGCTTCCTGCTGCCCACTGGTTTACTTCACACAGAAGGGCTTGGTAATGACATATGATATACAAATCAGAGTTATTCAAAATGCTTTTACACTACAGTGGAAAAAGAACGCTTAATTTATCCAGAGAAAGGTTTTTTATCACACATTTAGATATTAAACTGATCATATCTGGGGCTAAGTTCATTGCTCAAGAAGGGATGTTGTTGGATATATATTAGTGAAGTGTGTCATCATAAAAATAACTGCATTATGTAATATTTATTAAAAACATTGAGAAAAGTGTGCACTTTGTGTATACCTTTTGGAGCTGAGCCCATGCACCAGCTCTGTCCACAGTGTAATGCCTGTAAACAAACAGCTGTGTTGGCCTGGGAGAGCTCCCCAGTTCCTGCCTGCATTAGGTGGAGTTAACTCCCTGAAGTATTTACAGCTCCCTGGTATGCCATTACAACACTCTGCCTGTGTGTGTGTTTGTGTGTGTGTGTGTGTGTGTGTGTTTGTATGTCAGAGGAGGGGGTTGTGAGGGCATGATGAGACAGAGGCCATGCGGGCCGCAGGCAGATGAGTGGGGTCGTGACAGGAGAGGATGACAGGTTACGGAGTGGTGAAAGGAGGGCAGCGGAACCGATTAACAGGGCTAATTTGTGACTGCGCACTGCTGAAAAATAGTTTTGTTGTGTGAAAGTTTACAGCCAACTCTCACCATCCCTTCTCTTTCAAAGGCTGTAGTTTTCCACTCTCTGTCCTGATGTTTCCCACCGCATCTTACTACTTAACCACATAAGATTGTCATTTTATTATTCGGTTATGATAGTCAAATTGCCACAGAGCAACCATCAGGCAACACAGCCAACTAGCGCTGAAACAATCGGTAAATTAATTGATCATCAGATTAACCGAAAATGAATCAACTAAGAATTATTGATTAATGTCATTTATCATGAAAAAACACGTTTGCTGTTTCCAGCTTGTCGAATGTTTTACAAGGATTTGTAGCTTTTCTCTTATTCATATCATTGTCTTGTAAGGGATATGGACTGTTGGTAAGAATCAAACAAAACGAGCACAACATCTTGTCTTGTTACTTTTGTCTTTAGGAGATTGTGTTGGGCATGTTTCACCATTTTCTGACATGTCATAGCCAACGAGTAATTGATGAGTCCAAAACCTATTTGACAAATTGAAAACCAATATAATTGTCAGTAAGAGCGTTAGGGACAACTGTTAAGTCTTAATGTACAATATTGTGATCTAGAGAATTGGTTGTACAAATTCATGCAAGTTTTTAGAAATGTGATTTTTTTTGGTATGCATATCAAATATTGCATTGTGTGAATCTCATGTCATTTGGATTGCAGGTGTCTGTTTCTCTGTCAACTAATGAGTCCATGCCAGGAGACCCAGTGACCCTGCACGTCCGAGGAGAGAAGGGTTCCTGTGTTTGTGTGGCCACTGTGGATAAGAGTCTTTACCTGTTAAAGCCTGATTTCCAGCTTAGTCCAGACAAGGTTGGTCCTCAGTTTATAGTGGTATAAATGTGACATGTTACAGTAATCTTTTATCGATCCTAATTATTGTTTTTCTTCAAAGACGTAAAAAGAAACTCTGGCATTCAAGTGATATAGTTTCATTTGTGTAGTGGAAAATCCAACTTCCTATATCTGTCTCGTTGCTTATATTACTTGACATAATTCTTATCTGCTTAATCTTAAAAGGAATGAATGTATGTTTTTTGTAATTTTGAATACAGATGTTAGATCAGTGAATCTAAGGGCAAGTATCACATCATTTTACAAACAGCGTTTTTTTCTAGCTTTGTATGTAACATGGAGCTGCATTTTTGTGTGTAACCATGTTTGCGTGCTTATATGAATGTTTTTCCTTGGCGCAGGTGTTTAAAGAGCTGGCAGACTTTGATGTATCAGACGCCTTTGGTATTCCTAAAGATGACGGACACTTCTGGTGGCCAGGGCTGTCATCAAAGAGACGCAGACGGTCCTCTGTGTTTCCATGGCACTGGGATATCACCAAGGACGCACGCTTCGCTTTCACAGTGAGAACGCACACTCGGTTAACGAGCCTGCAATGATGGCGCAGGACCAAAAAAATAATGATCTTGGTGTGTGTATGTTTTTATTTCTCTGTATGTTTAACACAGGAAACAGGGCTGGTTGTGATGACAGATATGGTGAGTTTAAACCACCGGCAGAGTGGAGGGATGTACACAGACGAGGCCGTCCCTGCCTTTCAGCCACACACTTCCACCTTAGTGGCTGCCATGCACTCTCGCTCTACAACCAGGTACACGACCCGCCATAGAAATGTTGGAGGCAGTCTCTGATATCCACTAACCACTCTGAGATGCCCACAAAAGAGACTATTGTCCTGTTTTAACTGTGATGTGGCTCATAGAAAAGTAAAAATAGAAAATTTATCATTTTAAGTTACTAAAACAAGTCACTATATATAATTTTCAACCCATTGCCTTTCTGTGTGACAATGGGCTCCCTAACCATTAAGGCACTCTATATTTTAATTTATTACTTATTCCACTCTCCTTAATGCAGTACTGGCAGAAAACAAGTCACTGATGAAAATTTACTGTGGTCTCTGACTGGACCACACAGTTATATGAGCATGTACTTTTCTGAAAACAATGAATTTAAAAGCAAAGCCAGAGCAGAGAGCAATAACTACTTCAAAATCCCCCAAAATATATTCTAGTAGTACACATTTCAGTATTTGTAATGTTTGGGTTAAATGAGGTCTCCAAAAGGATTAAGAAACAAGCAGAGAAAAACATGACAGAAGAAAATAGTTTTGTTGGTTCGTCCATATTGTAGGCCTACATTCCTTAATGCCACAAATACCACTCATTCTAGTGATGAACATTAAACACATGATGTGACTTTAGAGAATGTCGGCGTGGGATTCAGAATAATACATTTTCCAATTATGGTGTTGTTTTATTGTGAGCAGCTGAAGCCTTTTATTGATGTCAGCTTGTGTTTTGGTTGCAGAGCAGAGAAGCGTAGGCGTACATTTTTCCCAGAGACTTGGGTGTGGCACTGCCTCAATGTCAGGTATTTAAATCTTATCTTCATAAATATTGTGTGAGTGTGTATATTTAATGCCTGGGAGAGAAGAGAGAGGAGAGAAGCAAACATGAAGAAACCTGGAGGAATGAAAGAGACAGAAAGAAAGAATGTAGGAAAAGGAGAAAAGAAGGTATGAAGAGAATCATATAGGTATGTAGAAGAAGAAGAAAGGTGAGAGGGAAAAGTGCAAGGGAAGATTAAAAGTGGGGTTAAGAAAAGAGTTTTAGAAAAGAAGGAGTGAAGATAAGAGATAGAAGGAGAGAGAAGAGGGGAAAGGTGCGACTCGGACCTGTATGCAAGAAGACTACAGCAGCATTTCCCCCCTCAGGGTGTGAATGTGCCTCATTTAAATTGGCCGATCTTGGAACGGACTGTCACTTTCTCAACAGCTCCTTCTATTCATTTTCAGCCAATATAAATGAACTGCCCATAGATTTCCATATGCTTGATTCCTTTGGAAGGGACTTCAGCTTTGCCTAATTTCCTGTGAAGTCCAAAGCTCTGATTTCCCTTAAAGTCTATTAAAGTGGATTTTGGGCAACTTTGATCAAAAGGAAGGGCGTACATGCAGTTTTTCAAGTTTATTATGCCCTGTGACAGTTTGCCAAGACCAACATTGAATATGTGTTGCCAATAATGATCTCAGACCATTTCATTCAAAGAAACAGATTGGGTCAACACCTGACTGTCCCTCACACCTATCCAGTTTAGAGTTGGTGCAGCTGTTGATGTTGACACAGGTGTGACTAACATAAAAGTAATCTACAGTGTTTCATCAAGCCTGTCCTTGTAGTCTGTGACTTTTTTATTGCTTGTGTTAAGTCTAAAATCTTTTTACTTCACTGTCCAGCAAAATTTGCCACTCAAGTTGTATCTCAATGTGTGTCACTGACAGCGCTGAAACCGGGGAAGCTGAGCTGCGACTGGACGTGCCCGATTCGATCACCACGTGGGTAGCAGAAGCCGTTGGCCTGTCTGAAGAGAAGGGGCTGGGCTTAGCAAAGAGAGCGGAGCTTCGCACCTTCAAGCCCTTCTTTGTTGACTTTACGTTACCCTACAGCTTAATCAGAGGGGAGCAAACCAAAGTCCCCCTTACTGTCTACAACTACCTGCCAACCTGTTCTGAGGTAAGATGATGAATGACAGCACAGATGGACAGGAAGCAAACAAGTTACTTTTCTACAGTGCAGGAAATGTGCATTAACAAACAAACTTTACATAAGTCAATTGAGTCATATTTCAATTCATATATATATATGTTCACTGAAGATGGTAAGGGTAGCATTCATTTGCAGGTATGCAACCCTGGCATAAGGGCCATGTGTATTTCACACTACTGTTGACCCTTTTCCAAAGCAAACTACACACTCTCAGATAGATTACAATCCATTTATTTCAAAATGGAATGAAAATCAGTACTAAAAATGCCAAAAGGAGGTAATCCATCATAATAAGCATCTTGTTATTAATTGCCGCATGATAAGATGCATAGCTGAGTAAGAAACTGTAAGAAATCAAAATCACTGTCATTATCAACTCCACAGCATAGAGGATGGTTTGATGTTGACCTGGTCACAGTCATTATTCTTTTCATGAGGTCCATGTTTGCCTTTTTCCCCAGTTTGGTTTTCATAAAAGATGGTTTGTCATATGAAGCTGTATATGAACTCTTACATGTCACTACTGTCTACATACCATCAAGGAGTCCATGAACACATCACTAAGTAGAGTCTTCAAAAGGTCTTTGCACAAATGCATTATCACGTGGATATAACTTTGACATATGCGACTGTGTAGCTCAGTTGTGTTGCTGCCAGCTCCACTGTTGATGTTCTTGTTGCAGTATCAGTAAACCTGGTTGGTTGAGGCACTTGTAATGTGTAGGTAACATCTGGCGGGATATGTGTGTTATGATATTACTCATGCATTTAGACTGGAAATCAGGAAGAGCACTTTTAAGTTTAAGTTTATTTATTTGTAAAGTCCTTTTCATACTGTAACTCAAGGTGCTGTGCACATAAGAAAAATAGAAAAACATTAAAATACATTGAAAATAAGAGAACAATACAGTAAAACATATTAAAATAAGAGATTAAAGTGCACTTGCATGTAGTATTCCAAAATAGGTTTGATGCCAAAACATTGTGACAGACAAGACAAGCCTTGTTTTGGGATAATTGTAGGTAGATATAGGCCCAGGGGTACCGAGGGATGGGACATGGTGGCCAAAGGAAGCACAGGTTTGTAATGTGAAGATATGTGATTAGCCCAGAAGTATGTTTCTAGCGCTCACTTTGAAGAGCCCTCTAAACTCCATCTTGGCCTTAAATGGGTCCATCCTGCGCTCCACAGAGATGACATCATGATGTTTGCAGATGAGCCTGTTAAATGGCTTGTGCGTGCGCTGCCCTGATGTCATGTTAGGTGAATATGCAAACCAGTGTAGCCCTTCCTTTGATGTCCACCCCAGCAACATGTGATTCCTATATTTTCTGCTCAGTTATTTACGACTTGTGGCGTGTGGATGAATAACAGTTAAAAGATCCCACAGCATTACTGAGCCCTCTGCGAAAATTGGACGATGAGTGGAACTTAATCCTTCAGGGACCCTGAGAAGCATGAGTCAGTCAGCATGAAAAATTCACAATGTGATTTAAAAATTCTCCCTCGCTTGTAGAGCATTGAGGAGAACACGCTATATGAGGGAGGGGCGTGGTTGGCAGAAATTATGTCATTGGAGCCTGTCAAAAGAGATCAATTGCCTCTGGTTTCTCTCCTCTCCTCTCCTCTCCTCTCTCCTCCTCTCTCCTCCTCTATCCTTTACAGGTTCATGTGAAAGTCTCAGTTCCAAAGGGCATCAAGTTTGTTGGCCATCCTGGAAAGCACCACCTTACAAGGAAGAAGTGTGTTGCTCCTGGAGAGGCTACACCCACATCCATTGTTTTGTCTTTCACTGAACTGGGGCCTGCAAACATTACAGGTACTCATAGAGCACAACCAAATAAATAACCTCCTTATTTCTTGATTCCTTTATTAACACTTGCAATTTATTGTTTAGAATACTATATCAACTGGGTGACAGCAAAATTTTATTCTTCCTAAATGATTTTTCAATTAGGAAATTAAACAACTTTGTATCTGTGCAACGCCATGATGATAAATTATTGTATGAATTCAGGATGAACTATTTTATGTCCCACAGTTTTCATCACATGTCCAGAAAGAAGAATGAGTCATGTTTTGATGCTCATATAAACGATGCAGATTACATTTTTCTGGATCATGGAAATAGCATCATTTGAATTCTTAAGTGGCGTGGCACTTCAAAACAATAACAGCCTTTCACAAGGACACCCAGCCTCCTCAGTGTGATGCCTTACAGAAAGCCAAGCCTTTGACTTAAGAGAGAGCTCTGCTGGCCAAGGAGCTGAGCTGTGTGTGATCTGGTCACCCACCCAGAGTTACAAACAGTCCCCTCCAGAGCGCATGTGAGAACAAAGCTGGCCAGCAGTGGGGGAGCAACCAGAGCTGTGCTGTGACACTCAGTGGCATGTTGATGAGTTTGCAGGTCACTGGCG
Organism: Thunnus albacares; assembly: GCF_914725855.1. NCBI lineage: Eukaryota > Metazoa > Chordata > Actinopteri > Scombriformes > Scombridae > Thunnus > Thunnus albacares. The sequence goes on along the minus strand of NC_058114.1, from coordinate 21,210,555 downwards.
GTCAATGGGCCCCCCATGGCCCCACTCCTAGTCCCCTGGCCCCTTGTGTTTCCCTCTCACTACACACACACAAAGAGACGCCACTGGCACAGGGCCACATTTCCAATGTGCTCCCCCTAGGCAAGAGAACTGGGAGTCCTCTTACAGACATGTTTGTCCTCTATAATGTATGTTGCGAGAAATGACCACAAATTACATTAGAGATGTGGCATTATGTGGGTATACGTGATTTTTCACTTCAAAAAAAACATGTTGATGTTTTCAGTAAATCCCACGACAATTTGCCCCTAAATCCCCCCATAAAGAGTGATTTAGAAGTATTTCAGTAGGATGAGCCTCAATATCTAGATTGGCAAAGGTCAAAACAGTATAATCCAGCAGTTACACACTGCAAGGTCTCTAAGAAGTACTTTGTAATGATAATTATAAACAATTTGAAGTGTCACAACTACCAAGCAACTCCAGACAGACTTTTTTATACAAATTTCAAGGGCTCGGGCTTACAGGACACAGCTGCCCATGAGCTTTTTGGCAACCAGGACAGTCATGTCCTCTGTTCGCCCCAGTGCTGCAAGCTGATAGGAGTATTAGCATTTTATTTACTAACACATACTGTATATAGACGTGGACAATAACTCAAACATACATTTCTTCTTAGTGGGTTCTTTACTGTAATACTCTTTTTAGTCAAGGAAAAGGGATGATCATGTGCCATGACAAAAATGAAAGAGGGAGGACTTATTCTGTTCTCTGCTGCCCCAATAGCCCGTGCCATTGCCTACAGTGAACCAAGCTGCTGTTCAGATGCTCTCCAGACAGGCAAATTAGGAAATGAAGTGGACGAAAGAAGGACCCCAACTGGCCTGGACTATGTTCGTAGGACAGTCCTGGTGGAGGTAAGAATGCTGATCAATATTGATCAATGTCACATGATAGGGAAGACTTGCTTCACACATGTAGATTGTATTTATTTAACAGTAGATTAGAATTTTGCTGAGATGATGCGTCAGATCTTTTTATTTCCTATCATCCCACTTTTCCTTATTTTTTCTCTTTCCTGTGACTCTCTCATTCTCCTTGCAGCCAGAAGGCCTTCCCAGAGAATACACCTACAGTGTCTTCTTCTGTCCCAATGGTCAGTGTATATATATTTTCCTAATATTATATTTATATGTTATTATATTAAATTGATAATGAAGAGATTCATGGGCTATCATAGTTTTCCTGCTGGATCCTGTCCTTTTTTAAATTACAAATCTAAAAAAACTTTTTTTTTTAGATTTATTTATAAATCTAAAAAAACTTTTTAGATTTATACATAATGTCCATACTAGTACAAAAACTTCACTAAACCCAAATGTTTGAAAGTATTTCGTATTCTCATTGTCAGAGAGGATCCACATTTCCACCCCCAACAAGTATGAATATCAGTATGTGAAAAAGCCAGCCAAGATGAACCAGTTCCAGGTGGCAGTGAAGACCCACAACGATGCCCATTTCGCCCTCTCTGCCAGCCCACATGACAGCGCAGAGATGCTCGAGATTGTACTTGGGGGTAGGCAGAACACTCGCTCCTGGATCTCTTTGGGCAAGATGGGCGATCCCCTAGTCAGTGCCCTCACACAAGACATCCTTTCCTGGGACGAGTTCCGCAGCTTCTGGATTAGTTGGAAGGGAGGTGTGGTACAGGTAAGAAGATAAGATTCTTCTACATTGTACATTAAGAAGATGTCTAAGGCTTTGGATATACAACAACTGATATAAAAGATATACTGTAGTTTTGCTATTTGAAGCTGCAGTAAATGCTTACTTCTCCAGCATTGAGGCTGCAGTGAGTCAGGGTTTGGATCAATATATTGATTGATTTGGCATACAGAATGATGAAATATCCTGCACTGACAAGGGTAACGGATTTGTGTTCCGATCATAATTGGATGCTCCGACACCAAGAGGAGAGAGTGAAAAAGACTCAGCAGGCCACAGGGTCTGTGTGTTAGGAGGACTGGCGCCACATTTACTGGCGTGCCTTCCTGTAAGGTTAACGGGCTGATGTCACTGAGGACACTCGGTGATCCATGGCCTAGTGCTCGCATGGCACTCACTGGCTGGCACACTGCTCCCCGGCCCCAGCATTAGCCTCGCACCATTCACCAAAGAGAGCAATTAAAAGCCCGCAGTAGAGCAACCGTATATTACAGCCCAATAGGATTCATTTATTTTCTTGGGGACGGTGGCATTTTGGGTTGGACATGCTGCAGGGCTCAGCTGTTCATGGTCCTTGGTTTAATGTGATTATGAAATGAAAATACCAGAGTAGGAAATGTGCTCTACATGGGCCTGTTTGTATGTTTGTGTTAGCGATTGTGTGTGGGAGGTGGGTGAATCAAACTGGCATTGCCAACACTTGGCAGAGGGACGTTATTAGTGCTCTGTATGAGGGAATCCAAAAACAGCACCAGTTGCTTTCTAAGTGGATTCATTGCTTTCTAATGTTGTCCTGTTGACTGCTATCTGTTTGTGCTCTGATTTTTACAGGCTGCTGGAGTTGTAGTATGACCAAAGAATACAAACAGAAACAATATGATAGACTATTAATTACAAATCTGTATTCTTCCAGAGGTGTTTACCTTTAGCCTGTCCACCTTATTTTCTTCAGGTGGGCCATGGTTTACATCCATCCAATGAGTCAGTGATCCTCCAGTGGGCAGGCCAAATTCCTGGACAGGTTTGGCTCTTTTATGGCAATTTTATTCTAGTTGCTTTAATTTATCTTTTAGAGATAATTTAATCAATAATTCATTTGTCCATCCAGGTGCGACACATAGGCTTCTCAACAGGCTGGGGCTCAGTTGGGGAGTTTAAAATCTGGAGAAAGGAAGACTCTGATGAGAACCATAATGAGGCCTTCACTCTGGGGGTCCCACACAACATGGTGCCTGGATCTGAGAGGGCCACTGCTTTTATGATTGGTATTTTTTTTTTATGCATGCATGCATATTAGTATTTTTGTACACAAGAAGCAACATTTACTTATTATTTTCATCATACTCCAAATTCTTAAAGTTTTAGCGTTGATTAGTCAGTTAAGCATACGATCCAACTAAAGTGCATTTTGCAGTGTGAATAACTGGTGTGTTTGTGTGTGTGTATGCGCACCTGTATCAGGGGATGTGATGGGGCCGACTCTAAATAACCTGGACAAGCTGTTGCGGCTACCATTTGGTTGTGGGGAGCAGAACATGATCCACTTTGCACCGAACGTCTTTGTTCTCAAGTACCTGCAGAAGACCAGGCAACTCAGTCCTGAGGTTGAGAATGAGGCAACTGACTACCTGCTGCAAGGTACGAAATATGAAATATGAGTTTTGCACACTTTTCTCCTTGTAATTTAAAAATATATCTTTTAGTAAAATGTTCTCCTGATATATTCACTGCTATTTGATTTCGATAAGATGTCTGACAAAATTCTAAAAATGTAAAGATCGTAATTGAACTGAGCATCAGGAGCACCTGAGCTCTGATTTCATACACACAAACTGGTTTCTTTTGGACAAACCTGAATCAGTTATGCAATATTTGACACTAAGATGAAGGATTGACTCTGGTACCACAGTTGCCACCCATCTTCCTGTGTGGACCACTGGTGATACACTGATAATGGGTTTTGCCCATTGATGCCCTGCATTTCAAAATTCCCACTGACCTACCTTCAGTTAGCTAGCAGCTGTTTAAGCAGTGGAAACAAGATGGTCAATTAAGTTCTCAGCGTGTGCCGTGAATCTCAACAATTTGAATCCCTTCTTGCCCTTCTGTGCAAAAAGCAGCTTCATACTGAGCGGAAGGAATGTTTTTTAATTGCTGGCAAGTTGTATACTGTTGTTGGGTTTTCTGGAAACTACTGGAGTTAAGTTTACCTTGGATAATAGGTTTTGTTTTTGGAACTGTGGATTTCTTGACAGAGGAACCTTGGCCTGGCTGGCACTAAATACTTTGGATCATGGATTGGAACATAAAGCTGGATGTTGTTACCCAGAGCTCCCCTCCTCTGTTTTCTCCACTTATGCCCTTGCAAAAATCTCCTGTTGTTGAGGAAAACCTCACCTTCAGTTAGTGTCACCAGACTCTCATAGCGTGCCATACCAGGGACAGGCCACCTCGCAGATGCATGTAACAGAGTTGTGCACAAGAACTGGACAGGAGGCACGAGTCCAAGAGTTATTCTTACCGTCCTGACATTGGAAAAGACATTGAGGTTGACCTTGAGCTGGCAGAATGAACTACGCCAAAAGAGAATAAGCCAAAAGACACATGGAGCATTCATGCGCCAGTTTATGATGGGGAGGCTCAAAGAACTTGTTTAAATGTGTAAGGAGCCTGAAGAGCCCAGAAAAATGCAAATATGTAGACAAGGAAGTGGTGATAGTTTTCACAGATAGGCTCGTCCTCTTCAGCACCACATACCTTATGAAGTAGCAGAGGTTTTGCAATATTACAAGTAGGAATTCAGCTGTTGGGTTGAATAAAGTACAGACACAAAGCACTATGATTTCCATATTAACCAAATGTTGGATTTTTATTTACAAAATGAGTGGCTTGTGTTGGAATTGGCCTGTTTCATCACAGCGTGGAGCACCTTTGCACAGCTGCTCTTGCACAATCACAATGACCAATGCAAAACGCTACATCATGTAGCTACGTAATACCATATGGCAGTGTTGCCAAGTGTTGCCTCTGCCAGTGACCACCTTGAAAATGTAGCCCAGAGTCCAATCTTACCCTGTTACTTCTGGTCTCCTCAGTCTGGACCCCAACTAAGATTACTTGATGAAAGAAGAACTCTTAGTTACCACCCAAGCCATTTGTCAGAACATTAAATAAAATCCTCTTTTCCCTAGCTTTGTTTACCCTCATTATATGTGCTTTGCCTGAGTTCACCTTAGAGTCTGTTTTCAAAAAAGTATCTACTGTGATTGACAAAAAAAAAAAATCTGTCAGAGTTCCCACATACTTTATAGGCTCTGAAAAAATATGTAAATGTTTTTGGTAATTCTATTCAACTTTTGTGACTATTCTTGCTCAAAGTGGTCCCCCACCACCTCTCCCATTCTTTATTCTTATCCAGGCTATCAGAGACAACTGACCTACAAACGACAGGATGGATCCTACAGTGCCTTCGGAGAAAGGGATTCCTCTGGCAGTATGTGGTAAGTCATTGTAGGTATAGCTGTTGAAGTTTACACAACTCATACCAGCCAATCTATGCTTAGCTGTGGCCACATTCTTCAGCTTTAACTGGGACATAGGTTGCTGGCCAAAGCAATGAAGGTTTTATCAGCATCTCAGTACGCTGTGCTCAAATTAATCCATTTCTGTTGGTGTGTTTAAATCATGGGTGAGTTTTTCCTGAGTGTTTATTTCATGTTTACACTCCCTGGGGGCAGGCAGGCAGACAGAACCATCTCATAATATTTATAAAACTGAAATCAATGCTCTCAATGGGGAGCTCCAGTGCTTGCATTTTGAGGCCCACGCACAATGTGCATACCTCTGGTTGATTTATGAGCTGAGGTGGATATTATGATATTTAATAGAGCTAAGACTGTGAAACAGCAGGTTACATAAACAACAGAGAATCATAAACAAACTGCATAATTGGATCCCTGAGGTAGGCAAAGCTGTCAAGATTTATTTGCAGTTAATCAGGGTTCATATCCGTGGCACTGAGTGGACCCATGCTGCTTTGGCCCCACAGACGAGCTGTTAATGCTACTATTGGAGACAGTGTTATAAGTTGTCTGGAGCCACTTCACCAAATGGTTCTCTACCTTTTTTTTTTTTTGACATGGCCTAGAAAATCGAAGTGGTGCATGCCTCTTAATGACTCACTACCTGGGCGTAATTGGTAACATTAAACTGCCATGGAAACCTTGAATTCTTCCCCTGATGACTGTGAGAGGATATGAGGATGTAACAAGCAGTGGTTTTCCTTGAAGCCCGGGGCAACAAGTGTGGGTTGTGGGCACAACACAGATGGTGAACCTTCAGTAAACCTGTATCACACTTTATGAATCCATCAACAACATGCTTGCATCCAAAACAAGCTCAGCTTTTGTTTTAGTTCCAGAGTTCATGGGTAGAGCAGTACATTTACAGCCTGCTTAAAAGCACCCAGTAATGCAGTGTTAATGTATTCCAGCTTGTAAAAATGTATCTGAGTGGAAATAGACAGGATCTAATGAAAAGATTGAATATAATGATACAGTGGCTGGCGGTAATAGTTTACTGAGCAGTGCTGGCCACACACACAAACACATACAAATACATGCTCTTTAAACATGATCTCAATTTCAACCTTCACCTTAATTCCAAACTCAAGGCTTAAATTTGTTCTTTGGTTTTGTAATCTTTCTTTTAATCTTGTACCATTATTTTATGAGCAAGCCGCATGAGGTTTTTGTAGGATGCGCACACACAATGAACATCCCAGCTCCCCATTTTCATTGTATTCCTCAGCCCTGCTGGCCTGTACTACCCTTTATAAGATCAGCTCAGGGTAAGAGTGCATGAACCTCAACAGTAGCATCAAAGTGAGGGCTCAAGTGTCTCTCAAACTTCGATAAAAAGACAATTTTCTAATAAAGGAAGCCCTCAAGTCTCAAGTACAGTATTAGCTTTAACTGACAAAACTGAGGTCTCTGCTAAACTGAAAATGACTTTTAACAAACCCCTCCTTATATAATAACCTCTGAGAGTGGGGCAGCATTTTTTTTTTCATTTTCTCTGACAGTCTCAGTCCTTGGCTATACATGTTGAGGCTGGCATGGCATTTGTGTCTGTCCAAAAGGACTGATCTTACAGCGTTAGCAGGGTTGGGGGGCTGAATACCAGAGATTGAAAGAACTGATATCTGCTTCTGCATTAAGCCAGTATCTATTTCCATTTCTGCACCAAACTGGCAAGCCAATGTTTTTTCTTTTTTTGTTGTTGTTGCTATGGAGCCATTGTAGAGGTTTGTATTTGTAAAAATAAAGCCCTGCATGGTTTGTACATTCATTAAATATTAAGTCAGGAATGTTTGTCACATAATTTGAAGAATTATGTGACAATAAGCTTTCATCCACAGACCGCTTCAAAGACGAATTATTAGAACTGAAAATATAGACACTTCCACCATGATGATAGAGAAACTGATTAGCCAAAGCCAGACATATGCTAACATTTTACTGGTGCCTTGATTTAATTTCCCAAAAGAGTTGCAATAGTAACAGCTGTATCACCTGATCCATCTTTTCAGCTTCAGTAGTCCCAAGGCAGCTAGTTAGCAAACGCCTTCATAGTAATATGCTGTCATAATCCACTTTAATCTAAATTTAAGTGATAGATCTGTGAGTGCTTTCCAAAACAGCATACCCTCATCTTCTCAATAGTCGAAGGCAAAGTCCAGCTCATAACATTCCCCGTTAAGCTTGTCAACCAAGGCTTTATCATGGAGCACACCCATGTATTGTCTTTTTAAAAAATCCTTCAGATCTACCCTTTGAAGTATGGCGCTGGATAAGGGTAGCTCAAAGAGGGGATTTGGGGGTGGGAAGTTAGAAAACAGGAGAAAAAATAAAAGAGGGGGGAAAATCAGGAGTGGGTGACCCCAGCCAAGGCCCTAGTGGTGGAAGTGAGCCTGTCGAGTGCTTCCTTCCTTCCCCAAACTAAATCATATTTACACTTTCCAGTACCTTTCCCTGGGGCCAAACATTTAAAGCCTGTGACACAATATTACTTAACATTATAAAAATTCCAACGGGCTTGCGGCTTTATCCCTACTTTTGTCTCCAGGGAGGAATAACATCCAGCCAGGTTCCAACCAGGGAAGATTTAATGTTTTGCTTTATGAGAGCAGGGTTCTTTTTTTTCCTACTCATCTCCCCTGGTGCTCTTTCTTGGATTGGGCTCTCACTTACGAGCTGCGTTGAGAAACCAGTGCACGACCTGTTTGTTTATTTCTCTATTTCCATCATGTGTTTCTTTCTTTTTATGGTAAGCAGCTTGCCTCATCCTATAAGTCAGTTGTGGTCAGGGGGTGCTATAATGGAATGTCTTGCTGTCATTGAGGAGATGTTGGCCAACGACTGCAGCTTTTGACCACTACCGGGAGGTCTGTTGTTTATGGATGAGTGTGTGTTTATTAGCTCAGCCGTGTCCCCCAGGGCTGACCTTGGCCTTTCTCCGTGGTTCCCCTGGTACCTCTCCACCACGGCCCACTAAAACCATGGCTCATAAACTTTCAGTTGCACTCCCAGGCCAGCCAGATTCACAACCTTCGTCCCTGGGATCTGTGTTTGTATAAGTTGCGGAATGCTTTTGGGGAATCTCCGACTCGCATGCAGAAACACACTTGATTGGCCCGTGTGAGATTTCACATTCTCAAGAGCACAGCTGCCGCATCCTGTAGCGGTGATCAAACCCTGCCGCACCCATCTGCTCCCCTCCTCACTTCCTTTCTCTTTTCCATTTCATCAGATCCATCTATACATACCAGTCCTCTCTCCCTCTGACAAAAACATCCCCTCCATCTACACTCTTCTCCATCAGCCCCCCTCCCCCCTCTGTTGACAGATTGAAAGAGTGTGACTGGTTAGAAAACCTCACACTCAGCTGAAAAGTGATTGCCTCCCAGCTCTTGTGAAGTTTGATAGTTAAGTATTTTTCAGAATTTGCCAGCACATGTTTTAAAGGATCTTTGATATCTCCTCTCTCTTATCTCCTTCCCCCTAACCCATCTTTATCTCTCTCACCCCCTCCACCTCCATCTCTTCTCTAGGTTGACAGCATTTGTGCTGAAGTCCTTTGCTCAGTCTAGGGGTTTCATCTTCATTGACCCTGAGGAGCTTCGTGCTGCCAAATCCTGGCTCATTAAACATCAGCGAGATGATGGCTCCTTCCCCGCCATGGGGCGCATCCTGAACAAAGACCTGCAGGTAGGCCTGGGTCTGCATGGGGGTGGGGTTCAGGGAGTTCCTGCACTTACAAAGCAGGATGAAATGTGAAAGCCACAATTTTTTTATGGAGTCCTGAAATACTATCCATCGTGAAGAGAAGGGATTGTTTTTTCATGCCTGATGTCATCAGGGTTATCTTGAGTTAGATGTCAAATATTTGACAGAACCTGTGTTATAAATTGAGTACATGGAATATGAAAGATGAGAACATTTAATATGCATGGAAGATCTAATAAAACATGATATCGAGTTGCATTATGAGAAGTGTATGATCCAGTGTTACTGTTTAAGCTTGGATCATACAATGGACTAAAAGTCAGGATGTCTTGGCCTGTACTGCTTCAATTTTGACCATGTTTTTAAAATCTGTCTCTCACAAGCCACTCAACTTTATGTAAATGCAATCCTAAATCACTCAAGTGCCCCTTTAAACTGTATGAATCAGAATTCCTGTCTATAATTGTGTTCTCAGTGTGTTTGTGTGTCAGGTGAAAGCAGTAATTTGGATTTTGACAAGATGGAGGTCTCAACATCGTGAAATTAAGTTAAAGCTGATGTTTGCTTTCATCTACAGGGAGGAATCCATGGGAAGATCTCACTTACAGCGTATGTGGTAGCAGCTCTCTTGGAGACAGGGATAACAACAGAGGTAACCAGTCCAACAAAGTCACTGCAGTCTGTGCTGCTCCATCATAATCACTGCTTAGTGTTGAAACTAAACAGTTTTAATTTAACAAGCTCATTGAAAAAAAAAAACTTTTCCTGATCTGTCACCTACACTTGATGCAGTGGTGGAAAAATTGATTCATAATTTCAGCGGGTTAAAAGGAGGCAGTCTTTTAATCATCAAGAGCAACACGTAGTTCACTACCTGTCCCACTTGAACCAATTACTCCTGTAGCCCATCCTACCAGCCTGAGTCGTGTGTGAACTTATCGCTGCATTCCTGTTAGTTGTGAAGATGGCTGTGCTGGCAGTCAGCCTACTCATATTTGTTATGCCCCAGTGCTGCTAATCTAATCACGTTTTGGACTACATCATAAGATTTAGGCTGACGTGCAGAGACAATTAGGTCCCGTGAAAGACACCTCGGTTGCATTCCTCTCTTTCTCCTTTTTGCTTTTTCCCTCAGCACTCTACTTTCCTCTCTGTTCTAGACTTGATTTTGTCTTTACTCTCCCGCTGATAGCCCTCCTCAATAATTAAACATCATATGTACTGTTCAATCACTAACAAACATGGTAAAAGGACAAGACCTAATTCTGCTGACATTGTCCTCAGCAGCATGTAAGCTTCTAAACCTCAGATTGTTTTTGTCTTTGTTCTCAATTTGTCCACATAGTTGACTCTTTATTTAGCATCTCCTCTCCCTGGCTCCTCTCCATCCATCTGTCTCCCTCCTTTCTTCTGTTATCTATCCCAAAGGGTTTCTTCTGAGGATCTGTCCTTTAACAACTGATAAAAACTGAAAAGGTATCCCTCACATCAAAGCAGACACTCCATCCCCCTTCCAATTTCACTTAATTAAAAGATGACTGCTGCAATTACAGTGAGTGGCTCTGGAGGCCTATCATCTCATGGATGAGAGGGGGAGGTCACATCTGCATGAGATGAAAGTCTACTCTCAACTTTTTAATGGCCAAAATGAATGTTTATTCAATAACTGCATGTGAGCAGAGATGGTTGTGAACGTGGACGGGGACAGGGCAGCCTCTAAAATAGAGATGGTGAGGGTGACAATGATGTATGTGTGTGTATGTGTTTGGAAAGGGTATGCCAAAGGTCATGTCATGTAAGAGGCATATCTGACGATCCCAGTAGGGAAATTCGGTTGATGTCGCTAGAACGTCAATACTGATAAAGATAAAACAGACGCTGTGTCCCAGTTCTATATTGTAAACAACACTCCCACAACAAAAATTCCACTTTTGAAAAGTCCACCTCTGCAACATCTTGTAAGCTACTGATCATTACTATTGTCACATGCTCATTTGCTTTTGTCTAATGTGCTGTCTGGCCCAGGAGGAGAAAGTGGCAGTGGCCAAAGCCAAGGATTTCCTGGAGAGTAACACCTACTCTGCCGATGACCCTTACACCACAGCCCTGTCTGCATATGCCTTGGCTCTGCTGCGCAGCCCTTACGCCCCGTTCGCCCTGCGCCGCCTCAATCACATGGCCATCACACAAGGTACTCATCACTGTGAGATCAACAAGTGGCTGGAAGCGCATTCATTGTCACTAGATGTTAATAACCTAGGAAACAGATGTATGAACAGTTGACAAGCAACAACCAGATGTTGTTCTGTAATAAGACATAGAAAATCACAGTGAGAATATATTGAATGTATAAATACACAGCTTGTTTCTTTGGTTATATTTTTATAGCAGCACAAAACCAATTGCGAAAGAAGCTTCTTTAGTGCTCAGCTGTAGTTCAATCCGCTCCTCCCTTTTCCCTTTTCCCTTTCAGTTTCTTATCTCTGTGTTGGTTTCCTTTGGCCATTTCCTTCTCTTCCTCTTGACGTAAACTTTCTGCAAGTTCTGGCAGATTTGTCTGAGTTTAGGGGAAGTTGGAGGACAATTGATCACAATTATTTTAGTTGCCAAGCACAATAAAGGCACAGGACTTGGTTGCATGTTTGTTGAAAGATACTGAAAATTAAAATGTTATTTCAGTGATTCATATGATACAGGATGCCCCCTCCCCCCTCTCTGTATTTATCTCACTTTATTTGTCTATGCAGACGGACTCACCCACTGGAGCCTGACTGGCAGCACTATGACAGATGAAGACACTTTCATGGGCTTCAGTGATGGCCTCTCACAGTCTGGTACACTGTACAGCTATTAGAATTTTGTATTGACTATCTATTGGAAATAGTACATAGAGTACAGATCTATTATCTCATTATATTAGTTTTTCCTCCTGTCATCCTGGTACAAATTTCCCTCAAATAAAACTCAGAATCAAAATAAGAATCCTGATAATTAATTATTGTTTGTTCACAGTGGTGTCAGCAGAGGTGGAGATGACAGCCTACGGTCTTCTGACCTACACCCTCCTCGGGGATGTAGCGTCTGCCCTGCCTGTGGTCAAATGGCTCTCCCAGCAGAGGAATGCCCTGGGCGGGTTCTCTTCCACACAGGTAGCCCTTTTTTTCCTGGCTTGTCTTTCCTTTTTGGATCAAACACTTGCAGCAGCAGCATCAGTGTAAACTTGACTTTTCTTAAACCCCCTGTACCAGGACACATGTGTAGCTCTGCAAGCTCTATCAGAGTACGCCATCCTGTCCTACGTAGGAGGGGTCAACCTCACCATCTCACTGGCCTCCACCAACCTCGACTTCCAGGAGACGTTTGAGCTCAACAGGGACAATAAGAAACTCCTTCAAAGCGCCAAGGTAAACACATACTTTGTGGGGCTTTTTTTATGGCTGCTTCCTTTGTGTTTTTGTGTGCAGACATAATCCATTTATTTAATATTTAAAGAAGTGAAACTGTGATATAAAAAAATGGCAGCTTCGTAAATGATTTCAGGCACTTCAGAGTGGTCGTTTCACTAAAGAGAAACTGCACTTTAATACAATTTAGTAATGTTTCCCTCTTAATTACAGTGACTGATGAGTGCCTATTTACCAGAGCCACACTCTGGCATTCAACATTAATCTCTGTTTCCAGGTCCGGCTGTTTAGTAGCCAAAACATACTGCCAAACCAAACCGCACTTAACTGGGCTGGATTTCCCAAAAGCACCTTGTTGGTCTGTCTGATTTAAGAACTGTGCTTTATTGGCCTGTTTGCCCACACATTACAAACTTTACAATGTGGGCACGGCACAGACTACCTCGGTCAGGGCACTGTGGTGTGAGGTCAGCCAGAGCAGTTCAGGTGAGAGTGCAGTACGTCCTCTCTGCCGGGCATGTTCCTCTGCTGAGATTAGTAGTGTCAGCTTAATTGGGGGCAATTAAGGCCTGCTGGTTAGTAGCCAGGGAACCACTAGTGGCAGTGCAGCAGCCTACAGCATTCATTCGCTTGATAAATGACTCATTCACCTCTCCCTGCCCCCTCTGACTGTCTTTGTTTCTCCTCTTTCTTCTGTCTGTCTGTGTCTCTCTCCCCCTCTCTCTCTGTCTCTCTCTCTCTCTCTCTTTCTCTTTTTTTCAGATCCCCAGTATCCCCACAGGCCTTTTTGTCAGCGCTAAAGGAGAAGGCTGCTGTCTCATGCAGGTATTGTAGTGCTACACACACAAGCTCTCTCTCACACACACACACACACACAGACACATTTGCAGTCTTGAACATTGCTCAAAAAGGAACTGTAATGTTGCGCTTACTTCATCGGCTCACAGCAAGAATTTGCCGGCAGGGGAGAGTCAGTTGCTGTTGCCCCATAATGCCCAAATTTCTCCCTGTAAATTGGAGTAATCTGGTAGAGCTTAGCCAATTGTTTTGTTATGTGTTGATCATTCCTGTTGATTCTTGTGGTCCCCTGGACAGGATGCTGTTTACGTCCTACCTTGTCACGGACAAACAAAAGCCCCTTTCATAAACAATAGAAGTCATTTTTTTTTTCTTTTTTTGCTGGATGATGATCTGTCCTCTTTTCTTATCACCCATGTTTAAACGTTTGTCCGCTTGAAAACCAAACAAGGCATGAATGAAAAAGCACATGTAATCAAAGATGTTTACAGTCCCATTTTCGGAAACATGTATGTGAGATATGACTGAGATTTGACTGAGGCAGAGCCAGCTACAACAGCGGATGTTGTGTTCTGCTGTGCAATGCCTAAAACGTCTTCCAACTTGTTCTCCACAGCAAGTTTCTCACACACAAACACACAATTTCTTTCTTCAGACCTTTCTACTTTCCCTCTCTCCCCTCTTTCCCTCCATCCACACCTCTCTGTGCATCAACACACCCCTCTGACAGCCCCTCAGGGCAGCAGCACCTGGGCTCTAATGAAATACAAGAGCGGGGCAATCAAAGAGACCCGCCTGTGTGTATGTTTGTAGACATACAGTATGTGATGAGTATATATCCTGTGCCTCAGGATTATCATTTAGTAGCTTTGCAAAGGTCTCAAATCAGACTAGATGATTTATTCAGAATGTGTACAGTTCTGGGAATAATAATCTTCTGTGAAATTAAAAAGCACATCAAAGCAGCGAGTTGTCCTGAGGCTGAAATAGTAGTCTGCTGAATGCATGTCTTGTGTCCAGTGAATATGATTTGTGGTTTATGCTTCAAAGTGCTGCCTAAGTTTTTTTTTCTCCTGACTCTCTAGGCCGGAGGTCCTTAATGTTTGCATTCTAAGTAGTTTGTTGCCAGTCCTCAGTGCCAAAACTTGTGTTTTTCACATAGTTTTTTAAAATTTTATGAATTAATTTTTTCATGAATTTTTTTTTTTTTTTTTTACAAATTGCTGCCTCAAACACATACCAAACATCTGGCAAACAAATGAAGACTGCCTTGAGTGCAGACATTATGACAAACTATCAGTTGATCTGACATACAATATGTCTCTATGGGTGTCAGCTTGTTATTGGTCATATCCTCCATATCCCAATTTGGGAATGCCGCCCCAGGACCTAATGTGCTAATCACAAAGGGAAATATTTGCTTAGAAAGAACATTGCAATACAGGGGATAACAAACAACCAAGGCAGTGAAAGCAAAGGTGAATTTAGCAGGCAACAATCTCATCAAAAACTATGATCACTTTATAGCCGGGAACCTTGATCACAAAAGTCTGACCGTCTTTGTTTTCTTTTTCCTCTGGAAAATTTTCCTCTAGAAAAAGCCTGGTTTTAAACACACTTCAACCACTGCTCTCTGTGTGCCTGTAGATTGATGTTTCTTACAACGTACCCGACCCAGTATCCAAGCCAGCCTTCCAGCTCAAGGTTGACCTGAAAGAGCCTTTTCAGGAGCGACACCTACAGCCCCCCTCCTCCCGTCATCCTACCTCGCGCTCCCGGAGCCGTGCCGACAACCGCTCTGAGCTCAACCGGAAGCGGCGGGCGCCCATCGACGACGACGACCCAGCAGCCCACCAGGACAAAATGGACTTCCACATCTCATTAGAAGTTTGTGCCAGGTAGAATGCACACACACACTTTGTACAAGTACAGAAACTGGGCATTCACATATGCACAGCTCTGCTACTAACAGCGCCCCCTCCAAACCTCATCCTGACCAATTCTCTGTCTAGGTGGCTGCATTCAGGCTCATCAAACATGGCCGTCATAGAAGTTCCCATGATTTCCGGTTTCCGGGCAGATGTGGAAAGTCTAGAGAGGGTATGTAATCACATTAACACACATGCACACACTTAATCAAAGGTTTTGGGATTGGACATCCATTGTTGTTGGTCATAGTGGCTCACAGATTGCTAGGCAAGTAGTCAAGTAAGTGGCCAAACCAGAAGGCAGGTAGGAAGAGACAGATGCATCCACATCTGGAGGCCATTTGACAAAGAGCAGTATGTCATGGAATTTATCCTCCTCCTGTTTCCTTTGCAGACTTCTTTGCAAACCCCAGGCTCATGTGTACACATTCACACCTACACAGGATGCATCCCTTAACATGCTGACATAAACAAACACACATGCTGGATATTATTCTTGCCATACAGGTGTTTTGATGTAAATATTTGTCAGAGCAGGAAGCAGCCAAGTGTTTACCTGACATTCTCGTCGTTGTTAGAAGTTATGTGGCACAACAGGAAAAACATTTCCTCTGTGATGCTCCAGAGGACTTCACTTCCTTAAAATGAGGACAAGGCCTTCTAAGAGCTGGATGTTACGCACATGTGCAACGTGCACGTGTTTGTACTCTAGCAGTCACGGGAGTGGTCATTAAGATGAGGGTCTTTTTTTATGGTGTTTTTTTTTTTTGGTATGATAAGAAAAAGAACAGCCAACTCAGGCCATGTAGAGTTACAATGTCTTGGGGCCAGAGGCCACTGGGCCTCTCTGAGCCTGCAAGTCTGAACACACACACACACGCACACACACACACACACATACACACACACACACACACACACACACACACACACACACACCTCCTTGTGCAGTACATAATGGACAGACATATATTTTAGTAACAGAGAACTGGATTAAAGGAGTAACAGAGGGAGGATGGATGGGTCAATTGAGGAACGATTATACTGATGGAAAGAGAGAGAAGGAGGAGGGAAATTTAAGGGCTAGATGCAGGTCAGCTCCCCAGCCACCCATCAGAAGTTTGTCCCTCATTACTAGACAGTTATAGGGCCTTAGTCTGCAGGCTTCCACCTCTAAAAGAGCCACCTCTGTGGCTACCTGGGGAGATGTTAAACACGCATACACATACGTGCACATATATACTACAGGGTGTGTGTCAGTTGAGGCTGACCTGAGTTGTAGTGGCTAACAAGCTCAGTTTACACCCCTGCTGGCCTCCCTTGGAGTTTTACTGCTGCCTACCCGACTGCCACTTACATTCCTCAATTTATGGTGGCAAGCTTGGCTTCTATAGTCATGTCTAGTTGCTTGCATGGATGCTGTAGTCATGAATGATTAGTCCAGTGACTGACTGGGTGCTACCACAGCCATGGCATCTTATCACCCAATATAATGAGCTTTGTTTAACGACCCAGAACACACCGCGGGTATAACATTTGAGCTATGGGAGTTCATTGGCAATTTTTTGTTGCTAGATAGACAAACAATGCAGTCGTAAACAGAGACCAATTGTATAGTGCGTGTGTGTGTGTATGTGTGTTTGTGTGTGTGTGTGTGTATGTGTGTGTGTGTGTGTGTGTGTGTGTGTGTGTGTGTGTGTGTGTGTGTGTGTGTGTGTGTGTGTGTGTGTGTGTGTGTGTGTGTGAAAGAGAGAGAGAGAGACAGAGTGTTGTGCGTGTGTGTGTCTCGGTGGCGCCAGCTCAGGCTGAGCACCTCATAAACCCCTGCTGTCCAAAGGCTGCCACCTTTGACAGAATGAAAAATCCCCCTGTGGGGGGAATTAACTCCGCTGGCTCTCTATGCACACACTCAGATTTGCAGTAAACAGCTTCCTCGTTACTCATTCATACACTCCATATTTACTAGATATGGTCATGCATGTCTGACCCAACTATACATTTGTGTACATGGTTCACAAAATACCAGGTACACACTAAGTAGAAAACACTGAGCAGGTGATCCCAGAGGAAAACCACAATACCTTGTTGATTTCAACTATTATAGTCCCAGTCCTTGATTGGTGACCAATACATTCTGCACCCCAGTCGTCACGTTATGGCGGAATGCATATGGTTTACATTCCAGTTGTGGCCCACAGAGCAAATGCAGACCATGTGGATTTTGACTGTTGGGTGGTAAGGGCACTGTACAACATAATGCATTTTAATACACTTGAAGTATACATGTAGGCGAAGGGGATTAAGGATTTATGATAGCAGAGATCCTGGAATGTGCAAAGTGGGATTTCCTCATAGTTTCTCAGAGCATTTGGACACGTTAATCCAGGGTTATCTTTAGTCTTGGATTAACATAACCCAGTGTTTTTGTTAGATGTTCAACACTTTATATTTAATCCTGTGTAAATATTAAACCTTGATTAGCATGAGATGGAGCTGTCCAGTCCACTGTGGTGCTGATTGCTATTCATGTCCTTGTCAGTGGCTACCATCCATGTTCATTTATGTTGTTTTGAATCAAATGTACCACCAGCCGTAGTCACTACATGCCAGAATGTGCATTTTGTACTATTAATCGGTTATAATTTTAGATATTTAAACCATCCCATAGATGTAATGCACAAGGGAGAGCTATGTTTATGTTCCTTCTTGGTTTTTATGAATAGATTGTGGCTTATTTAACTGTTAGTATGTTAAATGAGGATGTTGGCATGTAACATGTTCAGCTGGTGTACAACACTAGTAATCACTCACAAAAATGTTTCCCACCTTAGATAACAACACACACACTACAGAATTTCTAAACAAATTCCAGGACACAGCAAAGTCAAAACCTTTTAAGGCTACAAAGCAGAATTGCTTAAATCCAACTGTGTTTGTTTGTTTGTTTGTTTTTCTATGTACTGAGCCTGGTTTATTGTGTCTTCCTCGACAGCTGCTGATGGACAAGAGAGTGGGTCTGAAGAGATACGAGTTAAATGGGAGAAAAGTGTTGTTCTACTTTGATGAGGTGAGTTCAGTCCAAATTCTTCATTGCTGTGTCAACTACAGCTGTGCACATGTGAAATCATACTGAATGTGTGATGATGCTGGATGAGGACAGCGTTAATCATCAGTGACTGCATAAGGGTGGGGAGAAACATTTGTTTATATCTGTGCATATTTGCATCTATCACCAATTGCATGTTTCCTGTTTTTTGTAAGTGTTTTTTTCCGTGTTTGTCACCCCATCTCAGATTCCCAGCCAGTGTATGACGTGTGTGGCCTTTCAAGCTGTCAGGGAATACATTGTGGGCAAGACAGCGCCTGTTCCGGTCAAGATCTATGACTACTATGAACCAGGTGTGCCTCTGATGAATATTTTAAGTACTGCTCTTTAAAGAGTTACAGAGCATGAAAACCGTCTAACTCACCATGATTTATGAAGTGGCTTTTTTTTGTGGAAATTGGAATTTTTCTAGTTTATGAGCTAGTTATGGTGAGCGTCATCATTGTTTTGTGTGTGTGGATGTGTGAACGTGCCGGTGTGGGTCTGTGCTTGTTATGCAGCCTTCGAGGCTACCCGGTTCTACAACGTGAGCGAGAGCAGTCCACTGGCACGGGAGCTGTGTGATGGACCCACTTGCAACGAGGTGGAGAGCTCAACCAACCAGTGGATAGGTGAGATGTGTGCTGTGCCCTTAATGATTCACTGACACCCACTTTCATCAGCCTCTAACAAAAAATGTTTCTGCAGGTTTTGTGCAGGCGAACCAGTGCAACAATGTGTTTGGCTGTCTGGAGGAGGAGCAGTTTGAGCGTTGCACTTGCTACAGGGACTGTGGTTACGATGGGGAACCGGTTTGTGGGTCAGATGGGCAGCTCTACCAGAACCAATGTCAGATGGAAGTGTTTGCCTGTCGAAACGGGACACGCATCAAGCAAGTTCCACTGTCACAGTGTCCTAACAGTAAGAACTCTCTCATCGCACATCACTTGATACGTGGTTCAGAGGTTTGGGACTGCTGCCTCACACAGTCCATTCTCTCATGCTGATGCTTGTTCACTACTACAGCCTGGTTCCAGACCTTTTGAATGTCCAACTACATCTCAGATTAGTTCAGTGATTGGTGTCGGTCACTTTGATGACTGTTTCCACCAGCTGGAGAAACAGTCGACCAATCAGAGTTTAGTAGGCAGGATTAAGAACTGCGATATTATCTTCCTAGATAGATGGCTAACTACCTACTGTAGAAAAGTTCATGAAAAATAGCAAGAGAAAAATGTGGTTGTAGGTCCACGTACATAAATAATGGCCAGAAATAACTACTCGACATATTTCTTTGATAAGCGTAAAAAGATATAAATATCAGTACCTAGTTTTTTTGTTATTGTTGTCACAAGCTTTTCTCCAAAATTACAATGCAATTTGCAAAGTTTAATCTGATTTTTTTTTTTTTTTGTTAAATTGCGGGAGTTGGCAAAGATTGCAAAGTAAAAATCGCAGTTATTTTCATTGGCAAATGAGAGAGGTTTGTTTTCTTTATCGTGTAATTTCACCTGAATGTGTGATGCGAAAACATGTCATGTTGGTTGTTTTGATTAGACTGGCGCAACGATTGGTAGCCTAATTCTCATGAGAAGACTACATATCCCATGCCTTATTTTTTTCTCCACCTGCATTCTGCGAAGACCCTCCCTATTCTGCCTCTGATTGGCTAATACTCGTTGCCTTCATTGGTTAGGTTCAGGCATGAGGACTAAAATGGTTAGGATTAGGTTAAGAATATCAGAGCCAATCAGAGGCAGAGTAGGGGCGGGTCTTCGCAGAATGCGGGTGGGGGAAAAAAAACGCATTTCCCATAAACCCTGTCACTTCCTGTTTTGCCGTTTTTCCAGTCAACCGGCATGGATTTTGTTTTGATGAGGAGTCCGGGGAGAGGTTAAAGAGCCTTGCTAACTGTAAATGAGGAGTTATTTTTGTTGATAAAGCAAGTTTTGTTTGGAAAGGCTTACTTTGTGCCATAATGCCTTCAGCAGAACTCCTGTGAATCTGACCCAGGCAAACACAATATCAATTCAAAATAGAGGATATTGATGTACTGCATGATATATTGATGTCAAAATTTTCCTAGTAGCACTTTTAATGCGGAGAAATCGCAGGAATTTTGCAAAATTGCGGAGATTGGCTGAATTTGCATTAATTATTAAGATCGCAATTTCCTTGGCTGATAAAATGTCAGGTTGAATTGAAATGAAATCAGGCTAACACTACTAGAATTGGATGGAAATAATCACTTAGATGTGAAACAGCTAAAATCTCACACCGCTGCTTATCAGGTCCGCCCTTAGTTCAGTGAAGATCCAGAGCAGGAAATAGCTGGCAGGAATTTCTACTGAAGCTAAAGTATACTGTTCATTTATACGGTAGGTTGGCTGTAACTCACGGACATTGACAGCATTTGCCTGAACTTTTCCTCCTTACAGAGGAAACGAGTGTGTGCACTGTAACTTACTGCGAGTGTGTAATTGGACATGTGTGTCTGTTTGCTAGCATCTCCAAGTGTCTCTATGCTCATTTGTGTGTGCCGTGATCTGAGCTGTGGAAACAGCTGTTCAGGTGTTGAGCTGATTACTGGATAAGTTTTTTGAGGAGAGCTACCCCGACGCAACCCCCCCACTACTGCCACCCCCCCTCTCGCTCTCTGCTGTATTACAGGGCTCTCTCCAAATGACAGAGTGCTTTTGTCCAGCCCTTTGAAATCCTTGTCACATTCCTTTCCGACGCACAGCCCAACAACAAAGGAGCCTTCATGTTCTGGAGCAGATTGGGAAAAGGCATAGACAAAACTTTGGTGGGAAAAGACCTCACTTTGTGCCAAGTGGGTTCATGCTGTAGATTATCAAAAGGATCGCATTTTTGTTTAGAGCTCAGCTCCCTGACCTTGTTTGTTTATGTATGGTTGTGTGGTGGAGATCCATGCCACCATTTCCCCATTTTGAAAAGGAAAAAGATACAATTTGTTTCCACACATGGCCCCCCCTGGCCGTGGTTTGGCCCCTGCTATTTTTAGAAAGATTTTAATGCAGGCCTCTGTTGAGGCTGAGCGTACATCATTGTTTTGCCAAGAAGTGTTGCTCAGTGGGGTGGATAATGCTTCTGGGCAGTATTTAGATTATGCAACACTGAAACTCTGTTTAATTCATGACCATTTTTTAGGTGTTGTGGTGGCCACATAAATGCCAGTAATCTAATGTGTGTGTGTGTGTGTGTGTGTGTGTGTGTGTGTGTTTGTGTTTGTATTTCCAGTGGAGACCACAGTGGAGGACAAGCAACGAGTAGCGAGCCAGGAAACTGAGCAGCCCTCAGTGCCTGTACACACAGGTAATTTCATCTACCACACTTTACCTCCCATCTCCCACATAGACTCTCCCTGCAATTTTTCCACATCACCTCTCTCTGTCTCTCCACTTTCCCTCCATCTCCCCGCTAAGGCTAAGGCCGCTGAGTTCTCTGTATTTCCTACATACATTTTATTTTATATTTTATTTTATTCTAATTTTAAGTTGCCTCTTTAACATCTGGCCAGGGATAGCAGATGAAAATTAGCCTAGTGTTCTTTTTTCCTGTTGATTAATGAGCATTGTCCCTGTCATACAATAGCTTTTACCTTTTTCAGTAAGTGTTCTTTCAGCAACATGTTCTGTCCGTTGTCTAGATGCTGCAGTTCAAATATTCCAGGAATCTAATCTGGTTCTGCGTCCATTATAGGTCAATCTGGGCTTGTGTGTCAGTTAAATGTAAATATATAAAGTCAAGATTTTAGGCATATTGCCTGCATGTGCAAATAGCTGGTATGTTATGTATAAGCATTTGCATATTGTTTTAGAAATGTGCATGTGTGTGTGTGTGTGTGTGTGTGTGTGTGTGTGTGTGTGTGTGTGTGTGTGTGTGTGTGGAGAATGGGAGTTTACAGATTTACAGAGTGAGAGACAAAGAGATGAAAGAGTGTGAGGGAGGGGGTGTAAAACTGAGAGAAGAAAGGGGAGAAAGCTAGTGAAAGAGGGATGAGTGGGAGACAAGATGAAAAGAGAAAGAAGAGCAAAGAAAGGATGTGAGGAGGAAAGTAGATGCGTAGGTGTGGTGTGTGGCACCACATTCCCCTGGCACCACATCATGTCTACGATCGTTGAGATAAATAGGAGGATAGGTTTCACACTGCCGGCTTGATTGTTGCTCTGCCATGAGCTTAGATCAGCTGCCACTTCCAGAGAGGCAGCCAGAGAATTCCTGATAGGATGTTTGGCCGTGTGCGGAGGGAGGATGTAGCTGTGTTACATTTGGCAATGAAAACAAAAAAGGCGCTGCAGTCATTCACAAGTTACAGAAGAGTGCGTGCATGGATTGCATGCGGTAATGTGTGAGCTGTTACAGATTAATTGCATTAAGGTCTGCCTATATGAATGTTTGAGCTGTGTACAGGTGTGTGTGTGTGTGTATATGTGTGTGTGTGTGTGATGTGGCACAGCCTGCGCTGACTTGTTTCTCAGCCTGCAGCTCCCAGTAGCTACAGCCCACAAAGCTGCTCTCAGTCAAAGGTCTCCTTAGTACAAAAGCTAACGCTTCACACTTACCACAGGAATGCTGTTATGCACTCAAACACACACACACGTATAACTATATATGCACACACACATACGCATATTGCATGCTCACACAGGCAAACACACCTACACAGATACACACACTCACCTACAATATGATAACCCTCGGGTGATTAAATTGAATAAGTACTGTAAAAACACTGTCATTGTAAACCATTAGAATGTTGACGACATGCCCGCTAAGTGCACTGAGAGTGTAATAGGTGAAGGCGGGTTGTGCCAAGGAACTGACACTTTCCACTGGAACAGCGGAGGAAGCTGAAGCTCTGGAATTAGCTTCCCTGTGCAGACTTGTCTTATTAGTGAACTTGTACCAGAGGACAACATATAATGGATACACAGACTTGCAGGCTTCATATGAGTTGACATTTTTGTGTTATTTGTATACACTTTGGTGTAATCTTTTCATCTCCCATTCAAACGATCAAATGTTTGCAAATTACTTATGTGTGTGTGTGTTTAGACATGATGGTAAAGTCCAATGTGTGCCACAAACTTTAAAGAAGCAAGATCTGATAGTAGGGGACTTATATTAAGTGCTTATGTACAATGAACATCTAATAAAGCTATACCATCATCTAAAAAGAGTGATTTTGAAGAAGCATGCTATGTGAGAATGCAACATTTTAAGCAGGGAGGGACACCTACTGTCTGTGATGGGGTATTGCTGCTGAAGAGTGTGAGATATACAAGCCATTAACATCTCCATGAACACTTTAGCAATGGAATCAAGAATGTCACATTGTATATCAGATATTGTGATCTACCATTAAAGGGCTACCTTGTCAACCTTTGGTTAAACGTGTCTCTTTTTGTCAACCCGTCCCTGATTTTTCCAGGTGAAGAGGAGCAAGGGTCCATGGCGGAGGTGTCCTACTACTCCTATGAATATGACCCAGACACTGAGCCTTTCCTTGCTGACGCAGAGGGAGGGGACCATTTTGACCTTCCTGAAGGCGGGGAGGATGTAGAGCAAAAGGTGCTCCTGCCAGCAGATACCCAGCTACCCACACTGGACACAAGAAACAGCCCTGAGCGATGGTACAAGCTGCTCTCTTGATGTTTTTTGTTCTGTTTTATTATATTCTATGCATTTTCATGACCAAAACCAACAATATGTTTGTCCGCCTACTTCTATCTGTAGCACTGATCCCCAGGCTCAGTTGTTCCTTAAAAAATAAGGGCAACAAATATATTGTTTCATATTTTAGAGAGGCTAAAGGGTATACTAAAACCGTTGGGCATTGTCATTATTAGCAAAAATTGCTCAAAAGAAGAGTAAATACATTCATGGGGACTATTTTCAGACACAAATGAAAACACATTTGGTTCTCTAGTGAGTATTTACAGCAGCAGAAAGATGCATGTAGGATTGAAAATAAACAACAGTACCTATATTCAGCTTAATGAAGTCAGCCAGTACAAGAATGTGGCTCACTTATGTGTTTTTAATAGTTTTTTTTGAGAATAATGAGCTCTATAGCACAGAGGAATTAGCTATATCAGGCTTTAAAAGCATTTATGGGTCAATTTTTTGTCCCTGATAATGAAATGAGAAGAATGAACTGTTTGCTACTGTAGGGCAATTGAATATTGTGGTTTCTCCACAGGTCTTGATATTGCTCAATGAAGAAACAAACAGTGTCCGAGATTCTCTTATAACAAAAGTGTGTCCTGTTTTCCTGTCATCCACAGAAACGCTCACAGAGTGAAGCCATACCCACCTCCAAATTGTACATTATTTGTGAATATGCTAGTGAATGGAAAGAGAAGAGAGACTTGGGACTTCCTCAGCCTGAAAGGAAGAGACGGTGGAGTCTGGAGAATGAGAGTGTGACTTTGTGTGAGAGTGTATGTGTATTAGGTGATAGATTGTTTTGAATGGAAACAAGTTAGTGTGGTTGCTTTCATAAGTTTGTGTGTGTGTGCGTGTGTGTGTGTGTGTGTGGTTGAATGTTTGACTGTGTGTGAGTGTTATTGAGCTAGTGTCCTCCAGACTTTCATTTTTCTTCCTCCAGACTCCTAGTCACCAATAGGCACCATAGCGTCTTTGTTATTCACTGTACTGCCTTTATAATCACTAGAAGAAATAATCAAGTATTTATGTTTGTAATTACACCTGACTTTAAGCAAAATATTTTGTTATATTTTCTATCTGTGGTATTTATTTGTAGCTAGAGGTCATATCATTTTTATTTTTTTGTCATTGCCCACCCATACAGTTTACTTTTCGCCCTGTTACTTTGTGATTCTTTCAGTTCAAAGAAAAGATTTGCGCTGTCAGAGGCTTTTTTTTTTTTCTTTCATAGCAAGCTTTAACCCAATTACTGAAATGTTTGATGAAATTCCTGTACTGGTATCCTGCTGGAAAAAGACATATGCTACCCATATGCTTTACAGAAACATAAGCTGAAATGTTTTTCATTTTTAAGATTTTCTTGGCTTTTTGCCTTTATTAGACAGCACAGTAGAGATTGACAGGAAACATAAGGAGGGAGAAAGAGGGGAACTGACATGCAACGAAGGTCCCTGGCGGACTCGAACCATGGACTTCACAGTTACTTCACAGATATGCATCTTAGACCACTGGTTCACCAGGACGCCCCCCCCAGCTCAAATGTTTTTTCACAAAGATACCAACATCTACTCTCAAGTCATCTTTCACCATACCTACCTTGAGATTTGATTGTACAGTTCATAAGCTATTTTGTTTATGTTAAATTTTGATTCTTGAAGCAATCACCTTAAAAAAAAAAATCAAGAATGAAGTTTTGGATTTCTGTAAATGTACCAAATTTGATTAAATGTAGCCCATATTCATATCAAATATTGTGCTTTTTAAACAAACGAGAATAAAATTTGTATACAATCCAGGGTTTTGGTTTCGTTGCCTTTACACACTCAAGTGTTGATGCTGTTGTCAAGCAAGCAGAACTTACAGTATGTATCCAATCAGTAACATGGGTTGCCCAGGTTTAATCTTCTTCCTCCTTCTGTATTTTCCTTTGGCCAGTAAACTTTGTATAACAGCAGGAAAGAAACACCATAAGCCTTGTTACTTTTTAGAACAGTGCAATTTCTGCAGATGCACTATAGTGCATGTATCTGCAGTGCAGTTTATGAAAGCTGTGTTGCTCCATTTCCTTTGAAAGGCTAGTTAAGTCTGGAGATAATTTCCTGTCAGCAGTGAGCTGTATTACAACCCTGCTTCAGAGGGCCCTCTGCTTTGATAACTGACTCTCTGACCCTAAGAGACAGAAAGCATGTATGTGTGCGTATCAGTTTGTACATACTGTATACATCTCTTTAAGTTCGGATGTGCACCGAATGTGTTTGTGTCACTGCCAACAACAGATTCGGGTTACCAAAGCAGCAGCCGGGAAAGAGTTAGACCCTGTTAAAGTTTAATGTTTGTTTTCTGCACATGTCACTTGTCAACCCTCTCGGTTACTGTGGCCTCTGGCAACTGGCAGCTCGGGCCTTGAAACGAGTCCTTCAAATCCCAACTACAAATCATCACCGGGATTAGAGGAGATCAAAGAGGGCTAAACTGTAACCGCATCTGGGTAATCGGTTTGACCGATGAGAAACCAGAGGGTTGCTAGTTTAATTTCCAGCAGCGTATTCCAGCTGTATGTTGGCAATTTATGACTAGATCAATGGGGCCTGTAACTGCTCCAGGTGTGCTGCACTGCATCTGACCCTGCATCTGTGTTGAGGCTTTATGTGTGTTTGTAGGGGGAAAATAATCATACAGTATAGTATGTCATAAAGTGCATACTCTTACTTTGAGGTAAAACTTATGGAACTTTCCCTCCCTCTAAGCTCTTAGTAGATGCACATGCAGTTACCCATCCAGTCTGAATGGAAAAAGTTTGTCTGCAGTGACAATAAAGCCAGCAGTGCAGGGGACCTTGGCTGTAAAGACTATCCACAGCAGTCTCCGTGGCAACTGCATGCATGGCTGAAGAGTGATATTGCGTCTCCACGCTGCGATGAGCAGAAAGAGTGAAAAGAGAAAGGAGGGGAGAGGGGGATCTTGGTTTCACGGTTTGCAGGGGGAGCTAGCGTTACATGAGAGTGAATCGGAGTGATGACATTGTTCCTAAGTACCAGCTGAGTGCACCTATACATCCACCTCTCCGGAGGAAAGGGCTATTCACCTGTCACCAGCATTTGGACAAACAGGCAGATAGATAAACCCTATCCAACCTATCCAGAACGTGGTCTGCTCTGTTGTTGACACTTTGATATGTGTTATAGGTCTCAGGTGTCCTGATTGTTTCAGAGGAAATGAGGGATTGATTCTGGATCGTCAGGGTTCTGGGTTTCAATGACAGCCAGTGCATGCCTCATGCTGGATCCTGGACAAACATCACTGTGATGTCTGAAGAAAGACCATCCAGGTGGGCACGCATTAAGGAGTAAGGTGTTTCTCCTGATGCTCATCTTATTACTTTCAAATTTCAAGTATTCAGCCTGCTTCAAGGGGATATACTGTATCTGTGGTAAGGTGCACACACACAAAAAAGAACAGCTTTAAGGTTTTTCCATGATTTTACAATAATCAGTCAATATCTTCTTATTCTGCTTCTTGTTATGATTTACATGCTATGGGGATTTTCAGGGAAGTATTGTTGAATATTTTTGTAGTATTGCTGTCACTGAGGGATTCCTGAAGGATCATTCATCACTTTTACAAAGAGCCAAATGGAGAAAAAATATCCAGCGATTGCAGGCAGAGAAAAAGGTAAGTCGATTAATGGAAGATGAATTCTCACAAATGTGAGACCATGTTAAATAACTTAACACCTCATGTAAGGACATAAATATTGTGTGCACCATTGCTATTGGTCATTTCATAATTTCAAAGGGGGAACACTGACTTGAGCAGAGGAGAAGATTTCTCAGTGTGCAGACTTGCCAGGACTCGCTCTTTTTCTGTGAAAAATGCTCCCACTTGCTCCGCTGAACACTTGTATGCTGATGTAATGCTTTTCCCTTGGTTGTCTTGTTGTTGTGTGCTGCCTGCAGCAACATCCTTGTTTGTGTTGTGCCTCTCATATTGCTATTGGGATTATCAGTATTGGAGTTCACAATGGGTCATCCAAAATGTTATTTTGCAAATTTACAGACATTCCACGTTCACTGTATTACTCAATGACTGATGCTGGAATATATTTACTTGCATTCGGCATTATTTTTCTATTGTACACAAAGCTGCAGAGGAACTACAGCTGCTTCTATAGATTACAGAAGCCATGATTTAAAGAAAAACTGTTGCCACTTTTATATCTGTATCATTTATGCGATGTAAATTTTATTTATGGCACCTAATGTGTATGTGAAATAGTGAATAAGTGTGTAGGCCCTTCATCTTTGTGATATCCTTCCCTCTTGTCTCTAGGACCAGGTCCTGGGCGCTATGGGCTTCCTCCCACTATTGGATTTATGGGCCATGACTTCACCAAGCCAACAAGCCCTGCTTACTCTTTCCATGGCAGGATGAGTGACAATAGTGAGTCCTTCTCTTGCTTGTAACAAAGATCATTATTAGCTACAGTGGAAGGTTTTATTAATATTGTTTATGTAATTAAATGCTTTGTTGTTGTCTTGGACCAAACATTGATCTCAAAGATTGAAAACAGCATTACAGGTATCAACAGAATCATTACAAAGCATTTTATAGTAATTTATATAGTTACAATAGTTGACATATATCTTTGAAAATGATTTCATCTTCGTAAATACATCATATGGGCTAAATCAGAGTGGTATGATTCTTGTGTGATGTAATGTCAAGTTTGAGCCACTAGGGGGAGACAACACCTCATAATTGTGTAGTTATTTCTTACATTTTGCTTCTAAAATTAATTCAAGTCTATTTTAGGAGTACTGCATGATCAGACCAAACCAACAGAGGAGGAATGATATTGGACTTATGATAAATGTTTACTTTCCTTGCAGTGTATTGTGTTGACTCCAGTCCAGGGCCTCAGTATCACATTGATGCAAAAATGACCCGCTTTGGAAGAGATGGCACACCTGCATACTCAATGTTGGGCAGAATGAAAGCACAGAGTAAGTTCCTGTTCATAAAAAATATTTATTTTGCGTGCATTTTTTGAAAAATTAGTTATGTTATAATTAATTTAATAACAGCCTAATTCCTAGTTCCACTATTGTGACAGAATGAACCGTTATACAAGACATCTGTTTTTGACACTGCTAATAGAGATCCATTGTCAGCTGCTGCAACTGACAATCTGAACCCCCCTTCACAGGCAGACTCTACCAGATGGTGCTGAATTGATGGTTTATACTTTTCAACTGTTTTCTCTTCACTAGAGGAGCTCTTCCAGACACCTGGACCAGGTTCATACAGCCCTGAAAGAGCTCCACCATGCAACCTCCAGCGCAGGCCCCCATCCTACACAATGGGCTCTCGCACACGCTACCGCAGCATCGATTCAGTACCTGCTCCGAATAAGTACTGTCTCCCTCCACTAATGGGCCCTCAAGTACCGAACAAGCCAGCCAGTGCAAGCTACACTATGTCAGGTGCTTTCAGCACAGGAGGACCATCTGTGGATTTAGCCAAGACACCAGGGCCTTGCAGGTACAACAGTACGGACCCAAGTGTTTATCTGCCCCGACAGCCAGCATTTTCCATGCTGGGGCGTCACAGTTTTCCCAGAGATGCCACCAAGAAACCTGGTCCTGGAACTTATAATCCAGAGAAAGTGTCAGTTCACAAAGCTCGGGCCCCAGCCTACTCCCTGGGAATAAGACACTCAGAATTTGTCACCCCGCTGGTTGTCAGTGTTTCTGATTGAACATCATCCTCTCCTACAAAAAAAGACTCAAACACAATAATGTAATTTTTTAGAAAAATATGCAAACATATGTGAAGAAGTACATTTTATTTTGTTCTTTCAGCAACAAAGAACTTGTTGAATCAACCACGACTCACAGTCAAAATTTATAATACTGTATCTAGAAATAATATATTTACATTAAACGTACACAAGTTTAAAGAACAGTAAGTGTTCAAACACAGAAAGCTCTTTTAGGAAAAATGTGGGCTTGAGAAAAATAAAACCTCCTGCCTGTATGACCTCTCAGTAAATAAATCAATATCTCAACAAAATGACATCAAAAGACATTTAAAAAAATGCATTAAAATGTACAATTGACAGGCAAACTTTCACCATCGTGTTGTTCATAAGGTTATCATTCACAGTGGAATCAAGCTATTTGCCTCTCTCATTACCTCTATAAATTGAGGGAGTTTGAAAGGAGAAAAAACAATACAATTAAGGCTTTTCTACACTATACATTAGAACACATGTAGAGATGTATATGGGAGAGATGTATGGTCCAAAGACGATACAGATCAGCACAGATAATAGCAGGTATGTTACAGATGGTTCCCATTTAATCCTTTGGGAGAGGTCTTCTGAAAAGCAGTATGTGTGGTTCTGGAGAGTGAAGCAAAAAAGAAATGTCTGTCAGCATTGTCTACAATACAGTGGTTACACCATACAGTATATTGTCATGCACACAGCTGTGATCCACGTCCACCTAACTTTCAATACAGCCTAATGACACCTGCTAGGAGCTATTAAAAGGATAGGGTCAGATATGTAGAGCTGCAAAGATTAGTCAATCGACAGAAGGTTAATTGACAACTATTTTGATAATCTATTAATCATTTTGAGTCATTTTTATTTTAGTCTTTTAGTCTTCTATGATAGTAAACCAAATGTCTTTGGGTTGTGGGCTGTTGGTCAGGAGGAAAGAAGACATTTGAGGACGTCATTTTGGGCTGTGATCAACATTTTTCACCATTTGTTTTATGGACCACACAACAACTAATTGATAAATCAAGAAAATAATCAACAGAGTAATCAATAATGAAAATAATCATTTGTTGCCACCCTACAGATATGTTTCATGTCTATCTTAATACAATATTCAAATGCCAAATGTAGGCCTACATAGAAAGAGAAACTGGTTGCTGTAATGATTTCTCCTCTCCATACTGGTCATTAAGGGATTCCTTCCTAACTGACTACAATGTAAGAGGGCAGACAAAATACACAGTCTTTATTCTGCGCAAGAATGAGAAGTCAGAGTTTGACAAAAAAGTATTTATCTTCCATAGTTACAGTCTTTTTAGTACAAAATTCCCTCATTGCATTTCCCCAGATAGTATTTCCTTGGTGAACTGCAGTGCGGAAATAGTGACAGCTAGAGGCAATTGGGTTCTAAAAATACTGTTGCTTTAGAAGATGCCTGCTTGATTTGTCTAACAGACCGCTGAAACTATATATTTCCTTTGGCTGAGCTTCACAATACATTTTTTGAACTAATAAATGACGACGGTGGATTTTGTCCCATATCTCTTGTAGACGTGCCAAATAAAGATCCCTTCACAACACCTATGAACAGGAGGAATGATTGCAGCCATCAGTAGCTCTTTCAATATTCATATGGGATTGTGAGAATTAAAACATTTTAAGACAGACTTCAGAAAATGTGAATCTCTCCTTTAAGTCAGTGGTTACTCACCTGGTTTGTGGATCATGTAGTGAATCCAGCCCTGGCTCTGTTGCACCCCGAGTCCCCTCCACTCGTCTTCTGTCATGAGGTGGGAGGAGGGCACCAGTTTAGACAGCTGCTTTGGAAGCACGACATGCCTATGGGACGAGAAATATGATTTTCAAAACTGACCCACCAGGACACAGAAAATGTGTTATACAACAGGTCGGCAAAACAAACCATTTCAGGCAGCCAACTTTAATATAGCATTAACGCACGAAGCCTCAACTTACGATACTACTAATAGTATGCTTGACTCATTTTTTAACCATTAACTTTAACGCATATGAATTGCAGTAGCCGGACAACATTCAAACAAACCGAGTTTAGACGTGTGCATTAACGTTACAGTTGCCATGGCTAACGTTAATTGGGCCAGATGTTGTTTGAGTCATGTTAGCTTAACTTAGCTAAGTTATCAGTTAGTCAAGACAAATAACCTACTTACCCTTGTGCTGTCTTTTACTAAATTGACATATCAAAATTAAGCAACCAGCAGACGTTAATGTTATGTTGAGCCACCTTACTACTATCTTACCGTAGTTTGATGGTGGCTTACTTGAAAATACGTTAGTTGCCAATAATCATACCTGTACTCGAACTCCTCGTCGTTGTACTTGTCAGAATAGTAAATCTGTTTTTTAGACATTTTCAGTCGACGATAAGAGTCAAAGT
Organism: Thunnus albacares; assembly: GCF_914725855.1. NCBI lineage: Eukaryota > Metazoa > Chordata > Actinopteri > Scombriformes > Scombridae > Thunnus > Thunnus albacares. The sequence goes on along the minus strand of NC_058114.1, from coordinate 21,178,455 downwards.
TGGTGTACAAAAAGTTGTTTTCAGGTGATGTGAGGTAGCCAGCTAACGAATAGATTGCAAATCTAGCTACAACGATGTTGACGAGTGCCACAAGCTCCTGTCATCTGCCGCTGTTTTCAGAGGACAATTCAAACCTCAACGGTTCCCCGCAGGCCCCGGATTGGCCGAGGCGGCCCGCCCTCCCCTGTGAGATCGTCTATGTTTGGGAAGATGACCCACTAAGCATTGAAACTACAACCCAATGAGGAAGCACGGTTTGCAGCAGTGGGTGTGTTTCAGCAGGGATGCTTATGGCAAAAACGTAAATTTCAGCTAGTATCTTAACTGTCGGTATCTTACTTGGGTGTTTGAATATGATATCTGATGTATTTGAAAACGTTTCTGGTCAATCACAGGACTTTACTAAAACCGAAAATAGGGGCTCAACGAGAGCTCTTGGTTATTTATTTTCTCTGCCACGTTGCGTCTGTTTTGTCGACGCAAGGGTGCTCGAGCTTGACGTCGCTCGAGCCTGACGTAGGAGGTAGAGGTAAAATTGAAGCAGCAGTAAAGTGGAATAAGGATACTTGTTGGTGAAATTTGTAATTAAAACATTACTTTTGACAATGACATATCCCTCCATTTAAAAGAGGGCACCAGACATACAAAGCTAAAATATTAGGTAGTTTGCAAATCATGGTTGGAAATGTCTGCTTGAAAATCTATTCAAGCCTACAGAAAAATGTAGCATTTTAATGTTTGAAAGTTGTTGTCACTCTTGTTGCCAATCCAAGTTATACCTACAATAAAATAGCTCCATTTTAAGTTTATTTTGCTACCAAATAATTGATAATTATATCTTTAATAGAAAACATACAGGCCTGTGTTGTTGGCTGATTTGAAGCAAAGGAATGAACACTTTATATGATTTAAGCTATTTAACTTATTTATTGAATAATGTATTCAATTATACTTTTATTAGATAGACTACAAGCGACATTTTTCATCTCTGGGATTTCACTCTGGATAATCCAGGGACTGGAGTGACCAGACGGTTTTATAGTCTTGTTTTGGTGCATGTTGGCTCCACTGTCATACTGTCATGACTCACTGGGACACTTGAATAGAGGAATAGAGCTGAGCCATCGTTAACGTTATTAATGACACCTGTGCTTTCCTGCTATGACAAGTCCTGTTACTGCTACTCAATAATATGCATTGAAAAATGCATCAGTCACCTGGTATATTTTTGTTGGCCTTACACAGGGTAAATATGTTACTTTCTCAGTCAATAATTTGTTAGTACATTAAAAAATAAACTCTCTTTACATTTTAACCGAACAGTATTGTTTTGAGGTCCTGTGCTGCAAGCAACCCGTGTTGTTGTTCTTGGTTGTAATCGCTGTTGTCAGGGTAATGGCTGCTAATGAGTGGTGGTGTATTCACAGCATGATTTGTTCCACTTGTATATGCAAAATACCAAAGTGAGGAGGTAAATATGTTAACTCTTCACACACAGAGAAACACATTATTGTTGAGTGTTTGAAACTGCAGTGTAACATCACATGCAATTAAGTAATGCATTAATGTCCAATCAAGCCTAGTGCAATCTTTGTAATGATTGTTATTACATCTATTTTAAAAACACTTTTAATTAATTTGGTTTTAATTAATTCTTGTATATTTTACTTATGTGTGCATTATGTCGTCAGTGCAGTCATTTGTCATGTGACAGAAAAAAAAGGGACAGAACATACTGAGGACGGTGCATGTATCGATTACATCTGGTTTATCAGTAACTTTTTATACTCCGTAGCAAACTAACAAGAAGTGATTGGCTGTTTGGAAGAAGGTGGGGTGGCAGTAGTGGTGTCACACGGTTTCTGATGGTGGTTTGTGTGTGTGTGTGTGTAACCGTGTGTATGGTTTGTTCTAAAATGGACTCCTGACCAGTGATAGGAAACAGTTCTCTCAACCAATAGCTGCAGCTGCTAAATACTACTATGATTGAACCATACACATTGCTTATGTGTGATAAAAGTCATTGGATGTTCACTGGGCTGGATCTTATTTTCATCCCCTTTCTCCTCAGAGCCTGACATATAGGTAAGCTTCCTGCCATGCCTTTCTGAATAAGTTTTAATACACCAACTTTGTCATTTCAGTAGCATTTGTTATAGCGGTACACATTTCGGTCAGGATCATGTTGTATGAATTACAGTTTGTGTAATGTGTTGTTTCTGGAGTCACATTTTGTTGGACGGAGAACATGATGCTCCTCTCTTACACTACTGTCTAAACTGATTATGGGAGTAAACAAATCGAAATGATTTGCTTGATTGAATTTAAGCAATTTACCTCGTTTGACAGGAACATAATGAGCTTTTCCTTGTGTGTGTGTGTGGGTGGCTTTATTTAGTCAGTTGATTACCCCTCTTTTTGCGTAACAGATGACCCTGACTATTGGCTTATTTCACAATCAGTGCAGACATCATTCACATCTATTTGTATTTTGCAGCTGCTTGTTTTTTAACCATTGAGGATTCTTTTTTCTTTGTTGTCCCAAAAAAATAATCTTTTGGATCATTCATGACACAATAAAATACATTAGCCATCTTTTTTTTAATACACTGTATTCACTCTCACCTATGTGCATGATTTGACCACCACAAAAAAAGAAGAAAAGATTTGCAGTGTAAATCCCTGCTTAACCCACTTTGTGTTTCATACCATGAATCCTGAATGCTGTTGCATACAGTACATTACTTTTGGGTGAGGTGGGAAAATCTCATTGTTAAATAGTGGATAAGAAGCGAGAGTTAAAATGATTCAACAGGGAGTGGGGGAAAGGCATGAACGAGGGTAAAAGAAGTAGGGAGCTAAAAGGATCGTGCTGAGATGGCTGATTGCTCTCTGGGGAGTCGGATGGGAGGGGAATTGAGAAGAGAACTCAGGCAGATGGGATAGGGTGGATGTTTTCAGAAATGTAGTCCCTTATGAGTGTGGCTGCTTTGTTTCCTTTATCAAGTTTTCGTCCGTCTATTGCCAGGGCAAATGGAATTACACACACACACACACACACACACACACACACACACACACACACACATCGACTCACACAAAATACACTTTAACTAATTGGATGAGGCTCTTGCCTGCATTTATTCACCTTCACTATCAAATCTTCAGTTAATATTCTGTTTTGGGTTTCAACACAACCCTATCAGCCTCTTTCTGTTTTTCCAGAGTAGAAATATCGTTGTATGCATTTTCAGTTCAGTTTTCTACACATGAACAACATTCCCTTAATAAGACTCATTATGTCAGATTCTTATTACAAATTAGCAAAATGCATTGATAGATGAAAAATACAAAATATAATGATAGAGGGAATCAAGTACTGGGCAACCAGGTCCTTGCTGGAAGCCAGTAATGCTTGCTTATTCTGCAGATGTTTAGCTTTCAATTCAAATAAGCTTTATTAACATGGATTTTAATGTTACATCATTGAGATGATTTGATATGAATTGTTATGTTTTACACAAGACAACAAAATAGATACATAGATAGATAATTACAAGACTACTAATCATACATATCATCTTGAAAGAGAGCGAGATAAAAAAAAAATGAAAAGAGTGTTGACTTTTCTTTGAGGAACCAAATAACTTGTCTGTCTATATGTGAGTGGTTTGAGATATTATTCCTATTCTAGCCAAAAGATAATGTGCACTGACGCAGATTGTTAATTTGCTTAATAGTCTTTATACAAGAAGAAATAGCTGCTTTGTGTGTGTGTGTGTGTGTGTGTGTGTGTGTGTGTGTGTGTGTGTGTGTGCAGGGTGGTTCAGGCAGATGTGTTTTAGCTAATACAGCCTGAGAGCAGCTGAGCAGGGCAGGGCTGATAGACTCAATGACATCATCCAAAGAGGGAGAGAGAGAGAGACACACTGGGAGCATACGAGCGAGCTTGCCTAAGGCAGTGAAAGGAAGCAGGCCAGCTCAGATAGAGAGGAGAGCGGCATGAGAGTGGGACAGTGTGTGTGCGTGTGTGTGAACGGGAGAGGACCAGACAGCATTCAGTTGACTTTGACAGGGATATAGGACTCCGCCTGGAAGATTTTCTCTCCAGTTTTTGCCTCCTCTTCCATTACACCTTTCCCCCTCCCCCTTCCCCCTTTCCCCTTTCCCCCCTCATCCTCTGGCAGTTATCCCCCCCTCTCAGCTCCTGCTTCAGGCGGCTCCTCCGGGCATGCTCCTTAAGCCAAAGTATGGCCGCTTTCGCAACGAGTCTGTGACCTCCTCTGACGACCTGATGCAGAGCTTAGCCATGAGCGGCAAAGTTGTGGCCACACCGGTGGTCCCCTCCTCCACCCCAAGCCTTCCTCTGCCTCCCCTGCCTCCTCTGGATCCCAGTGCCAGGTCCTCCTCCTCTGCTGGGGCTACAGCCCTGGCCGACTCCCCTTGCCTGGATGGAGAACAGGATGCCACCACGACCTTTTGCATGCTCATTCCTAAGATGCCCCAGTGGAAGTTCTCCAACTCCCTGCTCAGCCGGAGCCCATCCAACTCCAGCTCCAGCTCCAGCTCTAGCAAGGACTCGGGCAAGGCAGCAGCAGCTCCTTCCCACTCCTCTTCTTCATCATCACACATGCCCAGTGGTGTAATCTCAGCTAGTGGCCCAGTAGCCAGTTTAGCAGCGGTGCTTAACTCCTGTGACCCTGTGTGTGTCACCCCCTGTTCCCTACAGGCCATTCGTGGGCAGAGAGCAGTAGCAAACTCTGCCAGTCCAGGGGGGCATGGATTTGGGGCCACAGAGGCAATGGCGAGCCCTGGCGGTTCTAGCAGCTCCAGATCAGGAATGAACCGCAGGACAAGGGTGGAAGGCATGTGGCTGGGGGGAGAGGACTTCAACCAGAAGGGCAGCTTCATCCACAAACCCTCCCAAGGCTGGCTGCACCCTGACAAGAAGATTGCAGGACCAGGGGCCTCTTATATTGTCAGGGTGAGTCACTTTGCTCTCTTACAGGCCACCTTGTTTTGAAAATGTGCACAACTAACTTTTCTTTTTCCGGCGCTCACAACAACTGCCTCCTCACAGAAAACAGCCAATCACATAATATTAATGACCCCATTTAAAGGCTTCACTATCTGGATGGGAAACAAAAGGACACCACGGTGCCAGGCAGTTTGTTATGCAGCTCATGTGGCGAGGGCTGGGGAATACATAATTTAATCCAGATAGATGGCTTGGTGTGGCTGGTTGGGAGACTGCGTCAGGAGAGCACACAGGCGTCATAGTAGAGAGAGATAAACCATGAAATTATGTGTACAGACTGAAGTATGGATTGATATTCTACAGCATTGTTTACCATAGGTTGAATGCATCATACTATACTTAGAGCAATAACCATCTGTATTCATAGTGTTTGTAACACACCTGATTGTAAGCTCCCACTGTAAGCTTGTGGGAGTGGTGTTCTTTGTGTGGGTTCAGGATTGTTTACATTCATGGGTGGAACAAGACCATAAGATTTTATCTATGAAAATGTATTTACAATTCTTCAGCACAGTGAATCTTAATCTTCTAATTAGTCTTGCCATTATAATATAATTACATAATATAATTAAATTATCTTAATTCAGAATATTTGTTCAAATATTAGGTAAACTCTTTGTGTTTTTATCAAAAATAAGATACAGAAAAGTGTTGGGGTGTCCCACCAAAACAATGACAATGATTATAACTGAAAAAAATTTGTATACTTAAAAGATATATCTATCGGTGTGTATTACTGATTTGTGTTTACAAAGGGTTACCATACCAAGCAGACTGCTTGACGTCAATGTCAATGATCTCCCCTTAGTAATCCCCCACGCCTGTTCACCTCCGCCCCTCTTGGACTGCTCTTCTCCCCTCTCCTCCTCCTCAAACTAATGACATGGCTCTTGATTAACCCAGTCTGAGGCCCAAGCACGCTTTCTAATGGCATTATACAGGCACCATTCATTCCTATATTCAATTACATTTAATCACAGTCAGCATCATGTGATGTGGAGGAGGAGGACGGTTGGACCGGTATGGGAGGGGTCCATCTGGGATCAGTGATGAGTACGTAGGAGCTCTCATCACCATGCAAGGCTTTCCTTACACAAGTGCTCCTCTCATATTTGATTGATATCTCAGTTAATTGCCAAGCTTTTAACAGCTTATTGTTGTCAATTAGCAATCATTTTAGATGACCTATGTGAACTAATGCTTGAAATCTATTTCATGGCAGTTGAAGCTTTACTACATGTGTGATTCAGTGGTGAATCTATGCAGGGAGGAGTACTTGCAGCATGTATTAGTGTCAAAGTGACAGTAGATTTCTGCTGTGCTGTGCCATTTTTAATCACCTACCATAGTGCACAGCTCTCTCTTTCTCTCTCTATTTCTGTTTCAGCGCCTCTTTCTCTCTCACTCAAATACAGATGCACCAACACACAAACACCTCTCTGCTGGGAAAGACACATATATGATTCTCCAGTTTCCTCCTTTGCACTTTCTCTCTGTCCACGCAGCCGTGTCAGGCTCTGTATCTGGCCAGCATCTGCCGTCTTCCACAGCCAGGACACTGCAGCAACAATCAGACAAAGCACTGCAGCTGCCAAAGCAGTTATCATTTAGAGAGCTGTATCAAAACCAGACTGCTATCATTTTTTACTGTTACCGTACAATCTGCTGCACAGTATTTGCCCCTCAAATTACAAAATCTGTAAACTGTAATGTAATTTTCTGTTGCTATCGGTGCAGTTTCCAGAAAGTTCTCCTACCATGCAGTGGATGAGTAGCTCAGTGTATTGTAGCATGTGCCACAATATGCTGGGATGAGTGCACAAAAGTGTGAAATTAGAAGAAACTTAACTTTCCACAATGTGGAAAATGTATCGCTTTAGGCTGTAGGCTACTGAACTTGAAAAAAATAACAGAATAATTCACTGTCTACACTATTCAGAACATATATGTGTCTTGGTCTGACCTACATTAACAGTACATTATTGGTAAAATGGAAATTGGATATGTTCTGCAGAGCTGACAGCGATAATACATAAACTTTAACATAGCTCTTGGAGGAAAGTTTGAAAGTGGATGCCAGTGTTATTAAATTTCTGAAGAATGCTTCTTGGAAAGTCAAAGTCCCTGCAGCCATAAGAAATAGCACGCTACAGACTTGGCCAAAAGGATAGGAGTGCAGATAGGGTGATAGAAGACGGGATGCGTTGCATCAGCAGATGAGTGTGTGACAATGGAGGCATTGGCAGAGAGAGGGAAAGAAAAAAGAGAGACAATTTTCCTGATGGAAGACTTCCCCCGTCTCCAAATCTGGTTAGAAAGCTCATTAAGCTCTCAGGCTCAAAGGCTGCTCTCTATCGCTCTCTGTGTTTGTGTGGCCGCTGTGTGGTCTGTCTGCTGTCGGTTGCAATCACAGTAACAAACCTGAAAACTACACTAAATGTGACATTGACTGAGCTAGAGTACTTATTGGATGGACAGGATATGAATTATGTAGCACCATATTATTTTCATAAAGAGTTTGTAAGATCGCTGAAGTGTTTTATATCACAAGATTTGTATAAGATTTAAGATTAGTTTTGGGATGTCTTTTCAAGCAGCCCAAGCACTTGGGCAGCGATCAAATGATAGATATAAACACTCAAAGAAAACAAATTCCAATCCAGTGACGGTAATCAGCATTAATGGACAAGTCCTAATATTGCTTCTCACTAAAATAAAGTGTAATAATTACACTTTATTTTAGTGAATCAGTTTATTCACTGTGTTTACTTACAGAGACAAGGTACATTAATGAACACTGTTAATGTTACATAGTGAGACAGAAGGTTTTCATTAGTTGTTTCTGGACAGATGTACAGTACAATATATAGACGTTTCATTAAACATAATTTTACTGTATAGGTATTATATTTATATTATATTTATTTAACAATGATATTTACAGAAATGTGTAGTCAGGTTTTACTCATCACTACATCATATCATGTAAATTCCAAAGATATTGCAAATAAGTACAGGACATTCTCATATGCATTGACTGTATACACAAACACACTCATTCATAGCATCCCCCCAGAGGCCTAGGAGGCCACAGTTTGTCTATGATTGGGAGCTCTGAGTGCTACTAATCTAGTCAAGGTGCCATTAGCACCCCAACCTGACAGCCATTATGAAGCTGCTCAGCTGGCTGCTAGCCACTGGAGTACACTTAAATGCCCTATATGTGGATGTCGGTCAGATTGTGATGCTTGTTTTAAATTGTTGTAAATAGTCATTGTTGCCAATAGACAACAATATATTACACTCTCCAGAAATGTCTTTTTTTTGAAGTAGAAGAAGAAGAACTGCAATGCCACTGAAACTTTTTACTGCATATGCAGCATTTTCTATAAATATTTAAAGTGAAAATAGAAAGTTTTAATACTTTTTAAAAGTGCACTGTGTAGAATTTAGTGGCATCTAGCAGAACAGACTTGGCAGAAATTGTATATAATATTCATAAGTATGTTTTAATTAGTGTATAATCACCTGAAAATAAGAATTGTTGCGTTTTTGTTACCTTAGAATGAGCCCTTCATACCTACACAGGGAGCGGGTCCTCTTCCATGGAGCCCGCCATGTTGTCCCGCCATGTTTTTACAGTAGCCCAGAACGGACAAACCAAACACTGGCATAAGAGAGGGCGTTTCGTGTTTCATGACCACCATAGGTTCTCCTACATGCTTGGAGGGGGAGGGAGAGGGGGAGGGGAGGGGTATTCAGGTGGTTGCAATCTGCAACCTCAATGCTAGATGTCACTAAATTCTACACACTGCACCTGTAAATCAATAGTTTTTTTGTAATTGCAGCATATGTTGTTGAAATTAGTCCACATTTGAGATAGTGAATCTCTAATTTTTGAATAAATGACAAGTTCACCTGTCCATAGCCATATTTTAAAACATATTTTAACATTTTTCTTGTTTTGTGTGTTTGTCTTTGCAGTACATGGGCTGCATTGAAGTGTTGAAGTCAATGCGCTCCCTGGACTTCAACACGCGGACCCAGGTGACTAGGTAAGCTGGTAAACAACTCACTTGATGGCAGTGAGTCAGAAGAATTTGACCTAAGATGTCAAATTGCTTTCAGTTGTGTGTCAGTTCTGGGCTGGTACATAGTGTAGAGTAGGAGTGGATATTTTAGATTTTCATGTTCACATTATCAGGAAGTCAGTGTGGTGTGAGACATATGTAAAGTATGTTCCTTTTGTCGTAATAAGCTTAAAAAATATAGTCACACCTGCAGCTAACATTTGGGGAATGTAGGAAAACTTTCTTGTTTTTTAATTGACAGCAACACAACTTTTCTAGTCATCTCACCAAAACCTGCTCAGTCAGTTCCTGTGGAAATGTAATGCCAATTCAAATATTTAAAAAATTAAATCAATACTAAAGTCACAAGGTGCACAATGGCAGCAATATGGTATGCGTTCTGTATGTCTGTGCCGTTGTTTTTTTTTGCCCTACACGTGATGTTATTGTTATAAAAGCATGGGAGAAGTGCACTCCTCCTCACTCTCTCTCCTCCACAATCGATCGGCAGTAATCTGAGCCCACCAAGGCTTAAGTGCAGGGGGGAGGAGGCAGCTGAGATGGAGTGATAGAGAGAGAGAGATCTATTATTGATGATGTTTGCTAATGACTATGGAAAGCTGCAGTGGTCCCCATGAATGCACCCTGCTGGATAATGTCTGCGGCTGTAGGGGGGGGGGGGGGGGGGGTGTTCTAAACAAAACATCAAATCAAAACATTAGCAAATGGAGACACCATACTGACTGTAGCACATAGCCTAACCCTGCATATGGCTCAGCTGCAGTATGACTGATTGTATGACATCAACTTAGTTACGATTGTTTTGGTGCACTGATGATGAACAGATTTTGTATTTGGACTGTTTTGCACTTTCCCTTAGTCAAATTCGCTTTTTCTATCCAGCAGCTTGGGTGAGGCAGTTTATCAATGTCTGCTTTAAAAAGCTTTTAAAAAAGATGTCCAATATTTTCAGTTTTTTGCTAACGACATGAGGCCTGGGTCTCTGGCTCCCTGGGGAACATGGCACTGCCCATCTGTCCCACAAGGCCAAAGATCAATGATTGATTGTCTCAGTCAATCTAGCTTCACAGGATATTTCAATGTGTGTGAATTATTGTAAACACAGCCTGGATGCAATTCAAAATCAGCAATTTAAAGTTAAAGCCTATGCATCTAGAACCGTCCTTTTGTGTTGTTTAGTTTACAGACTTGTTGAAAAGTTAATTTTGTCCTCGAAAACTACAACAAATCATTCAGTGGTTGTCAGAATTTCAAAAATGCACTTCAGCTCCTGGATGTTAAGAAGGTACCTCCTATCAACAGTACTCTCTGTGTCATAGTGTGAAACAGCAACATAAGTGATAACTAGGCCCAGCATTTTATGGCAGAAACTGCAGACAAAAACAATAACAACAGCCCATTTCCTCCTCCCTTTGCCCATCAGCATGAGTCATTCCAACTATTATGTTGTTTTTCAAAAATCCCTGAGAAGACCTTTACTCGAGATGGGGCCTGGGACGCTGCTTTTTAAATATTTACGAGTCACTCGATAGGGGCAACTGGGTTCTCGACTGCCGTCCCCACCGTCCCCTGGCAGTGAGAGCATGAGCTCCAGCCTCAAATTCACATTATGCCTTACTCCTGCCATCAGACACACAGGGGACAGATGCCTTAAACGCCCATTAGGCTGTCATTCCTGGGAGTTTTCACAACCGCACTGCAAAGCTGTATCATATCAGCAGAGAGAATTGCACTGAGAATAGTGATGCCTTGAAGCTGCAGAAGAAGATGTGGAATTGCACAAACCCTACTTTATTTTCCTCTTCCCTAATTTAAAAAGGAGTAAACAGGAACTTCATAAACAATCACTGGTGATGACTGTCATTGTTTTCTGCGTATGATCTTTAACATCAGCAGTAACCAAGGCCTGTTTAGAGCTTGTGAACAGTCCTGCTGGAAACCTTTTCTTGACCTTTACACTTTGACCTATAACCTTAGCCTAAGGGAGGGAACACAAAGCTTCTGTTCATGTTTAACCTCAGGTTTTTCCATTATTGTGATGCAGCAGTTTTGTGTAGCTCTGGACACCAGGCTTAACCTTTAAAACAGTTATACTTACAATACTTATTGTTGTTGCTGGGTTGTTAATATTTGGGTACACAGTCAACATTAATCCACATGAGTTTTAGATCATAAATGTTTCCTTGTTGCATCAGTGTCCCACTATGGTTTGACCTCTGACCTTTTTTCATTCCTGTAATTAGGGAAGCTATCAACAGGCTCTGTGACGCTGTGCCAGGCGGAAAGGGGGCTTGGAGGAAGAAGGTCAATAGTAAACTTATAATCCTACTTTGCATGTTTCATTGTTTCATTATCATATTTGCAAGTAATCTGTATAGAATTTATGACACAGAGCAGAGCAATAATTGTAAGAAACTTAAGACTGTGTAAGAGAGTCAGCTTGGTAGAAATAACTTGTTGTGTGATGCTTTGTGAATCTTTTTGATACGATAAAACATGACATCTGTTGCTCTAAGCAGGTTTAAGCAGGTTTTCTCTCATGACAAATACAGTATATGTATATGTAAAGTATAACTGTGGTTTAATTTTGTGACTGTAGTTCAGAATTTCAACTGTATCTTTGTCATGCAGGCCCTGAACAAAGCTCTCCAGTCCATCATGGGGAAGAGTAACCTGCGCTTCGCAGGAATGAGCATCGCAGTCAATATATCCATAGACGGCCTCTGTCTGCTCATCCCCACCACACGACAGGTATGATGCTAAAGTTGATCTGTAATCATTAGACTGATAGATCTTTCCAGTAGCCAAATGTCACTGTCCACTGCCAATATGAATGTTTCTTCTGTGACTACAACTAAATTAACAATTATATATTTGTGAAAAAAATATTATTTTGCCATATTTTTAGTTAACTTCTCCAAATGTAGCCAAATGTATCCAACACTTTCCTCAATAGATACCGTAGGTGTGGTTGGTCATGAGTTAATTGATGAAAGGAATCCATAAGTATGTGTTTTACTGAAGCATGTCAGTGCTCCATGATGTTTAGGACATTTCTACTCTCTCTAATGTCTGTGAAATTACTAAATCATTTTAATTATAGGTATGAAAATGGTTACATTTTACATTTAATGGGTTTAAGTCCAAAATTTATATTGGTCAAACTCTAATCTGTATTTCATTGAGGCATTTGACCCATTGTCCTCTGGTCCATTTATGTTGTCATATATCCAGTAATCAATAATAAAAATGAAAAAAGGGAATACTGGAAAACCACCTCTGTTTTATCCACTTATCTCTTTCAGGTGATAGCGCACCATCCCATGCAGTCCATCTCATTTGCCTCAGGGGGAGACACAGTGAGTGAAGTGTATTACTCCTTGCCCTCCTTTATGTTGTTGGAATGGACATCTTGGCTCTCTCCACGTATCTGACTGGATTGCATTTTACTGGTTTCCAATGTGACTGAAGAATCAATAACGGCTTTAATTTAGTTATACATATGTTTAATTTATCTGGTCTGATCAAATTTTCCTCCTGTCTGTTGCAGGACACGCCTGATTATGTTGCATATGTGGCCAAAGACCCAGTGAATCAGAGAGGTATGTACTGAAAAGCTTCTCTTTCAGGTTCACCACTTGTTTCATAACCACGCACATACAACAGCTTATTGTGTCTTAAACATGGATTTCTCAGACAGTGCTGCATTATAACTGCAATGATAGTTTAAATCACCTACAGTTCTTGGTATAAAATACAAATATTTTGAGCAAGATATCACCCCCGTTAAAAAGAAAAAAATCAACATTTAGTGTTTTGGGAAGAATATCTTAAAATAGAAGGATTAATACAAGGCCAGGAGCTTTGTCCTAAAAGTATGTAGAAGCTGGAAAAAACGTTTTTTATCTCACTAACTTTTTTTGTCTCTCTCAGCATGCCATATCCTGGAGTGTTCAGATGGTTTAGCCCAGAGTGTCATCAGTACTATCGGCCAAGCCTTCGAGCTGCAATTCAAACAGTACCTTCACAGTCCTCCTAAAACCATGGCGTCTATGGAGAGGTAACATCATGAATTACTGTATATAAACAGATGAAAAGTCATAAGATGATGATCATTTGTCATAATAAATCAAGGAAAGTTCACAAAAATGTTACTACAACCAAACAAGCTAAAACTGTAACAAGTATAAAAACTAATAATACTGCATTAATATACATTAAAGCATTACAATTGTACACCTGCAAACATTTGTTGACACTACAAGAAGTGAGAATTCACTTCAGAGGCTCTCGTGAATTCAGATGATATTTTAGGGAATAATTCTACCAGCTCTCTTTGGTTATCATACTCATTTTGACATTATAAATACTTTGACACTGTACTGTCCAGACATCCTACATAAAAGCACTTAGTCACATTTTCCACGACAAAAACCCGATCCTCTGTACAATTCTCGGATTTCTTTGTTATTCATTACAAGCAGACGTGATCATTTGTTCTTGTATTACCTCGAAATCCATTTTATAATATCGATCCTTACAGATCCTCTCACCCTATCGCCAAACCTCAGGTGTTTCAGTGATGCCACTGCAGGACACAGGAGGAACTCCAGACGGTCTTTCTGTTCTGGTTTCAAATGAACATCTTCCTGCTGCCAGCATAAGCAGCTCTGGTGATCTATATAAATCTCCAGCATATTTATATAGATCACTTTCGGATGTGGAGATGTCATCTGATCGGACATAATCCATTTGAGAACCTAGATCTCCTTGTCCTATCATTATTATTACTATTAATATCACATATAAATAATAATTATAAATATAAACATAATTGTCGTTTAGATTATAGAAGTAGTGTCTTTTTACTTTCCCCCTTAGATCTTAACATTCTGGTTGTGTGAACTTCTTAAGGTCTGTCAGGACAGAGGAGCCCATGTGGGGGGAGGATGAGGACTTCTCTGAGCACGATTACTACAACAGCATCCCAGGGAAGGAGCCTCCTGTTGGGGGAGTGGTGGACTCGCGGCTAAGGCCCAGTGGAGCCCTCCTTGGTCACATCCACACTCAGCCGCAGAGCAAGACAGCAGCGCAGGTGAATCTCCAGGAATGATTTTAGAAACAACATGAAGTTAAAATTGTATCTACAGAGTCACTGGATTCTGGTACGGAAGCTTTAGCTATGCAATTTTTTCCTCTTAGACTTAGTATTTCCTCCACTAATATGTATGCACAAATCATTTGCAATGTTTAACCCCCAACTTCACCTTCTAACTTTATTACAGACACAGTTAAGGCTACATCTGGTCATTATCAAGTGATGTGTGACTCAGACACAGGCGTATCTCCCTCATAAACTGGTGACTGATATGTTTTGCTGCTCCTTCCCAGTATTGTTTACATAGAATTAAACTGTAGGGGCATGAAAACATACTCCATAACTGTCCCCCTGATTTGCCTGCACCATAATTGCCAAAGACAAATATGATTACATAAAGAGTCTCGGCTCTTTTGTTACCTATTGCGTGAGAGAAATCACCGCTCTCTCTGCAGCTTGTTCAAAATATGGTGACATGCTGTAGCTAATGTTTCAAATAGAGTGCCTCAAAACTACATTATGTGGGGGCAAGAGATCAGGGAGTTGTTCATTCAGGTAGAGATACAAATGTATTTAGCCTGTGTTCTTCTAGTGTGTATGTGTGTTTGCAGATGGGCTCACTGGTTAGAAGGGAGCAAACATCTTACCCTCCTGGTCAGCTCTGCTATGAACTTCACTGGGACACAGAGACAAACAGCAACTCAGGTGAGACACCATGTGGCAGCACTTAGGTATAACATCTAGAAAAAAAATAAACTTGTAATCTTTTACACCAGTTTATAAAAGAGAAGATTTCTCGCAACAGTTGATATGAAATTTTATCATTTAAAAGAGAATAAACTGAAGGCTTTTGAATGGATTTTAAAGATGTGTAGGTGTGTCACTCTCTCTCTTTCTCAAAATGTTCGAGATTTTTCTGACTTATTGTGGTACAAGTTCAGTCAACAGTGCGCTTTGTGGCCTGGATGAGAGTTGTTACTTACATTCTAGCACAGACAGAAGCTCAGTGTTTGGACACTTCTCAGGATCGTCCTGATAGCATCAAGGTTCTTTGGATCTTTAATCGGGATGACCTTCCATGACTCGTGGTTCACATTGTCTGTCAGTTTCGATAGGAGGGAAGCTTAGGTTGTCCTCATAGTTTTCTGGATTGCATTCGCAGCCTATTTGTTTCCACAGATTTCCATAATGGCCTTCAATTCTGAAGTAATCCATTATTTTCTGACATTAACACAACCAATTAAGTTATTCAAAACCATGAAAGTTTGGTACGTTTTGTTGCAGAAGTTATCTGTATGACTCTTTACTGTTGATATTAAACATTGGATTTGCAATTGAAAAAGTTGAGTGAAGTTAGAATATACTGTAGATTACTGTACTGTAGAAGTTTCATTGTGTACAAGGTTATCTACAACCCTTTTAGCTCAATTGTTACAATCATATAAATCGTTGCAACCATACAGGTTAGTGCAGTACTTAAAACTAAATGCAGAAATAATTGTTAAAACAGCCCAATAATAAGTTAATGAAAATAACACATGATATAATGGTTAAGGATTAGACTTAACTGGGTCAAAAAGATTGTTTCCATTTGGAAAAATATCCAATAAACGCCAGCAGTTAACATTTTATATTTGATATTTATATTGTGAAAAGATTGTTTGGATTTTAATTATGACATTTACCATACACCTCTGGTTTAGTTTATACTGAAACTGGCTTGATTATTGAAACTTATTTGTGGAAATAATTTGTATACATACTGTAGTTGTATGCTGTAGCACTGTAGCTGACAAAACTCAATGCTGCCAATTGGGTTTTCTACCACTAGAGGGGGCCATATAATAAGGCACATAAAAAATGTATCACAAAGATATACACATACGTGACTGCACACCTACACGAGCAGCTAGAATTCAGTAGCATTTTTAGAGCACCTGTCTTTTTCAGGTCTGACATCAGATGGTTACCTGTGTGCTGATGGCCAGCCACCAAGAGACTATGAGGAGCATCAGTATGTCAACACCCAAAGTTTGGAAAACCTGGATTCACTGGCACAGGGGCCTGATGGACACAGAGGGTCCAGGGCACCCGACAGTCCCAAGAAGGACCTCTTTGACATGAGTAAGTCCTTAGATTCGGCATGATGTATTCTGATCATGGATGATGTGGAGATGAACTTGTGTTTTTTATTTGAAAAATACTGTAGTGCTCTCATTTTTAATTGGTGAAATAGAGGTGTCTTTAAGGTCCAATGATTGAAGAACTTCAGCAAGAACTTCTTTGTTTGAATATCTGACCTTCAATACCTAGAAAGTATGCAACATGACATCTGATAACAGCATACAGCTTGCTTATAGTTATCTGATCAGTTAGCCTGTGTGTGTTAATTTTATACCAAAGGAACAAGACAGGAAAAACATCTAAGGCCCAACTTTATACAGAAAAAGCATTCATTTGCTGCTACATGTGAGTTTGTTTCACTCTATTATCACTTTCTGTGGGCAGAGAAGGGTCCTTACCCAACTTCAGACATTAATTTCAGCAGATATGGGAATCTATAGGGTCAGGGATGCTCCTTTGCATTGTAATTTAACTTACTGATTATGTGGATATGATAAGACTTTTTATAAAGCTCATTGTTCCCCATGTAATGATTACTAACCTTTACTGTTTGATGCTCTATGAGCCCTACATGAGTGCTTTAGATTTCACCATTTTTTACTCACGGACTGCTTCATGGTCCCCAACAGGGCCCTTTGAGGATGCCTTGAAGCTCCACGAGGCCAGTAGCGGAGCTGCAGCTGGAGGTTGCAGGGCTCAGGCTGGAGGTGGAGGTGTGCAAGTCCTGGAAGACCAGTGGCCCAGCCCTCCACGCCGCCGAGCCCCTGTGGCCCCAAATGAGGAGCAGCTTCGCAGGGAGACCTGGTACCACAGCCGCATGAGCCGACGAGATGCAGAGAAACTCCTGGTCCGAGATGGAGATTTCCTCGTCCGGGAGAGCACGACCAACCCAGGACAGTATGTGCTAACTGGCATGCACTGTGGCCTGCCTAAACACCTACTGCTAGTGGACCCCGAGGGAGTGGTGAGTCTGGCAGCAAGCCACAATAGTTTCCCAAAAATATGTTTACCGCCCATCAACTATACTGATCCTACTTAATTCATGACTTTTGAAAAGTTTTTTAGCTGCACTGTTTCTCATTGCAGATTTGTTAATTTGACTATTGTCTGATTCATTCGATGTATTGGTCTGCATTAAAAAGAACACTTTACATTGATCACAGTGACTGTCATTCAGTACTGTATGGCAAACACAATCACTTACACTCCATCTCTTGCTCTCCTCTATAAAGGTCCGGACCAAAGACATGTTATTTGAGAGCATAAGTCACCTTATCTCATATCACCTGAAGAATGAGCTGCCTATTGTTGCAGCAGAGAGTGAGCTCCACCTCAAACAGGTGGTCAGGAGGAAACAGTGAGCCATCTGGACCTGCATGGGACGGTAAGCATCTAATGTATGTGAAACTTTGTGAAAATAATTTGTGATGATTAAGATGGAATTGGGGATTAAAGACAAATATTCATATTTATGAAGATTCTCATTAAAACCTTGCATATTTTCAATAAATCTTAGCTGGGTGTTGTTCACCTGAGCAATACATTCCTGCATTCAATAATGCAGACAGATTATCTATTGTCAGACATTTGACAGTTGTATCTATGAGGCTACACAATAGCTGTCTTGACCTTTAGCCTGTGTCTAAAACAATGTCATCCTTCTTTCTCTCCCATATTCCAGCGCTGAATTATTCTGTGCCCATGGAAACCACAGAAAAAAACTGTATTTGGAAATCATTCATTCATCATCTAGGATGGATACTTGTCTGCAACAAAGGATATCACTGATATTTTCTTTTCACAGACAAGTCTACCAAGGAGAGTGAGACATCTCCTTGTACTTTGCTGCCTTTTGGCTAGCAGGATCAACCAAACTGTCATAAACTCAGCATGCAGCTATGAAACTAACAAACCAACCGGAATCCACAGCTTGACTTATCCCAGAGCTGGAAAATTGTCCACCAAAAAAGCAGAAATTAAAGAGAGGACTGTTTTGAGAGGACCCGACTTCAATAAATCTCAGAGAGATTTGATGCACAGTGACGAAATGTCCTACAATGCCTGTCATGTGCTTCCAGTCTACCCGGCCTTGCCTGACCAGTCAGTCACACAGAGCTGCTCCTGTGTCGTTCACTGAACATATAATGCACATTGCCAGAACAAAACTGTCACTGATTATCAGGTGCAGACACAGTATAACATATAAGAGGTGTCAGGTTCCATATTCAGTGGTTTATTACAGTAAAAATGCAAGAAGTGACATTACTGTGACAGCTGAAGAAATGTACGTTTCATTGGGATGTAAAGACTGTTACATGTTCACAGGTCTGCAGTACCTGACTCTGTGATGGCACAATGGATACACACTAAGCATGATTCAGTGCTGGATTTATAAGATGCAACCTAAACTACAAATCCACTATTTTTATTTCTCCATAATAACCAAAGCACCAAAATCCCACTTTTGTTATATGATGCTTTATAAAGTTGTGTTGAAAACATAGACCTATTATTAAACATAATTACTTGCTGGGTATAACCTTTCCCATTCTCTACAATGCAGTCATACTATATCTACATGTAGACAGCCATGTGTACACACAGACTATTGTCTTAAAAGTGGAAATTTTCATCACATTTACCAAAAAATATCAGTGTTGTGTTTGTTAGGGGCAACATACTGTATGTGTTGTATAAACCTGTGGACATTATTGCTCAGACTCAAATGAATACTACATCATGGGTTAAAAACAACCACTCTGCATACAAACTCAGTATATCCATGCCTGTATTTTCCCCAGCCCATCCAACTTCAGTGCCTTAGTAACTACAGATACAGGCATTTGTGTCAGAGTGTATATAATGTGCATTTATGTATGCTCCTATTGCAAAAGATGAGTTTTCTTGCAATGCCAATGAATGACTGAACAAAAAATCAGGATGATTAAGCTCTTATACTTGTGAACAGTAATGTAAGCTGCTCTTGTTTTGGGGTGAATAATGTTTAACACTGTCATATTATGTCATGATTGTCATTGTCTGTATGAGTGTTTAGTCCCTTCACTCCATAGAGAGCACTTCTCTGCAGTGATTGATTCGAAAAACCAGGGATTTGGACAGCAAATTAAATCCTTTATTTGTCCCGGCTCAGGGAAATACATCACTTTATCGATTGTCCTATCCCACGTCTGTCTTTACATGTCAGTTATCCTGTCTTATTTCTGCTCCTTGGTTGAACTGACAATAAGTTTGCCATTCAATTTTATCCAGTCTAATACTTTTAAATCTTAGCAACATATCTTTAATCAGGCCCTCCGCTGTTCTTAGCTGCAGCCTCACGAATGCACAGAGAGATGAGGTGAGCTTCAAGGCTTCTGGTGAGGGACAAACGATTAATACCTTTTTCAGACCTCCCCTCTTTGCTTTCTCAGGAATTTCTTGAATCTTTTCTTCTTAAATTAACCTTATATGCTTTTTCTCAATAAAATTAACTGAAACATTCATACAATTCATGGAGTATTTTGTCTAGTTTGAGAGTCTTTGTATGTGCCAGCTTAAGTAGCAGCTCCGCCGTGAGCCCAGCTGCCTAACTTTCCATGCACTCATGCTACAGCCAAATTAAGACTTCAGATTTCCATCACCCAAAATAGATGTGAAGGACAGTGTAGAAGTTGTATTTGTGCATGAAGCGAGTTACAAAGAACAGGATCAACAGCAGAGCAATTTGTTTTTCATTTTTATTATAACAATATTATATAAAATCAGTAGGCTCATCACACAATCAATGTACCTGATTCTATCTTCTAAATAACTGCTCTGTATCTACATTCACTTTCTGCTACCATAAAACCCTGACAAATAGGTTGCTGTCATTGAACTATAAAGGCACTCCACAGTTTGATTTTTTCACTGCTTGGTTATCAGTCAAGCCTTAAGGCTGCAGTTTAGTTAACTGTATTGTATGCATGCAGCTATGTCTGACCACAGATCAGTTGCATTTGGCTTTCTAGAGGAGGTCTCTGTGGTACTGGTTCCACAGGTTGCTGTGCTGGAGCTGCTTTATGCTGACCTGTGGAGAGACTGGAGATGGAGAGAGACTTGCAGATGCTGTAAGGTTCAGTGTCCCTGCTGTGTCATCCTCAGGATCTGGAGTAGCAAACCCTGCACTTCTTCATCCATTTGGCCCTGTTGGGCAACAGACACCAATGTCAGAAAATGAAAGTTTCACATTGTAATCTAGTTGAACACAGTCAGAGCCCTCATAAGAGGCTCTCTACAGGTTTACTGCCCTTAGCAAAACAGCAGGCTGACTGATTTGTAGGTTTGGCCAATCAAAACAGAACAACAAGCCTTCAGCAGCACCCATGTTTTTAGAAAAACTCCCATCTTTGACCTCCATCAGTAGGGAGCAAAACAAGGAGGAGTCCGCCACACATCTGTCACCCCCTGATGGAAGAGACCACTTGGTCACCAGAACACTAACTAACATAAACACTAACTAACACTACCGTTGTAAAAAGATGCTATCTCAATATGGCTAGCAATCAGCCAGCCACTCATCATGCTGACTAAGAGGAAGCGGAGGCTAATTGCTTTTGCTGATTATACGATTAGATTGTTTAGATCAACCGCAAATTGATGGTGACACTATAGACCTCTTTCAAAATGTAAAAACACAGACCCAGGGGAGCTTATGTGCCCATGTGCACTCTAGCTAAGCTGGCACCAGACATCTTTAAATAAATTAAATACATTTGTCAAGCAGAAATCTATCGGAGAAATTGTCTTTCATTCTGAATATCAAGCAACACTGTGCCCCAAGTAAGGACTGTGACAGCCCACACAACTGAAACAGAATCCTCTGACCTGTCTGGCACACTGGTGAATGCCAGATGTACCCCGAACAGTGGACAGCCTACCCCATACCCAACCCTGCCCCACATTAATAACAGGATTGAAAGGTTCGAACACAAAGCTTGTAAATATTTTAACATATGTACCTTGTAATGACAACCTCTACACGCCAGGGAGTAGCCAACGGTTTTCTTAAAGGTGAACTACACCCACACGATCTCTCATTACAACCAATGTGTCAAAAGGAAATGACTACTAAATGTGACTTAAGTGAGGGAACAAGACAGTGGATTGAGACCCTTTTCCCTGTATCTCTTCTGAAATTTAATCCACTTTGTCTGGTAAGCAGAGATGGTTGACAGAGCCTGCCTGCTCTTTACTGTCTGTACCACAGATGGGGACCGACCTATATTCAGCTATCGCTATGAGGAGGCTGTAGGGATGATTGTGAAAGAACAGCAAACAGACACACAGTATATTTGCTCAAGTGCCCACATATTCAGACATGCACACATGGAAATACTGAATGGAACATTGCTTAACAAAAGTTTTAGTCTAAGTAATTTGTGCTCTGGCATGCTTGTGTCCAGCCCTTTTTTGACTGTCAATGTACCTTCAACTGACCTGTACGGCTGACAGTAAATGGGAACGATATACAGTCACCACCTGTTTGTGCTTTCTCTCCCAATCCTGAAAAAGGGTCACAAAAAATGTTATTGTCATGTGAAGATCGTAGATAATCGTGATAACCTATGCTGATATAGAAGATTCAAAATCATATTTTTCTCACACTAGTCTAAATTCTCTTCCCACCTGGAGCTGCTGGGTGAGTATGCTAATCCTGTTCTGCAGTGCCATCTGCTGCCCAGGGTTACCATGATGGGTGGATGAGGAAGAGGAGGAGGAGGTGATGCCAAGAGGAGGTGACAGAGCTCCCAGCGCCTCCTTTAGCCGGAACACCTCCTTGGATAGCTCTGTTATCTGTGCAAAGACAGAGACTTGAGTTTGGTCACTTCATTGTCACCTCACAGGTGCTTCAACAGCAGTTGTCTGAACTAGCCTTGCAATCTCTTACCTTGCGGTCCTTCTCCTTGACCAGGCCTTGAGATTCCTGGATGTCTTTGTGGAGCTCCTGGATGTGGCTGGATTGGGACTGTAACTGTGCTAGCTGCTGCTGCACTGTGGCCAGCTGGGACTCTGCAACTTGCCGCTCACTCTTGTTAAAGAGAGCCTCCCTCTGCACCTGGAACACCTAGACCAATAGAACCACCAGCGGCACCGTGTCACTATAGCAATGGTGTCTACGTTCAGTCATGTCTCACAGCCTGATGCTTCTGGCTTATATTGAAGTGTAGACTGAGCCACAAGTAATGACATAGGTGTAAAGTTTGATATTTTCTATAAATGGGCAGTATAGTTGCGGAGGTAATTAATATGGACAGTTTCGTAGAGATGGAAATATACACTTGCAGGAAAAAAACAAAGCTCTTAATCTGTTTTAGATTAAGTGGGTACCTACTTGAATGTGTACTTGTCAAACACCAGCCTCTACTACATGACATCATGGAAATTAACTGAAGTTTTATGTGTTTAGTGGATGAAAATACCATCTAACCTTCCATTCTTTCTGTTTTTTATTACATTTTCTCAGCAAAATTTAAAATACATCATCTTCAGAATCGTTATTCCCACAACCACTGCTGTAGTTGAGTTTTTGCTCATGGGAATTTCCAGTTTCCCTTGGAAATAGTTTTCTTTTTGATCTTCATACACCCACGCTGCAGTGCAAATAAATGCACTCATGCACATTTGCCTTTGGTGCCATGTTCAACAGTGTTTTGTGTTACAGGAAAGTACAACTTTGTAAGTATATTGTGTCATTACCAAGTAAAACGTACATGATAGTGTGTGTGTGTAAGCGCCTAGCAGCATTACATTCTTATGGTTGGATGTGTGCCAACAACGTTTTTGTGATAAAAATGTTCTCCACTTTTAGCAAGACTCATTTCATGAGGTACACAGAAGCCCATTATGAGATATTGTCTGTCTATGGAGGGACTTTGCTTTCCTCAATGCCACTACACAGATGGAAGGATAATGGCAAATGGATCATCCTAAGGAGCCTATAATGCACATACAACACTACTCCAGTGCATCAGTAAGCACGTATACAGAGAGATGAATGAAGCAGATCGAGGTACTGAATAGAGAAAGTAATACACATATGAATAATGTAGGTACAGGAAAGAGGCCTTCATGGAACACAGCTCTCTTTGAGGCAGACACAATAACATCTGTGACCTAAGATGGCATTAGGAGAGATTGGAGAAGGCAGACAATATTACAACACATGCATGCATGCGTGCGTACACACACACACACCTCAGTGCAGGTCTTCTCATGTTTGCGGGTGAGATCGTTGAAGCGGGCCGTGATAGCGTTGATCTCAGCCTGCATAGAGAGACGCAGGCCCTCGTGGTCCTCCTTGGAGATCAGACCCTGTTCTGCCGCCTTCTGGGACTTCAGCTCTCTCAGGTCCATCTCTTTCTCACTCAGAGCCTCCTGAGCTGCTGCTGCACTGCTCTCGCTGGCCTGCAGGGAGCGTTGGAGCTCTGCCTACAAGGTGGGAAGCAAGGGGATTACTTTCTGTCCCATAACAAAAGAAAATATGTCAGCAAAATGTACTCTTAAATGAAATGTTTTTAGTTATTTTAACAAATTCGCTCTATTTACTATTGTTTATGTTATGATTTATTTATCAATGTATTTCCCTGTATCTACCTTTCTTAACACAAATATAAAGAATCCCCCATATTTTTATGGAATCTAAATAAAGTAAGAACAATCAACCGTATACTCACCTGTTAATCTAAAGTAGACAATGCACAGGAATGCATAGGAACATTGGTTACTTCATATAATTATAATGTGCTTCCTTACAAAAGCAAGAGGCATGTAGAGCATGAGAAATTACCTAAAATGAAGTAGAGGCAACATTAAACATTGTTGTAATGTTGCAGTAACAAATCAGCCCCTCTCCTCTGTACAAATGCCTGATTTTCCCCCACCTTTTTTGAATTTTCAAAAATCTTCTGCCTCAACTACTTCTTTTGGTCATTCTTATAATTTCCCAGCTGACCTTGATTTTCTCATGCTCCTCTTTAGGTATGGCGTCCTGCATGGCCTGCAGTTTGGCCTCTACTCTGGCAGCCTGCTCCTCAGCCTGACCCCGAAGGCTCTTCTCCTCCTGCAGCTCCTGCAGTGTCTGAGCTAGCTGTTCTGACACTGCAGACAGTGCTTCCTTGTGTTTTGAAAGCGGCACCACATCTTTCAGCTGCAGGGCATCCTGTGCCCGGCCCTCCCGCTCGGCACACAAGCAGTCCAGAGCTTGGGCTGCTTCCTGTCTCGCCACCTCCAGTTCTTCTCTCACTGCTGCCAGGGTGCGCCTGGAGTGCTCTGATTGGACAGAAGCATAATCATTAACAGAACTGACCAAACAAAATAAGTATTTGGATTACTGTAATTAGAAAAAAAAATACACTTCACACCTGATATGACTGAAGGCTCTGAGCTCTCTGAGTGTTCCTCTTCTTCTTCCTCCTCCTCATCCTCACCGTGTGGAGGAGGCCTGAGTCTCTCCAGCTCTAAGAGAGAGTCGTTGAGTCTTCTAGCCACATCTGCCCTCTCCCTGGCCAGCTGCTCACACTGGAGACCTAGAGTCACCTGCACCTCCTCCAACTCCGACCGGGGCACACACTTCCTCAGCTCCCCCTCGAGCTCCGTCACACGCTCCTGAAGGCGATGTACCTGCCCTAAATCTCCTGCTGCTCCTCCCCCTTTCCCAGATGTCCTGCTCTCTGCCAGGGCTGCCTCCAACTCAGCCACTTTATCACGGAGGCTCTTCACTGTTTCTGTCTCTTCCCCTTCGCTGTCTTTCTCCTCTTCTTCTTTCACTGACTCTTTCTTGGCCAGAGCAGCTTGGGGGTCCTTTTCTTTCTCCTTCAGCTGTTTGATTGTGTCACTGTCCAGGCTGCTCTGACCACCTGCCTCGCCCTGTCTCTTAGCAAGCTCCTCCTCTAACTCCCTCACCCTCGCTCTCAGCTGCTGTGTCTCCTGGCTCGGACCCTCATTTGCAGACCCTCCTCCTGTCACAGCACCTGTCATGGCAGTATCCCCTTCATCGCACTCCACAGAAAGCACCCCAACACGCATCTGCTCCTTCAGCTCCTCCAGCTCAGATTGGGAGGTGGCCAACTGCTCCTCTAGCCCACGCAGCTTCTCCTTCATCGCCTCCATACTCTCTGCATCCACACCTCCTTCCTGAGACTCCTCTTCACCACTGCAGAACAAGACAAGGATTATCAATCTTGACAAAGAAATGTCTCAATCGTCAAATCAGCTGCACCTTATGAAACATGGCTAAAATCATGTAGCCCTGCAACTCATTATTTCCAATATTAATTAATCTGCAGATATTTTTTGATTAATTAATTATCATTTAGACTATTAGATGTTAGAATGTAAAAAAAAGCAGTCAAAAACCCAAAGATTTTCAATCTACAATCATATAGAACAGCGTTCTATATGATTCTCCCATTGGAGAAGGTAAAAACTGAGAAAGTTTGTAATTTTCCTGATAAATGACTGAAATGGGCAAATGATTATCAAAATAGTGCACAAATTATTTTCTCTCTATTGACCAATCAACAAATCAATTAGTCAACTAATTGTTTCAGTATTACATCATACAGTGTATGACACATTAACACTATCATTGAAGCATACAACTGCTGAGGTTTGGGAACTGATACTTGCAAAGGTGTGCACATCTAACAATAAAGGCCTGATTCAATATGGGAGGATTCATGTGAATGTGAACTGATATGGTTACTTCAGTTTGCTAGTGGTCAATCAGCTTGTATGATATGAATCAATCTTACCGCTCTTCCGCCACACTGGAGGCCTCATCTGAAGCCTGGGCCTGAGAGAAGCGCTCCTGAAGGGCTTCAAACTCCTTCCTAATGGTTTCATACTGAGCTATGGGGACAAAGTCTGGGCTGGAGCTCTGCATGTCTGTGTCATCCTTCTCAAACATCTCCAGCATCTATAAACCACACAGTGAAATATACAGTAGCTTGTGGAGGTTAACAGCTTTCAATGACTTGCACTGTTTTTCCATCAACATTAAAGCTACGTGAGCTAAAAGATGCTCAGAATTTACATATACTGTATCAATAAACAAAATATTTTTGGTAACAGAAAGAGTATTACTGCTAAGAACCATCATTACTTTTTTACAATTTAGTATTGCACTTCCATATAGCTGTGGGACAGATTTAAAAGACATTGCAAAATGAATGCAGAAAAGACTGAGATATTCTTTCTTTTAATCCCTATGTGTCAAGCTTCAAAAAACACTGGATCCTACTTTTCCCATAATGCTAATTAATAGCATCTTTACATCAGACTCTTCCTGCCTGGCAAATTCCCAAACCTTTCAAACCTCATGCCTCCAGTGTGTAACACAGGCTTTCTGTTATAAATCTGTAGTCTCAAAACCCAAGCCAAGATAACCCTCGCAATATCATCAGGGGTTATTTTCTCCTACTTGACAGAGGTCCCTGCAGAATCATAGAGGACAATGTAGAACTGTATTCACAGCCTAAATAGTACTCTCAATGACTAGGAAACTTGATTCTTTAAGTGTAAAACTGGTGGAACTTCCCTTTAATGAACTTACATCACTATGAGTTATGGACTCCTCCCCTGCCTGTCACCATTTAAATCACATTGTGAGGTTGTGTCTCTAGTTTTCTTCCCTTCTAACTGTCTTCCACAGACTCCATCTCACTCTACTTCCATTCCCACTTCAACATCTGGCTCTTTTTAGCCATGCTAGCAGCATGATTCGAGGGATGGTAATGTCTGTCGGTTCACCACTTTGGTCCAGACTGAAATATCTTAACACTCGTGGTTTGCCATGAAATATGGTACAGATATCAACGTTGCCCAGAGGATGAATCCACTGACTGTGATGATCCCTGACTCTTCCTCTAACACCTTCCTTGGATCAAAATACTGTCCAATACTTTGTTTTAACAGACTAAATTAAAATGTTCAACATGGTAAACACTATACCTGCTAAAAAACAACATGGTAACATTTCCATTGTGAGCATGTTAGTATGCCAAAGTTAGCATTTAGCTCAAAGCCTATGTGCCTAAAGTACAGCCTCACAGCTACCAGCATGGCTGTATAGTCTTGTTTACAGCAGGGATGATCAGAACTTCTTGGCCTAGATCGCTGCTCTTCATACTTCTAGTGGTGATTGAAAAACCACAGAATCACAGGATACTTAAAACTGACATCAGAGCTAAAAAGATCTGCTTACTTTCAACCAGCATGACCCAGTTAGTGAAGAATGTCCACAAAATGCCCCCATGTCTGATGCTGCTTTGTTCTATTTATACCTTGTCATACACAACTGCCTCAGTGCATTAGTGCACCAGAGTCTGGCGTCATAAACTTTAAGTGGTCATGGCTAATGCTTGAGTCAGGGACACTCAGCTACTCTTCAAATAGCATCTTTGTCTTACCAACTGGGAACCATTTAATAATCACGTCACCATCAATTTATACTCTTTAAAGAGGCCTCGTAGTGTGTGTGCGTGTCTGTGCGCAAGTGAGTATGTGTGATTATGTTTGTGTGCTTTTATGCAGGACATGTTGGGTGAATGAGTATCTTTTCTGTCTTTTTCTCTCAAGTTCATGTTAGTGTGTACTATGCCTAACCTTACCTGCACTTTGAGAACAAGTTCAGAGTTCTGTGAGGTAAGTTCCTCTATTTGTTTGCGCAGCTCTGCCACAGTTCCTACATCTGAAGGGGCGGGCGAAGGGCTGGATGTGTCTACTTCCCCTTGAGAAGTGGCCTCATCCTGAACAGGGGAGGCTCTGGAGCGCTTAGAGAGCAGCTTCTCTAGGGGGAAAGTTCAAAAAAACCACAACAAAAATCAATCAGTGTATTTCCTGACATTATAGACACATATAAAAACTTTTGTAGCAGTAATGCCCATGTGGTATAACAGTGACACATGCATGAAATAACATGCATGCTCTGTAGAGTATGCTATTGCAAGTACATGTTCACACAGATTGCATACCTGGGAAGTCCAACATTTCATCCATGTCCTCAGAGTCACTAGCCCCAATACCATGGAGTCCCTTCATCTCCTCAAGAAGCCTGTCCCTCTCTGCCTCTGCCTGCTCTAGACGCTGCTTTAGTTGTGATAACTAGAGTGCAAAAACATACACACACACTGTATTGTCTCTGATATAAATGCACACCGAGAGCTCTAATGACTAGTTACAGGTTTGAATAAAACATGAAACATTTTGCAGAGACATGAATAAGAAGGGGAATATGCATTGCCTGCAGTGCAGTACCTCTTCCATGGCAGAGAGGGCGGTCTGTTGTTGCTGCTCCAAGGTTTTAATCTTCTGGAGCAGGCGGCCTCTCTCCAGACGCAGCCGCCGGATCTCCTCAAACACCTCCTCATCTTCCGCCTTACACAGACAACCATAAAAAATATGACAATGAAATAGAATCTGCCAGCTAAATAAATATATTATATGAAGCAGCAAAACAAAAATAAAGTCTAAAAAGGAACAAAGACTTACGCCGCTAACCTGGGCTGATTGCTGTGAATCTGGAGGCTGAGGAGAAGGAGAGGGAGACTGGGACTGGGGCTCAGGGGACTGGGGAGGGGGAGCAGAACTCCGGGGCTGTGGAGAGGGTGGCAAACCCTGGATGATGGTGATGGGATAACAGAATGAAATGAATCTTTATTAGTCATTACAGAGATTATTCTGTTCAGTTAATCTCTTGAGAAGCAATTATCTATTACAGAGATATTACCAAAGGAATGATTGTAAAATAAGCATACATCTTGACACCCTTTAATCTTGTTTTCTATCACATACTGTAGAGCCACATAGATTCATTGTTCCAAAACTAGGAGCCCCAAGATAAATATTTTACTTTTTGCCTAATTGTACCTCTTCTCCTTCTTCTAAAATTATTGAAATTAAACAATCTAATAAGGAAAATAACTCTTCACAATGCAGACATAAGCAACATGTGATAAGAGGCAGACACTGAAGTAGTAATTGACATTGGTTCTTTTTATATATATATACATGAATTTATATATTGTAAAGCTTTACATCAAATGAAATGTTTCTCACAGTACCTGGAGAGGAGAGCGTGGAGGTGGAGGAGCTTTCCGTTTGCGGGGGGTAGTCCCCCCTTGCACCAACGAGGCGCCTGAGGGGACTTGGGGGGGCTGCGTGGGGGAGGGAGGGGGGTCACAGACATGCAGAGGTCAAGCTCAACTTAAATGGGAAAGTGGAGGAAACTAAGATAAGACACAGGGGTCAGCAACAAAGGGGAACGAAAGCCAACAAAAAGAAAGCAGCACACAAAAACAATGACCTCATATTGGAAAACATGCACAATATGATCGGCCAGAGCGGGCCATGATCTCATTGATGGAGGGAGTGATGTAACACGCAACTGTGCAACATTACCTCCTCGCCTGCACCCTCCGAGACTGCGTGCGCAAAGGGAAAAAAGACAAAACTTTAACATCTACAGCAAGAGGTCCGTGCGAAGCATATACACACGTATATGCACGCTCACTTCCTCTCACATTTTTAACATGTAGTTTAATTTGTGCCATTCATATATGTCGTAGGAAATCCACCATACTCTCCAATTATAGAACAAAAACTAACGCGGTCAGGCATTATGTGCACACCATCTCTCCTTCATCTCTTTTTCTTACCAGCCACACATCTGTTTTTCATATATCATCAAAGTCTTTGTTATGAGATAAAAGTGGAGCAAGCCTCTATTCTCTTTTTTTTTAAACCTCCACTTTATAATCACACCCAGCTGTCCTCCTGATCCACTTCCTTCTATTACAGTAACTTCCTGGGGGAGCAGCAAAACATCTAGAGCAGAACAGCCACAAACAGAAGCCAAACACCGGGTCTGATGCTGTCATGAGCTGTTTCGTTCATTCCACTCAATTTAACAAAACTAACTAGGATTGATTTATAATGATTCGATCATTGAAAGAATGAATCGTCAAGAGAGCTGCACTCTGGTTGGGAAGGCCTTGTGAGATCTTCATACTGTACCTGGAGGTGCTCCATCCTGCAACATCTGCATGATACGTTGGTTGCTTGTGCTTGCGGCGTAATCAGTGGCTTTGTGTCCAAGGGTGTCCTCCAGTTGTGTGTTGGCTCCGCCTCTCAACAGAGCCTCTACTGTCTCAACACTGTCACTCTCACAGGCCAACATCAATGCGGACCTATAATTTCAGACACAACATCACAGTACAACAGGAAAATCAATTACACTGAGCAAACTAATGATACAATCACAAGTCATCAAAACCAAATTGTACTGTAGAGTTTCACAGTGGTACTTATTTGGCCTCTTAAACCCTACTGCCATTGTTAGCCAGTCAGTCATTACTAACTTACACTAAAACCCATAGAACTTAATTTCTACTTATAGTCAAAGATTCTGAAGATATGAAACAGGCTGTGGTTTAGGATGAACTGCATCAAAATCTGTGTAAAATTTGGTGCATATCATCAAAAATGAATGATGCAGCCAGAAGAGATTATGTCTTACACCTTGTTAATGTTAAGCAGGCAATAATTCTCTAATGGTCTTCTCTAAGAAGTTATCCAAAGCCAAACTGAAAGCTGTTGCTCCCTGCTGGAGGACTTGACCTACATCCCCCCAAATCCGTATCAGATACTGGAGACTTCCTACATGAATCCTTCCTCTATTCTGACTGAGACAACCCCACCACTGTGACAATAATCCTGTTTATTTATTTTTTTGGTTTGGTTCTAGAGGCTGCATCATGCCACAGTCTGCCTCAGCAGGCCTCCCACTGTCCTGACACTGTATGTCACTCCATCTGTCAAGGTTTCAGCAGCTGCTACACTGAGACGCTGCCAGAGGACGCAGAGGAAGAGTCAAGCACCTTCCCTGGTTGTCTTGTATGTTTGCGTTGGCACCTCGACCCAACAGAAAGACACACAGCTTCACTCTGCTCATCTGGGCTGCCAGGATGAGCGTGGTGGCCCCGTCCTGACAGAGAAACACACATGATCATCCAAACATCATGGAGCAATAACACAACTCTCTATCAGTGTTGGACAATGTAATTGACACGAGCAAGAGCAAATGACAATCACTAATAATCTTTAATCTATTTATCTCACATTAACAAAAATATCTGATCAAATTTCAGATAATTAAACCTACCGCATCCTGGACATCTAGACTGGCTTTAAAGTCCCACAGGGTCTCAGTGCAGGATAAGCAGCCACTGATCGCTGCAGAAAATGATCAAAATCATTGTTTAACATTTACTGTACTTACATCATTAAATGCGATTGAATCATTAAGCACTATTTTATTTAGTTTGAACATAAGATAAAAGACTTGGTAAGTTGATCTTCATTCTTAAATGTTCCTAAACAACTGATTACTTTTAATGCTTAAGGAATCTGTTTTATGCCACTAATATGTAACCACAATGACTTCATATTGTAGTGCTGTAACTTTTACCTGCATGATGGAGTGGTGTCCTACCAATGCTGTCGGTGCAATCTACTGCTAATCTCTCCTGTCAATGAAAATAGCAGAAAAAGATGGACCATTTGTAATTAGTACAGTTTAAAATTCATGTCCTTATTCCATTCATAATTTAAGGTATTCATTCATTAATCTAACTATGTTATCACTCTGTGTTTTACCTGTAAGAGTCTCTTTAAACACTCTGACTGACCATTTTTGGCTGCAAGGTGAAGGGCACTCAAGCCTGCAGTCAGTCAGTTAGAAACAGACATTTGTAAAGAGTCAATGACACATGTGATTCAGCAACCTTGACTCATGAAATAAAACTTGTATTTGTTGATAAAATACCGTACCAGCACCATCAGTGATGTTGAGGTCTGCTCCGTGAGAGATTATGACCTCCAGACAGTCAAGCCTCCCTCGAGAGGCACACAGATGGAACCTGCCATGTGGACAATATTGTACATTAGCATGCATTATACACACTCAAGTCATAAGTATTCATTACTAAATGATTAGTATCCTTGCTTTCTAACATTGTATATGTTGTATATCACACAAACGATTCAAGATGAGAAATGCTAAAAGTTTCCATTTAAATTCTTGACTGCAAATTCTACTCATCCGTTTCATTTTAGTTCAAGAGAAAGTAGGCAATAAAACTTTACCGTTTACCAGAAGAGGCTATATAAACAAACTGTTAAGAAATTGGATTCATAAGCGTAATCCATAATGGATCATTTCATGGCAAAACTCTTAAAACTGACTGTTTGGTAGGTCTTTCCTGGGAAAAAGAATTTACTGTGCAAAAAATGATGTGTTTTACATCACCAGAAGCAGCAATAAACAACTACAACACTAATGAGTAAAATCATAAGGAACATAAACTTAATGGAACATTGGGAATGAAAACAACTACTTCAAGTGACTAAGAATGATACAAAAAAATGAGGCAATCAACTTACGCTGACTTGCCCTCAGCATCCAGCTTGGTGGGACAGAGGCCTTTTTTGACGATGAGAGCAGAGACTTTGTCAGGTTCATTCTGCTCCACAGCCTGCAGGAGCCTCTCATCACTCTTACTCCAGTCCTGACTCTGAGGGGGCCAAGCCAAAGGACAGGTCACCACCCCGTAGTGCCCCAATGGAAACTGATACCCCACTGCATATCTCATAACATACAACAACAGATGACTGGGCAACAACCAGTGATGATGTTAAAAATATTATTTAGATCATTGAGAGAATACAAGAGTTTTACAACTACTTTTAGGACAGAAATATTACAAACAGCAGGGTAAATCTGATCAATTCTTATTCCTATAATTATTGGATATATAGAGAGGATACCTACAGGCAGCGGCAGCAGGCTGAAACAAGGACAGAGCTGCTTCATCAGGCTAAAAAGAGGCTGCTGAGGATCCATTATGCTAGTAGGGCATCACACACACACAAGTACAGCTACAGAGTACCGACAGAGTACCACCGCTGTGTCCTGCCTGACAATACACACCGCCGCCTGGCTACATAACAAATATACAGACTCACACCAGATAGTATAGAGCAATCAACTAGGTTTCTACCGGACAGCTACCCTTCAGAGGTCATAGCGACATCACAACACAGATCTACGTGCCAGAAAATGTTTGCTATCCTCAAAATCACACCTGTAATGAAGCTGAGTAATACTGCTATTCTCTCTCCTCAAAACAATTTCTCCCCGTCTGCATCCAAAACAGCCTCTTCTTTTTCTGGTCTAGTTGCTAGCAGGGACATATAGCCAGTCTCTCCACTGCTCTCTCTCTCTCTCTCTCACACAGACACACACACACTCAGGCACTGACTACCTTTGCTCACTGTCCTCTTTTCTCTAACCTAGTAATTTCTCTGCTGCCTTCTTCTCTGTTGCAGCCTCCCTCCTTCTCTCTATGAGTTTTTGTCAGGTCTTGCACGGCACCCCCTTCGCAGTGTCATAGATCTGTTTCTCTGCAGTTATAGACCGGGGGCCTGTGCGATGTGAGGACTCAGCAAAAAGAGGAGAAACAAGCTGGCAGTGCGTTCTGCTCTGCTGGTTCAGATGGTCATTCACTGGGCAGAGGGGAAACAAACTGAAATCTGAAATAGTCACTAAGGCTATGGAGAGGTTTATGTATGTGGGAAAGCCTGGAAAGTGTATGTATGAAGGATATTTATCAGTAAGTCTATTTTATCCCTTTTACCTAAGTGAAACCACTCATCAGCCTCATCAAGATCAGCATTGTCACCATTGTTGTGGTGATCATTATAGTGTGTCGTCCAAGGGAGGTAAAATTTTTCCTTAAGACATCTAACAGTAACAACTATTTTCTAACAGCTTCACCAGAATCCAAATAATAAAACCACATCACAAGGCTGGCGGGCTGTTCAGAAAGGCAGACTACAAGTTGAAAGGTTGCTAGTTTATCCGCTTGTACCAATGCAAGGACACGGACACCACCATACCAATCCGCTCCATGCATGTGGCTGCCAAACATTTCTTCTATCTGTCCTTACAAAAAAAACCCCAGTTGAATCTTAGAAATACTGAACCACTTTACAAAACTCTTTATAATCGCCTTAAGATGACAGCAGGAAAGTAGGAATTCTTTGTGTGTGTCTGCGTTTGTGCATGTACGTGTGAATAATTGAACGCCACCTGAGATCTCTAGTTATAGCAGCAGTCTGGAGGCAGCCCTGCTCTCCTGCTGCTGCTGTGACACTGAATCCCAGGCCCCCCATACACACACACACACACACACACACACACACACACACACACGCACACACACATACACACCGGGCAACCTGCGACTTAAAGTATAAAAATGGCTACTTAATTCAAAACAAAAGTGAAATGTATACCCAACTGTAAAGCTTCACAAGCCCCACAGCAGATGCCTCTTACCTCAGTCTTTTTAAACTTTGCCTTCAGACTCTTCATAGTGGGTCGATCACCTCTGTCTCAACAGGAACACTGCAATGAATAAAGTAAATAAATACACTTAGTGTTACTGTAAGTTGCTGCTGATTCAGTGTGTTTTGAAGGAGCTGTAATGGTTTAATGGCTCAGTTGTCACTGGCAATGTAGGTGCATCAAAATTTTAGAGAGGCTAACATAATCCCACATTAATGCAGTTCACACACAGCTGCCCTGGAGAAGCAAACATGCAGACTTACCTGTGGAAGACAGTCGTGCTCCAGGTAAATGTTTTCTCTGTCCCATCAGCTCCTCTCAGCAAAATACTGATGTCACTGCTGCCTGGCGGACAGCAGGAATGCACCCGCCCTCATCGTAAATCAACCAATCGGCAATGCGCAAAACGCCGGATCAGCGTTTGATTGGCGATGATGAATGGCATATTGTTTCAGTCACGTGCAATAGCAGCACAACGTGGAGCTTTTTTTGGAATTATAGGCAAATAACGCTCTGCAGTAAAATAGTAGAAGCTCGTCTTAGTGTTACAGCTATATTTTGTCGCTGTCCTCCGCTGTAGGAGTCTCTTCTGCTCCCAGTATTACAGTGAGATTATGTGAGAGTTCCTTATTTTGGAGATTTTAGCCAATCAGAAAAACGTGAAAGTGAATTCAACCAATGGCAACACTGGAGGAGCTGACAAAAATGATTAAATTGCTATTTAATTGAGAAAATGCATACTAAAGCCTCTGTAAATATTAATCTGTACATCCTGGTACTTTATAATTCATTAATACTTTAATTTATTTATGTACTTATTTATTTTACAAAGCAGTAAACCTGTCTCTGCTGTTATTTCCAAAAGACACAGGTGCAGTACACACGAAGCACCAAATGAGGGCAGTAAATGCATGGGAGACAAAACTATGGAAATCAATTATGCCTCTTTCCCAGCTCTTTAATCCAATCCAAAGAGTCATGTTCATATTCAGATTATGCTTTGCTGATGTGCGTCAGGTTGTACACGAATGTCTACAGCCGCTGATGCTCTACAGAGAGAACAGCTCTTTTTTTTGTTTGTTTGTTTTGTTTACCTTTTCATATTCATAAATGATGTTGTTCAGCTGGGAAAGAGCAACATCTGAAAGCGTGAAGTTCAGAGAAAATGTCACATCCATATTTAGCCCTTTATAATGAGGGAGTCTTATTAATTCTCTGAAATATTCCTTCCAGCGCTTTGTTGTTTTTCGTCTGATTCAATTAAATATTTGGCTCCCGTGCGATAGTGTTTATTTTGCATGAAAAACACAATGACTTCATACCTGTCTTTCTGTTTTATGATTATCTGTCTCTGTGAGAGATCCTGAATTTCAATTTCTGTTTTCCTCTCATCTCCCTCTTGCTCTCCATGTGTCTTCCTCTTGCTGAGTCTGACAGCATGCCCCCTCCCCTCTCTCTCTCTCTCTCTCTGATTTTCCATCTTTTGCTCAGTTCCAATCTTTTCTTCCATACAGTTCACCCAGGCCAGGATGGAAAGAAAAATTAAATGTATGCTCAATATGTTACTGGCTCGCAGGAGGGGGTTAGAGGAGGTGTTGGACTGAGCGGATTGTGTGGATGAAAAAGGAGAATGTGTGAGCGCGGGGAGAAGGAAGATTAGTGGTACATTCAAAGATGACAGGAGATAAAAATGCAAAGGTAGAAAAGAATGGCAGAGAAAGGGTAGAAGGAGATACAGGAAAGCCCCAAAGATCAGAGATTATCATACAATAACAATCATCCTAACTTGTGGGAAGAAGCTGTTATCTTGCAGGAGCAACATTCATTTATATTGTGTAAACAAATGATCTTGTTGTATCAAGTGCCAACAAGATCTCTATCAACTTATTGAATTAATGCTGTAGATCTTATCTCCACAAGATAAGACCCTTAGCACAGCATATTGATCTTGTTCCCACATAATAATGACTGGCTCTCACAATATGAATGTGAGTATTGTTCTTGTGAGATTTTATTGCTCCCACAATCTAGTTCTGTTATAAAAAATAAAAAAAAACTTTATAGTGCAGCAGGAACTTCTTTTTCCCAGAAACAAAAACTACCTTGACAGGCTTTCATATTGGCTGATGTCATGAAATTGATATTCAAGTTTACTACTTCACCACTATTGAACTGCTGGGACCTGCAAGATACCATATTTGCAATCACACACCCACAGTGACATCAGATTTCCTTTACAAACAGTCTGGGACCAGTTTTACATTCTCCTCTATGTCTGACCTGAAGCTTGGTGAACCCCTGGTGCAGAGCAGGCAGGAGGAGTGTGATGTGAAGGTCTTGATGGGATCGTGTTGATGGCTGTGGTGATAGTAGTGGGGGTGGGATTCTAGCCCGATGACCTCATCCAGTCTCCCACCGCTGGGAGAAAAGTGAGCTCATGAATGTCGTAAAGAAAGAAGCATTTACGGTCTTTTAACAGACTTAGATGGCTGTACTCACTGTAGCACACAATCCAATTTACCAGCCTGGATCTTGGATAATGGGAGATCTGTGACAGGATGAAACACTCAGAGCAAAAGGAGTGAAACAAAAAGGGTGACACACACACACACACACACACACACAACCTCAAAATTGGCTTATTTTTCAATCAGAGTGGACAGGCCTCAGTGCTTTTGCCATCTTGTGTATGTGATAAGGAGTGTTTTTTGTGTTTGTTCTGTCTAAACTTGACTGTTGCCCTAAAGGATGATGGGATTTCCACCAAAACCTTCTATAAGGGAGCATCACAGTTTTGTTCACCCCTCAGGCTTTTCGCAGTCAGACGTTTTTTAAGAAGGAAAAGACAAAATAGTTTCAAAAACCTTCTGTGAAGCTAAAAAAGGGGGGTGAGGTGGGATGGGAGGGGGGGGGGGGGGGGGTCTCCAGTGATGTCATGCGAATAAATAATGCACATCTTTGGAGCAGGTTCGTGCGAGATGATCCCCCCCCCCCCCCAGTTTCTGTTCTTCATTTGTTTTCCCCATGCAGTTATTGTGAATTTAAAAGAGGATGCTTCTCTTGTTGCAGCCTGTGTGATGTGCAGATATTTCAATGAGTGAACGGTCGGCTGACTGCGAGAGGGAATAGGATATTCCTCTGGGAATGAAGCACCTCCCCTTTAATCGCTCGGTTGAGCTTCTCTCGGAGCTGTAGTCGCTCTCTTCACTCGCACATTTTACCGTCAGGCGTCAGAGCAACTCTGGTGGATTTCGGCGCTCTTGTTGTGCCTGAAAAGCTGACGTTTTCCCCCTTTTTTTCTTGTCATTTCTTGGAATTAAAAGCGTGAACACTCGAAGGCTTTGTCACTTCTCTGTGTCGGTTTTTTGTCATCGACATGAAGAAACGCGGAATAAAGCATCCAAAGTGGCTGAAGGACTGAACAGGGTAAGTGAGTGTGCCTTCGTAGCGCTGCGCTCATTGGCATTTAAATCATTAAAGCATTTAAATTTTGGTGATTGTTTTGAGGGGAAGTTTAAGAAAAAATTAGCTTATTTTCAGCTGTACAGCTTTTCGAATAACTCTGCACCAAATTAAACTTATCATATTCTATGTTGGTTAAATCACAAAAGAAAAGCAGGTAAGATGTTTGAATTTAACACAACTTCGGTTTCTTTGATTCCACGTTACTTTTTAATATCCTGTCGTAGTCTCTGTCCTCCTTTTTTATCAGCATGTTCACGTCAGACTTTATAGCCGGGGTGTGAGATGTAATTGCAGCCTTTGGGCAAAGTCCAGATGCCAGATGTTATTGCTCCCTGCGTAAAACAAAAGGAGTGCGTAAAGCCCAACTGTTAGTGTAGTTTAGTGTCACTTTAGTGCATATAAACGCACACTGATTGTGGGTCTGTGATCAGGAGAAAGTTGTCGTGCTCAAATATTGGGAGATCAGGACGCGTGGATTAATATTTTGTGTGTTTGTAATTTTTTTTTTTCAATAGAAGAGCTGTTTTTTAAATCCTTGTCAAGATCAGAAAATCACACAGAGCA
The DNA here is from genome assembly GCF_914725855.1 of Thunnus albacares. Lineage (NCBI taxonomy): Eukaryota > Metazoa > Chordata > Actinopteri > Scombriformes > Scombridae > Thunnus > Thunnus albacares. Next base: position 21,139,627 of record NC_058114.1, on the reverse strand, counting down.
AATCCAATCCTCAGCTCTCACAATCTCATCAGAAATAAGGTCAAGCAATAACCCTCTTGTCCCTGTCTGCCCCCTGCAGCCTCCTGCTCTCACTCCACCGCACGCAGTTTGGAATCAGAGCTGCAATGGCAAAGTGGCTGAAAGACTACCTGAGCTTTGGCAGCAGGAAGGTGCCTCCACAGCCGCCCACACCAGATTACACAGAGAGCGAGATCCTGAAAGCCTACCGGCTCCAGAGGGACCTGGACTTTGAAGATCCGTATGAGGAGTCTGAAAACAGGTCCAGGGGCGAGTCTGGGGCCTCTGAGCCAGCCACACCTGTGTATGGGTCTCCCATGAAGTCCTCTACTGTGGACGTGAAGTCTCCCAAACACAGACTAATCAAAGTGGACTCCCAGGAGCTGGGGCGCACCAAGATCCTCCTCAGTGCCATTTCCTTAGAGGACCAGCAAGAACCTGTAAGAGCCTCAATTTCTCAGCATGTGTTTTTACTGTAGGTGTTCAGAGCAAAAACCAAGTGATGACAAATTCAAATTTTTATGTGGCTCCTGTCTTGTGAGGTGGAGGATGAGAGCGAGAAGCAGAGATGAAGGAAAGGAAAGAGAAAAAAAAGCTCTCCCACTTCTCTCTTATCCTGTTTCCATCACCGTGACAGCTTTATTGATCAGACTCCATAAGCAAGTGACTGGTAATGTGTGTCACAATAATGCATTGTTTAAATAAATCACATTATATACGCGCCACATAAATTTTCTTCCCTAGATGGAAGAAAGAATTATTAATGGCTTGAGCTGACCATTGAATCAGAGAGGGTCACAGTCCCTTGAGTTTATGTCCTATCATAAATAATAAATGAGGTTTGGTTTTGCAAGCTGAGAGACCCCTGCATGAGCACATGTTAGGGGCCATATACAGTGCGCCGTATGGTGATATGTCAAGGGCCACAGGGAGCTATAATTTATGCCGTGGTGCTGTTTGTGTCATCAGGACTGCAGTGCCGTCCTGCCTGTGCACTGTGCGTGTTTGGCTGAGAACATATGCAGCTACCGAGAAGTAAAAAGACAAACAGATGTTATTGAGAGAGAGTGACTGTAGCAAAGGTTTTTACAAGGAAATGGTCTGCACATTAATTCAGCTCACATATGCTGAGTAAGTTAGGGGTATTTCAGGGTTTTATCATATTCATCGCTGCAGTTAAATCCATGACTCCACTCATGGAAAATGCTACAAGTGCAAAAGTCCTGAAGTGGATTGAAGTAATAGTCTTAACTCCAGTCGATAGCTCCCCTCTCTACCCCACTCTCCTTCTGCTCTCATTAATTTCCCAGGGTCTGTGGGAACATCAGCACTCTAATTAACATTGCAGATTCCCGTACATCAATAGATAACCTGTTACAGAATCAACAAGGGATTAGGATGTAATTTTGTGAGGGTGTGCACATGTCTAGCAGGAATTTGGGCAGCACGCTTTGCTAGAGTGATTTCCTTTGTCAGAGAGGGAGAGAGACATAGGAGAGCATTTTGCCAAAGGGTGACAGTGTTTGTCGGTACGTGCACTTGTAGGTACGTGCGCGTGTGTGTGTGTGTGTGTGTGAGAGAGAGACCATATGGCTGCCTTTGTAGCTGTCAGTGTGCCAGCTGACCACTGTTTTCCTCCTGTGCTTGTATGAAGGAACAAATGCTCCCAACCAACCAACCAAATCCCTCTTCACTCCAGCCAAAAAAAAAACTGATCATCCTCAGACAAGACAGTTTCTCGCTGCATTGCATATAGCTTTCATGTGGGAACAAAGATACAAAATACTTCCTCTTCATGGGGTTTGAAGAGGGAACAACATTATGTTGCCACTAAAGATACTCTACATAGAATCTGCATGGAATCGTGATGTTGAACTCTAAAGGTGCAAATTAGTGTGACAATGATACCCGAAAAGCATTTTTCTGTGGAACCAAACATATATTTAATGTGGCATTCAGAGAGGATGTGATTGCTGGTTAAGAGTGTTGTGCTGCTCTCTCCATCTCAGTCTCCTGATGAGCTATTGTCTGTGCAGCACTTCTTCCTTTTCAGCAGTTATACATGTAGCGAAGACTGAATTTTCCTGACTATTAGAGAGCATTTATGTCCTGTACTTTATTCAAGTGTGGTGTGAAGCTTTTTACAAAATGCTGGCTGGAATTCAAATTCATTATAGCTTGCGAGTGTGCTTGCAAGACAGAAATCATGTTTTATTTGGTTTGTATTTATTATATTAAGTCCAAAAATTCTGGAGACATTTTTTCCTCCAAGGGGACAAGTTAATGTTCTGCGACAAAAGTCATTTTTCTTCATAAGTAAGTGTGTGTCTTGTCCTTTAGGTGGTGCCGTCTGCTCCGCTGGCAGGGGACACGGATTACTCTGATCCATTCGATGCTCGCTTGGACCACCGACTAGAACCAGATCTCGGACCCGTTCCGTCTGAGAACAACGGCTACATGGAACCATATGAGGCCCAGAGAGTCATAACAGGTTAGTGGACTCATCACTCAGTATCTTATCAGTATTATGATGTTTCTGTGAGCCGCACTGTTATCATAGAATATAATGGGGTTTTCGGTTCCATTCCCTCCTTTTATCCCTTCCTTTTTGTGTTTCAGGTTCTTATTTTTAGTTATCTACGACTGTTATCTCCACATGTATGCCCACAAATGATGAATCAGGATTGCCTTCGTAATATAAGATTGGATACTCCAAAGGGTTAAATTAGGGTTTAGGTTTCTCCGATGCTACATAAAAAAAAAAACAAGCATGTATTTTATTGGATTTCAGGGTTACCAAATCATGAACAAACCATAGCCTGAAGTATTATTATCATTGATCACATGTCAACATCAACACTGAGATGTTGTTTCAACAATGAGATATTATTTGGACCTTATTGCCATGTTTTTCTGCTCTTTGTTCTCAAGACGCTGGTGTTAATTCATGTTTATTGCTTTCTTTGTTAATAAACAGTTGTGCAATAGACTGCTGTCACTGTCCTCTCCACTGTGTTTTTAGTTCATTGCAGCTGAGTCGGCTCTCAGCCTCACGAAATGTCCCTATTAGAGATGTCTATTCACTCTCGGACCCTCCCTCCCCCCTTGTGATTTTCTCCCCACATCGTCTAGTACACATCTATCGTCTTCCATTTGTCTCTCCTCCTGTAACATCTCTGTCTGCCCCTTTCCCAGTGCTCTCCCTGGTCTGTCCCAGTCATTTAGTGTAAAAGCCCCCCCCCCCCCCCCCCCCCCCCCCGCTCCCTCTCCTTCCCTCCCCTCCCCTCCGCTTTTCCCATTTATATCTCGCTTCATCTCAAGGGCTCTCCCCAGCCCTGAGGGGAGTCTGGCCATCTCTCTAATCTGTCTTTCAGCAAATTCTATGTCCTGTCCTCTCTCTCCGTTGTCACCTCCTCTGCTTTTTTGCTGGTCAAATGAAGTTCATAATCTCAGGCCTAAGTGAATGAAGCATCCTTTCCTCTGCCCAACCAATCCATAATAATCGCAAAAACCTCAAAGAAAATCTTTTCTCCCAGCAGCTGGATGGAGCCATTGGAGAGATTAGATTCACAGCGGTGATGGCTGAGCGTTTGGAAAAGCATTGTCACAGCTCTTTCATTGACTTTGAATTGAGACTGTCACTCCAGGGCTGTCTGTCAGCCTGCTTTTGTCTGTCTGTCTGTCTGTCTGTTTGTCTCACAGATTGTTTTTGTCTCATTAAAAAAACACAGCAGCGTGGCAAAGACAGATGTGAGATCGGAATAGTAATTATCTCCCACAAAGACTGTCCTGAAAAGACACCTGTGTGCTTTTTAGACTGTACTTTTATGGAAAAAAAACATCTGCCTCTCAAGTTGTTGTGTTTCTAACGCAGTCATGATTCTTCAGTTTGGTTCATGATGTTAAAAGACAGGTCTGATTCCAGTTCTTGTGTCATAAGGTGCTCTGACACACATCTGTATACCTAAACACTCCCCAGCCCTCCTCATCATCACTCCCCTCAGTCTTCAATCCCTGTCACCTCTCTGTCAAATTGCTATTTTCTCCCCCCTCCTGCTTGTGTTTTCCTCCATCATGCTTCCTATGAATTTCTCATTTTATTTCCTACATGCCTGTTTTTATCTCTCTGCCTTCATCTTCTCCATCTCCAGGCCGCCGCTGACACCGCGGGTTCCCAGCGCAGGTAGAGCAGCATTCAGCCCCGCTGTGCTTCTGTCTCAATGACTTAACATCAAACGCTGACAGACCCCCCCCCCCTCCACCTCCCTCCCTTGTCCCTCTCTCCCATCACTCCCTTCCTTCCCCTCTCTTCTCACTGCTTCTCTTTCCTCTTCCTTCTCCTCCTCCTGCTCCTCTACCTCATCACCTCCTTTCCTCCTCTTCCCCCCCTCCCTTCCCTTGCTCCTCCTCTCCATTTTCCCTCCACCCTCCTCTTCATAACCTCAAGGCCTTTCCCCAGGGCCTCCATTCAGTCGCCATGGTGACTACAGGGTCGCCCAATAGCAGTGTGTTGTCGTGTGAAGGTTAAAGTTTTCCTCTGCCTTTCTCCAGCGAACCCTGCCATTTAGTCGTAGCACTCTTCCCTTCTCACGTGAGTGTGCCTCCTTTGCAAGGCTGCTGGCTGTGTGGACACAAAAGATGCCTACTCCTTCATTTTCCTCCCATTTTCTCCTCTTCTGTGCCACCAGTTTCCTTTAAAGGGTACATTTTTAAGGTCAACATATCAAAGGACTGTTGCTGATTGCTGCTGCTGCAGCTTTGATGCTCCTATTGATGCATTCAGAAATCTGATTTCCTCCTTTTGCTTGTGTCAATAATGTTAAAGCCTTTTATCTCATGGCCATATTTGACTCCACATAATAGTTGCAGGTGCCGAGAAACATTTCTTAGTTGGAACCTACTGAGAAAGTGATGAAAATGTTAACAAGGAAACATGGATGCTGTTGTGAGCAGCGTTAGATTGCTGCTGGGATTCGGATAGATGAGAGGAGGGTGGTGGGGGGTTGCCCACCATGTTGCTATTCAGCATCTAGCCCAAGGCATCGTTAAGCCCCCCCATATGAGATTCTGAGCCCACGGCAAGCTGTGCAAACATTATTTGTCTCTCTCTTCTAATTCTAGTCATGTCAGAGCTCAACAGGCTTTTGTTTTATAGTAAAGAATAATATCAGTCTTGTGTGTAGGGGAACCTCATCACTACCGGCAAATGTTATTGCTTAACGTTGCCTGTTTTTCTTGCAGACTGGTTAAATGCGACACAACCACCAAAACTCTGAATATTTGCCTTCATTTATACTGAATTTGTGTTATTTTGGGTATGCTTTGACAGAGCTGCAGCGTGGCCCAGGAGGAGGACGGGCGCGGGGCGGGGTGCAGCTCTACGACACCCCTTATGAAGACGAACGAGGCCAGCGTCTAGGCTTTGTGTATGGAGAACCTCAGGAGGAGGGCAAGGAGAGCAGCAGGCTGCCGCAAGATGATGAGAGACCAGCTGATGAGTATGACCAACCCTGGGAATGGAAAAAGGACCACATCTCCAAAGCTTTTGCAGGTAACCAGAAAAATCATTATCACAGCAACATCAGCAAAAACCAGAGCAGAGCATAGTCTGACAAATCCATCTATGAAGTTTCGGCCAAAAAAAAAGGCTCAAATCATGGGAGAAGATCTCCCTCAATGAACCATTCCTACACCTGATTGGATGAATACTCCATTAACTGGATTGTTACTGATGTTTGCTTATGATTTTCATTGTAAAAATGACCAGAAAATCATTTTTAGAGTTTGGCTATGGAGCTGCTTAATTTTATAATTAAAATGGCTATTTTACATGTCTGTTCAAGTGTTTTAAGAGGCATTGAATCACATTACTGTCTCAAGCTTTCCTCATACTTTGTTGGTTCTTCTGGCTTCATGCTGCCAGGCTCAATCGATACTCAGTTTCCCAGAATAAAATTCAGCAAAAAAAAGAAGAGGTTTTTAGATTCAGGCTGTAAGCAGTGTGCACTAAAAGCATTTTTAACTGAAGGTGCAGTTTAAAGTAACCATATTGGCAATCATCCATTGCATTGTCTTTAAGCAAAACAGTGAATCGATACCAACTACAGAGATCCCCTGAAGTCAGTTGCCAAGCATATACCATAAGGTATCTCACAAAATATGCTTCTTTTTTAAAGGGAATCATTCCATAGAATTGCTGAAAATGGTTAAGACCAGACTGTATTTAAAGGTCAGAGCCCTGCCAGGAGCACACAAAGAGCTCTGCTGCTGATTCTACATGTTGAAATACTCATCTGGCTGTCCTGACCTTTAATGTAACGTCTGCCCCTCAACATTACATCTGCAGAGCCCTTCTTTTTTTGCAGGAAACGGAGACTTCTGTGACCTTCACTGTCTCAGCTCAGATGACACACATCGTTCTCTCCCTTTCACACCATTTAAACACCTTCTGGTCACCATTGATTTCTTGCTCTCACACATATGACAGACCACAGTCACAACAACCTCTTAGATGTTCATTCGGACTGACAGAGGCGTCTTGAGTGTGTGTGTGTGTGTGTTTATGTGTGAGAAAGGCTTCATATGGGGACAGAGTGTTAACAGAAGGTTAGCAGAGGAGGGACACTGAACACAGGGTTCATTTTCTTCCATAATAATGGCGTTATCTGCAGTATTTTTTTTTAAATAATAGGCATGGTGCATGATTATTATTTTAGTCATACTGACAGTGCATGTCTCATCCCATCCCATTATGTTCCATCTACTGAGTATAATTGGAAGGAGAGAGTGAAGGGGAAGTAAGAGATAGTGAGGTAAAGAGAAACAGAACCAGACTGATAGGTCATTTAGGAGTAGATCAGTGTAAGGCATGCCAGGCCAAGTCGACTTAATTGAGCTGCATCTCCAAGTCACCAAGGTCAAGGTGATGGGATAATAAATCAACCTTGCCTCATCGGTGCTCCCTCCACTCCCACTCCTCTACCTCCCCTCCCCTTCTCAGTTAATTACATGCCTACATGTGCGTGACTGATCCACTGCTAATAAAAGGGTCATGGTCAGCACACAATTGTCTGAACACACACATACACACACATATCCATTCACACAGTCTTCATGCTCAAATCACATTAACCAGAGAAGCAGCAAAGAGACACCAGAACTTATTTGAGAGTGGGGATGATTTGAGAAGGAGGTGGACGAGAGTTAATTTAAAAGCCTGTATCACCTCTCACCTACTTAGTACTCATTCTTGCTTTATCTGTCATTTTTTTTCCCTCTCCAGCTCTTCCTCTCTGTGCCACATACAGTATGCACTCCCGCGGAGGAGCGCTTACAGCACCATTAGAGAACGCAGTGGAGGAAAACGCTTGCACGACTCGAGTTGTCTGACCCCTTGTTTTTTCCATTTGGAGTCAGCACTCTTCAGCTGGCATGCTGTCTGTCTGAGCAGACCAAAGCACTGAAGTGTAAACACACAAACAGTATTTTCCATTCTCACATTTAATCCATATTCCCAGACCCACTCAGCGTTGCTAGGCACAGCCCACATGTGAGGGAGGGGAGAGATGGGGAGGACAAGAACGGAGCTGGAAGAGAGAGATGGAAAAGATGGAACGAGGGGGGGAAAAAAAGAGATGAGGAGGAGGTATGAGAGGGAGATGGACAGAGAGAGGTAAATGGATAGAGAGACTGTGGAGAAAGCTAGCTGGAGAGAAATAGGAAGGGACATCCAAGGTTATTGTATGTTTGGTGGCAGCTCGCTGGATGTTTGTGGAGGCCCAGTGCTTCAGAGGGGAGGGGCATTGAGGAGAATTAATGGTCGGGGGCTGTGGTGAGGTGAGGCGGAGGGAGAAGAGGGGGGAGTCAGGGCCATTGTGGCAGGGTGTAATCAGTCATCCACTAACATAGGCGCACTCTCTCACACATATACACACACCAGCGCAGCAGCGGTGACAGGGCTGTCGCCACAGCCCTCTCTCCCTACGGATGTGACACACTCTCTCAGATAACCCTCTATAAGGGGCAAAGGGGGGCATAGCGATCTGCCAGCAGCCCCTAAGCCCTCGCCTCATCATCACCTTCACACAGACGTCTGCACATACTGTAGACACACACATACATGGATTGTGAACCAGGCTTTCTAGTTCTGATTATCACCAGGCATCACATTCAAGGGTGAGAAGAGGTTGTGTGCGTGTTGGCACAAATGAGTGTGGGGGTGTTTGTGTGGGTGTAGGGAGGTTGGTCTATATTGTGTTTGGATTTGTGTGCATTGCATTCATGCAGGCACTTCTGAACGGAATTTCTCTGATTATGATTTTAATAGCTTATCCATGCTTGAATGTTTTTGTTTTTTTGCATTTATTTGACAGTTGACAGTAAAGAAGCAGACAGGAAACAAGGGGGAGAGAGAGGGGTATGACATGCAACAAAGATCCCCAGGCAGATTCAAACAAGAGATGTTGCAGTTACATGGCATGCGCTGTAACCATTTGGCTACCACGGCGCTCCATCCATGCTTAAATGTAATCACCAGGGTGAATATTGCGTGCTGCTGCTATTTTTCAAATAGTATAAGAATTAAGCTTGCCTCCAAAGCATTTGACTTATTTTCCATCAGATGTGGACTCCACTTTATCCAGCTGTGTGAGGGTGAGCCTGGCGGTGCCTGAAGGGTCGGACGTGACAGACCCCTCTCAGTCCGGTGGGTTTTAATTACAACGTTGGAAAGCTGTCACCCGTCGCCACCATGCAGCTCAAATTACAGCAGTCATTAATTCCTGGAAGTCAATACACAGTCCGGCGGTGAGAGATTGGCCCCGAAGCCATTCGGCACCAATTAGTGAGCTAATGAAAGGCACTATCTCATTAGCTCTCTGATGGCCACACCTAATGAAGAAATGAATGGGTGTTTCAGGTATTTCACATTTTTAAGTGTTATAGTCCTGAAAGGGGGCTTTGAGCCATTTGATGCAGATGACGACTGTCTGAGGGTGGGAGGAGTGGGCACAGGATGATAGAGCTGCAAATCAGCTGGAAGTCTGGGGAAGGTGAATGAATAACATTGCCATCCCTAGCAATTACTATTATGGTGCCATTGAGCAAAGTCCTTATTCTCCTCTTGTTCCAGTGCAGCTGCTCATTAGACAGCAGCAGAGGACTGAGCTTATACAGTGAAGCTCCTGAGTATGAATGTGTGCATCCCAAAAGCAGGACAATGGTGAAACAGATGAGTTTTTAGGTATAAGTAAACCCTTTGTGGGACAAAACAACATATCTTGTAATTTATTTTTCTTATCTCTGGCAGTGTATTTATTCCACACAAATGTCTGTTGCCGAAAATGTAAACTGCAACAAAATGTTTCTATGCAGGTGTTTTGGGAAAAGGGTACTTGACACCAGTTATGTAAAACAGCTAAAGTCTTCATGACCTGGTCATAGCGTCAGACACCACTGTTTTAGCCTTGCTAGCCTCATAGCTTAAATGGAAGGTAGTGGTCGATCAGTCGGTCCACCAGTTTGATCCATGTCTAAAATATCCCAGGAACTATTGGATGGATTGGTATGAAATGTGGTACAAACATTCATGTCCCCTGCAGGATAAATTGTAATCACTTTGGTGACCCTTTAAGTTTTCATCTAGCCTCATCAACAAGTCAAAATTTCAGTTTGTCTTAATCTTTGGTTTATGACCACATACGTAGGCCAACCTGAAAAACTGTTCCCAGTAGCCTCAGCTGTTCTTGTGTTTAGTGCTAATTAGTGAATGTTTGAATGTTTAACAAGCTAAATTAAAATGGTGAATTAATAAATACAGCCTCACAAAGCTGCTAACATGGCTGCAGACTCTTGGCAATTGAGAAGCAAAGCTAAAGAATAAAGAATTTGCAAATTATTACTGTAAGATAGAAGATATACAGAAATGTTTAAAATGCTTTAAAGGTTATACTCAGCACTGATTTCTTTATCCTTACTTTTGCAAATAGCACTGCAAGCTGGATTTTAAAGGGTGCTTTCAAGTGTTAATGAATACTGAAGCAAAAAGCTCATTTTAGCAAAGCTTGCAAGAACACCTTGACAGAGTGCCAGCATGTATATGTGCTGTGTCTGGAAGTTTGGATACAGGTGCTCTGACAGGGCAGGACGAGGTTTCCTGAGCTATTCTTAGTGTGTACATGTTCCTGTTGGAGCTTGATTATGTATGTTTGTGTGTTGTATGTTTAAAGTAACCTCATTGATCTGTATAACAGACAGGTAGTGCAGAAGGCTAAATCCACCCCATCAGTCAGCACCCACTCCCTTCACTTTGAGTTTTAGATCCTAGCTTCTGGCTCCCGGTTCAGATTTCCCCCCTGTAAAGAGCAATAGATACAGGCGCTCATTCATTCCCACCGCCATTTCCTTTCTGAAATCAGGCCAGGGGGGTAGATAGTAGTGATGGTGTTGTTCATTTGATGGTGGTGATGATGATGATGGTTGTGACAGTGTTTGACAATGCTGCTGACCTCGGCTTACTATGTCAATTTTGTTTTGTTTATGATGACATTGGCGGCTACGTGGTTTACGTAGGTTGTTGAGTTGAATTGTGTTTACATGCCCATTCTAAGGTAACACATGATTCCTATTTTCATGGTATTATACACTGATTAAAACATACTTATGAATATTTTATTCCATTTCTGCCAATTCTGTTCTGCTAGATGCCACTAAATCTTACACACTCATCCTTTAAATTGAAGTTGTGTCGGATATGTGCACTTAAACAAACATGCAGACAAAGAAAAAAGGGAAAAAGAAAATCAGATTTCCATTTCTGCTCTCTGTTGCTCTAAGCAGGCCCTGGGGGCATCAGACCAGCCTCTTCATCAGTTTACTGGCAGTAGAAGGACCATTTTTTCACACTCTCTCTCTTTCACTCTTGCCTCCTTTTTCTCTTTTTCACATTTCCTCTCTCTTGCCCTTGATTCCTCATTGCTCGCAGCTTTTCTGTCTCTTCAGAGTGAACCTTTACTGACATTAATGAAAAGGCATGTCCTTCGTGATTCCCTCTCCACGACCAATACGAGAAACAGAGAGATGATGGAAGTAGAGTAGGACAAGAGAGGAAAGGAGCAAGGGAATATGAAAAGAGAGATAATGCCCCACTTAGAGCGAGATAGGTGAAGGACTAGAAATGAAGAAAAACAGAGTAGCACGGGAAGAGCTGCATGAATCCACACGGGAATGGATATAATGAATGTCTGGAAAATGGATACACAGAAATGATTGTCAAGGAACATGTGATTCTTTTAATATTCAAATCAAAATGGTGCAGATCCATATTATGAAAAGAGAACTTATATGAATGCATGTTTTTTTTTCCTGCCCTGGCATAAGGTGTTAATTGTCTTCCCTTATGGGGGCCGTTTTGCCCAGCAGAAGGTCTTTGTGTGCAAGGAGAGGACGGGATGTGAGGGCTGTTTGAAAAACAGATGCCTTCATTAATGGACCTAATGAAGCTGTTCTATTGTCTTGTCTGTTCCTCGTTTATTAAGAGGACACAGAAAACAGCTGGTGTGTTCGAAAAATCAGTTATCCGTCACTCAAGGTGATGTGTCCCGTGCGCAACACAAAAATGAAAACCTAGCCGGGCCATTCCCTCCCCCTCAGATCATTTCTGGTAAATGTTAGCAGGTAGTTGAGGCGCCAAGCACACGTTGGATTTTGGCAGACTGCAAATAACTGAATTGCTGTCACCTGTTTCATCCATTGGGTTCAAGTGTGAGACTGAACTGATGTTTCAGCATATATTCTGGATACAGTTTAGTAGATTTGAAGTACTAGTCATGAATACAGACTGTGAGCGCTGGTGTGAGTATGCCTTTGTCTGTAAACCATTCATGTGTCTCATTGTCTTGTATTTGAGAACAAAGCAGAGTACTAAAAGCTCTCTGTCTATGACAAATCCACAGGTTCCCATTTGAAGTGAATAGAAGCCAGATGTTCCCAGCAAGTGAATGAGTGACATGCTATGATGTGTGTGTGTATGTGTGTTGTTTGGTATTCAGCCTTTTGTTATCAGGATGAGGAGCTCAGACATGGTTTTCTGTGTGTTTGTGTCGAGTCTTTTGCAGTCGAGAGAGCTGCCAGTGTTTCAGTCTGACAGATAGAAACAGAAATACCGAATCCACGTTTGTTTATTAGACCTGCAGCTTTAGGAGGAGGCTTCAGGGTCACCCTGAATCACAGGAAAAGAATGTGGTTTATGTGAAAATGGATTTCTTTATAGAGATTTGATATAGTTTGACAGTGTGGAAAGTTTCACCCTGTGACAGAAGGTGAGAACATGGAAGAGGGGCATTTTAAATCATGAGATCTTCCTGTGAATTAAAAAGCAAGAGTTATTATCACCACAACATACACCAAAATCCTCTTTCATGACGGTTCTGTCGGTCTGTTTAATGTCTCGCCTCTATTGGCTTTGTCTACTCTCTGTGTGGTTTTGTATGTGTGTGTGTTTGCAGCTCACATTAGCCACAGAGATACAAAAATCTGCCAATTTGATGATTTCTTTGATGAGCAATAATCAATCCTAGATCTCAGGACCCAGAGCTCTGCTGGTTTTCATTCCATTATCTACTTGGGTACTGGTTTACAGCTCAGATACAAGGTAATGCAGTCCAGTATGGTAGGAGATTAGCACTACACTGGACCAAAAGATAAGGGTTTAGTGATCTTAGTGATCTGCCTCATTTCAAGGTGTGTTGAGTTGATCAAGAAATATTTAATAGATGGATAAGGCAGTGGAAACAACTGAAATCCTCTCACCTCAGTTTACTCAAGGACACTAGACAAGATTCATTGTTAAGAAGGACAACAGCCAAACACTGAGAGAGGAATCTTGATGGAATTTTCCTCTCTGTCGGCAGTACACCACTACCTGAGCTTATCTCTCACTCAGTTGGCTGAGCACATTTCTGATCTGTAATAAATTGTCTTGCCTGTCTCCATCCTTGTTCTCTTTTCTTGTAACCCTTCAACTGCTTCTGTGTGCTTCTCATTTACACCCTTCTCTCTTTCTGTGTGTCTCTCTCAGTTTTGTTTGAGAATTAGAGGTGTGAAATGTGATGCGGTGGCGAGCGGACAGGCAGCAGAGTGTGGCAGTGGCGGTGTTTAGGGGTGTCAGGTGTGTGTGTGTGTGTGTGTGTCTTTGCGTGTGTTTGCGTGCATGTCTCCCATTGAGGGGTGCCAGGCCACACTTTAATCCTGGCTTCAGCGGAGGTGCGGCCCGCTCCAGATGGGGCCATTGTACTGCGCCATGCATCAATAATTCACAGAGAGCCAGAGAAAGTGGCGGAGTGTGTCTGCCTGCTCAATAATTAACCAGGGAAGGAGAGAGGCATGTATGAAGCCTAAAGCCTGGGTCTCTCTCCAAACGCCCATTCAAATGGCCTTTGATGTCCCGGGCCTGGGGGGTCTTTGGATTTGTCGGCTCATTAAGACGTCACCCGTCTTTTCCTTGTATTTGTTTTGTAATCCGTTTTCGCTCTGAGCTGGGGCTGAATGTACAGTGTGAAACTGGCAATTCGCATAATGTGTGTGTGTGTCTGTGTGTGTGTGAGAGACTGTAGAAATTACTGTTACAGTAGATGGTTGCCTGCCATGGTAGATAAGGAGCTATTTTCAGTTCTGTCTCACTGTGCACCTTCTGCCGCCCTCCTACTGTAGGTAGGACAATGTATTGTGCATTATTCTGCCCCCACGCTCCGCTCCTCAGTTCCTCTGTCACACTACACTGTGGGTTGCAGCGCACATGAAGTCACGTTTTGTTTTCATTGCTGCTTGCGCTACCAGACAATTTCTCAAAGTGGATTCATTCAGATGACTATAAATAATGCAGCCTCTGACTTCCCCTGTCCTCTCTGTGTCCTATCTTCTTTGCTTTCTTTAGTCGTCTCTCACATGATAAATTACTCTAAATATAGGGTCTGAAATACCTGTTTATCTACAAGGACAGGAGATAGAGTATATTACTTCTCTACATGACAGGAAGTATAGTTAACTACATTTCTTGACACCACATCCCTGTCATCTGCACACACAGCGCCTCTCCCACTTTCAACAGGGCTTCCCTTTCTTCTGCCTCTTTCACGTCTCACTTCTCGCTTACTCTCGCCTCCTCACATTAAAATCTTGCACCCGATTTCAGTCTCACCTCTCAATCATCACCACCTCTGTCACATATCTTCCTTTTGGTTAACTTTTTTCAAACCCATCTGCTGTTTTCTCACTCTGTCGCTCCCCTTTTCTCTCGCCTCCTCCCCCTCCCGCTTTCCCCCCTGTATTAGAAATGAGGGAGTTGTCGGTGTTGCCTTGGCCTGCCCCAGTGGGTCAGCTGGAGGAGGAGCCCCCCGTCAGAGAGCAAGGTGACCTCTCACCCCTGAACATAACCCCCTACCCTGCCTTCCTTTATCACCCCACCACAAACACACACGTGCAGTCGCCCTGACCTCCATGATCCAGGCTGTTGTCCTACATCTGCTCTACATTCACCGTAAACCCCCAGCGACCTGCATCTGCACCACCTGCATCTGTCCCTGCCTGTTGCGACTGCTCGGTTGTTAGGTTTTAGAATTTAAAGCACTCCCTTCTTACCATATCCCCTTCTTGTATCAACCATGCATGAAAAGTTCCATGTTAAGTAGGCTGTCTCTCTTGTTCATATCAGTGTGCTCAGTGCTGCCGTGGTGCATTTCATGTTTAATCACAAGTTCTGTAGATTGAATTTCACCGAAAGCAGGCACAGAGGGGTAAATAACACTTCAGTCTGTAATTCGTACTAGAGTCGAGTCTGCTTAGTCAATATCAAGTGCAGTGTAGTCTACTGGAAGATGCAAAAGTGCACCAGAGCCAGGCATGGAAGACGCCAGCTTCCTGTCTCCATCTGGCCTGGGGGAAAATGTTGATGATAGTAATTGTGATGATGCTGATAGTTTTGCAGTCTGTCAGACCCGAACCTGCTCTCTTCTAATTCAGCCCATCCAACGAGAGGTCTCTCTGCTGCATGCCTGGTTTTGTAATAGCCGGATGTCTGATGTTTACCCAAGTCTGGCTGTGAGGGTTAATCCCTTTTTGATCACAGCAGAGTGTAAATAATGTGACTCACTTTTTCTGTCTCCATCTGCCAACAGTGCAGTTTGATGGCGCAGAGTGGGACCGTTCGTCATCGCCAACAGAGCGGTTGCGTCCTCCAGGCCCCAGGTCCAGCCCGCTGGCAGGAGGGGGGATGAAGTTTCGAATGCCACAGGAAGGCCTCGCTATGGTGGGGGAGAGAGTGGACCCCACACTGCCTCTGGAGAAGCAGGTGTATGTATGCTGTCTTTATTTTAAACCCATAGGAGCTAAAGAACATATATCACTTTTTATGCATTGGAGTGCAGACCACACTGCTGTTAAGGTTTTTATTAGATTAAAAGGTTTACATGCCTTGATATTCAATGATTTTTGATACTCAATGATTGAGTGTCCCTGTTGCCATTAATTTAATTGCCTTTAATGTAATGTGCGGTGAAGATATTGCTGTGTCTTAGAAGAACAAAAGCATTAACATTCGTCCCGGTGATACAGTTGATATTAGTTGTACCCACATAGCTGTGCAAAATGAATATATATGTGCACATGTGGCAGTCCAAGGAAAGTTAAGAGTAAGATGTTCAGAAGTCACAGAAATATAGGTTGAAACCAGGCATCTTAAATAAAGCCAAAAACTAATTTTATTGCACCACTTTGATCTATTAAGGGGTTTGGACACATTAAAACGAAACGATTATGTGTTTTAGCTAAGCAGCACTCATCAGAGCTTACAGAATTGCAAAAGGTTAGAAGGAAAACTAATTAAGTCAGAACACTAAAAACACTCATTTACTTTGGTCTTGTAATTTCAGACATCATTGGTGTAATTTATGTGCTGTTTTTGTGCAGATAAAGGGTCATTTTATTAATGAAATCGAAGCACATAACACCCCTTAAGCACACATACACATGCGCACACACGACACTCGCAGTGTCGAACACACAAACACAAACATGTGCACACATATACATGAGGGTGGTAAGTTGATTATTTTGCCCCATTACTGCCTAATGATCTCTTAAGGATTGTTATGAGCTTTGTGGGCTTCTTCAGCTCTGTTTTAAACTGAATAAACAGCATCACTGTCAACCTGTAATGTTCAGTGCACCTGGCTAAGTGATGTCCAAGAAAATCTCATGAGTATGACAAAAAAACATGTATTTCACTTCCTGGTTGTGTTGGTCTCTGACAGTTTTGTCTTTTGATTATAGTCTGATGACACACTTCCAGTCCAAGACTCTAATTTCACAGTCTGATTGTAGCATTAGCATGTGGTTATGGAGGATGGAAAATGATATAAGTCTAGATAAATAAATAATTGCATAGACCTGGCTCTACCACTACTGCCTAGCTTGACGGCTACAGTAGCTGCTTCTACCATAACAAACCCCAGTCTCCAACCAAAATGTCTGCAGTCGAGTTGTGTAGTGGGTAATGTAGGCACCAGATTTTGACGAGGAATAAGAATGCAAGAAGTAAAAAAGATGATGTGTCTGGTTCTGCTGCATCAATTTTTTCCTTTTTAAAGCGTCCATTTTGAGTCCAGCAATGTTATGGGTGTGCAATGCTAAATCAGAGGATTACTCTTTTAATGTAAATAATCTTTAGAAATATTCATACTATTAACTTTGGTGTAATGATAATTGTTACACTAATCTTGAGATGTTTTGCTATAATTGTCAACCTTCTGCATCAAATCAATAACATGACACTATAGATTTTCTTTGCCAGTGTCATAAAATAGTGTTGGAATCCCACCAAACCACTTGTATCATATTAGAATATTTGAATATCCATTGCTGATAAAGCAGCTGTTGATTTGTTTGATCTTACTGTGTGTGTGTGTGCTCTGTCCATCAGATGGTACCACGGTTCGCTGTCGCGTTCGGAGGCAGAGTCTCTGCTAACGTTGTGTAAAGAGTGCAGCTATCTGGTGAGGAACAGTCAGACCAACCGCTCCGACTACTCGCTGTCCCTACGGTAGGACACGGACACACACTCACACACACTAACTCTGCCACTCCAACAAGAAATGAAACACCTGAGCACCTTTAATATTGTTCTCGGATTAACTGCTTTACAATTTGATTGCGCTCTTCTCTTTTTTTTTTCCTGCCGTGTGACTGCGGAGTGTGTGCGAAGTGTGTGTGAAGCCACCTGAGCTACTGATCTCATATCGCAGTCTCCACACCTCTCCATCTGTCTCACCTCCTTCTCTCCCCCTCCCTCCCATCCTCTATCACCCCCACTTAAGATCACTGCTGCACTGATTCCTCTCCCAATACTCATTTGCAGGGCACAATACTGCTTATCTGGTCAAATCTCTTCCTTGTAATTACTACCACGATCCATCGTCCTGGGCTGACATTGCCCTCCCATCATCCCTCTGTCCTCACCCCATCCTTGGCCCCTCTCTGTGGTCCTCTTCCTTGGCCCCAGCAGGGCCTCCTAAGTGGTAATCAGGCAGGTAGAGCACACTTCAGTGCACACATCATCCTCCCCATAATCACTAATGAATATGAATTACCTTCTGTGGGCCACACAAGAAGGGAATCAGGGAGGGAAAGGGGAGAGGGAGGGGGAGAGAGAGAGAGAGGAGGGGGAGACACCGAGTGTCACCGTGTTGTGCTGACATATAAACAAGCTCATGCATTACTCATTTACATGAGTAGAGTGGGTTTGACACACACACATTAGTGCACACGCACATTTGCTCAAGCAACAAGGTCACAGTTGGCACCGGTTCCACAGTTGGCTTGGTCTGGAGCAAGTAATGAACCTACAAAATTTATCAACCTTACATTCTTTCAGTTGTTTAGAAGGAGGAATCACCCTTCACTGAGTAGACTTAGAGTCTTAACAAAACAAAGAACAGCATTAAATCTGAAAGGAGTTGAAGCAGCTTAGATCTTTAATCAGCTTAAAGGGAATCTCTGGTTTCATACAGCCTTTATTGTCTGACTTTCGGCCATAATTTGTATGAGTAATAATAACATTGTACTCACAAACTTAATAGTGGAAATCCAAGAACACAACATAACTCAACAGAGGTCAGACACGGCAAGAAACACGAGCAGTCTGATCATATAGGTTTGAAACAAGGCTCCTGCTTAGCTAAACATATCTGGAAGAGATGACAAAGGCAAACTGTAAAATCATTTTAAACAACCATTAAGATTTAAAGACTCTGACCTACTTTGAACTTCTTTACTTTCCACAGTTGTGCATGCACACAGTTAACCTGTGCGATGACAGATTATTACCAGCATTTTTGGTGCGCTCATTCTGGTTTTAACTCCAAATTTGCTTGATGTTTTTCATGGCATCTTTGTTTATGGAGTATAACCTTATCTGAATGTTTTAAATGTTTGTCTCAAACATTTAGTCCTGTTTGGAGTCCACACGTGCCAGGGGACTACAAAATTCTTGAGTGTGATCTTGTGTCAGGCATACACAGATGTTTTGCAAGTGTTATTCCATTCTGCTTGTCTTGTATGCCCGAAGAAAGTCTATAAAAGGCTGTGTACATGATTAAGTAGAGAATGCAGACTCTTGTGTGCACTTATTATTGTCCCTCCGGCACCAAGTAAAGCCTTTCAGTCAGGTGATCGGTGGACACTTTAATCCTTTGGGTTTTATCTCCAAACATTTGTGTTTCTTGTACTTTGTTGTAGCAATGTTGCCATATTCTCAGATATCAGCAATTATTTTAGTTGTAATAAACCAATTGTCCTTTAATGTCTCTAATTTTATGGAAGCTATTTCCCATAACTTCTGTGTTCTTGACATTCAGTCTTTATCAGGGTGTTGAGACTGGTTGGCGGGTTGGTTTAGTCACTACTGCCATGCTGTCAGCATATCCTTGAGGAAGGGCACTAAAGTTTGGAGATAACGCAGCATTAATGTCCTTGGAAAAGTGAACCACACCTAGAGTATATTAAGAATACACAGTAATGTGAACAATGGGAGGAATGAGAAAGGTTGTTTTAATGGAGACAAAATGAAGAGACACTCCAAAGTGAGTCAGCACTGACACAGACAGGCCTGCCAACGTTTAAACCAACATGAATATTTATGGAAGAGCTCTAGTTGGTTCTAATGTACCATGAGATACAAAGAGCCCAAAACAAACAGGGCTGGATGAAAGCCCACTGTCAACTCTGAGCACTGATGTGATGAAGCGTCTGGCTCTCAGTGCTCAGGAGGCCAGTGAGACGATCATGAACTGCCTGTTGTTTTGGCAGTTTGAAGTCACAGTGAGTTTCTTTGGTTTCACTGCTCGTCCAAATTTAATTTGGTTTACTAGAACAATGACAATTATGGTGACCGATTTCGGTCCTTGTCTTTCCCTCTGCTTCTATAATTAGACGTACATCATGGCTGGCTGACTGGCTCTTAAAGGGGAAGTTCTGTCGTGGCTGTCTGGCTCTTAAAGGGGAGGAAGTGGTGTAGTTCTCTCGGCTCAACTGCTTTCACAGTCCAGCGTTCTTCTCTCTCTGCCTTTGTCTTTCCTCCCATGTGCTTTTACACCACTCATCCATCCATCATAATGTCCCCGCCTAATTTGTGACATGGTGTTAAATCTTGGTTAGAATCATGTCCTAAAAGTGCAGTAAAAAAAGAAGTGAACATAAATCCAGCTTGTCATTTCCACTGTGTCATTATGTGTCAAAATGTATGGAAGGCTGCACGATGTTTTATGTGCTCCACTTTTCATGTCGTCTCTCATTTCTCTCCTCTACACTTCTCTTTTTCACTTTCATATTGGATCTCTCCCATTCTCTTTCTTGTTTTGTCTCCTTCCCCATCTCAATTCTTTTTTTTTCCCCCCCACAGGAGCTGCCAGGGTTTCATGCACATGAAGTTCACACAATATAAAGACGGCAAGTACGTGCTGGGACAGAACAGCCCGCCCTTTGACTCCATCCCAGAGGTCATCCACTTTTACACCACACACAAACTCCCGATCCGAGGTGCCGAGCACCTCTCCCTGCTGTTCCCTGTACTGGTGCAGACACTCTGACTGACCCAGACACCCCTCCTAGACCTTCAGGATTTAATCATGATCGGACACTCTTGAATGTTTGATGGGATCTTCCCAGTGGAGTGCCAGCACTCTCTTCCTGTTCAACTGGACTACTTTTGATGATACAACACGCCGCTAATGCCCTCACCCACCACTGCTGTTGTACTTGTGCCAAATGTCTCCAACATCCGGAGGGATCGATTCACATGAAATGCAATACCTGAACTCTATGCCACCTGTGCTAGACCTCCTTTCTCTCATCTCCTTGCTGAACCAAGGGGGCTTTCTTCAGGACATCCGAAATTCTCCCTTTCCTTATTACATTTCTTTCTGACTGGAACGCAGAGGAAGTTAGTAGAGCTGTATTTAGGAGAAAGTCTGTATATTCTGAACGTAGCCCCAGGTTACAGAAGACCTGCAGAAGATTGAGATTAAATTACTGCTGTTTCACAAAAAAAAAAACACCTCATTGACACTGATAAAATATTACTGTTGTTAGGTGAAAGCCTTGCAGTATTTTGCTGATTTTCCACATTTCTACCGGAATCAATAAATTGAATTGTACTGTAAAGGATGAGAAACACTTTTTTCACTCCTTGGGGAAATCCTTTTATAAATGTTGGAAAGTTCATCGCCATTATAAAAACAATGCTATTTTCAAAGATATAAGGTTTTTACCAACAGCAGTGATATTTCAGATGCTTTTCTACACAAAGACACATCTGTACTGTACTATAGTCTGTTCTGTTCATTTTCTTGCGGTCTGTTCTGTACTGTCATGCTGCTGTATGTTGAGGATTTTGCTCGACACACGTCTCCATGTTACTTGTTGATTGTTCGTCGTAAGCAACAGAGAAGCTATGTTGTATTGGTACTCGTGTTGACCTTGCTGACCTGTATCTCTTGTTGGTTGACTACGTTGCATTTGGTAGACAATGCTGGGTTTGTAAAAAAGCGACCTGTCACTGCTGTCATTGTCTTTCCACTGACTGAAAGCTAAGCCCGGAAGCTGAGCTGCAGGCTACATTTGGAGCTGAGGGATGCTAATCAGGAAACATTGATGACTCTGACAAACTCTCAAACTTTGTGAATCACGGCAACATTCTCACACCTCCTACATATTCGATCACAGATTTTTTTTTTTTTTTTTTTTTCGGCTGGCCAAATGATTACATGCTGGTTGGTGAGTTGTATTTGAGTTAAATTCTTGCCATCTGGAGTGTGTTCCCATGTCTGCTGCCTGGTTGCAGTGTTGTGTGGCAAAAATCAGATTTTAGAGAGGAGACAACGTGTACTGGCGACATCTGACCATTTCTAACAAATGCAAGAATGATTTAGATTGTTGTTTTTCAAGCCAAAACTTTATATTGCCTGTATTGTATTATTATTATGACCATTATTTTCTGTCACTAGTAAAAGATGATGGGTTGCATAATTTACCTGCTGAGTTGAAGCACTTTGTGTTTAATTCAAAAAGAAAACACCCCCAAAATACTCTGAATAAGACTTTAGCTGATCAAATTTCAAACAATTGACTCCTTTGCAGCCCAGAAAGAAAGAAAAGAGGCACAAAGGACTTGGCAAGATTGCTTGCTTCACATTGTAAATCACACACACACAGACACACACATTTGCTTTCCTTCATCCATTAACAGCAGGGTTGGGAGGGAGAGGGTGAGGACTGGGGGTGAGGTGTGGCTGAGGAGGGGTGAGGCAGCCCTCATTATTTGGGCTGCGCTGCAGTGAAAAGCACTGGGATTGCTTTCATTACTGAGCCAAATGAAATAGCAGAGGCTGATTACCCGCGTGACGGAGAGAGGAGGCGAGCTGGATCATTCTCTATTGGGGAGAAAGAGTGAAGGAAAAAAAAAAGGGGGGGGGGGAAAGGGGGGAGAGATGAAGGAAGGGGGAAGAAGGAGGAGGAGAAGGGAGACGCTGTCTGGCTGTACTTCCCCAACACAACTCCAAACAAGTGTGTGTGTGTGCGTGTGTGCGTGAGTGTTTGTGAGCGTAAAAGAGAGAGACGATGACATTGGGGGGGGCCGCTCTAGTCCCATTTTTCAAACAAGGCCCCCCGGGGAGGGATATGAATAATAACGACTGTGGCAATGCAGCATGTAAAAATCAAACAAATATCACGCTCATATTTCTCTGCCTTTTGTATAGCTCTTACCTTGTGTCTGCTTTTGGGACTTTACAGTTTTTCTATCAGCTAATTTCTGTTATGCTCATGAAGTCATATTTTTATGAGTTTGTGTGGGTTGGAACAAATTTCAGCATTATACAACAATTCTGTGTAAATTGTGAAATGCGCTCAACTGCATATGTGTGTGTGCAGCTGTCATATCAGAATCAGAATCTGTGTAATGTCAGATGTGGTGGGTGTCAACGATTATGCGGTGACGGCAGCTGTTAATCTATCAGACAGGCTCGGTGGAATGAACACCTGTGATCGCCACAGAGCCAGAAGACATGTTCGGAAAACACATGGAAAACACACAAACATGCCTTACAGATTCACAAGCACATACAAATAAGGGTGTTCCATAGAGATAGAGATTGAAAGCGAATTCCTGACCTTGGAAAGCTGATTTTTGGTGTTTTTGATCACATCACACAATCTTTCAGCAGATGCAGTCGTCCCAGTAACAGTCATGGAATTTTAGATGTTCGTAGATGGGGTTTTTTCTTAGCACTTTAAATTTCTTTTATGAATAGGCTTATTTTAAGTCCAAGGTCGTGAATGAACTTCCAATTTCATCTATTGAGCCATTGTTGATGAGAAGTTGTTAAAGTGCTCAGAAAAAAAGGAAATTTAAGCAATTCTGTGACAAATGGGCATACTTCATCTGATTGAAAGATTCAGAACACTTTGACTAAACAGACCTTGTGGTGTGATTGTTTTGTCAAGATTAAGAGAATTAAGAATTAAGAAATATAAAATTATCAAGTCATCCTTTTAATAGGAACACCTACTGTTATTAGATAGTTACCAGGAACACAAATATGCCACCATTTTACCCAGTTTTCTATCAAGACAGAAATTTTGATCTTAAAAGGTCATCCAAGGTGAAAGGTCACATAAAACTTTAAAAGGAGGGTTAATATTTTACGTTGCTGTCTGACAAAGAGATAAGATTTTGTTTCTTTAAGTTCATGTTAATACTTTCTTTCAAAGTTGATATTCAGTACATTGTTGAAGCATACATGTTGGCCTTTAACTCTTCAACCACACTGAAAGGTTATCACGGGTTTTTCCCCGCCTCCAGTGACTCCTTCACACAACATAAACCTCCAGGCTGCTTGCATGTACAGAGACAGGGAATCAGCCAGCTGTGCACACACACTCAATGCCACAAGTGAGGGTCGGGACACGCATATCAGACTAAAAGCCGCCGTCCTCCCTCTCACTTATCCCCTATCCCAGACATGCTAATCCCTACAGTTGTGGCAGGCAGGCGTGGAGGAGATAGATTGGAGGTCAGTGCGAGCAGGTGTGAGCATGCCGTCAGGCCCTGCCAGAAGACTGCAATCAGAGAAGGTTTAGAGAGAAAGCAGCTGCTGTTATGGGGGGGGGATTTGGGAAGAGGGGAAAAATTTTGAAGAGATTGCTTATCCACTCCTGCCATCTATGTGTTACGATAGCATGGCGTTCAAAGGCTGGTCACAGACATAGAAGTTGAGATTCTGAATCGTTTCATGCTACTAAACAGACTAGTTGCAATCAGTTTGTTGTTTCGCAGAAAGTTAATCGATGGCAGTTTTGACAAAAAAGTCATCATTAAGGTAATTTATTAAGCAAAAATGCTTTAGGCTTCATAAATGTGAGGATTTGATGTTA
Source organism: Thunnus albacares (assembly GCF_914725855.1). NCBI lineage: Eukaryota > Metazoa > Chordata > Actinopteri > Scombriformes > Scombridae > Thunnus > Thunnus albacares. The sequence continues at coordinate 21,115,630 of NC_058114.1, read as the reverse complement.
TTTCTGTTTCAAATATGTGTAAATTAATAATCTTTGTATCTTGGACTGTTATTCAGACAAAAGAAATCATTTGATGATGTCTTAATGGACTCTCAGAAATTGATAAGTGCATTTTTCACACTTTACTGACATTTTAAAGGTCAAAAAATAATAAATCAGCTGGTAATAATCATTAGTTGCAGCCCTACAAGACGACACATTAGGCCATGGACTCCCATATGATAAGAAAGTATCCCAGGGGTGTCCACTGGAAGGACGTGGAAAGGTGTGAGTGAGAAAGTGGTGATAAAATGATTTAGCCAAGACGTTGAAATGATTCATTGAGTCCACTGAGTCTACTTGACACTAGACAAGAGAATTAATGGCAGTGGGGTGTGGAAGGGGATGCTGAGAGGAGTGTCCACCAATCTACATCTCAGCTAGCTCCTTCAGACATCTTTCTATAAAAATGACCTTTGCCTTCGCTCTCCACAAGCTTCTTCCCATCTGCTCCCTGGATAAAGCCCTCTGATCCCAGGGAGCTTATCACCAAAGTCTGCCTGGGTCTTCACTTTCTTTGTTCCACGTGTAATTACACTGCATTGAATGAGAGCGCTGTGGAGGTGATGGTAGGGAAGAAAAATCATTACACACTAGACAAATGTGTGTGTGTGTGTGTGTGTGTGTGTGTGTGTCTTTTCCGGTGAGAGTGGTACGACTCAGCTATAGAGGAGAGAATGGCTTCAGCTGGGGCTCCCTGCGTGAGCGGTAGCCTCAAATGGGACCCCTCGCCGCTCTCCGCCTGGCCCCACTCCACCTCTGAGCAGCTTCAAAAAGGGGACTTTAGAATGACAGAAGTGTTTCATACTGGCACATTCAGTGGTTCGGACCAGATGGAGTCTTTGTTCTTTCTCTCAAATATACACCCACATGCATGCGCACACACACGTCTGTCTGAAAAAAAAAAAAACACATGCAGATGCACACACATGGATACACATTTCCTCAACACACTAGCAGTGTAAAGCCAGGATCATGATGACAGGGGGTGGTGTGATTCTCTTGTCCTCTGTCGTGTTCACATTAGTCATATGCAAATAAGCATTGTGCACAGAGAATGACACAAATCCACCATGCCTAAATCCTCAAAGAAGACTGGTGACGGCTATTTAGTTAACATGATTTATTAAGGTGTTTGACCCAGTTAGCAAATGGGTTTGTTTCAGGTGTTTGCAGGAAGGGAATTTTATCACACGAAGAAGAAAACATGGACGAAAAGAAATATGTCAATTCGTACTAAACGTGCTTGAGCTGTTTTCTCTTTGTCTTGATGAAGACTCTAGGCAAAGATGATTGAATTTGTGAGTCTGCTGAGACTGTTAGTCAGAGAATGAGAATTTCTTTTTTTTAAATTGTACTTTTGACATTGTAGAGTTCTATCATACTCAATATACTTATTTTTTATATTTGCATGTACCTATGTACTTAATGCTTTCTTTTTCAACTGATTTTCTAGAATAAGACAACAAAAACATTTTAATCGAACTAAATTTGGATCAGGATAATGATGGTGTTCAAGATGAAGAGGAAAACAGGTTGGACAGGAAGGAAATGGAGTCGAAGGAGAGAGGGTTTCACTGACTGTAAATGACTATACTCCGTACACAGCTCAACATTTTGGCATTTCCTAATGTTCCAGATGGCATAAGGCCACGATCATCCCCGGCTAATTCAGGAAAGAGTGTTCAAACATTTCTGACAGGAAGCAGTCAGTGACCTTTAAGCTGGAGATGCTCGACTGGTATCGCATCCTCGCTGTCTTTTTCCATCAGTACTGGAGGTGCGGAACAGAGACACATCCTTTAACTGAGGTGAGCATGAAATGCCAGTCTGTCACCTCCTGTCTGGTCTCTGCTATGCAATGTGGTATGAACAACAAACTCTGCTGCTATCTGCCCATCTATCGGTTCAGTTCAAAATAACCATCACTGCAATGGGTTTTCTGGAACAAAAACAAACATGTGGATCGAAGGTCTTCAGCATAGAGGAAACAAACCTGGATCCAGTGTCTGATCATTTCTCGGAATTCATAACACAAAATGCCACATCAATAACTTTTTTCGATTAAACGCATCCAGTAAATGTGTGATGTGAAAATCTTTATGCTGTTTAAATCAGTTTGGTTACCTTACTCATTTAGAAACTCGGGTTTGGCACATTAAGTTCCACAAAACTCACAATCACAGGACATATTTCACAATAACAGGAAACTTCAAAGTGAGATTCATGCTATCTGACCTCACCAGACCAAAATCCCCTAGTTAAGATAAATATCAAGAATTTCTCTTCATTATTCATAACTGTCTGACCCAGGTCTACCTATGAATGGGAATAAGAGAGCATCAATCAGCTTCTCATTAGGATATTAAACAGTACAAAAGGTTAAGTCAGATGACATCTCTCTCCTCATGTCTGAATAGCAAATGATTAACTGACAAATTAGAGCAATTCTACATTAATATATGTATGGCTTATGTTTTAATAAGAACCTACAAAGGACTGACATAAGCTAACATCTACCATTCATATGGAGGAAAAGGGGCAAAAACGCCCACAAAGGGTCAAATCTAAACACAAAATATCACTCTTTCCTGTAATTGTATCTATGCAGAGGATCAGCACAGACACCGAGCTTGGATGAGAGGTAGAGGATTGAAAGCGGGCGAGTCATTGCTTTAATATCACAACATGACACGTGAAAATCTCATAAAAGGGAATAGGATTTTATTTTATTTGCTATATAATGGTATCAGGCACTACACCACCCTAGGCAGAAATGTAATTTACAGTCTACTACCATTAAATAATTCACATCCATCACTCCTATTCACTAGTGGTTAGTTGATGTGTGAGTGGTTTCTAGATGTGCTGATGAAAAGCAAAAAAAAAAAAAAAAAAAAAAAAAAATCCATAAGTGTAGTTATTAGACACGCTAATTCAGCTCACAGTGCAGCTGATGCTGACATGTACAAATTAGAGTAATGAAAGATAAACCACATGTGGTAATGAGTACAGCAGTAATGTCTTAAGTACTGTAACTGCCACTACATTCAGAACCGTTTTGATTTAGGTAACAAGATTGCTTTTCCTCTGACGCCACCATCAGGACAAACTTTACATTTCGGCCCCACTAGTGGTAAGGATCCAAGAATAGCAAGGTTGGATCACCTATTTTCCTTCATCCAACAGTTTTGTTTTCTGGTGTGTAATTAGCATGTCAGCCTCATGTGGTCTCTAGTCTGATAATCAACCTTTAGTGTCGTTTTCTCTCACAGTGCATCTCAAATCATTACAAAATCCATAATAAAGTCCCAGTACCGTGACGATTTTTATGCACACAAAGCAAAAAGTATACCTTAACAGTTTATAAGGTGACAAATGTTTTCACAGAAAATAAATAGTTTGCCAAGTCAAGTTGTGGAAAATGCAGGTGTTTTAAGAGTGCGTGCATATAGCACATGCAAAAAAGTGCCCCAATTTCATCTTTTCTGCTCAATAAAAATAAAATTAAAAAATTAAAAAAAACCACAATGATAGACACAATACTAGTGAAGTTCATGATACTGTGTTGTTGTCTGAATTATTATTAAGCCTATAGTTTCACAGACATAGGTTGAGCTAAGAGATTTGGGGCTTCTTTAGTCCGTGTCCATGAAGATATTCTATTATTTTTCATAGATTTGAAATGTTAAATTCTCGTGTAAGTCAAACACAACATTTCATTTACTTTGGTGCTGTGAGTAATATTGCTGAGTTGTTGTAAATAGTGGCTTTAAATAATCTTGATTGTAATCTAACCTACAATCTGGATGTTTTTGGTTCCAACTGAATGTCTTAGCTATTTCATCATTACTTCATCCTGTCCGTGCTACACTGGCCATAGTGCATAAACAAAAGGTGGCTGATAGCAGGGATATGTCAATTCTGTGTGACTGTAAGGCCTCTTTAAGGTGCTTTCACTCAGAATTTGCTGAGGGGCGGCAGCGCTCCCGCCTTCACAAGCACAGCTGAGAGCAGGTCTGCGGGCCCAGAAGGGTGGGGCACAGCGGTGGCAGAGGGGTCTCCATGCTTGTTGTCAGAGTTCATAGGTGTGGGAACCTTCCCTCTATTCATCGTGGACTTGCCTGTCCCACTGCCCCCTCCTCCACCAAAACTGGTCTTGCTGTTCTCTGCTGTGGGGATGACAGTACCCAGGTGGGGGTTGCCCACCACAGGCGCACCAGTGTGCTCCAAGCTGGTCTGACAGCAACACAGCAGCCGGAAGAAGGCAGCCCTCATCTCCCTGCTGGACAGAGTGTATATGAGAGGGTTGAGGGCAGAGTTGAGCACAGCCAGGGCGATAAACCAGTCCACCTGGTAGAGCACAGGGCACTTATCTGGGCTACAACCCACATCCAGCAGCAGCAAGAGGAAGAGAGGGGCCCAGCACATGACAAACACTCCAAGAACGATAACCACAGTCCGCAGCAGGGCCAGTGAATGCTCTGAAGGCCGGCTGCTGACCCTGCGGCCGCTAGAGGTCACCAGGCGGTAGATCCTGATGTAGAGGATGATGATGGCTACCAACAGGGCACTGAAGACACTGATGCAGAAGGCCACATAACTCTTAGCATAGAGCGGCAGCACAGTGGAGCAAGAGCCCAGATTGTCCAGGCAGTTCCAGCCCAGGCTGGGCAGGGCACTGAGCAGCACTGATACAAGCCAGCAGGCCGCCAGCAGTCCGAGAAGTCTCCCCCGACCTGCCGTCTCACAAGGACGCAGACGCACCATAGTCATATGCCTCTCAATCCCAATGGCCAGAAGGCTGAATGTGGAGGCACTGAGGGCCACAAACATGCTCCCTTCTCTGGCCAGCCACTGCACTGGTGTCAGGTAGAAGGTTTTGCGTCCTGAGGTAAAGATATTAACCACATAAGCCACACCAGCCAGCAGGTCTGACAGTGCCAGGTTTCCAATGAGAAAGTACATGCGGCTATGGAAGCGCTTGTTCCTCCAGAGAGCAAGCAGGACAGTGACGTTCTCCAGGACAATCAGCACGCAGATGAAGAGCAGCACAGCCATCTTACAGGGCCCGCTACTACGAGGCCGGTCCCACTTCCCTGAGTGGTTGTAGTGGCTGACGATAACAGAGTTCATCCCTTCCTCAATTACGGTCCCCATACTGCCTGCCCTTCCTGGCCTTCCTCGGTCACACAGCAGAGGGCGCCACAGCACTGGACACTTCTCAACCTGGCAGTGATACAACTGACATCATACAGCCTTCTCAAGGACCTGCCAATCAAATGTTTAGTTTAGGGATAAAATTTACTTTTAAAAGTTACTTTGAAAACTTTTAAAGTAAAAAAAAAAGTTACTTTCAACAACATTTTGGTTAATTTAAGTAAGAAGACATATCTAAGAAGAGTTTTAAGAAAAGAAAGCAATGTTATATTAAAAAACAAAAGGAAAAAGCATCACTGAGGTTAAAAATCTTTTTTATAGAACTGTCTTTGGCAAGATAGCAGCAGCACTTGTACAACACAACATGTAAAGCAGACTTACAAACATATGGAAATAATAGGAAAATAGAGAGGAACCTGTATATTACAAGTTTTTTTGTAATTACTGTGGTAGTTACTGCTGTTCGTAAAACCTATGCCATAAATACTATAACTTAACTACTAAATAAAATAATTTCTAGTGAAAGTACGGCGACTCATAGATAAAAGTCGATGTAAAATGTTTTAAAATAACCCTAAAAATATGCTTTAGGATACAAGTAATCCGGAGGTCGGATTAACGGATTTTTCTCAAAATTAATCTCAATTATGTGTATAACCAACTCATAAACACTATGAAAAACTGAATACTTATGGGCTATTCTATATTATTTATACTTTTTATATAACTTTTATGGTACTTTCTATATGAAATAAAATATGTAACACAAGTTTAATAGCAACAAGATGCATACTCATGAAAATTTGAGTAACTTCTCTATTCTGGGAAAGTTGTTCAAAGTTGTCATGCAAGGTATCTGCAGTTAGTGTTTTATTCCTTCTTTTATTCCTCACTCCAACTACAGTAACTTATAGTACCTTTCGGTGTTATTGGCCTCATCTAAACATCCCAGCGCTGAGGCAAGATTTGCAGAGCTTGGTAGACCTGTATTTTTTCTTTCATGCGTAAAGTTGCTCTGCTACAAAATATATGAGTGCCAAAAATGGAGTATAATCGACGTGTAATTAAAAGTCCATATCTTGTCCTCGCCCGTAAAGAAAGGTTCATATCATTAAAGTACAATCCTCCAAACATCCAGACTGTTCTGAACTTTTCAGCGTCCTCTGTGCACTGAGACTCTCTCCAGCTTGGACAGTCCCGCTCACCCCTCCCAGCCTATGGGGCGGGATCATCCCTACCTCTCCATTTAATTTTTTTTTTTTTTTCACCATTTATTATGAGTCAGAAGAGATGTCGGAGCCAAGCGTCTCCTTATGCCAGATATTGTGTCAGATGTGTCACTTCTTGTTTATACCACCGCTTTGTATTTTCAAACAAGTAGCCACAATGAGTTTGATTGATTGGATTGCTTTTTCAAGTGGAGGTTAAAGAGTTTTGTTTTTGTCCCTTGTGGACAAAGAGCAGCTGACTGTATTGACAAGAACACCTAATTTGTCTGTCCCAACGTGTTATAAAACCGCTGTACTTACTTGTCCCAACACATGTTACAGTTTTTTGCCCCAAGGCCTCATGTGCTCCTTAAAGTTGTGTCATCTGTAATGGCATTGTACACCTACTGTTTTACTCTGAGCTGCACCTCAGGATCCCAGTATCAACTTCATATTTTCATTTTATACTATACAGTATATTGTTGGTGCATATGTTCAGGCATTTTCAACCAGCTCTGCCTTCTCAGTCTATTTTGAAAAGGTGCGGAGAGCAATCATATCAAAAGATGACAACAGTTTCATGAAAGAAAACAAACTCACATATGTGTTCATTTTCCTTTCTGTTGAAATCACACCCATCTACTGACAGTGCCAGCAAATTCACAACCCCTTTGATATCTGTGATCTGATGAGTCATTGTTTTTCGTGTTAAAAAAGCGCTGGAAGGGGGAAGTGGGAAGGTAAGAGTCACACATTCTTTCCCCTTTTATGCACTTTTCTATGGTTTTAAATTCTGAAGAAATATGTTACAGATAAGGAGGAGAGAAGAGTATCGGAAGCTAAATATGACAACAGGGTATATGGAGGTTTCATTATGTTGCATGTCCAGCTACAAAAAGCAGCTCAGGTCATTAGGTCACTATCCTGTGGATCAGTCTGCAAGAATGATGTTTTAGTCATTGCAGAACAAGATCATTTACGAGAAAATTTAACTGCAAAAGCAGTTGATCCTCTACTGACTACTGAGTGGCCAGCAGAGTAAAGACTGCAATTATGTGAAGTAATTCCTATGTCATCATGGCATGACTGAAGCAAAGTTGACTGTTGCTGAAAACAGCAGGTTTGCTCTGTCAACTAGTACTGCAAATATAAAACTTGTCCTTGAATTCCTCAGTGTTTCCCCGTGGGTACCAATCAGACCTTTCTCACAGAGAGACCCAGTGATGCATGACTTCAGGAGCCAAATGACTTGAAGAACACTAGGGAGAAACCACATCTGGAGGTCTGTGTCTGACCTGCAGACACCTCCTCTTCAACCCTGCTCTGAGCTGGATTTTTATTGTGTTTAAAAATCAAAATGTACGTTCCCAAAAGCTGTTATTCCAACCGCTGGATGGTGCAGTGGCTGGAAACAGAGGGTAGGGGCTGTTATTTCTCATTGAGTGTTTATGCCATGCATTTTATTACAGCTTTCCCACATGATGGTCACTGACTTTATGTACCATAACACACCCAGGGGAGAGGATGTGTTCACATTCAGACTGGTAGAGAGAGAATGAAAGACAGAGAGAGAGAGAGGCTGTGAGAGAGGTCCAAAGAAAGTTGGTTGCGCAAAAACAGGATGGTTGAGAGTAAGTTTGAGAGAATGGGAAAAAAGGTTGGGGAGAGGGGGGCAGGAAAATGAGGCTTGAATTAAGGAGGTCAATAGGTGCAGAGCTTTGTCTTTTATCGCTACAGTCTTTGATTTATATGTAAGTTCATTTGCAATTGGCATTCTGCAACATGCACAACAGAGGGTTTATTTCCCTCCAGTCTACTTCTGTTTATTAAGCTTCAACACCTCAGTGACTCCAGGTGACAGGTGGTTGTGAGTACTGGCACTGTAATATTCAACGTGGCTTTATAAAGAACAAAGAAAGACAAGCAATTCAACTAAGATTTTATTTAAAAGATGTGAATGAGCTTGAATGGCTTAAGAATACATATTTTAAAAGTAAAATTAAAGGATTTTGATCAGATTTCCAATCGGCATGAAAATGAATGAATGAAAACTTATCTGTTTCAACTGATTTGTGCCCACTAGGTTATTGTTTAAGGATATAAAAGACAAATGCATATAACAAAATTTTATAAAAAGAATGAAAAGTAATGAATCTGTCCTTTTCATAACAGAAAAAGATGATGGTATGGTTGAAAAGTGGCTCTAAAGTTATGAGAGGAGCTTTGCTTTCTTTTTTTTTCATTTCTCTTTGCTAGTGTTGGCTCTGTTTTCCAAACTGTCCATTTCTTTTTATTGTTTTGTTTTTGCACTCTTTATTTTTGCTGGATCAAATAGGCTAGGCACTGAAGAGGCCAGAAATTGAGACTGTGATGGATGACAGCACTGGCTAACAGTGACTAACAGCGTAACAAATGTTGATAAAAAGAGGGGGAGATGGAAAGAGACAAGAGACTGAGGAGCGACAGAGCAGACAGTTTTCTCTTATTTTCTTTCTCTCTCAGTCCCTCTGGTATCAACGACTGTGAGGAGTTGCAGCCAGTCTGGCCTTCTTGCACATGTCAGCCCAGGCATTGCAGATTAATGAATGACCCCTGGAGCTGTTGACTTTACCCTGAGCAGCAAGAGATGTACAGACCCTCTGACAACCCATTTATAACCATATGAAAACACCCCCCAAAGGCCTTGGCTGTGTGTTGTTGCAAGCTGGATACAGACTTCCTGGATGGTTGGTTCTGTGTTGGAAGGAGGAAATGTAGCTACAGGTCATCATGAAAAAAATGGCCTTGGAGCAAAGTCCGGTAAAAGGTTGTGTAACGGTGATGCTGTTGATGCATGTTTCTACATCTTTGTGTGTGGTGTGTGTGTGTGACAGCTGTGTGTTTACTTGTGCAGTATTGTGAGACAGGGCAACACTGACGCAGGATCGGATGGTGAGTTAGATGTTTGGGAATGCGAAATGTAATGGGAACAAAGGAGGAGCTGCAGTGGTGGAAAAGGAAGGCCTCTTGGGCTGTCACCCCACTGCCCTCCTAAAATTTACCCACACCCACTGAAATATTTTAACAAAAAATATACAACAACACTGTAACCACGTACTATTTCAATATGATATAGAGATGGTTATAGACTGTGTCTGAAATTCCTGAACTAACATGCTATTTAGTACGCTAAAACAGTGTGTGAGATTTTTTTAGTATGTCCGAAACCTTAGTATGAAACCAGTAGTACATGAAGTGCATACTATTTCTGGGGAAATATTACAGTATGCAAGCACTGGACACTACACCGGCATAAATGTCCCACAATGCAATTCAGTAGTAACAAAGACAACAACAACATAACAGATAATGGCGGACAGTGACTAAGGCAGCTCTGGTGTAACGTCAATAACGCTTCAATTTAAGCAAGGTTTCACTTTGCTAGACATAATACATTTTTTAAATTAGTGCAGAGTTAATGGTTGGCACGGGCTACCATGGTTACACGTCTCCAACCGTTTAGGATGCTCTCAGAAAGTGATGTGATAATTACAGCTCAGTGCATCTGAAAAGACACATACTACTGCTTATTCACACAAAAATACGTTGAATGATAGCACACACATTGGGTATGTAGTACACAGCATGCGATTTCAGATGAACATGTTGAACATGTTGCTAGTAGCAACCCCTACAGTTCTACAGCAACACTATTTTGTCAGATCTGTGACCAAGAAAATATTGACAGTCATCTTTTATCTACTCCTCAAATGTCTTTGCTGGAGCATTATCTTTACGTATTCTTTTTATTACAGATGATTTATGATTGTTGATTTGTGATTTGTGAGAGTTTGCAATTTTGCTAAATTCCCGCATTCTTTTCCGCATGTAATGGCCAAATCAACAAACCGCTTGTGATTTGGACCCATTGTAGCATTTTGTGTCGTGGCAGTACAGCATGTATTCAGCAAAGAGCAGAACCTCCAAGCCTTGTTTGGTTGGACCACAACCAACGACTCCGCAGTGGAGCTTTTGAGAGAGAGGAGATGGAGAATGACTCTGAGGAACTGAACTGTAGTTTCATAGATGATTATACACCCCTGTAGTTGTAAGAGATTGCACTTTGTTTTCCATTTAACCTGTACTTTGGTTTGCATTCAGTTAGTCAGAAGAATACAAGTTGAAGGGTTGTTCAGACAGCAAAAATGGACATAATCTTCCTCAAACATAAAAATGGATACTTTGAAGTTGAAACTATATCTTTATGTTAATGGATTCATTTTAATGGAATTATTGACTGATTGTATTTGTTGCTAATGTTGAGGTGAAAGTTTATTTAATAAAGGCTTATAAATTGAACTCAAGTACAGTATTTTCTTTTTTATATAACTTTGAGCCCATGGTTCTCATGTTCAGAAAATACATTTAAAAATTAGCACTGAAATATAGTTATGTCTGTGATATTTGTGGTAGTTTTTTTTTAAAAATCACATTATTTTCCTTTGCCTGCAATGTTTCCCAATTGCTACAATTTTACAGCAAAAAGAGCACATAAAATATGACAAATTGTATCTCAATTTTTGAGAAAAGCCACTGCAAAATCAAGCAATTGATCACAATCACAAAAAAACTCATAAATCCCTGGAAGGACTGACTGATGATACTTTGTTTCTACCTGCATGAACAATGTAACTAATTTGAAAACTAATGCTAGTTTAAACTGTACTTTTGTGAATCCAGTTTCCTTTTTAGTGTACTAGGTCTTTTTTTTTTATAATAACTTTGTTTTGACTTGATTTGTTTATGATATCTTTTTCTGATTTTTAATCAACATCATTGAATTTGTTGTCCAATACTGTTGTCACAGTTCCACAATTGCTTCCAGTAAAAACGTCAAGGGCAACCCGCTGTCTTCAATCTTTAGCGTGTTCAGCTCGCTGCATATCTGTGCACCTACTCACATAGTGAGGGCAGGATAACATCCTTTCAGCCATGCAGTGGATGTTCACACCTCATAGCAAGTTGTGAATAACCAAATAGAGGTTTTCAAAAGAGTCATTCAATCAGGAGAGACTATGAGAGTCTCTCCTGGGTGACTGTGGCTTAGGAGTTAGAGCAGGTCGTCCACTAATCAGAAGGTCGGTGGTTCGATCCCCTTCTCCTCCAGTCCGCAAAGTGTCCTTGTGTCCTTGTTAAGTGTCTCCACTGATGCTGACACTGAGCCTCAAATTGCTCCTGATGGCTGTGCCATTGGTGTTTGAGTGTGTGTGAATAGGTGAGTGAGTATTTGGATATAAAGCGCTATATCGCTCCTGATGAGCAGGTTGGCACCTTGCATGGCAGCCTCTGCCATTGGTATATGAATGTGTGTGTGAATGTTGCCATGTGTGCTTTGAGTAGTCGGTAGACTATGAAAGCACTATATAAATGCAGTCCATTTACCATGAGAAATTAGTTTATGAACCTGATTATTGGACAGCAAAAGATTATGTCTAAATTGTCTAAATTCCAGTGGAGTCTTGATGCTGGTGGTTATTGGCGGGGGGACTGATGTGAAGGAAAACTCTGAATGTTTCTGGGGACCAGAGACAAACAGGCGCCCTCAAACATGTTTGGTATTATAAATATTTAGTGATGCTCAGCTGTTTTCAAAATTTCTAGTGGCACCCTTGGTAGTGAGGAAAAAAGATGGGTGGACAAACATCAATATTGACTGTGACTGGATCCTGCATGCACAAGACAAAGACAAATAGAAAACACAGCCTACTTTTTAATGGATGCTTTGAACCAAAGGGAAAGCCTTGACACCAGTAGTGGTTCACACATGTTCAGGTGTTTTCAGGGGGCCCATATTTTTTTTAGTAGTGCCTCTGGTGGTAAGGAAGAGGGCAGGTAAACAAACAACATCAACTGCGCTGACTGCATCTATGATTGGGTCCTTCACACATGGGATGCTTCAAAAGAAGGAAAAGGGTGAGAAAGAAAAGGGAATTAAAGAGAAAACAGTGAAAAGGATAAAGTCATCCCCTAATTGACGAAAGTCTACAATGATGCTACATTTATTTCATTTGCCACCAGACTCTGGAACAATCTCCTTGTAGTAGTTGAGAATATGAGAATGTGTTGAGAATGCGCTTACAACCTTTAAAAGAAAGCTTATAACTAATCTTTTCAAACTTGCTTGCACTTAGAAACTTTAAATACATTTTTACCTCACCCAGAGTATTAATTGTCAGTATTTACTTATTTATTTATGCTTTATTTCTTCTGTGAAGCACTTTGTGACGTCTCTGCTTTCAAAAGGCGCTATTTAAATAAAGTTAGTTACTTACTTACGTATATTCTATTACTATTAGCACTTAGCAAATCTCAGCAGGATGATACAAGAGAAGAAACAACAAACCAGATCCTGTTAAACTTAGATTATTGCAACAATGACTGTATCTCCGGGACCATCGCATATTTTCTTACATGATACATGGGGTATGTCTCTGCAGGAGGTCATGAGTAGAACTCTGAGGGCTGATAGTGTATCTGATATAGTGGTGCTGTTGGTGGGTTATCAGCAGAGGCTTGAGCTCTCTGAGGGCACAAGGTGACTGCTTGTCTGAGGACCAGCCTCGCTGCTTCTTTTAGATAACCTTTTTATCTGCATCCAGCTCAAAATAGCAACATCAAAGCACGCACAGATGGAAGAATGAATGGGTGACAGATGGCTGTACAATGTATTTTCATGGTAAGTTAATCATTTTGTTAACTGTGCATCATTCTGTGCAAAAAAACATGTTTTTCTTAATCTCTCTCTTCTCCAGAGATATGTAGAAAAAGATAATTTGTTATAGATGGAAGGTAATGAGATTTAACAGAGACTTCATCACGGTTGTACGCAGTTATCAGGAGGGAGGAAGAGAGAGAGATTATCAGCAAGGAAGTGGAAGAAGTTTATATCTTTAGTCTGTATCTTACAATCAAGTCCTGAATGAATACAGTCTGGCTTCTCCGCCTCAAACACAGACAACCTTTTGATAATGTAATTTGGAAATTATTAGAAATCACTCACTTGACTTTACTTGACTTTCAAAGATCACAATTTAAGACTTTTGAGACTCAGAGATAAAGCTCTGGACCTCAATACAACATTAAGTGCTTGTAGACATGGCACTACATCTGAACTCTTCATCGTAGCTCCCTCGTCTTTAAAATGTCACCATATCTGTTCTCACACAATCACTGTGGAACTTACAATGTCAAGATCTTTATGGTGTTATTTATTTTCTTTACGATAGGAGGGCTTAAACACTAAATAGACTTCAAGACCTTGCCTCGCCAAAATATTTTAAAAATAACTTGGACCTCAGTCATGTAAACAATCATGCCCGATTTTCTCAGAACAGCCTTTCTGATGTCTGGGAAAGCTTGTGTAAGAATCCTGTGTGTGTGTGTGTGTGTGTGTGTGTGTGTGTGTGTGTGTGTGTGTATGTGTGTGTGCTGCAAGACAAATGAGTTTGTGCAAACCTTACCATGGTCATGATGCATGTCTTTGCCCCGTTCACTTGCATGTGCCTGTGTTTTTGTACATGGTTACCCTCTCTCCTTCACACTCCTGCCACACAGAGCAGTAAACATGCATCTGTTGCTGCGCATCCTATTTTGGGAAGTTTGTATATCTTGGCTGGCTGTGTTGTGTCTGGCTGCTGTTCTATAAGAAAAGGGTCAAAGGTACATTTCCCTTGAGAGGAGCACTAACGGTCATGCAGTCCATTTTGGAGCTCTGGTCCGCAACCCCAGTCAGGCACTATCCACCAGCCCCAACACCCACCTCATCATGAACCTCTCCCACGTCCAGAGATCCCTCTGCACCAGCCCCACACCCTCAGCTCTCCAAGTAGAGGCAGCTAGGAGCCTGAGAAAGGACTAACCCACTGACAGAAACAGACCAGACTCCATCTCCAAATACCGTCAGTACAGATTTAGAATCACTTCAGCCTTTCAAAGACATGCTCATGTTTTTTTTCTCCCTTACCGTCTTTAGAACTAAGTCACCAGTTTTATAGTAAACATTGGCACAACATTACAAGTACAACAGGACAGCACAAACACTGTAAAGAAACAAAGAGACAAATACATAAATATACATACCGTATACAGTACATATAAAGTACTATATGCCTATATGTATACCTGCTGAATGCTTATACACAGATACATAAATATCAATATGTAATATGGTAACTTGGACCAGAGGTTTGCTTTGAGAGGAAACATTAATTTTCCATTTTTTGTTAAAAGAATAGTTTGACATTTTGGTAAATATACTTATTTGCTCTTTTGCCGAGAAATGGGCTGATTGATACCACTCTCATGTTTGCACAGTAAATATGAAGCTAGCGTCAGCAGCCGGTTAGCTTAAGTTACTGTACTTGGACTGAACAGACAAGTGAGTTAATTTGTGTGCTTGAAGGCAGATTTTGTTACTTTTGGCTAACTGTTTCCGCCTGATTCCAGTTTTTGTGCTAAGCTAAGCTAACCAGCTGCTGGTGATAGCTTCATATATACTGACGACATGAGAGTGGTATCTTCTTAACTCTCAGCAAGAAATCAAATATGCATATTTCCCAAAATGTCAAACTATTCTTTTAATAACAATATAACTTGAGAATAAATATTAGATGTAGCCTAAACAAGAAGTATAAAAAATAGTGATCACATATGCTTCAACAACATAATACAAAATAGATAATTTTGTAAAAAGGAATCACACCTCAGTATCCATAATATTTATGCATATCTACATCAATCATCAATCAATCAGTCAATCACATTTCACATAAAATCATATCAAAATGAGAATGCGAACTTAGCTGTTTTTGCTGTGTTGTTGCTCTGTAATAAAATGATTGTCTGGTCATACAGAAACTCACATTTGTGGGACATTATCTTTATCATTAGGCTTTTCAAATACTTTCTCTTTCTCTTAGGCTGCTTTCACTATCAAAAAATTCAAATCGACTAGATAGAAAGCTAAATAATTCTGGTGGTTTGATTTTTTCTCACTACTCTTATCATTACCAGTCCAATGAGTTGTGTTTCTTTGTTATATCACTCTTTATTCACTCCAGAAAATCAGATGTCAGATCAGTTGTTTTGCTACATTGCATCAGTACGTCATTATGTGTTCAAACAGAAACTGGAAATACCATTGTGAGAAGATTGTATTATTGTAAAATCTTACCAGATAAACCCATTGAAACCCTTAAATATGCTGTGCTGACCTAAGTGAGGTTTAGAGTTTTTGGGCATGATCATGTGTGTACTCAGAGTCCAGAGGTATTTTCCCAGCATGTGACCCTGCCGCAAGTGGTCGATGAAATGAATGGTGAATGTTTGTGAATGAATTACTGTGTGAATGGCAATCAGTCACTGCTGGGCTAACGGCCTCTAACTGACAGTGGGCTCTGTGGCTTGTGTGATGCGACGATGCTCCACATAAAGAAAGGCTCGATAGAGATCTGCAGAGGTAGTAAAGGCTACCATGGTGACCGCTCAACCAGCAACAACAATAAGACAGGATGGCCATCGGGCACGGCCATCCTAAAGCTCCCTGGCTCCAGAGACACGCTGGACAAAATAAAAGCTAAAAACACACACTTCACATCTCATTAGACAGGGCCACTGTGACAGCTGACTGAGGGCCCAAAACAGGTCGACTCCACCAAATAAACCCAACAAGTTTAGATGAATGAGTAAATAGCATGACTTAGAAAACAAGGTTGACCTGGTAGTCCTGCTTTTAAAGCTAACCCTGCCATTATACTTATTGTTTTTGCATGTTTATATTTTGTAGTCATGGTTTTTATCACACTTCTGGTCTGCAAAGCCTGCCAGATGTTTTAAACATGCATCATTGCTAGCAGGGTAATACATCAAGGAACTGTAATCCCATCTACAGGTTGTAGATAATTCCAGTTGTAGAAAGTGACTAAATACACCTACTCAAGTACTATTTTTTTTTTTAATTTCACTGCATTTATTTGACATAGTTATTTACTTTTCAGATTAAAATTGAATGAATTGATAGTATGAATCATTTTAAAAAATATATATGTATACACTTACTGAGCACTTTATTAGGAACACCTGTGCAATATAATGCAATCCAATACAACAGCTCTGCCATAATTTTGACTTTTACATAGCATTTTCAGTTTTTGTTCACATTGTTGACACTGTAAGAAAGGTGATAATTCTACTTTATGTTTATTATTGAGTTCGTAGTGGGTGGTGGTGTACTGGAGTGTATTATATTGAAAAGTATATGTAAAGTAAATATAAAGTAAATACCTAATATTTTGCCCCCTGTATATATGTTTATGGGGTGGACAAAATATTAGGAACACTTTTCAATATAATCTGACTGTTGGTCGGACAAAACAATATATTTGAATACATTTTCTCATTTTCTCTTGGAAATTAATTTACAGATTTTCATTTCTTTTTGACATTTTATATACTAAAAAAATCAGCCCTAATATGTATATAAACAGTATATATACAAAGTGTCTAAAATTAGCTTAGCCTCAACATAGCTACAATATTAAAATGCTGCTTACATGCAAATGCATTTATGATAAAAATGCAATCAAATACGTTGCAGGTAAAGGTCTTGCAAAAGTCTCACTAAAGTAAAAGCATTATAGGAGGTTATGGGCATCTGTCGGGCATATGTCGTCATAGTTTATCTGTGGACTCACACACACATCCTACACAAGAAGACACACACACACTGGAGTCCCTGGCCTGCTGTTCTGTGGTCCACCTTTGTTTATGTGTCTTACACATGACGGTCCAGCACACTGCTAAGATCACAGCAGTCTCCTTCACCTCCCATCCAGTCATCCCACATCTGTCCTTCTTTCCCTGTCGGTGTGCTGTGAGAGCTCTGGAGATGCAGGGCTGCTAGAGGGGGTCCAACAGCAGCATGCTTCATCGGTGGTCAAGAAAGGTTGGCTGTGATGGTCATGGGTTGTTTATTGATGGAGTGCGAAGTGAACAAGGGAGAGGAGAGAGGCATGGAAGAGGTGGAGGGGGGTTTCACTGGGGGGGAATGTGGTGTGAAAATAAACGAACAGTGGTGCAAACAGTGGAGCCAACAATGGCGTGTCAGATCCAGGTCTGTCCATGGTTTATGTGCCTTTTGTATAAACACTAAAGAATTGTCTGCTTTCTGAGATCATCCTTTCCAAAGGCTTGGCCTTTGGGTTGGACCACCACAAACCCGACATCTCCGTAACATCTCTCAGAATTACAGACAGAGTTAAAGTGAGACTAACATTTGCACACACACATGCACACACAACTGCTACAACCCTGCCCTTGGCGTGGACCTCTGGACTGTATTCCCTGGAGTCTAAACCAAAACAATTAAACCACTAACACAGGAAAGTGAACATATGTCTCCAACACATCCATCACCTTTAGTCACTTCCAGTGCCCAGAAACACTGCCACACACACTTTTCAAAAACATAGTCCCAGTTCCAGATAATATCGTTAAAATATTTTGAAAAGCAAGAGCTGGCAAATGAGGTGGCCCTCTTATCTTGTGCATTTATGTTTTTGTTTGGCTCCAGTGCACATATTTCATCTTGCCCTGTCACAGTGTAAAATATTCCAGCACTGTTTGGGTATACACCTTGTCACCGTGCCGAGCTGCTCTTCAGGACAAAGATTTATCAAGATGGGGGGAACGAAAACAAATCGAAACTTTGAGAGTTTAGGGCTTGTTGGACTTAATGTTTTCTCTGCAGCTCTCACTCTGATGGATTGTTTTACATGGATGCAGACCAAAAGATAAAGACGTGACCTCTCAGTGGACTGCCCGTTCTACGAGACCGTCACCATGAAGGCACTCGCTCACTTGGCATTCTTGCTGTCTTGGAAAATTTCAGTTCAAATATAGCCTTCAAGCGTTGCAAGAGAAAAGCAAATTAACTAACTACTATTGTTGAAAATCACAATTGAACGAGGCACAGCCTACAGAGGTGGATTTCTTACATTGTGCTTGTGTAAATTAATCTATTATTGAAGCCTGGTACTGTAATTATCATAGAAAGAATTTGTTCATTGAAAAACATGATTTGGTTTATTTATTTACTGCAATTGTGATTTCATGAATAGTGTAACATATATGAGAAGAAACTTGAATCATTAGCAAAGAAATCCAGCAGTAGCAAATCCTGTGAAGAACATGTTCACCATGTTGTTCAAATCTTAAGAGCATTGAAAACCAGTGACCGTTGACTAGTGATGTAATATTTCAAAAACAGCCTGTATCCACCTTTAGCTCATATGATTGTGTGGAGGTAGAAGGGGGCTGGTTATTATTGCAGATTAGCTGCGGATTCAAACAGAAGTCTGGTTGTATGCTGTATCTATGGCACATGTGTGTACACACCAGTGAGTCCTCAGCGTGAAAGGCCTATGTGTCTGGGCGTCAGTGACTTAATGACACCACTTACTGGCCTAATTCACACTCAGGTTCTTGTGCATATTTGAAAAAAACACAACATGCGAGGAAGTCGTACCAACAGAGAATCGGTTGTGTCAGTCAGATTGGAAGAGAACACTTTAGGGTTCATGTTTTACCTCCTTTGATCCTTACTCTGGTTGAAAATAGAATTCTGTTTATTCTTTTATCCAACAGCCATCATTTAGCATGTTTTCACATCAGCAACTGGAAAAGTGACACCTTTCAAAAAGGAGTATTTTTCAAACCCAATACAGCTCCTGAACTACTTATGTAGTAAATTGGAGCCAAAAATAGCAAACATAGCCTAAGGGAAAGGAACGATTTGGCCAGAGAAATCACAAAGGAGAGAGTGATATAGGGGCTGGAGGGTGGAGAGAAACTAAAACAGGACAGGGCAGAGCCACACACATCTTTCCACTCCTGTGTTTTTATTTGAGCTCGATGCGTCTCACAGGAAATGCCCTCTGCTGTTTCCATGCGGACGTTTTCTTCTTCTATGGTAAAAGTCTAGCAGACTATTAATATAACTAAAGAACAGAGCACACTGTTATGAGATCACTGTATAGCAGTTTTCAAGCTATAGTTTGTATCTTAGACTATTGCCATAATTTATGAGAAGTGACATTGCAGTCTGTGGGTGTCATTATCATCTATTAAATAATAATTAATAGTCTACCATAGCTGGAGAAAATATTAGCAATTTTTTCCCCACCTTTACTTCCATCCTGAAGATTTGTCATCACTTTCTATATGACTGTTTGCCTGTTAGTGCCATAATGTGCTTGCATAACATGAGCAACATTGTTATGCCATGAAACAACTTGTGCTCATGATTCAGATCCTGTGCTCCACAAACCACTGCCCAGGCATCTGATATTAGCTGTGGTGAGTTCACACGCAATGCAGTACAATACACGGAAACCCAAGTCTCCTGAGTCTCATGATATCAACTTAGAATATAACCATCAATGGAGCCTGAATTATTAGGCATCAAAAAGTCCAGTACTTCCAGGCGTGTGTGGCGATCCTTGTCAGTGCATCAGCACACAAACATCTCAGTTATTGTCTCCTTTGAGTGGAGCACTCAGGGACCTTTTTGGCCATTTCCTTACTGGTGACGTGTGTTTTCATACTCTCCACTGTATTGCTTGTCTCACAAAGACAATATGACCATGCTCATGTTTGATACTTGCGGGGGCTCAGAGGCAATTTTAAATAAACATGCATGCAGAGAGACGGCTTCACTGTCAAGGCAACAACGACCCGAGGGAAGCGTGCTGTTGGCTGCATGACCTCCTGTGTTTTGCTGTCTCTTGGTTTAGTGGGGAATCCGAATGGAAGCCCTAAATCCCATTTAATCTGTTACAGCGCTGGGAGAGCTGGGTACTCCAAAGCCACGCTATCTGATCATCAGCTTTGTACTGGTCTGCTGCCGGTAGCCCCGCTGAGACACAAACATCCTGTTTAGAGAGGGAGTGGGAAAACCAGAAAGAGGGAGAAAGAGAAATACCAGTGTAAATTGACAGTAATGAGCAAGAGAGGGTACTGGCTGGAATGTGCAAATATGCAATGAAAGTCTCACAAGTTCTCTATGTTAACCACAGTAGGTTTCAGTGTTTGTTTACTTGTTGGTTCTTAAAACTAAATTTCTTTCATTGCAGAAAATTCTCAATGTAGACAGTGAGCCGTATTAGTATGCTTCAGGAAAAGTAAGACCAAACAGAGCAGCCAGCAGACTGAAAATGAGCCCAATTATGACTCCACACTGCTAGTAATCTATTCCTCCATCTGGGCCAGTCAGACACAAGACACATACACCATATGTAGAACTAACAGAGGAATGCTGGCTAATTCCCCTCAGGATAAACTACCATACAATTAAACTTTGTGGTTTTTACAATGTTGACACTTGATTCCTGTGGATGTTGTTGTAATAGATGTAGGAAAATAGTTTGCTGCCATGTTAAAGTTCTTAGTTCCTGAATCAAGCCATGCACAGGACAGCATTGCCCCCTTGTGGAATGGTACTTACAGTGTGGTAACCTATAATCATATCCAGTTTAACTAGATAGGCAGACTAGTATGAGCAAATAGCAGCATGATCAAAGTAGTGAAATCTTACAGCAGCAAGAGCCCTAATAACTGACTTTTGTATGTAAAGTGTAAAAAATGATGTGGGTTAAGGTTGTTCCTCTATTGAGGTTACTGCTCAAGAAAAGACAGCTGATAATAATATGCAATATGAAGCCTTGGGAGTGATATTTTTTTGTTTATCAAATTTATTTTGAACACAGAGAGGTGTTATGTTTTTTCTACTTATAGGTGCATTATGTTATTGCTACACATTTTTGGAAATATGTGCAATTCAAACTTTGGAACTAAAATTTGGATCAGTGTAAATGTATAGAGTTCCTATATGTTGAAATGATGTGATCGGCCTACAAAAACATACAGTATGACATTCAGTTCACACATGCACTGATTGACTGCAGCATCACTTGCTGAGTGGACAACTAACTGATAAATGACTTTACTGCTGAGTTTATCTGGTGGCCTTACTTCATCAAAAGTATTTCTGCGAGTATCTTTTCATTTTTAAACTTTGATCGCAATAAACAACTGCATTTACAGAATGAAACGTCATTCTCATCATTCAGAGCACCAACACAAGATGCCTTTAGAGCTTGAACTCTGTGTATGTTGTCTTATGGTTTGGTCATGATTTTGTAATCATGGTTGAGCTGCAGCGGTAAACCCAGGTCGGCTGATGACCATGTGCTCTGTGAAGAAATGAAACAGAAAGTCCTGACCAGCCAAGCACAGACGATGCGCCGTCATTCCCAGGAAGTAACTTGAGGAATGAGGAAATAACTTCCAAGTATATTCCTTTCTATTTTGAGTGAATATAGATTCAAATATACCCAAATGTCATTCTATTCTATTATGTTTTATTTTATTGAAATTTCAAGAAAACATACTTTTTTGGATACAATTTCTATCAATGATGCCATACAGTGCAGTCTTTAAAGCTAATTTTAATTACACAATGGGTTTTCCAAATACCACCTTTGCCCAGTTACATAACATAGACATATGTAGATATACAGACAACTTTATTCGACATTTATTAAAGCACAATTAAGTCCATTAAATACTTTATGTCTTACAGATTAGGCATAAATAGTGATAAAGATTAATTATGAAACACATATCACATGTTGGCATGCATGGATGCCCCATGAATGGATCACATTTTTCTGTGACTTATGGACAACATCTCACTTTGTGGCAGACTCCTGTGACAGCTCAGTGGTTGCCACGGTGACTCAGACACAGGACTCCAGGAAAAAGGTGATACAGAATATTTGTTCTTGTGATCATCCTTCACACTCACTCATCTAACCATCCTAACCACACATGCATCACCACCACAATCACTCACAAACCTCTGTCAATTCACAGCAGAGTTAATTTGTTGTATTGCATTTATTTAAGCAAAAATTAAAAAAAAAAATTAAAGCAAATACAACTTACTAAAGAGTAAGAGAGTCAATGGAAACAACTTTATTTGTGAATGTTTACAGGTCTCAGTTTGTATTGTGTTTGTATTGTCTTCTGTGTGTCTGCATTCCTTTGTCTTTCTGCTCTCTCTTAAGCAAATAAGTCATGGAGGCTCTGAATACACTACCACTAAGTCTAATAAACCACAGGCTGATTAATGAAGACAACCATGCTGGAATGTGATACCGTAGAACATACAGTACACTTTAGAGTACAGAATAAGAGAAGACTAGAAAGATGGGAATATGCAATGAAAATGGGATTAAAGGAGAAACACATAAAATAACATAAGAGCCTGTTTTGCTCATTTTAAAACTGAAATCAGCAGGCAGGCATAAACACTGTTTCACATTGCCTTTCATCCTTTAGAAAACAGGTAGTGTTGCCTACCACAGCAGGGTGTCATGGGTTATGGTTCAGTTCAGTTCCCCATGATGCACTAGACTACTGTTATCAGCCACATGTAGAGCTTCTCCATATTGAACCCCGTTAACTGAAGTCTTCACTGCAGTTAGAGGATATGAAGAACTGTTTGGATGCTGTAAATTGTACTATAACGACCCACTTTACGACAAAGTAAAATAAAATATGAGTATGAAAAAAATGTATCAAAATTATCTACTGCAACTCAGACAGGTAAAAAAAAACATGAAAAGTTGTGTGTTTTTAATAAACTCTCTATGTAGGCATCCCCATGTATATTTAATTATACTGTACTCCCCTTGAGTTCAGCAGCCTTCTGTGAGTTTGTGGGTTCTCCTCACTGATTTATCATTACATATACTACAGAAGATGTCTAAGGACCTCTTAACTCAAAGCCCCTTACTAATGGATGTCACACTACTGTATTATGCCAGGACACATATACAATTACAAAACCAGCTTCATATTGTATCGACACAAATACTCAGGCACATACTGTATATCTGTGCATTAAGGTGACTGTATTTGCATTAGCTTCTGTCTTCATTACACTATCTTTAGTAAGTGATTATTTCCTCATTTTACGACTATAAAGTGGAGCTATTTTATAGATTCCTCAGTACCCCCTTTACCAACACTTCTTGTATTATTTTCCAATAACAAAATAATTTAGTTATTTAACAGGAACTTAATAATTACACAGGATAAACAACTAAACCAATAAAAAACATTAGAACTTACAATGCATTTTTTTACTGAAGCTTTTTTTTGCTAAGTGAGTATAAATATTGAAATTCTGAAATAATACTTTAACAAAACAATCCCGACTCAAGGTTAACTTTCTTGTTTTTTCTGGAGTTTTCTACTGTATTACACAGTATTCATTAGTGGATGGAGCTCATTAAGATGATTCTGTTCATGTGGAAGCTCAGTATGATTTTATTCATACAACCTTGAGGACTTCTCGTCATGTTTTGAAATGGTTGAAAGCTGTGGACAAAGCTAGTAAGTGAAGCTTAAATTGGGTTTGTTTTGTCAAACTATTCAAGGAGAAATAATACATTTCCACGCCTAACTTATAAGCCACCATGGACGAGAAGTCCTAAAAGTGCTATGGATGAAATCATAAGAACTACTGTGTCAAACCCCATCTGTGGATGAAAACTGTGTGGTATGGTTGAAAGCTCTGGGAAAAGCTGGCAAGTGGACCATGAGTTTTGACCATTTTGTAAATGTATTATTCGCAACTTGAAAGTAACCCCACTTTTACTATAAGAACATCGTAATTGTCAGTTAAAGTTTATCATTTCTACAGTTTAAGTTTCTCTTAAGTTACTGTTTAATTATTATCCCATTTTTCCCCACACTAAGTGTTGTTAGTAATATTACAGTAATATCATGATGTAATATCATAACTGCAAATTGTCAGGCCTTCCTTCTGAGCCTTTTGTCTTCTTCCCCTGTACCTACAGTTCAGTTTTGTACTGGGTCTGCTGGTACCCTAAACCATAGTGCAATTAGTCCATAGTGGACGGTAGTCTAAACTGTTACAAATTAGCCTTTTTGCTCCTCTTGAAAGAGTCAAAACACACAGTATATACCATCAATAAAGCCTTACAAAAACATTCAATTGCCCTTTTCATGAACAGCTTTTCTTACGCACACAAAACACACACACACACACACGGTTAAAGACCCCTGCAGAAACAGAGGACACGACACAGTGTCCCAGCTTGACCCTCCTAAAACTCTTTCACTGGGGAGCAATGAAAAAGAGGAGAGGTCGCCCAGTGAGGGGAGCTGCCTGTTGATGAACACTTTATAGACTGTCTTGATCCAGCCTGGTTTACACCTAAACCTCTCACACACTTGTTAATATGAGCAGAAGTAATGAAATAATTTGTTGTGTGATACAGCATCAAATTTAAAAAGCAGATGTGATGCTATGTACTGTGGTATATACGGATTAATGCGATGTTGAAGGTGAATTTCCAGCTATGCGACTGATGATTTTAGATATTTAAAAAGAGCCATTTTCTCTCACCAGCATCTTTACTTTCTGAAATTATTTCCAGGAGGTTTATATCTATTGTCCTCTACTGTACATCCTGTTTATTATTTATCTAGTGTTCAAATCCTTATAGTGCAACAAACTGTCAAAACCACCTGCAATATTTTTAAGCACCAGTTGCATCTGGAATTTGAATGCAATTCAGACAAGCTCACTCTGCGCTGAACTGAGTTATTTTACTGCCTGTACATGCAGACACTCACACATAAAACGTTCACAAAAACATTCTCAAGGGGCACACACCTAACTCATGAGATTCATTCATAAAAAGTACCATAAAAGAGACCTGGCTCCCTAAATAGAAAATCCAGGCCATGCAACCACAATCTCTCTCTCTAGACAAATGTGCTTTATTCTGTTTTCTCTGTGTGGTTTGGCCTTTTGTTGTGCACAAACGCTGCTCTTTTCTCTGCCATACCTTTTGACACATAATGACCATTTCACTCAGGTTGTGTTGACAGGTGGAAAGAGGCCCTTTAAAAAAAAAAAAAAATCATTTTACAAGTGTGTACTTTTCCTTGTGCATTATTAATTCCAAATTATAAACACTTACTTTTAATAAAGTACATTAAACACAAGAATCAACAGAGGCAACAGTGAGCAAGCGTCCTCTAACTGAGGAATGAGGGTGGTTTGGAAATGATGAAAAGTTATTTTGTTAAATGCACAAAGCCCTCATGTAGTGTTTATTCATGAGAAATCCTTTATTGAATGCCATTAACTTATTTATGAATCTAGTACATCTACATGTATATTATAACTCTTCTGTCTTCTTGGAAAGGGGAGCGCCCGAGCCTGTGGCTACGATCCATACAGACCAAAACTGTCTCTAAAATAAGATCTACAGTAGCTGTTGAGGAACTACAGTATGTTGATATACATTGAAGACCAGGGGTGTGTTTTCCTAGCTTCACTGCATCATTTCCTCTTTTATCTGGTTTTATATTTGGATCAATAAACTTTTATAAGCTTATGGTCATGAATAAGAAAATGGAGGTGTAAATGAAGATCCAAAATGTTTACAGTTTATCCTACAGTAGTACAAAGTGACAGAGGAAATCCTCTAAGCAAGTATTATCATTTAAATGGGTAAAAGTAAGTTATTAAACAAGAGACTTTATTATTTTTGTAGTATTTGTGCCTTTTTGTTTACATTTAGTCTTTTGTTTTTCATCTATCCACATGCCCTACAGTTTGTGTCTCTTCACTTGTATCACCTGACTCTTATCAAATCTTTTATAAACTTTAACCTACAGCCTACATATGACGGATTAGTCATCATCATATGATCTATATTGTATGCTGTGCTTGAACAATGTCACGTGTGGTTAACATATGACTCTGCATGTCATATCTCTGGAGAGCTGGAAGCAGTCATTGGCTGTGGACAGACAGAGCCTTAGCCTATATCTTTATCTGCCTTGGCCATGTCCTATCCCCTCCCTCATTTATCTTATAGTCTCACCATATAGTATGCAACCATGGACATACTTTTGGTTTAGGGGTGTCACTTAAATTTCATTTGAGTATGCACTGTCAACCTGTTGTTTAAACAAGACAGAGGGGCAACACGAGGGGCTTATGCCAATATTTACAGCCTATAAAAGAAAGAATGAGCACTGGAATATATGAAACCATCTTTTTTTTGTTTTAAAGTCGCATGTTAGAAAAAAATATGAAATGAGATAAGAGCAGAAGTTTTGAATTGATACCGAAAGTGTGAGGGAGGTTTTAAAACTGTTATTAAAAACTGTGGGGAAATTCTCAAATGCAAGCTGTCGGGGAGATTAAAATAGAAAAATTACTTAGAAATAGCTCGATTTAAAACTGTAACACAGTCTGCTGCTGAATCGTTGCGGCAATAAACGGAGCAGTACAGACGAGCAGACCTCGGCTACAACATCCGGGCAATAGGCAAGCTTGCGCAGAAACGGAATGGCGGAGGTAAGTGAGCGAAAACGAGGAATGTAATGACCCAAATGATAGAGAAACTGGACCGATTGTAAGACTTGTGTCACTCCATGCGGTACCCGCGGCTGTCGGCGGTCTCGCCGGCCGCTGAACGCCGGGTGAAAGAGAGCTACGGCGGGTTTTAAACTGGGAAGGGGAGGAAGAAATGGAGAACCTCTCCGGCGTATCGCCTCTCTCCGCGTTCTTGCCTTTAAAGAGCCATTCCCTCTGCCTTGATAGTAAAGCCGTAGGAAACAATAGGGTGCCCGGCGGGGTCTAACACGGTGGTGCTGAACTATTTCAGGTGCGCCCTGGCGAAAAAGTTGGGAGAGATGACATGACTCGGCGGTGGTAAACTCCGAGCCTCGCTTTCGGAAATATTGAGAACTAGTTATTTCCTTCTTGTGCCACTCGTAGTGAGCCGGAGAGAGGAAGAGACGTTCAGCACCAAGTCACAGGAAAGCGCCCCTGGTCAGACAGACAGCGCCCGACGGGTTGGGAGAGACACGCCGCATGAATATTTAGCTTTTCACTGGACTTTTACCACTTCTTTGTCCAAACTAGAGTCGTTTGAAGTGTAATCTAATTCAGTGAGTGTTGGCAGTCTGTATGAACTGGGGTGGGATTGTTTGGATCCTCAATGGCCTCTCCACAGCTGCACCACCCCCCCTAAAGTTTTTCAAGTTTTTCACTTCTGTGCTGAACTCTAATGTGGCCTCAACTGTCTTCATCAGACACATGTCCCTCTTTGTCTTAATTACTTTAGCCCAAAGCCTGGATTGAAAAAAACAGTTTGATATGATGAAGATGTGCTGTCATCTCATATGAAAAACTGTTATCTGTAATATATTATCATTTAAGAGGAATATTACATAAATATTAAGTATTATGAGTATAAAGTGTTATAATAATTCTGTTAGAAATAAAATTAAAAAACTCTATATGGTTATATTGAAGTTGCAACTGAGTGCCACAATCTATTGCAGAGTATCAGCCATGTGTGTCCCAATAGCAGGTCCCAGGAGTTAAAAAAAGGGTGTTTTTAATCAGAAGTCACCTGCTCTGTAATGGGATGAGCCAGGATCAGCCACTCTTTGATCCCTCATATGTTGTTTGTGTGTGGTAAGTGTGTGCACGAGCACCACATGTACACAGAGGAATGTGCTGCCCTATTGTAATGCGTCCCCACGCTGTTTTACATGACTTTGAATGCTCGTACAAAGGTGTGGCTGTCTGTGTGTGTCTGTAGGTGGGTGAAAGGCCTCTGAACCTGAGTGTGGAGGTCGTGGCCTAGTGGAGATCCTGAGGTACAGCAATGAAGACCCTCAGCAGGAGAAGCAGAAGTCTTAACAGGAGTTGGAGGAGAACTCTCCTCGCCCCATGAAGATGGCAGCGCAATCCCACACTGTATGGTCGAGCTCTGCCATGTGTTGTTTATGTCTAAGTTAGTTGCTGTATAAAAGCCACAATCTCTTCAATGAAATATCTTTCTGTGATTATGCAAACTACAGTAACTACAGTTATCTTATTTCAGTATGAACAGATAAAATAGATATGAATGACACATGTTTATATATTGCAGGCAGAAAACCCATTGACTTAAGACAAGAAGACACCACTTAGTGTCACTGTCTCTCCCTTCTGATATTTACTGTAGCTTTTGGTGGAGTGGTGCCAACTAAAACATTCCCAAGTCAATAGTGTTGGTTACTGTAATCATTTATCATCATGTTTCCATCATGTAGCAATGATTTGTGTGTCATTATTTGCAATCTATACAGAATTTCAAAGGGATTATTCAAAGTTGTTGGTCAAACTTCTATTTAATAGTTTATTTTTGACTGTTTTGAGGCTAGCTCTGGTTCTAGTTTTTTATTTTTTAAATGAACAGATACAGTTAGTAGCTTTGCTTTACCACAAAATACAAAGCAAACAATAAAAAAACACCTTCAAATCTGATACATTGACTGATGTGTTCTGGGTCTTACTCAGCAAAGTTACCCAGATAAATCAGTAAACGTGCCTCTTGAAACAGATTCCTAGTTTATGGACTGTATCCACATTTGGATGTGATGTGTTCACCTCACAGTTCAGCTTTATGGTTTTCCATTTATTCTTTTTGTCCATGCTACTGTCTCATATTTCCTTGGTTGTCAATTAAACTTGAGGGGCATTTGTCCCTTGTGCATTTTTGGAATGCCTTTGTTTTGGCCACTTCTCAGTAACTGCAAACTGAGTTGTTTGGGTTAAGGAGAATGTCCTTGAGATGTCTAGCGGACGGTACTTTCAAGAAATGTGGAAGTAATTTGAATATTCCTGTGGTTTCCTTCCCTCTTTTTCCCAACCGTCTCCCTCCACCTGTTGCTGTTTCCCTTCGTTGTAGGCTAGTGAGCTTCCCTTGGAGGAGCTGCTGGCTCTGTATGGCTACACAGTGTCAGATCCAGAGAAGGAGACCTGTCACCTGACTGCCAGCCTGCCAGACATGACACTGGACAAGGTGAGATACAAGCTGAAGCATATCAGCACATACTAGGGGCCTCATTCATCTCCTAATTCACTTTCCTTATTAGCATTTTGGCCATTTGTGATTTGATTGGTTGAATTTACATTTAGAAATCACTACAGAATGAAGTGCTTGGGATTCGGTCAGTCAAAAGATACATATGATATGTACAAACATTAAACAACATGGGAATCCAAGGAAGATCACTGATAAATGAAGCATGATTAGTGTATTCTGGTCTACTGTTCTTTCCTGTGCTTTGCAATATTGTGCTATTCTTTTGTTCTTTATTTCTCTTGTTCAGGATCAAATAACTGAGGACCTCTTTCCTGGGGAGGAGGAAGAGGAATCATCAGCCGATGATCTCACCCCCTCAGTCACCTCAAACACCTCAGATCTGCTCCGCCGCCTGCAAGGTGAGTCACACGAAGACGAACATTTACACATGACTTCGTGACATTTCAAATGATCTAAGATGGAGGGTTGGCTGAAACGTTTTCATTCAGGGCCTCAGACCCACCCGCACACTCCATTTTCCGTTGGCCATTTTCTTATGAAGCTGTGAACAGTTGTACTGAAGGAGAGGAAATTCATGAAGTCTCTTTTTGTTTGAGTATTTTTCTTTGAGTTCAGTTTTAAATTATTGGTGCTTTGCTGAGACTACAGCTTGTTATTGATTGGTGTGTTTCTGCATATTGTGACATGGGACCTTGTACTGCTATGTGTGTCTTCTGCCCACAAGACTGAATCATGTCAAATCACTCAAACATTTCTGAACTGCAGGAGGTTTAAATATTTTCTTTTAAATATAATCTAACAGCCTTCTCCTGGTAGTGATTCTATTTGAATGTAGAGACAGTATTAGTGCTGAGTCCACAAAATATCATAAAAACTGAATATATGACAGGTATGCTGCATTTACGTCTGTATTTATCAAGATTAACTGAGCGCATAGTAAGGTAAAATAGAGGAGGTTCTTTGTTCTTCGTCTTTGATTTTTTTTTTTCTTTTATTTTTGCTGCTTTATCCTGAATTTAGTTTTATACTGAGTTAGATATATTGCGGTTTACAACAGGAGGAGGAAGCACTGCATGGTTCTGATGGCCCATATGACAGGTGCTCTTTAGTGAGGGAAGGTAAAAGTAGTCTCATCAGGAACCCTGATGAAGACTTTGAGCGCTAGCCTGCTTGATTGCCTACGCTCAAAGAATAAATTCACTATATTATTTCACCTGAAGACGCAGTGTCTTAGTTTTTTTCCATGGTTGTCTGCACCACTTAAGGACAAATATCTAGCAAGACTTCCTGGATTTTGTTTTTAAATATGTTGTATTTTTATTTTTATTATGTTCACCATGTCTTTCCATTACTTTCAGTGCTACCTACTGCTGCAGGGGCCATGTTTTATTTGATTAAAAAAAAAAAAATTAATCTCAGTTGGACTTACCTAGTGGAATAATGGTTAATAATAAACTGAAAAATAAAACCAATCAGATGTTCAAGAATGTTGTTTGAGGAAAAAATATTGTCAGTTGTCAGCAGAAAAATCAGTAGAAAAGTTTTAAGAATGCCTGCACCGCTGTGGAATGAAACACAAAGGTCTGCTGAGTTAAGTTGGAAATTGAAGATAACAGTCACATGGATTTGTTTTATCTCAGGTGGAGACAAAGACACATTAGTCAGCTCATCAGATGAGGACTCCGATGATGCCTCTATTCCCTCCAATGAAGAACACAAGGTAGGCTTACAAGGCCACCAAGGACACACAACACACATCTTATGATCACTGTAGCTGTTTGAAATAGACTCCAATGACTTGTCCCAAAAATATGAAAAGGTGGTACATCTCAAATTTCTAATCAAGGAGGACAAAATACTACATTTCACTTGTTTATTTGGCTCACAAAATTGAGATGTGCTACATTTTCATATTTTTAGAACGTGCTCTCTAGATCTTGGGTTTAACACTCCACTGCGAATCCCATTCTTTAAGCGCAACCTCCTTCTCCAATTCAGACTCAATTGACTCTGAGTCAGTTTTAGTCAAAAAGACATGAAGCCTAGTGTATTTTGCAGTTTGAATTTCTTAAATGGAGAGAAAATCGCAGAAAGCACCTCTCACAAAACCAACAGGCAGTGACAAAAGATAATCTTAAATTAATTACTTTCTCTCCAGTAGGGGTCTGTCTGAAGGATCCTAACACACAGCACATATTTCAACACTTTTAAAAGCATACATGACATATTGCTTATTAACTATGACTGACTGTGTCTTCGATTTCCTTCATAGGAGATCATGGTTGGCTCTATGTACCAGGCAAAAATCCCTCCACTCAGTCCGTATACCTACCAAGAGAGAGGTAAGCAACTAGAAAGATCATGTTACTACAAAGTTTTTAACTGCTAATTTATGTAGATTAAGTCTAAACATGTTGTCTGAATAAAAGTCATTTCAGATGATTAAAGCTCCTCTGTAGAATTAGAACATTTCTGGCGACTCCCACCGGCGGTGAAAAAGCCGAACACATCTTTATCTACCCATCATCATCTCTTTTTCTGTCTTAATCAGTTTTCTCTTCCTCCACCCCCTCCCAACTTTTCATTCTCTCTGTCCATTCGGCTGCATCTCGCTCTCTTCTCTCTCCCTCTTTCTCTGCGTCCAGCCTACAACAGTGAGGACCAGTTGTTGTGGAGGCCAGGGGAACTGTCGGTGCAGGAAGTGGAGAACTTTTTGCTGAATGCACAGAGACCACATGGCCAGGAGGGGTCAGCCTACACACAAATGCACGGAGACACTGTCCGAGACAACGAACAGGTACTGTACAGTAACTCGACATTGCATCCCAGACGAGGACACCATCTTTGGAGAGCCTGTAGTGTATTCCAGCTGTGCTGCTGTTTGTAGAGTGACTCTGGAATTTAACCCGTTACAAATGCTAAAATAATTTATCAATATTCTTAAATAACCCAGAAAGACACTGCAAAAGATTATGTGTTCAATAGTAGAGAGGACATGCTGTTTGAAGGTGTTTGAAAGAAACTGGTAGTTATGAATAGACAGGGGTCTGCTTCTATCTCATACTGTATACTGAATGACTTTACAGTTGACTTGATAATAGTTGTACCTCCTTTATCACAAACCACCTCCCAATTATCTTCAAGCTCAACAGGTCTAATTAATCCACATCTTCCCTTCAGAATTATGAACCTACATAGTAGGTATAGTATAGTAAATACAATAATATTGGACCATGGCTTCTGCTGTGGTCAGTGCTTGTTAGTGGACAGTTTGTTCTGTATTCCACTCAGTGTAAAGATAGAGGTCAGGTTTTGCAGCTGTTGTTTCCCTTTGTGACAGTGTAACCCTTTTTGCTCATTCTTTTTTTAAAAATTTTTTTTTTTTACATTAGGCACTGTATGAACTCGTGAAATGCAACTTTAATGCAGAAGAGGCACTGAGACGATTACGCTTCAATGTGAAAGTGTTCAGTGGTAAGAAACTTCCTGTCGTCCTACAGTACTTTTTCCAACCTGCTATCATACTTACTTAAAAACTTTCAAAATCTCACAGCTGTGGAACAAACTTAATCCATATTTGACTCAATAAGCAAAAGTAAAGCTCAGTGATTCCCAGTGTGGGGGACGTGTCCTCTCAGGGACACATTTGTGCTGGAGACAGACCACAACACTTTGCATGCCTCAAAATATTAGCTATTGGCAGGTTAAAGGATAGGGTCACAATTTTTCAAATCTGTCTTAAAACAACAGTCAGATGTTCATATGAACATTGACACAGGTTTTCGTTGCTGTAATCATTCCTCCTGTTCATACTGACCATTAGAAGATCTCCTCCAAATATGCTCACAATGTAAGTGATGGGGGAGAAAATCTACAGTCCTCGTTTTGAGCATAAATGTACTTAAAAGTTTATCTGAAGTTAATATGAGGTTTCAGCTGCCTGATTAGTCATATAAAGTAGATATCTTCCACAGTTAGTCTTTTTAGTAGCAGTGAATAGAAGGAATGATTACAGCAAGATAAACGTATCATGTTCATTTGGGCACCTGACTTTTGTTTTAGGCCGGACTTGAAAAATTATCCTTTAAAGCCAATAACGTTGAGACTCCACTTGGAGACTTAACATCTTGAGCACAAACCTATTGATTTCTTCAGAAAGAAGCTACAAAACTGTTATGCAGAGCAAATTTCTTCCTTCCTACAACACGGAGGTTATCACGCTGCAGTGTCTTACCTGCTGGATTTCAGTCCTTATGGATAAAGCAATAACTTACTAAACTAACCAAACAGACTGAAAGCTCTCTCTCTCTCTTTGTCAAACAATACCGCTGCATTTATGCATTTCATGCAAAAAGTAGCAGGAGCTTATTGACAAGATCAGAGGCACA